>NC_133161.1:12378541-13022083 GCF_040802235.1 Manis javanica | reverse complement strand
AGTAACTTGTTCAACATCAGTAGAAAATATGCCTAGATGTTTTCAGAATTGGGAAGATAAAGAAAAGCTCTATTCAATTTCTAAGCACAACTTACTATTGCTGAACTGCAATTTAACAGGATTATGGCAGTAATTCAATGAATAAGGATAGATTACTTCATAAATAATCCCTCTAGGTTCTCTAACATTCTGAGATGGACACTGGAGACATTTCTCAAGCATTTTCGTTAAATCTGAGCTTATAATTAATCTTGTAAGTTCAGGGGTGGGGGTTTAGGAAAGTTTAGTTGGATTCACAAGGCCTCTTAACCAGTAAGCTAATACACTATTTCAAATGACTATAATCCTAGTTTCTCTCCATAATTTGTATTAACAGAGAACAACTGAAACTTGTTTCAAAAGTCCTGTTTGGTCAAATATGCACCTCATTCTTGGTCTTGAAAAGAAAATGCCCACCAAGAAGGGACTAGTGGTTACCAAAGGGGATGGGCTGGAGAGGGTTGGGGGAGAGGGGGAAGGGGATTAAGAGGCACAATAATTCACAAGCATAATATAGGCTGGTCTTGGGGATGGTGGTACAGCACGGAGAATACAGTTAATGGTTTTGTAGCATCTTACTACACTGATGGACAGTGACTGCACTGGAGGGGGTAAGGACTTGATAATGTGGGTAAATGTTGAACCACTGTGTTGTGTATTTGAAACCAACATAAGATTGTATATCAGTGATACTTTAATAAAAACAAACAAACAATAAAGAAAAGAAAAGGAAATACCATATACAAACACATGTTCACCCTAGTCCTAGGTTTGCAGAAGTTGTTCCTCAGGCATTATTTAAATTCAGGGCTGTATTACAAACTGATTTTTTTTTAATGTAGCAATACATTCCAAGTGAGAAATGTCTGTCAGTGTACTATCATTCCTAAGAAGTACGTTTCAAAGAATTATTTTAAATCTATTACTTGAAGGCTATTGGAATTATGCATTTTATTCTAATTTTTTTTATCCTAACCCACCCCCAAACAAAACTGATTTGTAAACAAATTCTTACCTGCAGCGGTCTCCGTAAATACAGTACCCTCGCTGGAAATACTTGCACACTACACCATATGGACTGTCAGAGAGGTCGTGCGAGTAGCGACAGTTCTCTCCTTCCTTACAAACCCCATGCATGAAATACCTGCGAGTCAAACAACAACAAAGTTGGGTTAAAAAAGACTAAAGCCAGTACTCAAAAAATTCAGGGCCAATATATTCCACCAGTAATATACTAGTGCTGTATACCAGTTACACATTCTATTATTATATTCTACACATACATGTGAAATGAACACAAAGTAGGAACTAACTGTATGACCATAAAATTATCCTTTAGAGCACCACAGGAGGGCTGCTTATAGATACATGTATCAATTTAAGTTTAAACTTTGAGGTCACATTAATCTTGTCTCTGCAGGTTAAGTCTGACCACTGTTCTCGTTTTACAGTCACAGGGAGGTAGCTTCTCATTTTCCACTAACTTTAGCCATAATGGCAGCTCTATCTGTAAAAAAAATCAAAGATAAAGAAGCAAGAAACAACTCAGACCAGAAAGGGTCAGACTACTATGTATGTTTTAGTTCTTCAGGAAACCATTTTAATTCTTTTAAAGCCACATGTAAATATACAAGTAAAGACTGTGGCACAAGTAGAGGAACAGGGAAATCACTTATGTTCTTCACTCAGCGGTTACTCCTCTACCTTAAAGGATTACATGTATACCTAACTAGCAGTTTCTAATGCCAAGTATCAGAGTCTGACTCAGTCCAACTCAGTTTCTAAGCGGACCTACCCCAGCAGCACCACTTGGGAATTTGCTAGAAATGCAAACTGAGACCCTAGATCCACTAAATCAGAAGTGGGAGTGGAGTAGCTATCTGTATTTCTCTAAAGAACTGGATTAGGAAGTGACAGGTCGGTTTTATGTTGTGTAAATAACCCTAATCCTATAAAGTGAGTACAACCACCACCACCACCATCATCCCATCACTGGATTTTGTCAGGGTTCACTGTCTTATGCTTTGGTCCTTTACTGGTCTCTGTCTCTTGAGCAGGGTTATGAAGATTTAATTTTGCCAGGCCACAACTCCCCAAAGATGCATCTACATACAGCTGGTACCAGGTAGGAAAAAGTACCTATTTCCTGGGTGTGTTAATTGGCCTTGAAGAGGACATCAGTGTATCCAAGAATGTTAATTACCTAGAGATGGTAGGTAAAATAGCAGTAAGCTCACTCCACTTGCCCTCTGATTTGAATGATATAGAGAAAACAGATTCCTATTGACCCAAGGAGACTTGAAGGCCGCCTCCAATTGAAATGTGAAAGGTCCTATTCCAAGATTAGGGCCTAGTGAACCTTCTATGTGACAAAAGATAATATGGAATGAAAGAATGTTAACTCTTCGTCAAACAGTTCTGATCATCAAGATCCTGAGGAGCCCTAGGGTTGTAGTCCATAAGAAAACATAAAAATGTAACAGGAAGTCAAATTATTATGATAATTAACCTAATTTCAACTCCCATTAGATTTAACTTAACCTAACTCAGATTTGAACTTCTGCTCACAGGACAACGTTCTGCAAGCTTTGAAGCTGTACCCCAAATCTGAGTTAAACCACTTTTATCAGTAGCTAATTTTTGACTGCATAAATGAAGAGATTAACACTGAAAACAAAACCAACTAAAGAAGCCAGGGATAATTACATTGTAATCAACCACTAAGGCATAATTATGCTTCAAAATATCTATCTAAAGGTATCCACAGTTGTTCATTTTAAAGTGTCACTGTTTTAATACAGTTGTTTACTATTAGCCAGGCCCAGTGGGAACTTTCACTCTCACACTGTAAACATATGACAAAGGTATCTATACTGTCAATTTTTCTTTGGGGTCAGTTTGAGGTCAGAGATGTACATACTGTTAGAATTTTTCAGACTTGATAAACTATCCACTTAGAGATCACAGCTGGGAAGGTAATTTCTAAATCTCTTGGAATTTTAGGTTTGTTCTTGAATCCCATTTTGCCATGCCCTCATTCATTTAACCCTTCACTTAGATTTACGATGCTCTTCATTATGTCAAATGATGTCTTCCACAAAACACTACCTGACAGCTGCTGACCTTAACCTGTTAAGTAACTTAACAAAGTCAAGTAAAGTAATAAAAAGCACACAGGCTCAGCATTAGGAAAACTGTTTAAATCCCAGCTTTGTCACTTATTGGCTGTGTGGCCCTCAGTAAGCTCTTTCACCCACCCTTTTAGATTTAAGAACTTAAAAAAAAAGTAACTGCAGTGTCATTACTACTGTGCACATTCATTCTCACATCTCTGCTCTGCCCCATCAGCCCATACCCTGGCCACATTTATTTCTGACCGTGCATTAAGAGGTACACATGAACCAATTAGTTAGGAAAGAGTAAGGCAACCAAGACCTAGATGTCATGCCACGAGATTTTAAGTAGCTAGAGTAGTTTAGGTGGGAGGAGACAAAAGGATAACTTTTTCTTTCCAGCACCATTCCTGACAAAGTGAACATAGGCAAGAAGTTACATCATGAGTCTGGCTCAACATTAAGGTCTGAGAAATAGAACTATCCAGCAATGAAAAGTTCCTGAAGTCCAGAACTAGCTTCACTGAAGGACTTCAAGACACAAAATCACCTGATCCTGCAGAATCAACAGAAACAATGGAAAACAAGCCCTAATTTGTTACTGCCAAATACTAAGCATTACTTTATGTGGCAGTTTGGTAGGTATGGTCTGGGTTTTCGGTTGTTTTACTTGCCTTCTGTCTTTCAGTGATACTAACATTATACCCAGAATTATAAATAATCCCCACAGTGAGATCCCTTCTTACCAAGAGATTATGACATGATAGTGTAGTAACAGAAAGAGGAAAAGAGGCAACACATTCCCAAGAATTTCTCCCCAAAACAAAACCAAGCAAAATAAGCACTGTTGTTTTGTTTTTAAATGCCACCACCAAAAATCCACCATCCAAGTTCACCTTGATGTCACTGCCCGGGCTGAGGGTGCCTTTGGTGAAAGGCTGGGCCATAGGACTTCCAGGATTCCTTCCACCTTGCAGATTCTAAGACTCTAAGCAGACATTGTCCAGTAATAAAGACAAATAAAATTGACTAGAATGGTCCTACAGCTGTACCTCTTAGAAATCTAAGCATGGTCACCAAATCCATCACAAGAAACCCCAATAAGAACCTGTAATGGTACAACAGAACGAAGAAATACCCTCCCTACACCTCTAGGCATCCTAACAACCTGACGGGATTTATAGAAATTACAGAATATGAATTAATTTGGCATTTAATCATTTAATCTGCTATGACATTTCTTATCCTGACATTTACTTTTTGATGCATGCATGTACCCTGTTATTCAAACTAGACTGTAAAATCCTGGTGGTTAAGGACCATGATCTATTCTGCTTCTTACCTCTTATTGTACCTACACATTTAATACATATTTGTTTAATAAAAACTAAAAAGACAGCTAGGTGTCATGATGAAGCACAGTGCCAGTAGCAAATTAATTTTTCTTTCTCTGGGCTGCATTAACTTTTTCAATGTCACCCTTTCAAAAAAAACACTACATAGTTTGCAAATAATACATAGATACAGACACTGTGGACATCACAGGATTTTGGATAAAGGCTTTGTGGGAGAATTTAATTCATTTGAAGCTATATAACTACACTTAAAAAAAAAGGTTTTCAAAAATCAAAATGAAAAAGCACTTGGTTTATGTGTACTACTTGAGCCACCAGAACACTCACCTACCACCGTAGAAGTACTCCAATAAAGCGGTGTCTACATTCGAAATTACAATTTACAAGTTTCAACTTTTCTTTAAGTATTGTAACCCCACACACTTAAGAAAAACTAGAAGCAATAACATTTCTATTTTGTATTATTTCTCTTAACAAAAGATATGAAAAACGGCCTGGTGGTGGCAGCACAATACGGTTGCTTGGGAAAGGTACCAGTCAGCTTTCCTTATGCTGCAGAGAAAAAACAGAATGTAACAGAATTTCAAGAGATACTAAGAAAGCAGTAACCAACAAGAAAATACAGATGATTCTGAACAATTAAAGACAAGGGCCCACCGTCCAAACAACCTTTAGGAGGATTATATGATCAGTGAAGAAAATAGCCTCAGGCAAATTCCAAAATTGGGGAAACAGGTATTCTTAATACATCACTATTTTGAATTCTCTTTGAAGGAGATTTAGCTATCAAACACAATGAAAACATTTACAACACTGGGCATTTCTACATTCCCTTTAATATCTAGCAGTATGATCTCCCACTGTAGGAACTAATGCTTATTCACTGAGTAACTGAATGAGGTTGTGCCAGAAAAATACACACGTTCTGTTAAATCCACTGTCTTTGCTAATCTACAAGCATTTTTTTTTAAATGAAAGCAGAGGAATCTTACAAGCACATACTGAAGTGGGTAATTTTGGGTGTAGGTTTATCAATATCAATTCAAGCACTGACTGAGTAAACTAGGCACTGAGTTAAGCCCTACAGATACCACCATAAAACAGGGCCCCTGCTCTAAAGAGCTCAAAGTCTATATTGGATATTCCCCTATTCGAAGGAGAAACTTTTAAAAATAGGACATCATGTTGGTACCTGTAACAACTGAAAACGATGTCAAATATTAAAACCTAGGACACATCAACTAACCTGTACTTTTTTTTTAGGTAACTTTCTCAAGCAAAAGCTATGACAGATTCATATGAAAAACAAAAACTAGCAGATCTAAGCCTGTACCTTCTAAATAATGCTTTTCAAGATATCAGATTAACCTATTGGTTCATGGGCAAAGAGTTCTCCACTGGTCCAGGAATGTTCTAGGCTATTTAATTAACTCAAAGATCCTAAAGGCCGGCAAAGAGGATGACCGATCTGGGAAGCTCTGTTGTGAACTCGATAACCAGTGAAGAACTATTAAAGAGGAAATAAACCAGGGAAAAGTGCCTAGCAGAGGGGCAAGTGTAGACGTGATCACGAAACCTGTGCAGAGATGTAAAGTTGGGCTCAAGTTACAGACACAACAGGATAATAATGAGATAACTATAGCAATGTCGGGGTGGTGGAGGGGGATTCAAGGTCAGATGATACGGAGGTGGGAGATGATGGGTACAATCAAGACACTGTATGGAGTTCTTAAAGAATTTACATATTCAAGGAAGATTATTTTCAGTGTATAGAGGTAGATTTGATGCTGCAGGGTGAATGACTAAAAGTTAAGGAATATCAAGGTTACTCGAATTATTTTGAAAAGATTCAAGTAGCAAGTAAAAATCAACTGCAGCATTGCAAAGAAAAGAGAAGCAGAGACTCAAATAATTGGCTCCACAACAGATCTTTTAAAATTCCCATTCTTTGTAATATTGCAATTCATTCCATTCTTAGGATCTCCAGGTAACTGGTTAAGAGAAGCTACCTAAATTGCTTTTATGCTTTCTCCATCTCGTTATTGAAAATTAATTTAATTCAGCAGCTTATCATTCATGCCTTAAATGTATCATACTAAACACCGGGAACGCTTCAATCTCGCTGTTAACACTAGGACAGTGAGTTCTGTGTATTAAGAAATTTTCTTTTTACGTTTCTGCACATAAATCATCCCAACTAGGTGAAAACCCGCGTTTCAGATGGATTTTTTCAACCGATAAAAAACAAAAGCTTCTAGTCGCTACCCATCACTTTTCAAAAATCCAAGTGTAACATCCCATTAAATGCCCTAATCTTTTATGTGCAGGCGGATCATTTTTTACATGCGTATACACGTCCCTATAATTGCCATTCGCTAATTCCTTAATTTTCCAAATATTTTCATCTCACATACCAAACCAAACCAAACAAAACCTCTCTCCTTGAGGAGCGACCAGCTCTTTGACCCCCTCCGGCAGTTAGATGCATGGGTTTCAAAAGGGAAACGTTTCTCCGGGGGAGGGGAATGGCAGCTCGTAAAATTTAAGGCGGAGGAGACAACCCCGGCCTTTCGTTCTAAGACAAAGCTCAGAAACGTCAACCCCGATAAACATACAAAGAAGAAATAACAAAAGCTACTTCTCCGCGCAGGGCGGGGGGCGGAGACGCGAGGAGACGTTACAAACGAATGACACCACTGCCGGGCCTGGCCACCGGGCGCCCTGGCTCCCCGGCCGGCAGGACCGCAGGGAGACCGGCTCCAGGCGACAGCACCCGCCCTTCCCGGGCCTGCGGAGCTGGAGGCAGGGGACGGCGGACGGGGAACGGGGGACGCGGGAGGCCGCGACAGTGAGGAGGGAGGAGTCATCCCCCTCTCCCCGCGCGCGCCCCTCGGCCGGGCGGCTCCGCAGCAGAGCTGCGCGCGCCCGGGCCTCGGCAGCCGGCGGCGGCTGACGCAGCGCGGGCGGGGAGGCTGCGGCGGCTGCCGGGACGGCAACGGCGGCGAAGCGCCGGGAACCCCCCACCGCGCGGCCACCCGCGCCCCCCTCCGCGCCCTGCGCCCCCTCCGCGCCCAGCGCTCGGCCGCGCAGCGTCTCACCGGCAGGTGACCTGCTTAGTCCAGCCGCCGCCGCCGCCGCCGTCGCTGCCGGCTCCCCCTCCGCCCGCCACCGGGGACGGGGAGGTGACTGTGGGGATAGGGGTGGGGGAGGCCGCTGCCACCGCCGCCGCTGCCGCTCCTGCTGTTGTGGCTGTTGTTCCGGGAGCTGCAGCCTCCGCCATTACTGTTTATCCCACACAGCAATGGCACCGGAACTTCCGGGATCACATAGTTCCGGCCCGGCCGCGGGGAGGAGAAGGTGGCGAGGCGAGGGAGGGGAAGGAGACCCGAGGCTCTCGTTCGCTCCCCTCCGCGCCGCGTCGCATCTCCGAACCCTCTCGCGGCTCCAACTGCCGGCCGGAGCCCGAGCGCCCGCGGCCCGCCCCTGGCGCTCTCTGATTGGTGGCGGGGACGGCCGAGGAGGGGCGGGGCGGCGACGGCCGGGGAGGGGCGGGGCGGGGACAGCTCCGCCGAGGGAGCCCCCCCCCCTGCTGCGCCCAGGCTCCGCCTCTGGGAAGGCAAAGTCCGCAATTCTGGGTTGCGGTACTTCTGGCAGAAGCTTGGGGAAGGGGTGCAGATTTGGGTCCTGGGTTTGAATTTAGACTTTCCCATTGACTGGCTCTACCAATTACTATCTGTATGATCTTGAGCTAGATACCCATTCTCTCTGAACCTCAGTTTCTTTGTCTCTCAAATGGGAATAAGAGTAGGCCCTAATTCATTAAACCGCTGTGAGGATTATATGATATCACTGAGCCTAGCGCCTGGTACATAGTAAAAAATGTTCTCTCTTGTTCCTCTAGTCAGAGGTGTGATCTCTAAGCCCAAGAGAATAAGCATGGTGGCTATGCAAAGGCTCTGGAACCTCTTTGTCTCCGGTACCTCCTGGCTTCTTCCATTCGTAACTAAGTGTCTTTGAGCTTTTAGTATTCCTTTTTCCCCTCTATAAAACAATAATGATGACAACAATAATAATTAAAAATAATAATAGTAGTACCTCCCCCAGAGTTGATTGTGAAAATTAAATGAGAATCCATGGAAAACCCTTAGCACTGTGCTTTCACACTACAGTCAGTCCTTAAGAGAGAACAAAAGATGTCCGGAATATCCCAGTTTCTAAGAGTTATTTGTAAAACTGAAAATTAACATGTATATGATGCTATTTCTCTACTGATACCCACTGTCCTCTCGGATGCTGCATGTTAAGTTTCTGAGCTTCCATAGGCAGCTTTCTATATACCCTTAATTTGCTTTTTTATAGTCTCTACTTTGAGAAAGTGAAATTCCACCCCACTGATAATCAGACCACAATGTACCTAACCGAAACAAACAAGGAGAGCGCCAAAGCCAACAGAAAACAATGTTTCTCCCAAGGCCATGCCATGGCTGCACTAAAACTAACAATCCTCTTCTTTTGAATAATTACAGCTTTCACTCATGTCTTCCCAGTCCCATTCCATGTCTGTCTCCTGCCTCACAGAAATTTCTGAGACACCCAGCTCCTAAACTGCCCTACCTCATGACAGCACTTAATCTGGGGCTGGTCTCCCCTTCTGCTTGTGCCTCCCCAGAATCACCCTGCCAGCTCCCCTCACCCTCCCTGGGAGAGGACCATCCCTCTCTACTGCCCTTCCCAAGATGCCTCCCATTCCTTGGCTGCAGTGGTCTCTCCTGCTGCAGTAAGTTAATGGGATTAACTTTGTTGGCCTACAGATGTATTCCTGGTAGTTTTTATCTGTTAGGTTTTATCAGTCAAGCAATAAATTGTTTTCCAAAAATGAGAGGTGGGGAAGTAAATGAACTTTTTTTATGTTAAGAAAAAGGGTCACTTCAACTTAAAGCACTTCTTCTATTTTAGGAAAATGCTCCTGTAAATTATGGATTCTTTTCTCTCCCTCACCTGGAAGCACTGGTGCCCAGCTCAGAGCCCTTGGTGCAGTCATTTGAGGTCATTAAAGAACTGTATCTCAGTGACACACACAGAAAGGCACTGGGCCTCAACTTCAGAAATAATACATACCTGGTCCTAAGATGGAAGGAGGATGGGGCCCAGGGCTACCCACATGTGCCCAAACCAAGCTGCGTTCTGAATTTTAGATCTTTCAGCTAGACCCTGATGCCAGAGTGATCATGTCACTTTCTGCTCAAAGTCCTCCAAGTAGGGTTAAGTCCTTGCTAGGCCCTAGGTGATGAGGCTTCTCTACTGTCTGAGACTTCAACTCTCCTCTGCCCCTTTCTCACCTGTTTCCAAGAACGCTGGCCTCATGCTGACCCTACATACTAGTTACCCTCTTTGCATTCGTGGTCCCTCTTTCTGCTGGGAACCTCATCACTGGCGAGCTTCCCCAGTTTTTGCCAAATCTCAACAAGAAATTCTCAAATTTCGGTTTCTCTTCTGATTGCCCTTTAAAATATTGCAACCTGTTTCCTCACCCCTCACCCCCTGTATCCTTAATCTCCTTATGCTGCTGTTTTTCTTTATTACATAGTATTTGCCTTCTAACTTACTATAGAAGTGCTTGGGCTTCTGGCCTCCAGAACTGAGACAATAAATTTCGGTTGCCCAGTCTGCAGTACTCTGTTATGGCAGCCCTAGCCAAGTAATATGCCCCCTACTCTCCCCTCTAGCTCCACATCTCAACAAACCTCCCTTTGCTCAGTTTCTAGAACTCCCTCTAGAGCCTTGCCTTCTCCCCCCAATGGTTATCTCAAACCATTCCCAATCTTCTCCCCTTGCCAAACACGTACTGGCTTTCTGGCATCCTGGGCAGCAGGAAATGGCTGTATGATCAGCTTGGCCAATGAGCTGTAAGAGAAAATTGCAGGGCAGCTTCTGCAAAAGATATCCTGGGTAAGAGACAGGATCCCCTGGGCCCTCCCGGCTCCCCGCCTTTGAAAACCATCCTGACGTCTGGAGCTGGGTTGATAGGCAGGCGAACAAGCCTGAGAACAAGAAGCAACACACAGAAGACGGTGGAGCGGAGAACAGAATGAGCCGGGCCCCTTAACGGTGGCGTGGAGCAGCAGGACCGGTGTTGGCAGCCACCGCCTCCACACTTCTTGAGGGAAAAAAATAACTCAATTTGGTTAAGCCACTAGCCATCAGATTATCTGTTTCTTGGAGCCAAAAACATTTCTAACCAATATACGACTCAAGGCTTAGCACATGTAGCTTCCTGTTTCTGAACTGCTGCTCCTCCTCTCCTTAGATCTCAGCTCAAATGCTACTTTCCAGGGAGATGTTCTCTAGGCTCCTGACCAGGTCCAATGCCCTGTGACCCACTCTCACACTCCAGTTCCTTGTCTTTCATAATGTCTGTCATGATGACAACGTGACCTTTGTGTATGATTATTTGAATGTCTGTCTTCTCGTAAACCCTTGAGATCAGGAACCATATCTGTATTTGTTCATTGTTGCACCTCTAGAGGTGAAGCTAGAGGGGTGAGTAGGGACCTGTACTGAGTGTCTCTCACACTCAACATGCATAGAATGAATGAATGACAAGAAGGCCCAGCCCCGAAGCATGCATTCATTCCAACTAGAACAGAGTCTGGCACATCACTGCAATTCAGTAATTATGTGACAGTGAGTAAATGAATGAATGGATGGGGGATACAAAGATAAGAAGAAACAGCACCTGTCCCTGGGAACTTCCAACCTAAGAGGGGAAGGTGAGCCCAAATGCACAATAGAGAGGCATCTGCCAGGTGCTGCTAGAACTCAGAGAAGTAGCCTGTAAGCCTGACTGGGTGGAAGTGGGGGCAGCAGGGAAGGTGCAATATGAGCTGAGCATTAAGGGAGCTGAGCTCACCCTGTGCCCTTGCCACAGACTGCAGAAGCTCAGGCGTGGAGTGTAGGAGGGAAGCTGGAAGCAGTTCTGCCTTCACTGTTGGAACAACAAGTCCTAGGCAGGAAGGGGCATGTTGCAGCCAGCTGGAGGTGGGGTGGGGTCAGGGAGGAGTTGGACTTGGTCCTGCAGACCGTGGGGAGCCCCTGGAAGGTTTGGGACAGGACACTGACGCAGTTGGTCAGATCGCACTCCAGCAGTGGAGGCAAGGTCGCGTGGGGTCCGGAAGCTGCCAGCTCTGCCGTTGTTATCTATCTTTCTACCTGGGATGTTTCCAAGCCCACACAAGGTCTCTACACACAAGCTGTTCTTGAAAACAAATCAACCCTGTTAACTGAATCAAGTAAACAGGTCCTTACAATTCATCAGGGACGTTGGCATCTGCCCTGCCGTCTCTCTACCCCAAGCCAGATCATAGTGCCGTGTGCTTTGAAATCCATGGACCACCCTGACCTCCAGCGTTACACACCCTCATCCTCAGTGGCCTATTCCTTTTGCTTTATTTTTATCCCAGGTACCCTCTCTAGAGTTTACACCCAAGCCTTTTCTGCCCCCATAATTGCTCTGCTTCCATCCAACGCTTTGCCTGCCGGTTCTCTGCGTTTCTTCTTTGGAACTCAATCTAGTAGGAGATTCAGGGACAACCATCTCATGAGCCCAGGAACCCCCAAGAAGATGCAATTTGTCATAAAATATTCTCTCTTGGTCACCAGACTCAGCTAAATTGATGAAAGGCTGTAGGATTTAACTCGAAAGCTGGCTGATTCTGCTTGATTATAATCTGGTAGTGGAATTCTGGTTCCAGCACTACATTGGAAATGTTAAAATGTATGGGGTGGCCCAAACGTCCATCTACAGAAGAATAAATAAACAAAATGTGGCATATACATACAATGAATGAATATTCCTTTGAAATAGAATGAAATTCTGACACATGCTCCACCATGGATGAACCTTGAGGACTTTATGCTCGGTGAAATGCACCAGCCACAAAAGGACAAATGCTGCATAATTGCACTTACATGAGGGGCCTAGACTAGTTAGATCTATAGAGACAGAAAGTAGAATAAAGGTTGTCAGTGGCCAGGGGGAGGCGAGAACGGGGAGTTCTTTAATGGGCGCAAACTTTCAGTTGTAGATGGCGGAAAGTTCTGGAGTGGGAAGGTGGTGATGGTTGCACAACAAGGTAGATATACAAAACACTAAGGTGCTGTACACTTAGAAATCACTAAAATGGTAAATTTTATATGTAACAACACAAGTAAAATAAAAAAATGCATGGATTTAGGAGAGTTTGGAATAGATTAGGCCTACACGATTGACTGCCTGTTCTGTGTGAAGCGCTGCGTGAGCCAGAGCTTCACCAGGAGCCTGCCCTGCTCATTAGGAAGGCAGACACCACCAGGAGAGGAGACCCAGCACCCGGTAGTTACCAAGTAAGGAGGCGGACGAGCTATAAATAGCTGGTAAGACTAATTGAGGAATGCTCTGACTTTAAGATCAGCCCCGCTGTTAGTGCCTGGAGACCTGGGCTATAGTTCCCTGTCTCCTCCCTCCTCACCCACCATCTGTCTTGCCACAGGCTCCAACGCCTCCCTCCCCTCGCATCTGCCTAGTGGCCCCATCAGCTGGGGGCCCTGGGATCTGGCCCTGACCAGGTGCCTAGGCCACACCTCTCAGGGGTGGGAAGCCACAGGTGCTCCAGGAGTCAGCCAAGCCTGGGGTCAGAAAGGACCTCTTCTCCCGTTTTCCACATGGGGACACACGAGGGCAGTAGGTGAGATGCGCCCAAGGTGCACAGCAGCAGCATGGAGGCAGGGCTGTGTGAGGCCCCTCTGTGCCTCGCTCTCTCCCATACTCCACGGCCCCTCCAGTGCCAGGAGCTCCCTTGAGGACAGGTAAGAATTTGGAGTGATGGCTGGAATAAATCTCCTTCCCCTCCCTAGGTGAGGCCAGGATATGATCTGTCTGCCGGTGAGATGTCCATCTGCTGGGCTTGGCACATAACACGCTAGGCAGATGATGACTTTTTCCTCTTTGGCCATGTGCACACATGGAGGTGTGTGTATCAGCCAACAGAAGAGTGTGTAAAACCACTCACAACACACGTGCACAGTCTAAACTGAAGGGGATCAGTATATGCCACCGCCAAATATGCCATTTTCGTATAAGGATTATTTTGAGCTGAAGGCAATGAGACTCAACAGATGCAGGAACAGTTCTCTGCCCTCCCACCGCTTATCCGCCCAAAAGCAGGGCCCCGGTTTCCTTGTGCGGGTGCCCCCCTCTCCCACACCAGACAGGGAGGAGCACCTCACATCCCAGGAGCTGGACAGTCAGCCTTGAGAGCAGGCAGCGTATCCAAGTCTGCTGACAGAACCTTTATCTTCGCTTCCCCAGACATTTCCCAGTCGCTTCTCCACACTTTATGGTCCCTTGAGCCCAGATCTCCTCCTCGGTGTTTACTATATTCAAATTTATCAGTCTTTTACTTTGCAGTTTGTCCTTTTTGTGTCTTGTTGAAGAACTTCCCCACCTTAAGGTCAGAGTCTCCCATATGGTCTTCTAAAAGTGATGGATTTAGCTTTTTACATTTTGATTTGTTTTTACAAGCACTTAAATAGTGCTTACCATTTCTAATATCTAAAAATATTAACTAATGTGAAGCTTATAAAAGCTCTATTTTTTATTTCAATTTTATAGAGGAGGAAACTCTCCTCGGAGGCAGAGAAGGCAGTAACTTGCTCCGGGTCCCACACTAGTGAGGGCAGCCAGACTTCAAACCCAGAACCTATGCTCTAATGGTTGACATATTTTGTTGGTGACCTGGAATTAATTTGTGTGCATGGTCTGAGGTAGGGGGACCAATTTTCTTCTTTTTCCATATGGAAAACCACTTTTCCCAGCACCATGTGATGGTACTGGGAAGCTGCTTTGAAGAAGCTTCAGAACAGATCACCATTTTTCAGCATTAAAAAAAAAAGACCAAGTACATGCACCCCCCTCAGGCACCTGTCCTCCTGACCCTGGGCTCTGCAGGCCTTGGAGGGCTGTGGGCACCTCTCTCCCCCATCTTAGGCCCCGGTCTTTCCTTCCCAACACGGTGCAAAAGCATTTGAAATGGCCTTGTGTAGCCACTACAGAAGGGGAAAAGTAGACAAACCCGCCCCACCCCGGCTTTCTCATTTCTCTTTTTGGAAGAATGAAGCTGATGTCCGTCCTGGTCTACCTTGCAGAGGACAAAGTGTCCTTGTGTGACACTGGCGACAAGCCCCCAGTGTGGGGATGGTAGGGGGCCTGGGGCACGGGCAGCCTGCGAAGGAGGGAGGGCTGGCCCTCCCAGCCTATGAGCTGTTGCGGGTTTCCTGGGCTGGAAGCAATGCCAAGGTCCGGAGATGTGTCGGAAGTGCGGGTGGGGTGGTTGACACGTCTCTGGGAAGAGGATCGGTCCGGGCGGTGCTGTTGCGAGTTGTGTGTACAGAGCATGCACTCCGCACCCCCGCCTCCCGAGGTCCTGCGGGCAGTGCACTCAGCTTTTGCAGGGCAAATGGGCTTCTCTAATGGGCAGTCTTCCATAGTCACAAGGAACTGTGCCCCCACGTCTGGGGTAGTTATTAGCCTCAGGAGTTGCTGTGACAATGGTCCCAACCCCCAGCCTCTGGGCTGAACATCAAGACTCGGGGGCTCTCCTGCTGAGGGTGTGGGGGCTGCTTCCACTTTCTGCAGCTCATGAGGCCCCATGACCTCAGGCAGCTGCAGGCTCAGTCTGTTCCCCCACCCCAAGCTCTACTTCCCCTTGGCCCCCTGTGGCTGGTCTTGTCTTTTATTTTAAATTGAAATATAATTCACATTATCATAAAGTTCACCCTTTTGAGGGAGGGCAGGGACATGGGACAAACATCATGATTAATTTTCCTAAAAATGTTGCCATATAAATAGTATAGTAAGAAGCAGAGGGACTCCATGTTAAGACTAAGATTCCATTTTAAAAACCAGAGAGTTAGGAAGTAAGATTCCTAACATATTTTAGGGTAATTAGCCAATGACTGACCCTGTTGTAAGGCAGGGCAAGTAGTCCTGAATGAAATGTTCCGCAGGGCTTGAGGGTAATCACTATCTTAGAGAAGAATGGGATCAAGAAATTCCTTGTGTTAAGTTTATCTTACAGAGTATCTAGAGGCAGACTGTGGAGGGTGACATAATGTCTCTCACCAGAGACAGACATCGTAAGACCACATGTCAAGCCTATGCTCACAGCTCCCCCCCACCCCTGCCCTTTGCCCCATTCCCGAAAGCCAGAATCCTAAGCCCTCAAGCACACCTCCATGCGGAGGCTGCCCACACTTCCCTTTCTCTAAGTGGGTACTTTTTGCCTCAAATAAAACCTTCTCTCTTAATTGCATTTTGTCTCTGTGCTCTTCCAGTGTAAGTGTCTTTGTTACTTTGCTATTTCATTCTGTTTCCTAGACGTAAGCACAAGTCGTCTCTGTTCTACTTCAGACAAGTGGGGAAGGGCTACTAAGAGCTCTGATCTGGCTTGCAAGTTCCCGTCACCTGGGCGGCCAGGACAGGACTGCAGCCCTGAGACCGTGCTCTTTAGCGGCCTGCCCGAAAACCTCCTTTCTTTGCTTTGGGAGGTTCTCAGAACATAATCTCCCTCCCTCCAGTGCTCTGTGGCTCCCCCAAATCCTGGGGTGGTGGGGGCTTAGTCCCCACACCATGCAGATTCAAGCGGACACCGGATGCCAGGTGACCCGGGCTGTAGGAGTTGGCGAGGATTTGCCCAGTGCCGAGCAGAAGTTCAAAGGGCTTCCCTTTCCTCCTTGTGTTCTTCCTTGCTCTCTGCTGCCTGCGCACCTGCTGACATTTGCTTCTACTCTTGCTTTCATGAATTCCTTCCTTACCTACATTAGCCTGACCTGCTTGAGAATTCTTTCTCAATCAGAGTCAAGAACCCTCCCCCGTCGAGGCTGAGGTTTCACCCAGTGCGCAGGGAGAGACTTCCCCAGATGCAGCTGCCTGACAACACTTTTAGAAGAAGTGTACAATTCGGGGGCTTTTAGTATGGCTACAGGGCTGTGCAACCACCACCACTAATTCCAGAACATTCTCATCTCTTTTTAACTGCTGTGGGAGGCACCGTGGATGACACCTGGAATGAAGGAGCTGTGGGTTTGGGAACCTTGGTATCTCTTCTACATGCAGTGTAAAGTGGAGAGGTTTCAGAGTTCCCTTGGGTTCCCCAGTGTGTGTGTGGGGGTATGTAGTTTTGCCTCAGATGATGGAGGGTTTGGGTGAGAAGCACCTGCATGGGTAGGCGGGTACTCTCAGGGAGTGGGGTGGCAAATCAAGGGACAAGATGCAGGACAGCGCCCCCCAGCGACACCTCCCTGAGCCACCAGCCTCAGCTCTGCAATCCACACTTGAGATTATAGCTCCGGGGTCAGCAGCTGAAACAGAAAGTCCTTGGAGGGGTGACTCCTTAAACTGCTATCTCCCCTGGCCCTTTCCTCTGAGATAGCTTATCTCAGAGGCCCTGAGGGAAGGGAAGACTGAGTTCTGGGGGGCGAGAGGGGAAAGGCTACATTTGTCCTTCTTAAATCTGGAGGAAGGCACTAAAGAATTCCTTTACAATCGCAAACCAGTCCTGGAATACTAAGAAAACAAAGTTGTGAGAGGAATATATATAACCTTAGCATGTGCATTTAGTAGAAAGTCCCTGTAGGATCAGGATCTGTGGAATGGGAGGAAACAATTGCATAGAGGAAGTTGGCATTTGTCCTGTAGAAAGATTAAAATAATTGTAGTAGAATGAAAACGCACTGCAACATTATCGTTGTGTGTGTGTGTGTATGTCTGGTAACAGGTACCTAACATAAAATGTATCATTTTAATTTATACAGTTGTAGTTTTTAGCTATACACTTTAGTAGCATTAAGTGCATTCAACTACCACCAGGGCCTGTTTCTTATTTTTAAAGGGCAATATTTTGACTGTAGCATTTCAAAAGTGAAGCATGATGTAGGTCCCACTAGGTGTAGCCAGGCCCTTACCTCACTTGCTCCCCCAGCTCCATACGTGGAGCAGCCCCATCTCCTGGAAGAGCAGAGGCTTAACTAGCCTCCAGGGGCCATCTGCGTGGCCAGAGGCAGGTGCGGGAGCTCTGCTCTGCCCAGGGAGACTTCTGCCCACCAGGCCCTGCCACTCGCTGGTCTCCTGGACTCCTGGCCTGCTGTCTCCTGGCTTGTCAGGTCCTGCTGCTTCCTGGAGCCCTGCTCGATGAGCCCTTTCACACCTGTCTGGGCCCTGGTGAGAGAGAGAAGGGTGGGTCCCATGAATCTGGAGTTCTGTGCCAGAAAAGCAGCTTGGTGCACATTCTGCCCACGGCAGCAGGGAGATTTGGATGCAGGACTTAACCGCGTGCTCTCAGGATTAGGGCTGGGGTGGGGTGGGGTGATGGGCGTAGGCAAAGAAGAGGAAGGGGCAGCTCAGCAACTCAGGGTTCATCAAAGGTAAGATTGCTCTTTGGCCTGCTGCCAGGAGCAATCTGTTAATTGTAACCAAAAAGAAGTTAGAGGTTGGCAGCTGAACCCCACCCAAGAGCTGGGTGAGAGTAAGGTGTGGTCACTGGACAAGCCAGGGAGTGAAGTTAACTGGCCTTAACAGGTGCCAGGGTTAAATGGCCCCTCTTGCCTGCCTTTTGCTTTTCTTAGTAATCTTTGCTTAGGCCTGAATGCCCCTTCCTCCTCGGCCTGTTTCAGAGATCCAGCCCCCGACTCTCAGCTCACATCAACCCCCCATGGAGTCGGAGCCTCCAGCTCCTGCCCACGTTGCCCTCCTCTCAACTCACAGCGATCTCTTCTCAGTATGTTTTTGGGCTGAACACGTACTGCCTTCGGTTTGCTTTAGAGCCTATGCAAGGTAACGAGTAATGGGACCCTTAAAAATAACAACCAATACATTCATGAGATTTGATCTACTCAAAGGGCCCCTCTGTAGCCCCTTATAAGCTTACACCTATTTCTTTTTTATTTTTATTTTTTATTAAGGTATCATTGATATACAATCTTATGAAGGTTTCACATGAGCAACATTGTGGTTACTACATTCCCCTCATTATCAAGTCCCCCCCACATACCCCATTAGTCACTGTCCATCAGTGTAGTAAGATGCTGTAGAGTCACTGCTTGTCTTCTCTGTGCTATACTGCCTTCCCTGTGCCCCCCCCACCCACATTATGAAGCTTACACCCATTTCATCCATGTTTCTATTTTTCAGAGCATTTTAGAAGCTCCTAAGTAATGCTGAACTCAAGACATGCAGGCAAAAGCCTTATTTCCAAAACTTGGCCTTAAGATTACTCTCTGTCAGTGTAATTTAAGGGAGAATTTGCATATAAGGGAGATCAGTCACGTGAAGAAGTGTCACCTAAGACAGAGTCCTGTATATGTTAGAAGATGTTTGAGGAAATTTCAGCCAATCAAGGGTTCTAGGGCCTTAATCCCAGACAGGTCAAGGTGGATCCCAGGAATCTGTCTTTCAGCTAGCATACCAGGTGAATGTGATAGAGGTGGTGCCAATCACCCTTAGGAAACATGGGGTCCTCTCTGGGAAGTATGGCTGGAAGGTGCTGGGTGCTAGATTCTGTCTGAAGAAAGAAAGGGAACATAGGAAGGGGGGTGCTCTTGTACATCATGGGTATGAATGTAGAATGGCGCAGCCACCATGGAGAACAGTTTGATGGTCTCTCAAAAATGTAAATGTAGAAATTTCTGTATGACCTAGTGATTTCACTCCTAGGTATATATACCCAAAGAAACTGGAAACAGGTGCTCAAATAAATACATACACACACATTTGCAGCACCACTGTTCACAATAGCCAAAAGGTTTACAACCGAAGTCCTACCGATGGACGAATGGATACACAGGATGTGTCCATTCTATCCATGCGATGAATATTATTCAGTCATGAAAGAGAATGAAGTACTGATACATGCTACAACGTGGATGAACTTTGAAAACATTATGTGCTAAGTGCAAGAAGACACAAAAAGGTGGCATACTGTGATTCCATTTATATGAAATGTCCAAAGTAGGTAACTCCATAGAGATGGCAGGCAGACTGGTGATTGCCAGGGGTGGGTGGCTGCATAGTGGGGGATGAAAATGTCTGCTGGCTGCGCGATACTGTCAGTGGATTAAAGGCCACTGAGTTGTTCACTTTAAAATGGTTAATTTTATGCTGTGAATTTTACCCCAATATAATAAGAAAAGGGGAAAGATGGGGTATGGGGAAATGGCAAGATTTAAGTTGTTGGCAGGATTATCCAGCACTGTCTCGGGGACACAGACCCTCTGTGAGACCAGGAAATCTCTCTCCTGGGGAGATGCCCCTCTGCTCTCCGAAGCCCTCTGCTCTGACTTCCTACTCAGCGAGCAACTTGATCATTGTCAAGACAGGTGGACCCCCTGGATAAAGGACCTCTTTGGCTTTGTGGGTATGCATCCATCTCTAATGAGTACCATTCTTAGTGCTCTTGTAGGAATTGTTTCATTGGTTGTAAATACTTAGAAAAAGCCTACTCTGTGCCACGCACTGGTTTTAAGCTCTGGGGATTCAGCAGTGAATGTGAAGGACACACTCCCGACCCTGATAAGGCTTATATTTTAATCTCATCATAACACACATGATGAAATCAACCTTGTGATTGGTGGAAAGGAATGCTCCAAAAATGGCAGATCTTATCACTTATCATTACTTTTATCTGAGTGATTAGAGGTTTTGTGATAATTTCTAAGAATTCATTTTTCCTCCTCTCAGCAGTGGTAATGGTTGCTCTGTCTCAGACTCGCTGTCTGTGGTCTCTTACCAAGATGTGCCAGCTGTACCTGCTTCCACTCGCCTTCTCCCTTGCCCACCAGGGGTTCCAACATTCCATAATAATAAAACCCACCCAACAATTTTGCTCCAACTTTTTTTCATGACCATGTGATTCATCGTGAACTGAAACACAATAATGGAATGCTTCTAAACACATATTCTTCATGGAAAATATATGCTTTTTGTTGGAATTAGAGGACTTGGTTCTGGGACTGACAGTTGCTGTGACGAGCAAGATACAAAGGCTGAGTGGCAGCAATCTGGCCAGCACCCTCACGCTGTATAGCTGAGCTACAAACATAAACAAAATATGCACATAAAAAGCATTTTCCATCCAGAGTCTACCCTAGACCGTGAGCAGGAATCACAGCTCTACATTTTTTCTCTCGCCTGTGACCTTCTCCACTTTGCAAATTGTAGGCAAGTTGTTAGCTGATTTGGTGCAAATGTAAGCAGAGGAAGATGGGAGGGATGTTGGGGAGGTGGGCAGGAGGGCCTTCGGGGTTCAGTGACGTTCTGCTTCTTGGCCTGGGGGCTGGTTACACGGACATGGTCACTTGTGAAAGCTTGTCAGGCTGCACACACATGATCTGAGTGTGTTTCTGCATGTATGTTGTACTTCAAGTAAAGAGGAAAACGAAAATAGGGCAAATATGCTAAGGTATTTGTACAAAGGTATTATTCTTAATGCTCTTTATGATATTAAAAATTGGAAATACCCTGCACACATAAGAGGATGGGTAAAATAATTTTTAGTGTATCTATAAAAGAGAGTGTTATGCAATCATTAGAAATATTGGCAAAGATGTATATTTATTCACTTGGCGGTGTTAACAATATAGTATGAAATAAGTTAGAAAATAAAGTATATTTTAAAAAATATCAAAAGTGATCATCTCTGGGTAGAATATTGGTGTGAATAAAGTTAACTAATCTGAGGAGCTTTTTAGGTACAAATTACTGAGGCCCCCCTCTCAAGAGATTCCCATTTAGTCTTCTCCCCAACCCACCACAACCACCTACCCACATTAATTTTTATGAATGGGCTAGTTGCTACCACTCCGGGGGGACCTGGACTCCTTTGAAAATCCTATATAAACTATGAAGCCTCTCTCCTAAAAAAAGAAATGGACACACCACACAGATGCATTTTCCATGACTCCAGTTAAATACTCCTATTACAACAAGAGGTCAACCTTCTCATTTTCCTTTTGTTCTTTTTTTTCCTCAGAAGATCCCTTGCTGACTCCCTAAAGGTGAGAACCTCTGCCAGGCTGCCCAAGCCCTGGGCCACTGCCACAGCTGGGGCACATCCCTTTTGCACATTCTTGCTGGTGACATTCAGTGGGCACCCGCTAGGGAGGCGTGTGGGCAGCGGGGTGGCCTGCTTTGAGAACTGAGTCCCAGTGTTGGTTTCCACCTCCCTGCTGCACCCCTCCCCCACGCCTCCCTGTGTGACCCCATGAGGCTGACCCCAGAGTTTTGCTGCTCCCTCTTACCAGCGTCAACAACAAAAGTCCCTCTGTTTATCCTGCACAGGTACCATTTCATTTGTGCTGATCTGGGCCCCTACAACGAGAGGAGAATATTTCATAGTCTAAACAGGAACAGGGTCCAGTCTGTGGCTTTAGTGTCTTAAGGTGGGGTCTAGGCAGTATCATGAACTTTAGGACCCCAAGAACATTTTATTAACAGATCTTATGAGGAGGTTTCCTCTTTTTGTGCATTCCTCTAAAAGTCTTGGACTGCTCTGTCGGTGGACGGACCTGTGGCCTCTAAGAGACAAAGGCAGTGCAGCCGGGTGGGTCATTTGGGATGAGAGGACCCGGTGGCAAGACCACAACGGCCTCAGCCACCAGGTGGCATCACTGCCAGCCTGGAAGCGCAACTCGTTGCAGGAGGCCGCACCCCTATCCTGCTCCCCTTCTCCCTTCCCGCCCTATCTGACCCCATGCCGTGTTTGGGCCAGTCTGTGCCCCCACCCACCGCAAAAGGCCTCGGCCCTGACACCTGTGGGCACGGCCCCCCTCCCCTAACAGTCTCAGCTGCCCCCGGTTCGCCCAGGGCAGCCCCTGATTCTAAGTCTGGTCCAACCCCTTCCCATCTCCCCCTTCTCTGGGCCGCGGCCCCGAGCTGCCAGCAGGGTGAGCCGGGGAAGACGACACAGGGCAGGAGGTTTCCTAGCCCTGGCTGAATAAAAAGAAAACACAAACACTTTTCTTTTTTTTTAATATCTAAGATTAAAAATATAAAAAAGTCACCAAACCAACGACCAGAGCCATCCATCTGAATGTCGGCGACACGCCTGGTCTCAGGTCCCCTTCCCAGCGCTGTTCTCAAGAAGGGGAGCCTTCCTGGCAGCTCTGGGGCTCTGGGGCCTGCGGAGGGCCCGGCGGCGGCTGGAAACCCCCCACACCCACATGCGGCACCAGGGACAGCTAAGGACTCAGCGCTTCAGAAAGGTACCAGGACAGTTTTAAAAACATATGGTCGCGCTAGGAGGAGGTTTTCCCTTGAGGTTGAGCTGAGGGTTACTTCTTGTGGAGAAATTTCATTTTATTGCCTAGAAAAAGAAAACAAGAGCATTTCACCAGGCAAAGAGGGCCGCGTTAAATCCTGCTCTTTTTATCCCAGATGCAGTGTGGGCACCACGGCCTCTCACGCCCCCTCCAGGGCCTCACCCACGCCTGGGAGGAGGTGGGAGAGGTTGCCCCTGCACGCCTCAGGCACCTCCCCATTGAAAAGACATCTTCCTCAGACTTGGGGGGTTTTGAAAGGAAGAGTCAGAGCTGTAGAGAGTGTTTCTGTGGTGGTGGTACAGGAAGCACTGAATGTAACACGTCCCTGGGGAGCCGAGTGGGGAGAAAGTTCCCAGCAGTGTGGGTGGCTAGGGGTCCAGGCCTATGGGAGGTACAACAACAGGCCTATGCAGCTCTTCCCCCAGGGACCTGCCCCCTCCCCCCCTCTTTTCGCCTTCTTCATTCTCACCCTTCTAGTAAGGGCCTTTCTACTCATTAAACCGCAGTCCTCAACATCCTTTTTCCGGGCCATTTGGAGGTTGGTCCAGGTCTTTCCTACCAGACTCCCTCCTCTGGTTCCCTTTATGCTTCCTAAGCTCAATTCCCCAGACGGTTTAAGAGAATGGGAGATAATAGTGAATAAAGATAGCAAGTAGGGCCCGCCGGCCAAGCAGGGAGGGGCTCATTTGTTTCCTTGCTTATACTTTGGGGTCAGATGCCACAGGCTACAGAACTCTGCATTATTTAGGACCCAGCTCCAGTGGAGGGACCTGGCCAAGACCCCGTGGGCCAGCGGATGGAGATGGGGACCACGACCCTGGGCCTTACCTAGGCCCTTCAGGAACTTATTCACGCCGCTGTGTTCTCCAATGGGGAGTGTTTCCAGGTACTCCTGGGCTCGGACCTCAAACAGACCTGTTGACGATAGAAATCCCAGACATTTAGTTTCTTTTCTTTGCACTTCTAAACATACCCATTTCCTTACGGCCACTGAAAAGAGAAACCTTGCCTCTGAGTTGAGCTGCTCCTATAAACATGCTCTGAATCACAGGGTTTATAAGGGTTTTTATTACCCTTTTAATCACCCAACCTTGTGCAATAACTGTTTTTGGAAAGCTGTAAAGCTAGCTCATACATGAAATTCTATTTTTACTCAACAAACACCTTCCAAGTGTCAACACTGTGCCAGGCACACAGTTTCCAAGAAGAGCCAGCTGGTCCCGGCTCTCAGGAGCGCCTGTGGTCTCCCTTCTCCTCACATTCCCCCGTAAGGGGGATGCTGGCCAAGTGGCTGAGCTTGCTGGGAATCTGTTTGCCATCTGTGAACTCGGAAAGGCCGAGTGCCGACCACTCATAGCTGCCTTCAGCTCTAACCCAGGTGTGAGCCCCAGGTACTCTGTCTGCATTTCTCCCTCTTCCATGGGCAGAGGGCTTCTTCCATGCTCCTTTTTAAGCTTTTATGTCTCTGACTTTTCTATCAAATAGTGATCTGTGCACAGATACTTACATGTACCCAGCAGGTCTTCTCTTGAAAAGAGCCCTTGCATCAGGAGTTGTGTGACTCATACCCTCTAATCGATTTTCTTTTGCCTTTCCGACACCTCTCATCAGAACTGCCTGTGTGGGGCCAGCCTGTCTGCTCTCCAAGGAGCTCTGGGAACACAGGGCTGGATCCTTAGCCTCTGTGAGCACAGCCCCGGAGGACACAGGCCTGGCAGGCTGCCCCCTGGGGGCCCTCCCTGCTCCCTGCCTATCTCTTGGTGGCTGTGCAGGATTCTTGGTGGAGAGCGTCTCTCCCCTACCAGGTCTAACTCTCCTATGTCACAGCCTTTACCAACATTCCTAGTCTTGGGATTCCCAAAGGACTTGAGATGATGTGGGAAAGAGACGGAGCTATGTTGTCTTCCTTTGCACACGAGCCCACTCCATCCCTAGAAGTGTGATGGAGCCCAGCAGAGGGGGACCGGGAGAAGGGAGGACAGAAAACAAGAACTCGAGGAGAGAGAGCGGGCAGGAGGAGGACGCTGCTTCCCGCAGCGAGGCTGGCAGAGTCACTGCTGTCCCACCTGCCATGTGGCCAGCCGCAGTGCCCACGGAGCTGGGGTGGGAGTCCGACTCTGGCCTGCTAGCTCCACACCCGGGGAAACAGGCAGGAAAAAAGGGCAGAAAGGACAAGAGGAGGCCTGGGGAAAAGGAGAAGAGGCGCCACAGAGAGAGGAAGGAAAGGGTGTCCTTGAGACTTTCATCATGCTGGAAAGAATGGCACAAAGGAACCTCCTACCAGGGCCTGGGGTGTGGTTCTGGGGGTGGGCCAGTAGGGGAAGGAGCCCGCCCGCCCGGGAGACAGGCAGGGGACTGGGACACTTCTGCCAGCTCAGAGGTGGCGAGAAGGAACACTCCTCAGAGGAGGCTGCAGCACTGCCCCCGCCTTTGTGCTGGCCCTGGGTGTTTGCCTGCTCGTCAGCCCCCGGGCGCCTGGGCATCCCTGGCTGTCTTGGCCCCCAACACAGAAGACACCCCCTAACCTTTGGCATCCTGCCGGCGCAGCTCCCGCTCCTGTATGAAGCCTCGAAATGTCTGGGTCTCCATGAAGACCTCCAGGAAACGGCGGAGGCTCTTGGAGGAGACAGCTTTGCGGAAGGCCTCGCGCTGCAGGGTCCTCTCCTCGCGCTCACCCACCGTCAGGAACAGGGAGTAGTGGCCCACGATCTCCACGAAGAAGCGGACAAAGGCTTCAGACACCACTTCGTTCAAGGGGCTGCACTGAGGGCCTGCGCAACGAGGGGAAGGGCCAGGCCCGGTGAGGGCGGAAGGCCGAGCCTCTGGGACAAGCGGATCAGTTCTACAAGTAAGTAGTTAGCTCCCTCAGTGGCCAATCTTAATTATCAATGGCAAAGGTTACCAAAAGTGACTAAGTTATTTATTTCCCCCTTTAAACAGGTATTTAAGGCCAAAACTGGGGAGGACAGAAAAATTTTTCCATAATTCACTGTTAGAATGAGATGCAGATAAAGGGATTACACACCCACTCGCTCTCCTTTCATGCTTCTCACCCATTTTCCTACTCCACCCACTGCCATGTGGAGTGGGTGGCCCCTGCACACTTGTTCCCTGCCTGTGATGGTGGAGGGCAGAGATGCAGTCTGGGAAGTGGCTGAACACTTACCATGCTTGCAGTCTGGGGGCCCTTCCTCCTGGTCACTAGCCAGGTCGTTCCTTTGTTCCAGAATGTGTTCCAGGGCTACCTGGAGCTTCCGGGGGAGAATGGAATCCTCATCATCCATCTGTAAGGCAGGAAAAGCAGGTGGGTCATGGCCCCTGGGCTTCTGAGGATGGCAGCTGCATCCGGGCCAGCAGGACACCCTGGGGACACCACAGGGCAGGCCTAGCACAGTTCCTGGTTTAGTACAAGCAACATGATTTAGAGACAGAAGTCTGATGTTTGAATCTTGGTTTCATTTTTCATAAGCTATGTGAGCATATTTCCCCATTTAAAAAATGGGCTGTAAATCAATATCTACTTCATAGTGAAGATTAAATGCAATACATGATATTGATGAAATAGATATCCAAGTGGAAAGATATCCTATGTTCATGGTTTGGAAGAATTATTATGTTAAAATATCCACATTACCCAAAGCTATCTATAGATTCAGTACAATCCCTACCAAAATTTCAATGGCATTTTTTGCAGAAATAGAAGAAACAATCCTGAAATTTGTATGGAATCACAAAAGACCATGAATTAGCTGAAGAAGAACAAAGCTGGAGGCATCACAATTCCTGGTATCAAACTGTATTACAAGCAATAATAATCAAGACAGAATGGTACTGGCATACAGACACACAACTAAGGGAACAGAATTGAGAGCCCAGAAATAGACACATGCCTATGTAGTCAACTAATATTTAACAAGGGAGCTAAGAATTTTCAATGGAGGAAACAATGGTCTCTTTCCCATTATTGGGAAACGGGGCTGGGAAGACTGGCTATTCACATGCAAAGGAATGAAACTGGACCCCTATCTTATAACACTCACAAAAATGAACTTAAGATAGATTAAAGACTTAAATGTAAGAACAGAAACTGTGAAACTACTAGAAGAAAACTTAGGGAAAAAGCTCCTTGACATTGCTCTTGGCAAGGATTTTTTGGGTATGACATCAAAAGCACAGGCAACCAAAGAAAAATAAGCAAGTGTGACTACATCAAACTAAAAAGCTTCTGCACAGTGAAAGAAATGATCAACAAAATGAAAAGGCAATCTATGGAATGGGAGAAGATATCTGCAAACCATATAACTGGTAAGGGGTTCATATCCAAAAAACATAAAGAACTCATGTAAACTCAATAGCAAAAAAACCCTAAACAAACCGATTTAAAAAATGGGCAAAGGACTTGGAAAGACATTTCTTCAAAGAAGACATACAGATGGCCAATAGGTACATGAGAAGATGCTCAACATTGGGAAATGCAAATCAAAACTACACTGAGATATTGTCTCACACCTGTTAGAACCTGTCCATTATTAAGAAGACTAGAGAAAACAAGCTGGTGAAGCTACAAAGGAAAGGGAACCCCTGTGCACTGTTGGTGGGAATGTTATTTGGAGCAGACACTATAGAAAACACTATGGTGTAAAAAGTTAAAAACAGAACTATCATATGATCCAGTAATCCCACTTCTGGGTATATATCCAAAGGAAATGAAATCACTACCTTTTTTTTTTGGTATCATTAACTTACATTTACATGAGGAACATTATGTTTACTAGACTCCCCCGATCACCAAGTCCCCCTCACACCCCATTACAGTCACTGTCCATCAGCATAGTAAGATGGTATAGAGTCACTACTTGTCTTTTCTGCGTTGTACAGCTCCCCCCATACCCCCCCAATACATTATGTCTGCTAATAGTAATGACCCTTTTTTTCCCCCTTGTCCCTCCCTTCCCACCCATCCTCTCTAGTCCCTTTCCCTTTGGTAACTGTTAGTTCATTCTTGGGTTCTGTGAGTCTGCTGCTGTTTTGTTCCTTCAGTTTTTTTCTTTGTTCTTATACTCCACAAATAAGGGAAATCATTTGATACTTGTCTTTCTTCACCTGGCTTATTTCATTGAGCATAATACCCTCTAGCTCCATCCATGTTGTTGCAAATGGTAGGATTTGTTTTCTTCTTATGGCTGAATAATATTCCATTGTGTATGTGTACCACATCTTCTTTATCCATTCATCTACTGCTGGACACTTAGGTTGCTTCCAATTCTTGGCTATTGTAAATAGTGCTGCGATAAACATAGGGGTGCATCTGTCTTTTTCAGACTGGAGTGGTGCATTCTTAGGATAAAATCCTAGGAGTGGAATTCCTGGGTCAAATGGTAAGTCTATTTTGAGCATTTTGAGGAACCTCCATACTGCTTTCCACAATGGTTGAACTAATTTACATTCCCACCAGCAGTGTAGGAGGGTTCCCCTTTCTCCACAACCTCGCCAACATTTGTTGTTGTTTGTCTTTTGGATGGTAGCCATCCTTACTGCTGTGAGGTGATATCTCATTGTGGTTTTAATTTGCATTTCTCTGATGATTAGCAATGTGGAGCATGTTTTCATGTGCCTGTTGGCCATCTGAATTTCTTCTTTGGAGAACTGTCTGTTCAGCTCCTCTGATTATTTGCTTTTTGTTTGTTGAGGTACATGAGCTCGTTATATATTTTGGATGTCAACCCTTTATTGGATCTGTCATTTATGAATATATTCTCCCATAGTGTAGGATGCCTTTTTGTTCTATTGGTGGTGTCCTTTGCTGTACAGAAGCTTTTCAGCTTGTTACAGTCCCACTTGTTCGCTTTTGCTTTTGTTTCCCTTGCCCATGGAGATATGTTCATGAAGAAGTTGCTCATATTTATGTCTAAGAGATTTTTGCCTATGTTTTTTTCTAAGAGTTTTATGGTTTCATGACTTACATTCAGGTCTTTGATCCATTTCGAATTTACTTTTGTGTATGGGTGAAATCACTACCTTGAAGAGATATCTGCACCCCCATATTCTCTGCTGCATTATTTACAATAGCCAAGACATGGAAACTTATGTGTCCATTGATGGATGAATGGATAAAAATAATAGGAATACACATACACATTCACACATACCCAATGGAATATTAGCTATAAAAAGGCAGGAAATCCTGCCTCTTGTGATAACACGGATGCACCCTGGGGGCATTATGCTAAGTGAAATAAGTCAGAGAGATACAAATACTGCATTTTCTCACTTCTAATGAAAATCTAAAAGCCCTGAACTAATAGTAGAATGGTGGTTTCGAGGGGCTGAGGAGTGAGGAAAATTGATGAGACTGTTGATCAAAGGGTACAAACTTCCAGTTATAAGATAATTTCTGGGGCTCTAGTGGACAGCACAGTGACTATAGTTGACAACACTGTATTATATACTTGAAAGTTGCCAAGAGAGTAAATCTGAACAGTCTCACCACCAAAAAAAAAGGTAATCATGTGAGGGGATGGAGGTGTTAACTAACCTTATTGTGGCAATCATTTCATAGTACATACGTGTATCAAATCCTCATGTTGTATGTCATAAATCTGCATATGTCCTATGTCAATAATACATCAATAGAGCTGGGGGGAAAAGATGAAATACGATTGCCTTGTGACAGTGCTTGGCACCTGGGGGATACTCCATCTGTGTTTCCCACCGCCCTCACCCTGGAGGGTGGCTACTGCTCATCAGGGCACTCTGGTCAGATGACCAGTATGGTCCAAAGCTGGCTTTGCCATCTGGGCCTCTGAGCAGGAGGGCCCAGGGAAGGGCCTACTCGGAGGGCCTTTGGGAAGTGAAAGTGGATGGAACTGACGATTTAAAAAAAAAAACCCAAAACATTAACATGGCAGAACTTCCCAGCAGTGTGGCAACTCCAATTTAAAAGCAATCCAGCAGAGCGCCCTGGGAAGCTTTCTGTAATGATTTTCTGCAAGATCCAATAGGAGTCAGACCTCTCTGGCCAGCGAAAACAAGAAAACAAATGTGTATTACTTGCTCTGGTAATGAAAGTACTTTATGATCTTTATAGAAAATACGTGAGATTTTAAAAGGATTTAAAATTACTGATAACCTGTCTCCTTTTCAGTCTCCCATTCCAAGACAACCAGCATTAATATTTTGCTGAGTTCTCCTTTCATCTTTTTAAGAGGCATATATTTATATTTGTAATATAATGTATACTATGACTTTGCACCCTCCTTTTTTTCTACTGAATATCATGAACTTTTTTATCAAATATTCTTTAAAAGCATGTTAAAGACAAATGTTTACAGTTATAGCCTATACACAGATCCTGTTAGATCCATTTTGTGACAAAACACATGGGAACAGATCCTTTGCCAAACCCGTCCTCTTTGACCCCTGCCTTCTGTCTTACCCTCAGTTGCCCAAGCCTGCCAGCCTGTTTTGCAGTCTCAGTCCCACTAAGGAACCTTTCGGGAGCTGGAAATCTATGTCCCAAAGAACAAAGAGGTGAAAACAGAGAGAGCATCAGGGTGAAGCCAGGCTTCTCACTCACCTGTCTGAGGAACCGATTGTTGACGAGGTCAACCACGAGGACCTGCAAGATGTGGAAGAGGTCTATGACGTCATCAGGTTTCTGGGATACAGTGATGGTTTCTTAGCTTTCTTCCCTCTTGGCACCAAGAGAGGCAGCTGGGGTGGGGGTGGGGCGGGCCGTTTGTGGTTGCCACAGTAGCCACAAACTATGAAGAGGGGAGTTGGGGGGCGGGCAAGGGCTTTCCAGAATTGCATGCTTTCAACACTGAGACTGCAGGCTGGGCTATGTGAGTTCCATGGGCCGGACTGCCTGCCCTGCTTCCAGACTGGCTGCAGTAGAGCCACTACGGCTGACTTTTCACAAGGAGATTGCTGAGCAGGGGGAAGACACTAGAGGCCCCTCTTCCCATTGCACTAAACTCTGCCACCCCCCCACCCCCAGGACTTCTGCATCTTTCCTCCCAGCTACCCACTTGGCCTTGTCACTTCTCTTAATGGGACAGAAAGAGAGAGAGACCCAGAGGAATGGATTCGACTGGAGAGTCAGTCAAGCTGCAAATGTTGGGCTTTCCTCGGTCAAGGCTTTCAGGGTACAGCACCTCTCCCCTCCCTCCTCGAAGGGAGCCTGAGACCAAGGGCCAGAAGCAGGGCAGGGCAAGGGAGGCACTTAGGGCGTAAAACCAAGGGAGGTGCTCACCCCCGGGCCTTTGCCTGCGTGACCCTGGCAGTGAGCTGCTACTCGGGCCTCAGCGTGGGCCCCTGGCTAGGATGGAGGAGCAGGGGCCCTGCATGGTCTCCGTGTTTTCCATGCCAGCTGGAAACATGGGCTCTACCACAGTCCAGAGACCCTGCCCAGGAGCTGAGGGAGCTCTCTCCTTCCTTCCCAAACACGCTTCAGGATTTTTGGGACCACAGGGTACCCGGACAAACAACCCACACCGGAAGACCTGAATCTACTGTTTAATATTTAATGTGACTGCAGGACAACCTGGGCAATTAGAGGAGCCGCATCTGGGGCCCTGGGTGGAATGTCAGGGCCTGGCACAGCACTGGGGTTCAGGAGTGAGCATGGTCATTTAGTCCCCTGGGGCTCCGTCTCTGGCTGCTGGAAGTTCTCAGCACCCAGGAACAGAGGTTACTTAGAGGAAGGGGCTGGGACAGCACCTGCAGAGATGCCGAGTAGGGCTTTCTCCATTTGGATGCAAACTTGAACACCCAGCACTTGATCATGAAACACATTTTGGTTGCTGTCTTTTTAACTGACACAAGAAAGGACCTGTTTGCTGTTAATCTAAATATAAGTTTCAGTTATTGTTAGCTCTTTGTGTGCTTTCTTCCCACAGCCTTGGGGGTGGGAGGGAAGGAAGGATAGAATAGAAGGCAATTTATGGATTAAGTGTTTTAACATCTGGTTACGTTGTTGACTGCTGCTTCCTAATGGGTGTTCATGCCAGTAGGTTCATTTAGAGGGGAAAATGAGTTTGCAGTCACTGAGGGTCACCTGAGGCAGCCCTGGGGGTGCCTTCTGCATAGACAAAGCCATGAGATCCCCGCACTCCCTGGACACCACTTTGCAGCAGGGCCTGAGCTGGCACTTCTCCCCTGCGCCCCCCAGGGAGGGCCCAGGACATCCTGGAGCTCACCTCCTCCAGTGGCAGCTCCCTGAGCAGTGGCAGCGAGCTGGTGAGCAGCCCGATGAGGAAGGGGGTGGGCGAGCACACGATGTCGATCATGGCGGGCGGCAGCACAGGGATGTAGGTGTGCTGCCAGGTGAAGGGGTAGATGACTGCCACCATCGCATGGCAGCACTTGGACAGCGTGCTGCAGTGGGGAGAGAAGGGGGGAGGGCTGCTTCAGGGAGGGTGTGGGGAACCAGCCCCAAGGCATGCTGGGCAGAAAAGGCATCACGCGCGTTTTAGGTGTATCAGGGTTCACAGTACCAACCCAGGCACACATCAGGCATACAGGGCGTCTGTGACGCTTTGAGATACAGCTACAGCAACGAATATAAAGCCCTAGCTAATCTGTGCTAGTGTGCCTTCACACGTGAGCTACATTCTTGTAAGGCTTCAACCAAATCTTTCACTCCCATCCCTTTACCCCATGCTCTTGCCCCCCAAAACCACTACAGCCTCATTTGTCATGGATGCTCATTCTCTTACTGAAGATGCTTATATTCTAACATTGTAGCTTTTCCTTTGTTCTCTCCCGCAAGTTCTCCCAGCCAAGTACAAACGCCTCGGTGTAATCAGGGAAGACAGGGTAGTCTCTTTGGTACCCTGCTGCACACAAGGGAAACTCCTGAACAGTTAAACCTTACCCAGGATTCAAAACTTCAAAAAATAACAAAGTGGTGAGTCTAATCCTAATGAAAAATAATTATAGCGTAGCCTTTATTTGATCACTACCCCCAGTGCTTTGCCTGGGTTCAGCTCAGTTCGCTGGGTGAACGGGTGGCGTATCCGAGACCGTCACCGTGAGCACCGGCCCCACTGCGCTGCAGGACAGCGACGGCTGGCGGCCTTCCCAGGGAGCGAGGGTCGACTTTCTCTTCCTCCTTGCAGTCATTTCTCATGGCTCGGGAGCCTGCTCATGGCAGCTCCTCCCTCCGCTCACTCTAACCTGCTGCTTCTAAAAACTATGCGTGGGGTAGGGAGCTTGAGAAGCTGGTTAGAAGTATGGGTAATGTAAGGATAAGGCAGATGTGTGGGCCAGTGGGTTCCCAGAGTGTACTGTGTCCTCTTAGGGCACGGGCTCCCACCCAGCATTTCATGTGTTACACTGCCTTTGGAACGCCAGCCCTGGTTCTAAGCTGGACTCTGTTTAGGGAAAGTTGCAAGGAAGCTTAGTTCTGGATGGAGGAATGCTCCTTTTCTGGACATGATATCAGGCACCTACAATTTCATTATCATAAAACTTTCCTGAGTCCATTTAGAAAAAAATCACTTAGCCCTGGCTTACTTAGGGAGAAAAGAAGTGGAATAAAAGATACCGGCTAGCAAGTGAAATAAGCCAGACAGAAGAAGACAAATATTGTATGGTTCCCCCTACGTGAGGGATTTAGAATAGGCAAATTATTAAGACCTAGTAAAACAGAGGTTCCTAGGGCCTGGGGGAGAGGGAGAATGGGGTCTTGTTGCTAAATGCGTAGAGCTAAGTTTGAGATGATGGAAAGCTTTGAGAATGGATAGTGGTGATGGTTCCAAACACTGTGCAGGGAGGGGGTGGAGGCAGGCAGACAGCAATGGTTGAGATGGACTTTTGATGTTACATGTTTTACTGCTGGCTTTCATTTCCAAGTGACTAGAGGGAGTCAATTAAGAGAAATACTGAGAAGGGACTCCCTGAATGAGGCCTTGTGTCTGAAACCCATTCCTTTATAGCACAGTTGCTGTTACATTCCTAAATATGACTTGGAGAACAGGTGGTGGACACTGGCATCTACTGTCCACTCCAGCCATCTTTGAAACTCTCACTTTAATCAGCTAATGAACTAAGAATGCTGTACTCATGCTGACGAGTCCTCTCACCTTTCAGAGCTGTGCTTTAAGCATTTTTAGCTTCAGGGAAGGGACAGGATCACAGAATGTTAGACCTGCAAGAGACCTCAGAGACAGAGTTCATCTTCTTTGGGATTTCATAGCTAAGGAGACTGAGGCTAAAGGAGATCAAGGTAACCTCTAAATTCAGGGAGGGGTCACGGCAGGGAGAGAAGAGGCCTGTGGACTGGAGGAGGCACAGTGAGAAGCCTTTGTGTTTTTCTCAATCACTGCAATAGAAAAAGCAATCTGTTGAACTTTTTCTTCCCAACTCAAAGAAAAGGCCACCAATATTCTAAAAAAAATTCTGCCTCTTTGAACAGTAGAAGGAAAGGTCAAATTCTGCAAATAATACAGTTAGTGGCAGCTCTTTGCCCAAAATAAATCATAGAGGAGAAAAGAAGGGATTATTTTCAGTGTAATTTAAGTGCTTTTCCCAATCTCTGCTGCAAGTGCTAATGATTTTTCATTCCTGACTCATGAAGGCTGCAGGAGCCTTCCATGTGGGGTGGAAGGGCAGGCACTGTTAGAATTGATGGTTTCTTAAGAAAATGTAAAGAATAGTCTATGGTTCTGGGAATGCTAAGGATGGCTCCACAAGTCAGCTTGCCACATAGCCTTACTAAGAGTCTGCTGGTTGCAGGAGAGGGCAGTGTTTTTGAAGGAAGTCTTAGGCGGAGAGCTCTCACAGCTGGCTCGAATTATAGTGGGGGTGGAGGAAAGGAATACCAGCCCACAGCTGTGATCAATTTGTACAAAAGTGGGGAGGGAGGCGATGCCCCAGTGGGAGGCTGGCTGGGCCATGGGGTGGGGGGAGTTAAAAGATGGGCACAGGTGAGAAGGGTCGGGTCCCAGAATGCTTTGCTATTTGGTGGAGGTTCCTGAAGGTTGAAGTCTTAGTCCAGAGACAGCAGGATGCACTTGTGAGGGCTGGAGTTTTCCTGGGCAAGAAACTTGCTACCAAGCCCCTGTGCTGTACATGGAGTTACTATGCTCAGCAGCCTTCCAACTCATCTAGGGGTCAGAAAAGATGGACCATAAGATGCTACCAGAAAAGTAAATGATGAGTTTCCTGAGTGAGCCTGACACCCCAGGAATTTGAAGATCACCTCTCCTACTGGTACATCAGCCCCAGGAACATAAGCAAAAGGCAAACTCTGGCCTAGTCTGGTGGCTGGTGAGACCTGGTGGGGGGTGGGTGTCACCATGCAGTGCCTGACATATTCCCTTTACTTTCAAACCCTGAAGTAATGTGTCACTGGGTTTAAAAGAAAACAGGCTGGGCCTCAGATTCCTCATCTATTAAATAAGTATAATTTTTTAGTGTCTTTCAAGCTTTGACATCTACCAACTGAATTTATAAGAAAAAAGAGGAAGCCAGGAGCTGGAAATAGCTGGAAATCAAAAAGAATGAAGCTGGAAATTGTCACCCGCAGGTAATTCTAGGGCTCATTAATAGGGACAGGATAAAAGAGCAAATGGTGACATCTCACTCTGAGAAACAAATAGGTAAAAGTATTGGAGAGGTTTTGAGCCACTGCAGCGAGCCCTCAAAAGACTGCGTCACACAGCAAGCACAGCCTGGGAGGGATCTGGCCCCCCCAGAAGAACTGGGGTAGGTTTCAGCCCAAGAATCTGTAAGCAATGAATTTGGAGTGGAAGGCAATAATTTGTGGCTATGCTACTTTCTACATCTTGCTCCAGATGGTATCTTCTTGGTATTCTGATGCAAAAATAGGTAGTTCGTACTGAATATTTCACCTGGCTGATGCCATAATGTTATGAAAACTGCATTTGCAGAGGATTTTGCTGAATTCAATGTCTGCATCTCTAAGACCTCCAGCCACCCTGAGGATCTCCGAAGTAGTACTTTGGACGGCCATCTGCCCCGGTGGCAGCTGCTAACACTTTCAGCTGGGCCTTGGGCAAGCTCATCTGCCTGGAGAGGGCACGCTCGCTGATGGAGCCTTTCTCTGAGATGGCAAACATTGCTGAGCATGCCCGGTTCTTGTCCGGGTTCGGACCCCCTATGGAAACTGATAAAAAAAAAAAGGAGGGGGGGAGGTTTGCAAAAGTAGCTCACAGAGGAGGAAGGTGCACAGCTCCAGATGAACTTATCTGTGTTACTGTGGATAAAGTGAGGGTTCCTATGGCCAGGATTCTCACTCACCCTGGTCAGCTAGCTCACTACACATGTGTGGGCAAAACGTTGTTACTGACTCTTTAAAGAGCTCTGCCCAGTGCTTTGGGTGACGCAGTGGCATGGCCACCCGGCTGCTGCACGGCTGCAGGAGAGCAGAGACTGGAGTGGTGGCAGCGCCGAGGACAGAAACTGAGACGGCTGTGGGGGCAGAGAGGCCCAGAGGCAGAGACTGGCCTGCTGCACGCAGACTCGCTCTGAGTGGACGGGATTCTAGTGATTGACCTGCCACCATGGGAATAAAGTTGGATAAAAACTCTTTCACCCCGAGAATATTCTGTTGTCATTTTTTGGTCTCATTGAATCCACAGTGAATTTGCCTGGGGCTGAAACCCATTGGCAAGACAGTTACCCATGTGTCAAAGCCAAGGTTCAAACTATAGTATTTGTCAAGATTTGACCACTTAATCCTACTTATCAGCCAGTAGCCTGTCGTTCAGCTTATGGTCTTAGCGCACTACAAAAAGATAAAAATTACATTTCTTGAATATTAAAAACTTTGTCCATATAAAACTTTTATACCAATTATGGGCAGGTCTGATTTGATCATTCAGCCTGGTCTATAGATTTAGCCAACACTTTGGCAATTGAAATTAAACCAAAAAACAAAATGATTATCATCAAGGAAATGAAGAAAGGGGTATAGGGAAATATTTATTTGGGTTGTCATGACGACAGAACAAGCTGTCACAACAACATTCTTTCTCTTCCATCTGTCAAACTTTGGCTTGACAGAGCCTACAGAAACACTCAATGTCCACCCTAAAGATGAAACGGAGCAAAATGTTATTCTAAGTTTGATGGATTTTTGGCTCAACTTAAAACCTTTTATAACTCATACAATATTTGCCGCAACTCCCTGCTATTTCCTCTTGCAGTAGTCAGCGACTATAGGCCCGAAGCAGGCTAATGTCCACCCTGGGCTGTCACAGGACCACGCACTGACCCTGCACACGTCCTGCTCTCACGTGTTCTGTGGTCTCACAAAGACTGGGAAAACAGATGGAAGTCAGGATGGTGGGGCTTGCTTCCACTAACAGCTGCACGGGGCTAGAAATCGGTCCTGTGCCGGGGCAGGGATGGGGTCAGGGAGGTGCTGGGTCGGTGAGGAGGAGGAGGATGCTGGCTGGAACTTGTGTTGATGGCTTCCTTCAGACTTCCAGGCTGGACAACTTGCAGCCAGCTACTGCCCCCCAAGACCTGGTCTGTCATGGCCTGGCCAAAGAACCCTTCAGTTCCCTGTGGTTATTTTCCATCAGCCAGATAGAACCAGGTGGACGCTGATGCCCCGGGTGGAACACCCAGTAGGCAGAGCAGGCTGGAAGAGAGGAGGTGTCTGGCTTTCTCACTCAGGAACTTTACACACACCATGTTCTTTGCTGGAGTTTCTGCCCTTTGACCATTTGCTAAGTCACTTTCTGGCAAGTGAGTCAGACTCCCCCATCCTGGCTTACTCCACTTTTAGTGGAGGGGGCACAACTGAGGGTCAGAGAGACCCAAAGGAAGGCTGAACTGAGGCCTCCAGGAGCAGGCAGTTAAAGCCATGAGAGGAGGCACAGGAGGTGCCCCACTTCCGTCCACAGTCTAGAGCAGAGGCCTGGGAATCCTGTGACGGGGGACCCACAGCATGGCACGCATCTATCCTTAATGCAAACTAGGTGAAGAGGAACATTAAATGGGCACTCACAGTCACCTCAGCATCTCTCCAGAATCAGTCTAAGGCAGGCAGCAGCTGCAGGGCTGCATTCGCCAGGTGATTTCCACTGAGTCAGATACCCTGGGAGAGGAGTGAGCATCGTAGGGTGGGGTGGGGCTTGAGTGCTGACTTGGCCACAGCAGCATGGTACAGAATGGAATAGCATCTGAGCCGCGGGGGTCCTGCAGGGCTTACACAGCCCACCCCCCCATCTCATAGCTGCGCAGATGAGGTGGTTGCCTCTGGGACACTTTGGAAGGCACAGGATGCCTGCTGGGATGAGTTCTGCATCAGGAATGGGAGCATAACAGGTTCTGGGCCGGGGTGGCCGGGAGGGTGGGCACCAAGGAGCCTAGTCCCAGGAGTCCCAGAGCACCGGCCCATGGAGTCAGAGACCTCCGAGCTGGAGAGACTCCGGGGCGTGCCCAGTCCACCTGCCTCACTGGGGCCCCAGCTGGGCTGTGAGGGGGGGGTGCCCTGGGAGAGGAGTACAGACGTCTTAGCTTTTCAGGAGCCAATTTTGGCCTGACTGCCAAGCACAAAGGAGGTCCTAATGGCATGTTTAAAAAAAGACTTTCCTTATATATTTCTGTAGATAGGGTCACAGGCACTGCCTCCACTCCACCCCCAGACCACTGCAGCCTCGGATTTTCTCTGGAGCCAGAGAAAACGGAGCCCTCATATGAATCCAAGCTCTCCCATTAACCGCTTCTTTGAGCAAAGTGACTTAACCTCTGTGTGCTTTTTTGTTCCCTAATAACAGAGCCTATCCGATTGACTTGTCAAGAGCCTGAAAGAATACCAGTCAAACCCTTCGGAGAGCCTGGGCCGGAGGCCGCCTTCCAGCGCTCCTGCTCCAGCGTTGTTATTCTCATCAGATTCGCTCACACTTTATTTTCTTCTTTTCCTACCTTAGGGCTCTATGGGCCTTTATTTATTTAATTTTCCACCTCTTCAGGGCTGCATGGAACTAGTAGTGGATGGGAAAGGCAGTTTCTTGGGCAAGAGAAAACGATTTGAGCTGTTTCTAACAGGAAAAGCACAGGCTGCCTTTGTGGACGAGACAGCAGAGCCCTACCAGGTTAGAGCTACAAGGGGCCTGGTGCACAAATGAGGAAACCCAGAGCCAGCAGCTGAGGATGTTCAGGCTTCCTGCCCCTTTCCCCATGTGATGAGAGGTGCATGTGTAAGTCTGAAAGCTGTAAAGGGTCTGAAAACATAATCAAGGTATTTTATACACGCACCACACACACACACCAATTACTGCACTCTGTCCTGGCTCTGCACCCTAGGAGGGCACCCGAACTATCCCTGACCCTGCTGTCCCCTCCCCTACAAAAACCCCATCTCCTCAGCACCGCATTATCTGGCAGCTGCTGCAGAAGAAAACACCCAGCGGGCAATATGTGCCCGAGAGGCCTGCAGCAGCCACAGCTGGCGTTCTACCCCTCTCGTGGGTGTTTGCTGTTCGAAGAGAATAAACCTCTGCGGGCAGAATGCAGTGACCAGGGAAGGTGGGGTGAGAAGAGAAACCCCACAGCCCCTCCTATCAGACCGCATGGGTGACCCGTCGCCTCCACAAAGCTGCCCCAGAGCAGGAGGGGGCGGCTGGGTGGGCTCCACTCACCGGGACGGGCCCTTTATCTGCCTCATTACCGCAGCTCTGTGCAAGGGGCGGTCCCAGCCCCCATCCTGTCAACCCAGAAATCTTTAGGGGAGGAGGGAGAGGTGGCCACACCCCCTGGCAGACGCCTCTGTGGTAAGCACCCAGATGTGCCCTGAGCCTCTGACACCCCCTCTGCCACCCCCCAGCGTGTGTTTGATGCGCCCTCCCTTTCTGTCCCCACCATCTCCTTCATTGTCCTTCAGTAAGAGAAACAGATGATGCTCACTGTTCTTCTCCCCGGAGGAATCCTGGGTGGGCACTGCCCCTGCCTGGCCGGCTCTCCTGCCACACCCATCCGCTCAGACTGATTTTCAGGCTGGACCCCCCCAGAGTCTGACATCTTTAACCGCAAAGCGAGCTCTTTGGGACGGACTGCCCTCATCGTCATGCCTGGTGGGCTCTCGGTGCACCCACCGGCCCTCACTTCCGGCCAAGGGTCTCTGGGGTCCACCACTGGCGCCTCCGCCCACGGCAAGGCTGAGAATTCTGCAACTAGAAGACATGGGGGATGGGGCGGGGCTCCTTGAAAACAGTTACTAGAGTGCTGGTGAAATCTGATCCTGGTCACCGAAAGGTTATTACTCATCCTCACTTCCAGGGCCCCAGCCTTGAGAACGCTTCTCAGCTGAATTCCCCAGTGCCCAGGAAGCGTGGCGAGCTGCTCAGCGCCAGCTGCAGGCTTAGACACGGGGCCTGCCTCCTGAGCCGACACAGGACAGGTGCAGAGGGAGTGCGGCAGCTCTGGCAGTGAAAGCAAAGACCTAACTCACACCCAGGGCGGCAGCACGCTGGGACAGCCAAGGGGCTGCCGTCCAAAGGGGAGCATCACCAGGTGACCAGATGGCCGCAGGGGGAGGGCAGGGCCGGCCTCCACTTCCTGCCACGCTCCTGACGGACTCCACGTTCACATTTTGTCCTTTCCATTCTTCCTTCCCTTTTCTTCTTCCCCACTTTTGTTTTCCAGAGTCGAGAGTCAGATTTCCTCTCCAAACCACAGTTCTTCGATTTTTGTGTTTTTGGCATTTTTTTCTTTCCAGACGGACTTCTCAGTTGGCCCCATTGGCTTTTCCTGGTTCTATCTGTGGCCGGGCCCCACACCCCAGCCCTTCCTGCGTTTACAGCCACCACTCAGGCTGCTGTGCCCTTGGTTACAAAGCAAAGAAGGCTTGGATTAAGTATTCTGAAATGATGAAAATGCCAGGAATTATTATTTTTTTTTAAGCTCACAATAAACTCAAATGCCCATGTACATCTCCCTCCAGGTTGTCTTCGATCTGTGACATGGGCTTTGTAAATCACTGAATGTGACCATCAGGATGTGGGGGGCAGCCTACTGGGCAATGGGTGTGCGGGTAGGATTCTGCATGACTTGTTTTAATACTGAGAAGAAGGGATGCCTTTAAGCCGCATCTCAGACGACTCTGCAGCCCTTCTGGGAGCTGGGTCCTGTCCACCTCTGCCTGCTCCTTGCTTTCTACCCCACTTTCCTCTCTCTACTCAGCCAGGCGGACTGCTCTGCCGCTCCTGGCAGTGACGTCTCAGCCTCGCCTGTCTCCTTGCCTTTGTGGAAGGCTCCTTCTGCCTAGAAGTGCTTTCTTGTTGCTCTTAGTCTTCAGACTCAGCTGGAACTTGTCTCCCCTGGGAATGAATGTTCTCCCTGACCTGCCTCTCATAGCCTTTATGACCTGGTACTGGGGGGTCTGTTTACTTCTCCCTTCCCCACACTGGGCTGCAACTCTTTGAGGACAGCTCTGCTCTCTTGCCTCTGTTTCCCCAGCACACAGCAGAGTGGCCAGCACATAGCAGGGTGAGTGAAAGAAGGCCTAGTACTAGATGAGTGTGCCCAGAAGTGCAGGCTTACCTCATTTTACACAACCGGTATGCCTACAAACTTCTAATCTTGGTCGTTCACTGACTCACACTCTTACCCCAAAGGAGCTTCCTCTGCAATCCTAAGCAATCACCTGCCCTACAGACTCTGAAACTGACTGTCATTCAAACATTTTAGCACAAGTAGCCAAGGTTGGTACCTGAGCTTGTCTGCAATGAAGATGACTCTCCTTTCCAGAAGCAGGGAGGCAAATACACACAGCAGGTGGCGGACACTGAGAGAGGAGAAGAGAGACTCGAAGTCCACGTGTTCGAGCCGGGAATCCAGTGGGCGGCACAGTTCAATCACCTGCCAGGGAACAGGAGTCGGCATGAGGCAGGGCCTGGCCTGCTCAGCCAGGCCTCTCACGTGTGCCGCAGGCCTGGGGCTCAAAGGTCCTCAGCAGGGGTGACCAACTAGCAGGGGTGACCAACTAGGAGGGGTGACCAACCAGCAGGGGAAAGGGGAAAGAAAAAAAAAGGAAAACAAAAGAAATTGGGGAGAAAAGAAAGATCCCAGGAGGCAGGGAAGGAGGCACATTTGATAGGGACTCAGTCTCGTAACTGAGTGTGAGGTGAGCTCAGGAGGCTGGGGAGGAGGATGGCAGAGTCAACAGCCTTTGGCTTGAAATGGCTGGAGGCTGTCCCTGGCAATGACACATATGGACCCCTACAGGGGCTGCTGTGCCTACTGATGTCTTATCCATCACACCCCACGGGAAGGCATCTTGGCCTCACAGGGAAGTATCACCAGCTGGAATGAGTCACAGGCTCACAGAGAAGGACCAGCAGCTCCAAGCAGCACTTTCCAGACTCACCTTCTCTAGGCGTTTCCTAGTGAAACCAACTCCATCCCAGGCCCTTCCTGACAAGGCGTCTCTCTGCTTGGGTGCTTAGTGGGCACCTCTTCTCATTCTGTATTTGTTGGAATGTTACTGAATTCATCTCAAGTTGCTACTCCTGTGTATGCTTCTCTCTTTAAATAGCTAACTCCTCCATGGTGAGCCAGGCCTGGGTTTCACTCAGCATAGCACCTGCCAGGTGCTGCCTGCACAGCGGGGCTAACGAACGTTAACCTCCCTGTGGCCCAGCCACCAGCACATATGGGATGGTTAAGCTTCTCCCTAACAGGGAGACTGCTCCTGACTGTGCTGGGAAATTGCCTTGTTCCAGGATGTCCCAGACTCATACTCATCCCTTCCGTCTCCAGAGGTGATCTTTCCTGAGGGCCTTTGGAACTGGAGACTCGAGGCTGAATGGGATCCGCCTTCTGATGTCCACTGAACCATGTAAAGGCAATGGGAAAGACTGCCTGCATCAAATCCCAGCCCAGCCACGTAAAGGGTGAACAAAAAATTGTACCTGAGCTTGTCTTCCCTGAAAAGAATCTGTTTCACATTATGAATTTATAGAGATGATGCAGATTATAAATGTAAAGATATTCAAATGCAGTTACAAATGTAATGGGCTTTATGAAAGAAGCTAAGGATGCTCAGCGCGGGTCCCTAACCTATGAGGCCAATGTCATGCAAAGAAACACCATGGGTGCCGTGGCAGAGCTATGCAAGCTGCTCTCTGGGACTGAATGCTGGGGCTGATGCATGGGACCCAGGCTGGAATTTCTGATGCTCAAGGAGCAAGAGGCCATCGCCGAATGTGAGAGCCCCCTGAGACCAGCGCCTCGGACCATGGCGATTTAGCTGACTGGGTCGCTCCTTCCCTTAGGAGAGGAGAGGAAGCTGATGGCTCACCTCAGTTCCTGATCCTGGCAAGAAGTTCTTGACAATGATGGTTTTACCCAGGGCTGGGAAAGGGGCTTCCATGACACTCCTCATGAGGGGCTGTACCAGGGCTGGAGAAATGCCTCGCCGTTTTTCCACCTCATCCAAGATCTGCAAAGGTCAGAAAAGCAGCTCAGCTATCCCAAGGTCAGGGCACCAAGGCATTGCTGTGTTCTGGATGAAGTGGGCCTGCCATAGTGACTGAAGAATTCTGGGGAAGCCCTGCCGTCCTCATCAGGTCAGGCTGTCCTCTTTCACCCCATGTGTTACTGCCCCAGTGTTCCTCCTCTGTGTGTCTATTCCTTTGCCTTGTGACTTTGCAATTCTTCCCACTAAAGGGGTAAAGTATAGTTCCTTGGCCCCCTGAACTCTTGAGTTTGGCCATGTCACTTATTGGGCCAATGTATGCATTCTCAGTGGGAGCAATATTGCCCTCAGGGGGTAAAAATTGATTCTTGGTGGTGGTAAAAAAACTTATAATGGTTTGTAGCCTTCTAAAGGGCCATAGTACACAGATATATGGTGCATCTGTGAAATTAAAATTTCTCTGGGGATGGCCATTGGGGAAATGCAAACCCAAACCACAAATGATACCACTACTTCAAATCCCTGAGGACGGCTATAATAAAAAGACAGATAATAACAAGTGTTGGTGAGGAAGTGGAGGAATTGCAACCCTCATACACTGCTGGAAATGTAAAGTAGTGAAACCCCTTTGCAAAACAATCTGGCATTCCTTAAAAAGTTAAATATAGAGTTACCATATGACTCAGCAATTCTACTTCTAGATATTTACCCAAAAGAAATGAAAACACACATTCACACAAAAACTAGTACATTAATGTTCATAGCAGCATTATTAATAATAGCCAAAAAGAGGAAACAACCTAAATGTCCATCAACTGATGAATGGATAGATACAATATGATATTCATGTAGTAGAATATTATTCAGCCATAAAAAGGAATGAAGTACTGATATATTCCACAACATGGATGAACCTAGAAAACACTATGCTAAGTGAGATAAGCCAGTCACAAAAGGCCACATACTGTATGATTCCTTTCGGATGGTATGTCCAGAATAGGCAAGTCCATAGAGACAGAAAGTAGTCTGGAGGTTGCCTAGGGTTGGGAAGTGACTACTAATGGATATAGGGTTTCTTGTTAGGGTAACGAAATGTCCTGAAGTTGTAAGGATGATTACACAACTCTGAATATGCTAAAACCCAAAGACTTACATATTATAAATGGGTTAATTGTATGGTTTGCAAATTATGTCTCAACCAACTCTGCTTAGAAAAAATCCAAACACAAGAACCCCCCACAATCTCGTAAATCAAATAATTGAAATAAAAATACCACTTATTAATATCATATATAGCTGAGTTCCAGAAATATGGCCAGCCTGAATTGAGATGTGTTATCAGTACAAAATAGATTTTAAAATACAAAATTAAGAATCTAAAATATCAATGGCTTTTCATATTGACTACATGTTGAATTGATAGATGGGTTAAGGAAAATTTATTATTACAATTAAAAAGTATGGTAGTTCCTCAAAAAATTAAGCATATGAATTACCATATTACTCTCTAATCCCACCATTATAGATATATACCCCAAAGAATTGAAAGCAGGGACTCAAATAGATATTTGTACACCCACACATAGAAGCATTAACTCAAAATAGCAAAAAGATTGGAAACAACCCAATGTCCATCAATGGATAGAGATAAACAATATGGTGTATACAATGGAATATTATTCAGCCTTAAAAAGGAAAGAAATTCTGACATATATTCCAACATGGATGAACCCTGAGGACAAATACTAAGTGATATAAGGCAGTCACAAAAGGACAAATACTGTATTGTCCCATGTACATGAGATCCTAAAATAGACATGAATGTGGTTGCTCAAGGCTGCAGGAGGATGAAATGGGGAGTTAGCACTAAATGGGTGCAGAGTTTCAGCTGGGGATGGTGAAAAAGCTCTGGAAATGGATGCTGGTGATGGCTGCACAACAATATGAATGAACACAGTACCAATCAACTATACAATTAAAAATGGCTAAAATGGTAAATTGTATGTTACATGTTTAGCCCAATAAAAATAAAAGAATATGACAAAAAATTAAAAAGAATTTCATGGGGGGAAGCCATTAAGGGAAAAAGTTATCTAAAAAGGCTGTATTAGGAAGCAATAAAGAGGGTGAGGAACACTGAGGCAGAAGCGCTAGCATGCCGGCTCTGAGCCCAGACCTTAGGAGGCCTGCCTTTTGTGTTGCCCTTGCCCTCTCACGCCTCTGCCACAGCCACGAGAAGGGCACACACGGGCCAGCTCTCTGTCCAAGGAGGAAGACGGATGTGGGCCAGCCTGGCCGGACATGCAGCCTAAAGCAGAGACCAGTCAGCCCAGATGGGCGCACCACCAGCCTACTTGCGACATGTGAGGGAGCCCATTGGAGGAGAGCAGAGCACAGTCCCCGCCGACCTTCTTGGCTGTGGGAACAAACGGCTGCTGCTTTAAGCCACATAGCATCATGGCAGCAATAGTCAGTGATACACCTTTTTTCAGAGATTCTTATCCATGATCCTTCTTTCTGTACTAAAGGATGACTTGCCATTTTAGTCATCCTTGTCTCTTACCATCTGGAAATAGTTTGGATTCTGGGGATCAGTCAGCTGAAGCTCTGTTTCCGGCTCTGTCCTGAGAATCTGCTGCATGGTCCTGGGCAACTCATCCCAGTACACTCATGAAGTAGCCACGGCTGGTCACAAAACTGCCGTGGAAACACAGGGCTGAGCATCTCCTAAGTATGCTACTGTGTCTACGTGCTCCACACCCACGGCCAGGATGAAACAATGAGGTTTATGTGACCCCAGAGCCGCCGCTAGGCTAACCCCCAGAAGCTGCTTCACTCCCACCTCACAGAAGCACTCCCACAGCCGAGGCTGTGCCCTACAGCCTCAGTCCCACGTTCAAGCAAACCCGTGGGGAAGACTGGCAGGGGCAGCACTGCCTCCTGGTGCTGGAGCTTGTAACCCACCAACTGTAATGTGAGATGATCGCCACCCGGGTCGGGTGGGCAGGACCACATCTCAGCTACATTGATAACATTAATTATTTCACGCAGACTTACATAGAAGTACAAGTCCTACTACGGCCAGAGGTTACACTAGATCAGTATAATTCAGGCTTCCTCCGGGTTCAGGTGGAAGGTGGACAGGAGGTAGATTTATTTCGGGAAGATTTTAGGAAGTGCTGCTTTACATCTATGGGGAATAGATATAAGGCTTCAATTCTTTAAAAGAAAGCTCAGATTGAAGTATATGCTCAAGAAGCGTTTTAAATAAATTTATGGATTATATACTCATATCTGGTTAATATAGGAAATAAATGTTGGATTATTTATAATTTTTGAGACTAGCATCATTTAGGATAGTAACTATCTCCTATACACCAATCCAGAATAGTGGGTGAGCAGATTCAACATGGCGATTCCTAGGTCTCGATATATTGGCTCATTTTCCCAAAAAGAAGAACAAATTATATTAACATTTTGATGGACGTAGAGCACTATTATAATAAATCTCACACAGACACACATATACAACACACATATATACATAAATGCCCATCCATCACAGAGGCCTTTTTTGTCATGCAAAAGCTAATGTCATGTGAAAGCCAATGCTTTGAAGGAGGAAAGTAAGACACATGGAATGTTCTGGGAAAATCCTCTGCCCTCCCCTCCTCAGCTGCAATCACTCTGACCCTCTTACCTCCCCCATCTTCCAGGCCCTGACCCTCACCCTGAGGCTCTTACTTGCAGTGCCAGCGATAAGAGGATAAAGGAGGTGGTGAAGGAAGGCGGTTTAGATGCAGATCTAATCACAAAGTCTCCAGTGGGGGTCTCCTGTGTCCCCTGGGCCGCCCCGCCCCCTCCTGGGGCCCGAGTCCTCACCCTTGAGAAGAGGGTGAAGCATCCCAGGCGGCTCACGATGCAGTACACTTCAGGCAGGCGCTTCCCTTTGCCACCAGGCTTTTTGGGTGAAATACAAGGAAATCATGAGTGTCACCAACTCAGGGAAGAAAAGAACCTGACCATTTTTGAGTGTTTTGAGTATTTCCACATACCGTAGCTGAAATCCCAGTGAGGTAAGTAGTTATGGCATTTTATAGGTGGGAAGTACTTCTGGTCACATGGTACATATATTTTTATTCTCCCAAAGAGACCAAATCAAGTATGTTGTACACACAGTAGGTGTTCAATATGGCTTACCGAACCATAAAGTAAGGAGGGGCTTAACTTGTTTACCCAAATCCCTGTAGTTCCTCTTAAGGAGTTACCCTGAAACCATACGCTTATTATAATGATAATTCCAAGCAAGTAGTAATTTCTGAAAATCCCTTTGGAAACAATATTTTAAGCTAGTGTTCAAACAAACAAACAAAAAATCAATCTCAATACTTTATAAAGTAATTTTACCAACAAACATTATTATACCGCTTCATTTTTTCAATTATCCATACTTTTTATTCACTAAGTCAACAATTCTATATTGAACACTTACTATGTGACATGCATTATTCTTGACTCAAAATTATAACAGCCTATTTCTAAAACTCAAATATACTTCCAGAGGAAATGGATTTGCCACTACTAAAGATTTTCAAAAGAATGGGTCTCAAAAAGACAAAACTCCAACTTTTTTTAACATGGTATTCCATTGGAATAAATTCCTGACTTTTAAAGGTGATTGCTCTGAAGGAGACACTCAAATTATTCGTGTCATGAACAATAAAACTATCCTTCTTCCTTTATTAGTTGTTAGAAATGTTCCTCTAACCTACTGGGGTCTGTTTAGCATGTTTTATTAGAAAGGACATTTGGCTTAAGGAGAGAAAGGTCTTCTATGTGGCAGGAAAAACAACGGAGAAAGTGTTTTCTTTCCAAAGGAGACACAGACGTTGGTTGTATCTATCGGGAAGGCTCAGACAAACCCCCAGATCTTCTTCCATGCTTTTAACAACCCAATTAACCTGCCAACCTCCTGTCCCTTCTCTCGTGGCACATGGAGAAACCTTAGGAAACCAGCTCTGGCTCTGCACAGAGCTTCTGCCGACGGTGGAATGTACTAACCAGCAGTCTGCGGCAGTACCCAAACCTTCTACTTCCATCTTCTCCAGTTAAGACAAATGAGAATGTTTCACTGTGGATGGAAAAATGAAAGTATGTTACAAAGCAAAACCAAAGACATCACAGTGGGTGATTGGGTGATATTCTGGAGGAGGCTGGCAAGGCGGGTAGCTCTCTGTCCTGCTTTCGCACCTGTGCTGGACTCTGGGTGCCTACAGAGTCCAAGTCTATGTCAGGGAGAGGGAGCTGTAATGTTCACTGTGTCCTGAGAGGAAATGAGGGGTTGTTTTTCACCCTGGGCTCTCCTGCAATTTCACCACCTGAGCCATCCTGTTGCACAGACACACAGTCATTTACAGAGCATCTATGGTGGCCGCTGCCCTGAGGGTGCTTGAGGGTGAGGTGGTGTCCACTGATGTAGGGATGGGACTCGGTGAGGGAGCAGCTGAGGAGTGGGACAGTTCTGTGCTCCTCCTGGGGCTGCCCCTGGCATGGCTCTCCAGGGAACTGTCCGTCCAGAGCTATTGTGAGTCTTGGATGGTCCTTAAGAACTGCTGGGCCAACTTCAAGGAGCACAGCGTTTCTTAAACACTTAGGATATGCAGCCTACTGAGTTGGTCTATCTGAAACATCTGATAAAAATACTGGTATCTAACAACATGGGTTAAAAGTAAACTTATTACAGTCCGAGTAACAGCTGGACAGACTGTTAAAAGAAATGTTTCTGGAGCAACTGACAAGGTTGGGGCATGGGAAATGTTTTTCTAACTTTTCCTGGACTAAGAATGACTTATTGCCCTTCATACAGGCTTATGAAGCAAACATATTCCCAGACTGCACAGGAAGCCTGGGAATCTGCATCCTTAGAGAAGTGATTCTTATCTTCAAGGAAGTTTTGAAATACCAGTGGGGGAAACTACGAGCCCTGCACCCATCAGAATCACTTAAGAGTAGTATTGAATTATGGGGTCTGCCCTCTCTGCCCCGCTCTCTATTCCTCATCTTAATCTTTGGGGTGAAGAGGAGAGATGCTAGCACATGCCTGGTAAACTGCTGGACAGGAGTCCAATCCTTGGCATCGGGAAAACAGAATTGGGGGATAGCCTTCAGCTGGTCCTCGGCCTCTCTCATGAGCTTGAAAGACCTTTCCAACTGCAGAGAGAAGGGTGACAGAAGGTTGGTGGATAAACCCCAGCATGGGAGTAAGGCAGATGCTTGGCAAGACCATGCCTCCCACCTTCCTGCAACTGTAACCGCAACCTCCTCCCTCGGGAAGGTTTATAGCTCACTCAGTTAGGGCTCTTCTCCCCTAGAGCAATTCCAGCTCCAGTCCTTTGGGGGCAGTCAGGAAGAAAAAAATAGCATACTTGAGAGAAATGTTCTTGATGCTTAACATTCTAGAATATAACCATATTCCTAAAGAAAAAGTGTCATAGCAAACACTTCCAAATAAGAGACTCATGAATCTATAAGGCAGCCTCAAATCTGGTCTTCCAACCTCTGGCACAGGCAAAGCTGTCCCTCCTGGATCCAGGCAAACACATTTTACAATACTTAGTGGATAGGGCTAGTTAAATGATATTCCACTATCTAATTAAACTAATTTCAGAGTCCTTGAATGTCAGAACTAGAAAGACACTGGACATCATCCAGTCTGACATTCTTATTTTAGCGAAGAGGAAATAAGCTCTGAAATGTTAAGTAGTTGACCATGATCACACAGCTAGCATAGAATCTAGTTAGGAATCTTAATCTCTAGTGCCTGTCTGTCCATCTCTCATTTATCCAACATCATGGACTGGATGATTATCCTCTTGTTGTAAAAAACGAACTAATAAGATCTGATTTAGAGATGATATTTAAAGCCATATGCTTGCTTATTTTGTGTATAAACAATAATCTGTGTTTTTAAAAAGCACCCCATTCTGGGGACCTGTTGCACAACAGTGTGCATGTAGTTGACAACATGGTACTTTATACTGGGAAATGTCAGGAGCGTGAGTTCTATGGTATGCGTGTTTTTGCCACTTTAAAAAAAAAGCACTCTAGGTACAAGTTTGGGAAGCAAAAAAGAATAATCTGTAACTAGCATGTTTGCTTATGAATTGGTATCGACTTACCTCTGAAGTGATGGTAAGAATTATTGGCTTTTTGTCACTGTTGATAAGTTTATAGTTTTTATGTTTTCTTTATAAACAGTTAAAAAATAAATGATGCTGAAGTTACCTTCAGTAATTTGAAATATCGGACATTTGAAGTGAGTACAGTCTGGATTTCTGAAGTTAGGAAGTTGTAATATCTAACCTAAATTCCTTCTGTAAATTTACCATTTCTTATTTCGCTCTCAGAGCTTGCCGCTGAGCTCCACTTCAAACCAGCCTTGCTGTTGCGGAAGCTATGGGCTGGCAGTACTGACAACCACTTCACAAGCTTTCCCAGGGCCACCGAATGTGAGGGAGGCGCTCTCTGAAGACAGCGTCCAAAGGAACAGAGCTGATGGTTTCCAATTTTAGAACCCAATTCTGGTATGATTCCCTTTGGGCTACAGCAAATTTAATTAAAGCTGCTACTAATATTAATGGTTGAGACAACTATCAATGAATAAAACAATGTCACATCACCACTTATCAAATTAAAGCCAGTCATATGTTGACCTTTGGTTTTTCTTTTTCAAAACAGTCACTATTTCTTTTCTATGTAACAGTTCTCTCTTCTATTCATGACCCAGAAGATTCTAACTGGTCCTGGAACAGTCTTTGAGCTGACAATTAACTAGTTCAGGCGGTTGCCAAAGCAGTAATTTTTGACTACCCTTGGATTGTCTCTCAGAGAAGCAAACATAAGCTCGGCCTAGTTGATGGAAGGGGTCACTCACCACCACAGAGAGGACCACAAACTTTAAAGAATACAAAAGGAAGGAACAGTGACATGTCTCCATAGTGGAAACAGCATTAGAGAACTGAAAATGAGGCCTTGTATAGAAGTGAGTTGCAGCACTTTTTAACATAGCCCAGTTACCATCTGGATACATCAGCTTTTTACATGCATGGATACATGCATCATGCACACAAATATGTGTATACACATGTGGGCCTACACACACTGTCATCAGCGTATGAGTCATCAGCCCAAATGTGCACATACGTGCTCTCTTATGCACACGAGCACATTTCAACAGGAAGTGGCATGTAGAGATCTCACTCACAAATACACTTAGTCATAGATAGCAGGAAAATACTCCAGTCTCTGTGAACTGTCATACAGACAAATGCATGATATCATACATTTTAATGGAACGGGCAGGCATGATCTCTAGCATGCAGATACGGAGTGTGACCCTTGAAAAAGATGACTATAGGAATGGGGGAGAAAAATCATGAAAAAAAGTTAGAAAGGAGGAAAAGGTCCTTCTGGCAAAGGGAGTGAGTGAAGGCAAAGAGATATGAAATAGCCTGACACAAGAATGCATGTGTATTATGCTAAGTGAAATAACAGGCGGAGAAAGACCAATACCATATGATTTCACTTATTTGTGGAATCTAAAAACTAAACAAAACAAAATGAACAAAAGAGCAGTAGACTCACAGACACTGAGAAGTGACTGATGGCCACCATGGGGGAGGTGTTGGAATGGAGTTGAAGGGGACAGGGAGAGGGATAACGGGGCACAAAGATTCTCAATCGTAATATAGATTGGTCATGGGGATGGTAGTATAGCATGGAGAATATGGCCAATGATTCTGTAACATCTTTGAATGTTGACAGGTAGTAACTGCACTAATGGGGGTGAGGATTTAATAATATGGGTAACTGCTGAGCCACTGTGTTGTATACTTGAAACCAATATAGACTGTATATCAACTATACTTCAATTTTAAAAAATGCATATATAGAATGATTATGATGACATTAAAAATCTATGTTCCTAAAAAATACTGGCATCAAGACACATTTCTAGCAGGAGTCTGGTTAAACAGATCAGGCTATATCCATATAACACAGCTAAATGTAATTTTAAAAATGATGTTTTAGAATTTGTATTAAATATGTTTATAAATGATAGGCTTATAAAACATGATATTAAAATTATACAATGTAGAATTCCAGTTCTGTAAGAAAATTACACTAGGAGAAAAGCCTGGAAGAAAATATAACAAACTGCCAACAGTGATGATCTCGGGGGAGTGGGATTATAGGTGACTTTTTTCTTTACACATTTCCAGATTGGTTCCCTTTTCAACAGTGACTAGGTAATTTTCCACTCAAAAAAAGCTTTAATGTAGACATCTAGGAGTCTAGAGACTCCAGGTTGGAAACTATAAGCATTCAATAGTTATGGTGATTCATTACTTAGTTCATGATTTACAGCCTTTATTCCTGGGACATTAAGTATTGCCACATATACAGCACTGTGGTAGGCCCTGCGGGGAGCAAACCGGGGACCAGACAAGCCCATTGTGCTTTGGCGCTTGTTCTGTGGGGGACTCAGCTAAACGGGGGTAGACCATAGCACTGGCCTTTTCAGGGGGTCACCCCTAGCAGTCAGCTGGAGTAAGCGCCCATGTGAAGGCCTGGGGTGTCTGGTTTACCTGAATTACATGTCATGCCCCCTCTGAACTCCAAGGGCGGGACTTGACTGCTGTGCTGGACCACAGTGGGTGGGACGGGAGGCGGGATGGCCCAGGAAAGAAGGTGAGGGACAGCAGGGGGCCGGGACCTTGGCAGATGCCGGGGTTAATGCTTGGGTGGTGACAGTAAAGGGAAGCCCTGAGGGTACTAGGGTGTGACACCCTCCTGTAGTCCTGCCTTAGAGCACCTCAGTGTGCAACTATATGGAGAGTGTCACACTCGACCTTGTGAGCCTTTATAAGCTTCTCTACGCCCTCCTGTCAGGACAGGAAACACCCTTTGCTTATCTTTGTAAACCTCCAGGGCCAAGCAGAAAACAGCCTGAATCAGTAAATTCTGGCTGAACTGAATTAGAATGTGGTAGACACCATATAATTCTGGTGTCAAAGTGTAAGAATAATTTATGTTATTCACCATGCCATTTTAGGCTTTACTGAGGACCATCTCATTTTAGGTGCTATGATTTAAAATACGGTTGAGCCAAATCCACACAGCCATGAGCCACACTAGGACAGAACAGGACCCTGTGCTTACACAGATGCGGAGGTACACCGTGTTTAGCATGTACAGGTGTTTAGCATGGACACAAACATGACCTCCTTAGGGAGAGCCGGGCGGCTTGATGGGATGGGGACTTCTAGGATGGGTTGGGAAGAGGCACGGCTGGATAGGGAAGTGGGGAGGACGAAGAGGGCAATATGGTCAGCCCAGTGACCATGGGAGTGAGTATTTCTGGCCATACTGGAGTCATTGCATCTCACCTCCTGGAGCCCCCCAAATTCTCCAGCAGAGGTTGTTTTCATTAGATATACCCTAATTAGAACCCATATTTGAGATGCTAGACACTCAGTGCTCCTCAGACTCCCAGCTCCCTGGAAGCACGAGCTCCACCGAGATGGCAGCAGGCACGCCGCAGCCCCGGGCAGGACGCACCTTGACAGGGAACTGCTGGGTGAGCTCGGGCACGTACGCGGCGCCGGCCTGCTTCTTGTGCAATGACACGACCACGAAGTACTCGAAGAGCTGCCTCTCCTGGTACTCGATGAGCTCCCGGTCCAGTGACGGGTACCTCGGTGCCTGCTTCAGGCGTGACTTCACGTTGACCAGGCGCTGGCTGTGAGCTGGGGGGACAGCGCACGCCTGAGAACGACTCACTGCCCAGCGTGCAACCTCGCAGGGTTGCAACAGGTTATGTAATTCCCACCTCAAAGTACTTTTCCTAATCCTAAAAAAAGTGTTCCCACATTTAACAAATTAGTACAAAAGTCTATTTGGGATTCTTGCCAAAGTTCTGGGAGGAGCCACACTGGATGGGCCGCCGCCAAGAGCCTGGAATGCGGGGACTCCGCTCCGCCGCGGATTTGCAGTCCGGACCTGGCGCGGGGCTGGAGGGCGGGAGTACTTGGCGTTCCTGCGACAGAGGGGGTGGGGACCCTGACTCCTCCCCTCACTCATTGCCTTCATCTTTCAGTTTGTGCGATGTGACAAAATCCAGACACAGAGCTTTCGGAGCTGGGAGCTTTGTAAACATCCCTCGTGACTCAACTGGCAGAGACCTGACTGACTCAAGCGCTCCCAGCACCTTCTCTCTGGCCACCATTCTATGCGTGGAAGCAGACTTGCCCCGTTCCAGAGGTGGGCCAGGAGCAGAGGGGCGTCAGGGGCGAGTAAGGCAGCGCCGCCGAAAGGACAGGTCCCCATCACCTCACTCGGCAGCCCTGGACTCTGGCTTTCTTTGGCTTCCCCCTGGAGACTGAGAAATTGCAGAAAACTCACTAAAACCGAGACCCAGATCGCTGAACTCAGATCCACAGGGACCAATTATTTGAGTGACTTCATCTGACAGATGAGGAACTAGCGGCCCTGAGAGCTTAAGTGATTTCCTCCAGCTCATACAGCAATTTTAACAGGAGCAGGGCAAGAGCCCAGGTCTCTGGTGTCCCAGGCCAGCAATACTGTTACCTTACACAGGTGTGACAAACACCTATGACGTACAGGAGGGTGTGGGAACAGAGGGTCAAGTGCACTTGCAGCGAAGCCACAGGCTCAGTGACTGAACAGGTGCATTCCGGCCTTGCTCAGCACTGACCCTCCCCTGAGCACCCTGCGGGTGCCCCATCCCCTCAGTCGCACCCTGTCCGACAAGCTCGGGCAGGGGCTCTGGCCCGTCCCTCACACTGGACAGGAGGCTGCCCGGCCACCTGCACGCGCCCTGCATGGCAACTGCTCTCCTCACCTTTCAGCTTCTCCTCGGTGTCACTGTCAGACTCACTGTTCTCATCTGTCACTAGATAAAAAACAAACAAAAACACCAGTATCAACAAAGGAAGAAAAGTTACAAATGTGAGTTTTCCTAATGTGGGAAATTTTTTACAGGTGGTTGCACAGACCCAAGATTTCTAGTTCACAGAGGCTCTTTTCTGTTTGTCCACTTAAATGTAATGGACAAACTATGTATTTGTCCAGCTAAATGTATTTCCAAATTAATTTGGCTCTAGTTCAGATGGCATCTATGTCAAATAATCCAGTGGAAGATACTGGCCCGTTTTCACATGCGAAGCAAAGAAAGTCGCTCCCCCAGTGGTCAGAGCGCGCAGCACTGGGCAGACGGATGGGTGGGCAGGGAAAGAGGACATGCCACCAGGCTGAGCTCCTGGAACAGTGGGACACATTTACAAAGCACCAACTTGGTCTCCTCCTTGGTGAGCCACCCCAGAACACCAGGAAATGGCTTCTAGGAAGGATCTGTTTTCAGATTCTTGGCAGGGGAGGGTGGGCCGGGGCCCTACCTTTTCCTGAGTTACTCTCCGTTGACTGGGACAGCCTCTTCACCCGTTTCTTTCCTCTCCGGGCCTCATAAATGGCATTGATTCGCAACACCAGCTGCCAGACAGAAGGAAAGGCAGTGTTAGTGCCTCCTGCCCACATGCAGCTGGGGCTCCTTGGTTGCCTGTTCTCTTCTAGGGTGATGGAGAGACAGGGAAAGCGGAGGGAGGGGACATTTCCCACCAGCCCACTGGTGACTTTCAATCATTGTTTTCTGCCAGACAGGAATGTGACAGTGGAGAACACTAAGGCTGCCTAACAGAGGCATGAGGCTCGCTGAGGAATGAGTGGGGCTGTCTAACCACACCATCGCATCCAGCTGAGACACAGAGGGCGCCGATTCCACTGGCTGATGGCATGACGGCTGCTGCCCTCCGGTACTGCCATGTCACTGTGGTTTGGGATGAGCTTTTGCCCCCAAAACAAGAAGAGCCAGCAATAAAAAAGCTCCTATCAGGGCCCCTTTCGTGGGAACCATGCCAAGTGTGAGCAGCTGAGTGGGAAGGGAGGAGGGATTACTGTGGGTTCTGGGTGCTGGCTTGGGGCCGCCTGAGTAGTGCCCCTCTGCAGGGGAACACTCGCTTCCGGCTCGCTGAGGCCTTGCATGGCCTCTCCTGGTACTGGAAGCCGAGTCATTCAGCAGACAGCCCTGCTTAGCAGCACCTTCCTCAGGCTGATCATAGCAGAAACCATCCGGTGATTGAAGCCCTGGGTCACTTCCCACCAGGCTTTACAGCACCATCCGAGCTTTCAGGAGTGGGGGCGTCCTGGGGTCCACCTGGTTGGGAGAAAGGGAAGTCTTCCCATGCATAATTGAGGCAAAGTAACCAGCGATTTTAAAGGGGAGCTGTGTCGGTTAAGATGCCTTGAAAAGTGTTCAACTCTTTTATGCACTGGAAAGAATAGGAGGGGGTAAACTGGGTGATGGGTACCCAGGTGGGTGCAGGAGGCGGCGGTTACTAGTTTGCCTTCTACTCCTCTCACCCACTCCCTGAAGTAGTCTGCTAGCTTCCTTCCACAACCTGGAGCACGGCCCACCTAGGAAGGAGGTAGCTTATTCCATGATCTCCTTGTCAGAGGCCAGGGCTCCATCCCTCCAACTCTGCAGACTCTTACTGCCGCTGCGTTGCCATACTTCAGACACCCGTGCCCCCTGGCTCCCGATGGGTGGCCCAGCCTGGCCGTGAGGCTCTGTGTGAATGCTTCATCCCTAGCAGTGTGCCGGCTTGGCCACTGTTTTGCCGTGAACTCGAATGAGGTCTCTGTCTTTACCCGCAGATCCCTGCTGTGTGGCAGGTTTTTATATTTGCTCTCGTGAACCAGCTCCTTCCTGGAGACCTCACAGCCCTGAAATGGCCATCTCTTCTCTTCTGCACACACTCTGGCCACTGGGATGTTCACGCCAACCCCAGTTCCCACAGAAGAAGACATGTATAAATGAGAGGCTAGCTAGTATTCACAATAGCCAAGAAGTAAGAACACCCAAATGTTGATTGATGGATAAATGGATAAACAAAAGGTGGTGTATGCAACCAGTGGAATATTATTTGGCCTTAAAAAGGGAGGAAATTCTTACACATGCTCTCACATGACTGAACCTTGAGGATATTACGCTAAGTGAAATAAGCCAGTCACAAAAGCACAAATATTATGTGAATCCACTTATGCGAGGTACCTGAAATAGGCAAATTCATAGTGACAAAAAGTAGGATGGATTGCCAGGGGCTGGAGGAAGGGGGAGTGGATAGTTAGTGTTTAATGGGGGCAGAATTTCAGTTTGAGGAAGTTGGATAAGCTCTGGAGAGGGATGGTGGTGACAGGCACACGACAATGTGAACGTACTGAATGCCACTAAACTGTACATTTAAAAATGGTGAAAATGCTAAGTTTTATGTTATGTATATTTTACCACAATTTAAATAATGTAAAAAAACAAATGAGTTGCTTGGTCAACTTGTTTTTTGGGAAGGAGGATATTTTTAAATCCATTCAAAATCTCCCCACAAAATATCCAAAAGTAACTGGAAAGAAGACAGCCACATATAGTTAACATCCTTCCACATATTCAAATACAACAAATGCTAGAATGTAGGCACCATGTAGGCAGGGACAGTACCCGAATGGGATGGAACAATGCCTGGCACACACAGTAGTTACTCAATAAATATTTGTTGATTATGAATTTGTTGAATGAATATTGAGCATCTCCTATGTGTACGGGATTTTGCTAGGAGCTGTGAGAAATAAGAAGATATACAGGCCTGGCACCCTTTCTCAGGCAGTTTATAAGCTAATAATGAGAACTAAGATGCATTCACAACTGTCATACAAGACAATCACAAGCCCTATGTGAGCGGCATAAACAATGAGACACGAGGTTTTCTCACTTGAAATCAGATCATGAAATAAGTGGAAGCAAATATGCTTCAATCTTTATTTCTTTTTACTCAAGAAAAATTTGTCCCAGGGAGCAAAACTTGAGACACGCTTTCATATAAATTGCATTTCAACAGGAGATATGTTTTGTCATTTTAAGTGTCTGCACTAGGATTGGCCTTTGAAGCTTGTTTTTCACTATAAATATTTTCACTATAAGCTCATTCAAAGCTCATTTGCCTGCTTTCTAATTCTGCCCACGTGGCTGCTAAGGAAACACAGGATTTCACACAAACTCCTGAAGTGTGCCCAGGGGAGGCAGGTGTCCGAGTGGCCAGAGGAGCCAGCTTCTCATTTTAAATGGACATCACAGTGCTTCACGAATCCTAAGGATATTACATGCTGTGCCATTAACTGCTCTGTTTCATTTGCCATCTTAATGAAGGTACAGTGTTGGGAGAAGATAGGGAAGGACTGTCTTTTTCACTGGGCCCTTCATTCCTCGCGGCGGAAGCAGGGAGAGGGCAAGGGAAGCACGCAGCCTGCCCGGAGGGCCTCTTACAGCAGAGGCAGCTTAAGGGCCAACCCATGGTCTGAGGAGCTGTGAGCAGACCGTGAAGTCCTTCTTGCTAGATAAATACACAAAAATGAGGGTTTGGGAGAGCCAGTGGTTTAAGGTTCCAAACTATGGAAGTCATGAATGTGCCCAGCAAAGAACCCTTGCCTTCAGGTAAAGGATTCAGAGCATTTTGAAAGAAAGGAACATAGGACCCAAGAATGGGGATAAGTCTAGGCTAAAATTAAGTAGCAAGTGAAACAGGATAAATGAGACTTCTAACAAACTATAGTCCTTGGTTTTCATTTAAAGCATATGTATGAAGAATTATGTTCCACATCTTCATGATGAAAGTTTTAGTAAGGTTTTACTGTAGTTGGTGTAGAAGGGACGGTAAAACATGCTGATTTTTCTCTTGGCTTGATTACACTTGTCAAAGCCTATTGATGATGCCCCTGTGTGCTAGTTAAGTGGTGGCAAAACTCACTTGAATTTCAGGCAAAATGAAGAGGAAATGGATGGCTGCACTTGCAAATTAAACATACATTAAGTGACAGCAATAGTTCAATCTTCCTTTCCACCTCTCATATTCTCTGTCCCTTAGTCTCAAAATACCTTTTTGATATTAGAAAGGGATGGTACAAGCATTGGGTGGGAGACAGAGGTTAAATGCTTATGAAGACATCGCACATCAAACAGAGTTATATCTGAGCTCTTTTAGCTGAACAGCTAATTTGTCTGATTATTCCTGTTTAATTTGCTAAAATAATGGTGAGTCTGTACACATGTTAACAGCCAGTTTTAATTATTCCACAATTGCGGACTTTTGCCATTGCAAATGCGTATGAACCATGCCAGAACAGGCAGAAGGGGAGGAAGGAAGTGGCTTGAGACCCCACACTCTGGGGTTCTCATGAGCAGCTATCATGACAGCACAGGACAGTGACTCTGGAAAGCAGCCAAAGGGAGACACAGGAGTGGCTCTGTGCCAGGCCCGAAGAGACAGGGACCCACATGGTAGTGGAGCTCATTCCACCGACGTCAGATAATCAACATGCAACATGAGCTGCCCCTGGGGCTGGGCAAGGCAGGACCAGGAGAGCAGTAGGGGACAAGGCCTGGCTCCTGCACCGGCCCCTCTGCCCTCCGTCAACAAGACAAAGCCAGACATCTTCTCCCCAGTCCTACTGCCCCACCTCCAGGCTGCAGGTCTTTGGTCTTTTCTCGACCACCTGACCCTCACTTCCCTTCCCCTTCAGAATGCACTGATGGTCCAGGTGACTTAGCCTCCCTTGAATAAGAATGTTGGGAGTGGGGTTGGTGCAGGTAAAACTATGGCTCAAGACACTGACTAACCAAACTGTGTCGGGGGGGACCAGCTGTGAAGATGTGCCTTGGCTGTTAGGCCAACGGGTCACTGAGAAATCTGATGAAACCTAGAGACAATCTCCTCCCTTTCCCCACCCCCCAAGCCCATCCACACAAAGTTTTACACAATTTCATGGGTTTGAAACCCCCTCAAGCCCATCCATGGACCAGAGTGAAGACTCCCTGATCTAAAAGTTCTTGTAGGAAACTGGAACCGGACCAACCAAAGAAAGCGTCGGACACGGCAGGGCTGGGCCTGAGCCAAAGGAGGCCTACCAGGCAGACACATTAGGATGCACTCCCAAGCCACAGGCACGGTCCATCTTCTGGGCTTTCAGAGCTGGGACAGAGGTTCTCGTGCCAAGTGCGGCCGCAGAGCACAGGCTCCATGTGCCGGCGCAGCAGGCGCTGACCGAGCCTGAGGAGCAGCGTGGGCCATGGAGCTCTACTGTTTGAGGCCATGAGGGAGGAGGACGTGGCCTTTTAGGCCGGGCACTGGAAACACAGTCTGGGATGTGAGCACAGTTAGGCTGGGAGGGGTGGCTAAGACGAAGGCTACAGGACCACAATCAGTGAGATGACAAAGGCCCAGGAGCCCGGCCTGCGGGCTTCAGCAGGTCCTCTAGCCTCTGATGAAATGCGTAGACGAGGGCTCAGTGATTCGCTCACTGCCCAGCCTCCTCTGCAGTCTTCCTTTATAGGGAAGGGGATGCGTATCTGCACACGCAGCTTGTTGCGAGCCTTACCTTGGGTATCTTTCTCTTCTTCCTGCCATTCTGTGGGTCTCCAAGGTTAAATAAAGTGTCATCAGGGCTGCTGGGGGTAGAGGGAGGGCTGATTTTGGAAGGGGACCCAGTTCCATCCCTACTCAGCTTCCTAGTGTCCAGCAGTTTGAAGTTCCTCCTCTCTGAATTTTGCCGGAAAAAAACAGGTTTGGACAATGGCTGTTGGGAGGGAAAGGAGACAAGAGAGTGAATAATAAACATAGGCTTAGAGGAGATACCTGGGGGTGCCGGTGACGGAGACCACGTGATGGTGAAGGGACGCTGCTCTGAGTTCCCGGGGAATGTGGAGTTTCTCTAGGCCAATAAATGCTCAGTACACATCTTAGGAGAATATTATGGAGAACTATGGAAAATCAGTCTGACACATGATGTAGATCTAATCCAGTTTCTCTTTTTGCATAAGTGGGAACTCACCTGGCTCAATCCCTTACCTTTACAACTGAGGTTTTCTGATAATCCAACACACACTGTGCTGGCAGGAACAAGGCCCAAGCCCGGCTTTGACCCTGCTGCTGGCAGTACGAGTGCCTCCTACACAAAGAATTTCACTTCTGTGGGCCTCAGTGTCTTGTTCAAAGAAAAAAATGGAGAAAAATTGCAACTATAAAACTCATTTTCTCATATATACAAATTAATGAGAACACGACCAACAATTCCAAAGAAAAATAGGCAAAGGAAGGGCAAGCTTATAGAAACATAAATTTAGTGATCCTCAGATACATAAAATGATTCTTAGCTTCAGGTATAAGAAAATTAAAATTCTATTTAAAAAACATTTTTCTCCAAAGATTAGCAATGATAAAAATATGTGATATCTCACTCTGTTAGTGAAAGGGAGGAAAAACAGTCACTTTCTCACTGCATGCCCTGTTGGTGGGACTGGAAATGGGTACAACTCCATGAAAGGCAATCTAGCAGTATCAACAAAATGACAGACATGTATTCCCTTTCACACAGCAATTCCACCTCTAGGAATTTACCCTACTGATATGCTTGTGCAAACCTATAGTGCACAAGGGAAGTTATATTGGGCAAAGTATATTGTACACTGTGCCACGGCTTGTAAACACAAAATGTTGGAACTATTCACTAAGGAATATTAATGCCATTTTGACTACATCTTTTCTAAAGATATTTCCAGGATGCACATTTTATGACCATAATTAGAGTTGCAAGTTTCTTTTTAAGACATTAATTTTTAGGTGAGATACTATAGGTAAGGCACCTAGCATTGTATGTCTACTATACTTCAATCAAAAAATTTTTTTCTAAGCACCTGGCAGAGTGCCCGATTTACAATAGGCATTCAATGTAAATTTTCTCTTTCTTCCTCTTAAGATACTGACATTTTTTCATACTTTAATGTGCTAACTACATTTTTCTTTTAATACACTGTTTATGTTCTTTGCCTGTTTATCTTTTAGGATCCTAGTGTTTTTCCTATTAATTTGGATGAACTCTCCACACAGATGTGAACTATTTACCAGTATGCTACAAGTATGTTTTCCCCATGTGGTTTGTTTGTACTTTTATTTCAGTTATGTAGAATTTTTCACATAACATTTTTTATATATAAAAACCTGCTCTTTTGTGATCGATTTTATCTCTTCATTTGCCTAGAAAATCTATGTCTTTTTAGAGATATAGTACATATTGAATTCCATTTTCTTTTGGATTTTATTAGTTTATTTTGAACATATTTTATACATTAATTCATCATTAATTTTATTGTATGTTAGCCTAAATCAATTTTTTTCACAAGCTGACTTAGCCCTATTTCATTTAATAAATAAGCCTTTCTTTCTGTGTCAATTTATAAGGCCACATTTATCATATCTTAAACTCACAGAATATTTTGTTCCATTGATTTCTCCGTTCTTGCTTAGTTCTGTTAAGCAGAAACAGGTATGAGCGGAATGAAAAGAAGGTGGAGCCCGCCAAGAACTCAGGGAGCTAATCAGATAAAGCCAGAGAGCCAGAGAACTCATAGAATTAATGTGCTTTTGCAATATGAGTTCATTCCAATGCTCTGAACCCGAGCGGATGTTGAGACTTGCTCTAGCTAATGCAGGCGAGACGGAGCTGAGGCGTGAGACAACCATCACGATTACCTTTTCCTGCCTATGATGAAAAATGCTGAAACATAAACAGCAGAGTAAGAAGAGGAGGGACTCCATCTGAAGGCTAAGATTCCATTTTAAAAGCAGAGAGTTGAGAAGTTAGATTCCTAACATATTCTTTGGTAATCAGCCAACGGACTTATCTTTAAGGCAAGGCAAGCGGCTTAACTGATGTGTTCCCAGCGCTTAAGAGAAGCCACTGTCCTGGAAAGGAACAAGAAGTTCATTCTATGGAATTACCTAGAGGACTAGCTATAGATAATGACCTATTGTCTCTCACCAGAGATAGACATCATAAGACCGCCAGACAAACCTGTGCCCCCTGACCCTTTACCTTTATCCCCTTCTTGAAAGCCTTAAAAGACAAAATCCCAAGCCCTTAAGTGCTCTCTTCCTCCCTGACATTGCCTCACTCGCCTTTGTTCGAGAATGTCACTCTCTCCTACTCCAGATAAGCAGGGAGGGGCTTCTGAGAGCTCGGATTTGGTCTTGCAAGTTCCCTTCGACTAGGTGACCCAGATGGAGCAGCTGCTATTCTGTCATGCTCCTTATAGCCTGCCTAAAAATCTTTTCTTTGCCTTTAGGAAGTTCTCAGAACATAATCGCACTCCCTTCAGTGCTCTGTGGCCCCCCCCAGCTCCTGGGGTGGCAGGGGCTTAGTTCCCACACTGTGCAGATTCAAGCAGACCCTAAATTCTAGGTGACACTGGTTTTAAGAACTAGTAAGATATGATGCCCAATGCCAAGCAGCAGTTTGGTGAGCTTCCCTTTCTTCCGTTTTTCCTTCCTCTCTGCCTTTGTCTCCCTTACTGCAGCCTGCTACCCCCTTAGGGTGCATTCAAATAAAACCTTAACTCTGCTTCACTATTTTGTCTCTGCCCTTCAATTCTTTGTGGCAGTGGAGACAAGAACTGAAGAGAACAAATTCAACCCCCCAACAGTTTCAAATAACAATGTAACAATAACTCCAGAACCTTTTCTTTTTAAAGATTTCCAGGAATAAAGACTCCTGGCCTTCCCAAGCAGCCTGCTCCAGTGTTTCACTGTGAGGCTATAGGCAGCAATTAATTGCTTAGCACCACAAGCCCTGAGTAGAAGCCAGTGTAGTTTGCTCACTATGTGCATCTTAATAATGAAACTGGCACAAGAAGAAATAATAATGATAAGTCTTAAAGACCAAATTCCATCTGCAGTGAAATCCAAGGAAACGGCCCCAATTCTTTCAGTGCATTGACATCTCATACCAAATGGATGGCAAGAAGCAGGTTTTCTGTTTTCATTAGAGATTTAGATTGTGATAGTGATTGTTCAAAGATATGACCTATGAAAAGGTCTGAGAAGAAAAAGCCAGAAAGGAAATCAGAACGTGGCACACCACTTTCTGAGGGTGTCAAGAGGCCGGATGGAGGCTGTGTGTGGGCTGCATCTCTCGGTGGTCCTGCTGCTAGACAAAGCGGCCCAGTGTGTCCCGGAGCACTCAAAGTAAGCCAGCAAATGTCCAGGCAGCTCTCACAAGGGGGTGGAGTTTCAGTAGCTCTTTAACTGATAAGAAGAGGATTTAGCCAGCTCAGGGGGAGAGAATTATCAAGCATACAGCACAGTCTGAGACTAGGCAAAGAGGTGAGGAAGAGTAAAGGAGACTGAAGAGACTGTTCTTGGCTTAGAGCGAGGGAAGTGAAGCAGATGGAAGAGGAGATGATACCAGTGGAGGCACGGAATCGTCTGTGGAAGTGAGGGAATGAGTTCTGGATTCACAATGGACTCAACAATAAGTATCCAAGAGGGAAAAGCAGACATGGATCCTCTGTTGAAACCTCTTGAGTTATTTCAGATCACAGAGTATAATAGGTCTTGGCCAAGGGGCATCCTGGCGAGGAGAAGGGGCGCAAGGAAGCTGCGAGCTTCCCAGGGTGGGGGAACCAACGTGGAAGCAAGCCAGGTTCATACATTCTTCCTGGTGGTGAATGGTGGCTAATGGCTTAACCCCTCTTCCTGTCCTCTACTGTCCCTGTTTTATTACCTCAGGAGGCACTGATGACACAAGACTAAAAGAGTCCTATATCTTCCTTACCTATGTCAACCTCATTCTTATTCTGTTTTACATAGGCCTTTCCCAAGAAGCACTCAGATGTCGTTTGCCACAAACATACACATTTGTTCATATATGCCCAGAGGTACATAGATGTACATGAATACACAGCCACTCTCCTAAATATAAATACATAGAAATACAGTTGACTCTTTAACAACATGGGTTTGAACTCTGTGGGGCTACATATGTGTAGATTTTTTTGAATAAACATACTGGAACTTTTTTTTGGAGATTTTGGACAATTTGAAAAACATTTTTTTCTCTAGCTTACTTTATTGTAAGAATATAGTATATATATATATATAACATATGAAATATGTGTTCCCTATTTATATTATTGGTAGGCTTCCAGTGAAGAGTAGGCTATTAGTAATTAAGTTTTGAGAAAGTCAATTTACACGTGGATTTTTGATGGCGAGAGGGTGGGGTATATTTGGTGTCTCTTACCCCTATGTGTTCAAGGGCCAGCTGTACACAGGAAGGCATACATGCACATTCCAAAAATTGGGACATATACTAATGTAATTAATGACATTATATTAAAATGCAGGCAATAAAAATGGTTTTTAAAAAGAAATTAATGACAATGGGGAATACTTATGATAAAAGAGCAAAAGTATACATTTAATAATATCTAAAATCTTTTTATACACACACATGTTCACACACACACACACAGTGAGGCAGTCTGGGAGGAAATAAACCAAAGTGGTTAACAGTGGTTATCTCTGGGTGTTGGGATTATATGCAATTTTTAAGAAGACTTTAAAACACAGGTGTGCGTATACACATATGTATATATGTATATAATACACATAACAATCTATTATAGAAAAAACATAGGTGAACATAAAAAAAATGAAATCCCCAATTATGGATGAATTTTATTTTCTTCATTATACTTCATGGTATTTAAAATTTTTTTAGGATGAAATGTTCTTAGACAATAAACTTATTTTTAAAAACGACACCTGTTGGAAAGCATAATTCTATATATTTAGCAAACACATATAAATAGCATTTACATTGCAGGCACTAGTATAAGTGGTTTATAAGAATTAATTTGATTAATCTTCATAAAACTCCCCATAGGAGTGAACTATTATCATTCCTATCTTATCAAGGGATAAACTGATGCAAATCACTTGCCCAGGGTCATGCAGTCAGCAAGAGGTCTAGGCAAGTTCTGAATGGGGGCAGTCAGGTTCTAGACCCTGCACACTTGACTGGATACTGCCTCTCCACAGCTATGGCCAAGTGGTATAGGATCTGTGGTATATGTATAGGTGGGTAGGCTATCCAGGCAACCAGAGAATGCTAGTTAGTGATGTTTTTTTTTCGTTTATGTGTCAATAATAAAAAACAGTATCTCATGTGAGCCTAGATTTCCTTTATTATAAAAATGAGCTCCTACTATATTCACTGTGCTGTTCTAGGTATGGGAATGGTGGGTACCACCCACCAAGAAAACGGCCCCCTCTCAGGAGCTTGCCTTGTGTTTGTAAACACTAGCACCTGCCCTCAGCTGCACACTGTCTGCTCCTTTCTAAGGAAAGTCTGTTCAACTGACCCTCACCTCTCTACCAGGAGCAGGCATGATCTGATTAAAGAAAAATCCCCAAACATGTCTTAGGACCTTTCTGCGGCTAGGAGAGGAGTTCACCACAGAGGGACTGCTTCAGGAGGTTCTAAGGTCCCAGACACAGCACAGATGTGGCAGATGCTCCATGAATACTTGATGAGCTAAATGGAGGAAGTGGAGAAACCTGCAGCCGTCCCCCGAGAACGGGGACACAAAGCAGACATGCAGATGTGGGGAGCAGAGGAATGAGTGTGGACAGAGTCGTGCTGATGACCTGCAAAGGCCCACAACAGCCTGCAAGGATCAGTGCAATCAGCCATGTGCACTGGATTACTTTCCTGCAGGTCAGCTGCTCCTGGGCTTCAAGTTCACGGTTACCTACTGTGTTTAGCTGCTTTGGTGACAGAGGACCTCAGGTTTCTTTAGCCCAGCAGAAAGGGAAGAAAACGGCTATTAAGCCTTTGTTTTCTGGTATTAGGGAGGAGCAACCGGCTCTGATGGCAGAGCTCTTCGGGTAGACATTTGTGTCCTGAAGAGGCAAGTCGGTCACTCCCTGCAGGAAGTGGAGAGCCGGGGAGAATGCAAAGGGCAGCCTGTGTGAGACAGCCTTTCTGCTGAGCCAGGCTCATCCACTCTGGGAAACGAAGGATTTCCTGGACGTCGAAGACACCCATAGCCAATGAAAACACATTTCAAAGGCAAGTGGAAATGCTGCTTTTTGGTTTTCCTGCCTATTCATGATGACACTCTTCCATAGGAGGAGAAAAACAGCAGTTAAGTGGCTTTGGCAAGAATTGGTAGCAATTGATTTGGTTTGGTAAGACCCACCTTTCCTAACATTTTCTTCCAGAGGACTGACTGGTGGCAGAAAGATTACTTTTGTGACCATCAAGCACAAAAGGCATGCTGCCTGTGCAGACACCCCCACCCGCCAGCAAATAGTGGCCACGTGAATGGGAGCCCAGGGAGGGTGACGGCTTCCTTTCTTAGGCTGGAAGCATTCTTTCAATGGGATTAAAACTGACACTTGCAGCCCGGATTTGGCCTTCCTTAATCAATGTCTTCAATGTCTATAACTACTTACAGGAAACACAAAGAAACAGAATACATACTTTCTGACCTTGAGGAATTTACAATCTAGTTGGAGAGATGTTTTTAAGATAGATGACTTAAATCAGAATTCAAATCATCAAAGTAAGAGATGTCATAAAACAGTATATATAATTTGGTGTGAAGTGAATACTTTAGCCTACTGAGTATTATAGGTAAGCAGAGGGAAAGAAGTCCCAGGGGCTAGGATGGCCTGGAAGCTTCCTGAAGGAGGCATGATTAAGCTGAGCCTTAAAGTAGCGGGAGAGAAAGGTCCAGGCAAGAGCCAAGCGCAGAGGTGTAAATGACCTAACACAGGAGTGGACAAATCATGGCCTGTGGGCCACAACTGGCCCACCACCTGTCTTTAAACAGGCCATGAGCTAAGAATAGTTTTTATATTTTTTAATAGCTGAAAAAAGTAAGTAATATTTCATGACACATGAAAATAACATAAAATTCAAATTTCAGTGTCCATAAATGAAGTTTTATGGAAACACAGCCACACTCATTTATTTGCATATTGTCTATGGCCTCTTTGCACTAAAAGGCCAGTGCTGAAGAATTACAACAGAGATTACATTTTTACTCTGTAGCCCTTTAGAGGAAAGGCCTATCCTGGGCCTATAATACCAGAGGGGCAGCTAGTGGGCTCTCACTGAGGGGAGCTTTGGTCTGTAGGAAATTAGGTAATGATAGTGCCCGGGGATCCATTATAAAGGACATTTAACGCCAAGCTAAGGAATATGGGTTCAGTCCTATAGGCAATGGGTTGAAATTATCGTGTACATGAATATGGTTAGAGTACCTATATGTACATATACAAAATTACAAAAGGTTCAAAAGAAAATTCTGTAAATAGTATCAGTCTTCGACCTTGACCTCCAGGTACTCACACTCAGACATCTCCACAGAGGAAGCTGGGGACCCACTTCCTCATTTCCTTAACAGAGATATTCTTCCATGTGTACCAATACCTGTGAGTTTACATATTCCTTCATTAAAAAACCCACAAATGGTGGTATACTAAAAAAATACTGTTTCTGTACCATGCCTTTCAGTCTAGTATTTTGGAGGTTTTTTTTACATCAGGTCATTCTTCTTCGTGGGTGTATAATATGAATGTGCTATCTTATTTACCCAGTTTGGGGAGACTCCTGACCCAGAAGCTAAAATGATGTATTAGGAAGCTTTGTGGAACAGAGGGGTTCCAGGAGAACTAGAGCAGGATGAGCAGGCAGGCAGCGATGCAAATCCAGGAGGCTGGCAGTGCGCATGGCCTGGCATTCCAGGGTCCCCCAGAATTCCAGGCTGCTCACGGCCACAGTGCTGGGGACCCACCTCTCCCCACCAGTCCCTGGGGGGCTCCTACCTTGGTGGGTGTGTCAGGGATGGAAGAGGTGGGCGAACCAGGGAAGCTCAAGACACACTTCTTCCCCAGGCAGCGACCGTGTAACTCAACGTCCTCATAAGGGTTTTCCTTCACTGGTGGGTCTGTAGCCAAAGGCAGCAGGTCAGGAACTGGGAACCTGAGGAAGTTTCCCTATTTGCCCCCTGCCCCACGTCGGCCTCTCCGTGTGGGGATGTCTGACGCTTTGCTGTCCGCTCATTCCCTTCCTCTTGGTAACAGACCCTGATTTCTATGGGGGTAACGTCCCGTCTCCCCATTCTCAAATGTGAGATTAACTCCACTCCCAGTTTTAGAGTTTAGCCAATTTGAGTACCTTGAATCCCTGCCTTAGTATTTAGATCTGGGGAGCGTTCTTATCCCAAGCTTCCGCTGCCCACTACACGCCATTCCTGGGCTCTGAAGGTGAACAAGGGACCTAAACCAGCCCCGTGAGAGCGAACCTTAGGATTTTGGCTGGGACCTGCAGGGCACAGGCTTTCCTTCCCCCCATGGAAGGTGTGGATTCCAGGGAGCTGACGGCAACCATCAGGGGATCCTGGGAACCCTGCTGAGAATGGGCCTAATCTGAGAGCTAAGAAACATGGGAGAAAAAGCCAGTTCTGGTCACATGAGCAACCAACACCCTTTGTTGTTTCAGCTGGGGTTTCTGTTCCTTGTGCCTGAAAGGTACACACCACTAGGAGTCCAGATCTCATTCCCACTTTGGATGTGGGAAGCCCCCTGCTTTGGCAGGAGCCTCTCCAGCAGCTTAGACGCTGCCGTTCAAATAATTTGTGGTCAAGTCGTAGCTCAGCTAAGTACATGCCCTTCTGCAAGTCTTGGGTTTCCTCCTAGTATGGAGTGTTTTCTGTACGGCTGATCACGTGAATGTGTATGTGCCCTATCTGCCCCTTGCACGTGGTCACATGTGGATTTCTCCCCTCACTGCAACTCCCAGCCCCACCAAGCAGCTGCAGGCCTGAGCTCACACCTCACTGAAACTGGGATATTCCCGGAAGATGACTTAACTCTCCGGGTTTGAATGCAAACTCTGAATCTGAGCCTTACTTTGGAATCTGAACACATTCCTTTGAGCAAGGTCAAAGTTACTTTTTGAACAGCAGACATTCACTTTGGTCTGAGTTTGGACGCCCTGTTACTACCATACTCCTACAGTTTCAGAAAGAGGATGGTGGTCTTTAGTTCCTTTATCTAGTAAGCCCTACAATTTACTGAGCACCTGTGATAAGCCAGGCGCTCTACATACTATTTCCTCCAGTCCCCAAACAATCCTGCAAGGTAGCTACCATCATCCTCATACAGAAAAGAGGACATGAGTTCGGAGAAGGTAGTCACCAGCTCAGTGTCCTACCGCGAATCAGCAGCAGAGCCAAGCTTCTGTCATGGATATTGAGCCTCCAGGTCTCAAGTGTTTCCGGTCACATCCTGCAGCTCTGTGCCTTCATCGCCAGGCTTTGCTCTCCCCTCCAGCCCGATTTTCTCTCCCAGATCCCTCTGCCACCTGCTCTCTCCTTCACTGGAGGACATGTATGTCTTCGAGTGAGTGAGTGTGTGTGTGTTTCAGGCAGCCAGCCCCACGTCCCCTCTCCCCTTTCTCCCAGACAGACTTATACCCACACACTCCGGCCTCTTACCTAGAATGTCTTCATAGACGTTTTCCTCCGATAAAGTGCGTGTGAGCCCCAACTTCGTCTGCGCGTACCAGTCCACCCTGCTGTTCTCAGAGGAAGACTGCAGTAGGTCTTCAAACTCATAGGACTTTCTGGTTTGTACAAGATGGAAGGTAAAAAAACAAGAACTTGAATCAAATTAGGCTAGTTCAAAGAATATATACCCCCAATTTTTTCCTTGCAAAAATTTCTCTTACTGAAATCAACTCTTTTTTTGTAACAGGTGTGATGATCCTCAATAAGAGATACAGCTTTTACTTGAAAGAATGTTGATGCTATCAGGCCAAGTAGAGCTAGTAAAGCATATCTATAAAATACAATCCCACCTTTGTAAGCAAGCATATATATAGAAAATAAAAAGGGAAGGCAGTGAAACATATAGCTGCGTTCTCAGGACTGAGGAATGGCTCATGGTTTCTCTTCACTTTTGCTTTGCTAGACTTTTCAAATGTTTCATAATGTGTACAGCACACACATTAATAATTCAAAAGGAGCACTGAGGGATTGGCCAGTTCCGTGGGGACCGGAGGCCTGGGCACCTCCCCGTTCCTCTCAGTCAGGTGGTTACTCTCGGAGCGGAGCTGGAGGCCAGCTGAGGTGCCCTCAGGATCTGTGCCATGGGGCTGGGCTCTGTCTGCGGCTTGGCTCACTCCGTGGCTTTCTGTCACCCTCACCCCACCCTACATCCACCAGCCCCGTTCTGCTGGTGTTGATCCCAATGCAAAATCCACGCCCTTCTCCAACTGTCACACACACACAGCTGCTCACCTTGAATTTTTGTGATTTTGGTAAGATAACCGGACCTTTGGGAGGTCATGAGGTGGGTCATACTGTGCAACATACAGAACATCAGCCCCCTCACAATAAACCCGCCCCCTTTGCGTCTCTGTCCCTGTCTTTTTCTAAAGGGGCCGCAATTCCCACAGCAGGAGCCGAGCAGCCCTGCCCCTCAGGCTCTGGAGGCGCACCTTCCAAGCCGGCAGATTTGTCAGGAATTCCTGCCAAGCACACTTGAGGCTTCTGTGAGTGGGATTTAGGTGAGCGTGGGTCCATCCGCACTGAACAGGGCACATCCGGCGGCCTTGGTCCTGACGCTTCGCGCCTCCTCGTGCAGGATGGTCGCAACCCTCCCATTGCTCAGGAAGCCGCAATCCTCACCCATACTTCCCCTCCTCTCCCTCCGGCCCCCAGGATTAAGGATCAAACAAGACACTCTAGGGTTCACCAAAACTCAATACCGACCCCGGCTCCTTCACTCACAAGTCTTTTAACCTTAGATGAACCACTTAACTGGGCTGAAACTCATTGTCCTGTTTTGTAAAATCATGATTACCTCAGATTGTCCAAAGAATGGAAAAGATAATGTCTGTATAGTCCTTAGTACCTAACAAGCAGTCAACAAATGTCAGCCATTACTATTACTGCTGCTGTGCTATTATTTATGTAGCAAATATTTTATGTTGAACCTTTACTAAGGGGAGGCACTGTGCTCAGTTCAGGAAATAAGGAGTAACTAAACCAGTTATGGTGCCCACCTCAAATAACTCATACTCCAGGGTGGGGGACAGGTGTTCAGCCAGGGCACGCACAGATAAATGCAATTATAACTGTGTTACATCCAATGATGGAAAAGAACAGGCTGCCGCAAGGGAGAATGCCAAAGAGGACTCAACTTAGGTTGGGGGGTGAGCCAGGGAAGGCCTCGCCAAGAAAGTCACCCATTAAAGCTGAGACCTGACATTTCATCCTGAGACCAGGATGAAAACACCTGAGCGCAGGGAAGAGCATTCCAAGGTGGAAGGGTATGTGAGGGACCTGCAGCCACAAAGAACTTGGTGCATCTGTGGAAAGGACAGACAGACATTCAGCGAGGCTGAACTGCAGGGAACAAGGGTGGTGAGTGCTGTGCAGGGCAGTGGTGGAACCAGGCAGAGGACACTGGCCTGCTCTCCAAGCTTTGGGGATTTCTTGCCTTTAAATCTTTCTCTCTGCACCAGCCCCTTTCCCTCTTTCTTTAATCAAGCACAGGATTCCTCTATTTTGAAAACCTTTCATTTGAAGCAACAACCCTTGTGGTTCTGTTATTTCTTATCTTCCTTGCCAACATTTTAAAACTGGGGGGCAGGGTAGAGCAGAGACTATTCTGACTGTCCATTAGTCCACCTGAGTTCTCCAGGTTTTCTTTCCTCCATCTTCTCAACCTGGTGTCTGCATGCATCCCTTTTCTGAAACTGTCCCCTAAAGGTCACTAGTGAGTTTCTGATAAAACCTATCCACTTTCTTGGTCCTTTCTTTACATGACACCACTGTTTCTATGGTGTCAGACAACAGCCCTCCCAGTGTAATCGGAGGGCCAGGGCAGGCAAGCTGATGAGGCCAGTGCAGAAACTGAGAGCAGGCGTTTACAAACAGTTAAAGCAAGGGGACAGAATACATTTAAAAAGAAACAAACTGTGGCTTGTATACTGTCTTTTCTCATTTCATTTCTCTGGTAATTCCTCCTACTATATTTGACAAAAGTTTTTTTTGTTTTTTTTTTTTTTGCAAGAGATTGGAAACACCTGCACACAGGCCCTCCTGGTGGTGTGAGGAGCCTGGTGCCAGGTGGCCCTAACTGGATCCCTTCAGACAGCCCCTCCTGGGCCTTCGCTGGCAGCTTCCTTCCCTTTTGATTCCTTTTTCTGGGCTATAGGCATTTCCCAAGCCCAGAAATTTTCCCAAAGTGTATGGGCTCTAAACTTTAATATGTCCACAACTGAGTTCATCACCCCTTATCTCCACCCCACGCCCCTTGCTTTATGAACTTGGCACTCTGGGCAGGAGCACAAAGGGCTGAACCAACAGCTTCCAGGCTGGGCCTCTATGGCCTTAAGTCAAACTATGAGGCTGAAAGTCAATCATGATCCCAGGTGCCTGACTTACTGACAGAAGCTCATGCCTAAGAGAAGGGCCTACCAATCCATGAGCCCTCTCCGCCTCCTCTTGAGGTGTCCACCCAGGGGAGGAAGGACTGAGCTTCAGAGCCTGCAGGAGATGGGGTCTGAAGGGTGGGAAGCGGGTCTGTGCTGCTTTCTCCAGGATGGAAACGGCTGTGCTGTGAGCCCACCCTGGGCATTTCCTAGTCCAGGTTGCCATTAGCCAGGCAGCTGCTTGGGGACTAAGGTGAGTGGTCTGTGGCCCAGAGCAGCGTGAAGTTACTGGCCTGGCATGGGCCATGACTCCTTGTGCCCCCTGGCAAGCTAGCCAGATTCCATTAGCTAGAGTCCTCAGTATGCACACCACCTAGATTTCACTGGAAGGACACAAACTGTCCAAAGAGACTGCTGAATCCTCCATTCAACATTCGCTGAGTACTGACTAAGTGCTTGTGAGACAGGGCAGGGATGTGGGACAAACATCATGATTAACTTTTCCTGCCTATGATGAAAAATGCCAAGACATAAACAGTAATAGTAAGAACAGGAGGGACTCCATTTTAAGGCTAAGATTCCATCTTAAAAACCAGGGAGTTAGGAGGTAAGATTCCTAACACATTCTTTGGTAACACACCAACCGACTATCTTAGGGCAGGGCAAGCAATCCTAACTGATATGTTCCCAGTGCTTGAGAGTAACTGCCATCTTGGAGAAGAATGGGATCAAGAAATTCCTTGTGTTAAGTTTATCTTACAGAGTATCTAGAGGACTGACTGTGGATGGTGACATAATGTCTCTCACTGGAGAGACATCATGAGACCACATGTGAAGCTTATGCTCCCCCTCTCCGCTCTTTGCCCCATTCTTGAAAGCCTTAAAAGACAGAATCCTAAGCCTTGGAGCACACCTCCTCTCTAAAGCTGACGGCACTCCCATGTTTTTCAGTGGGTACTTTTTGCCTTAAAAAAATATTTCTCACTGTTCAACTTACTGTGTTTTGTCTCTGTGCTCTTCCAGTGGTAAGTGTCTTTGTTACTTTGCTATTTCATTCTGTTTTCTAGACGTAAGCACAAGTCGTCTCTGTTCTACTTCAGACAAGTGGGGAAGGGCTACTAAGAGCTCTGATCTGGCTTGCAAGTTCCCGTCACCTGGGCGGCCAGGACAGGACTGCAGCCCTGAGACCGTGCTCTTTAGCGGCCTGCCCGAAAACCTCCTTTCTTTGCTTCGGGAGGTTCTCAGAACATAATCTCCCTCCCTCCAGTGCTCTGTGGCTCCCCCAAATCCTGGGGTGGTGGGGGCTTAGTCCCGACACTATGCAGATTCAAGCGGACACCGGATGGCAGGTGACCCGGGCTGTAGGAGTTGGCGAGGATTTGCCCAGTGCTGAGCAGAAGTTCAAAGGGCTTCCCCTTCCTCCCTGTGTTCTTCCTTGCTCTCTGCTGCCTGCGCACCTGCTGACATTTGCTTCTACTCTTGCTTTCATGAATTCCTTCCTTACCTACACTTGTCTGACCTGTTCGAGAATTCTTTCTCATTCAGAGTCAAGAACCCTCCCTGGTCCAGGCTGAAGTTTCACCCAGTGCGCAGGGAGAGCCCTCCCCAGACACAGCTGCCCAACAACACTCAGATTAGCACATTCAAACTTGGCAACAACCTTGGGAAGAATGACTATTATACATATTTTATATGTGAGAAAATAAGAGTCATAGAGAAGATAGACAAATTGCTCAAGGTCACATTGGGAGAAAGTGGTGGAGTCAGGGTGAGAGCCAGGAAGCCTGGCTGGAGAACACTACCCAGGCATTAAGCAGAGCCGGCGAGTGAGGTAGCACAGGGAGAAAGCTACAGTCGGAGTCCCCAAAGTAAAACAGGCTGCATTTCCAGTTTGTTGTTAGGGACTTGAACTCATTTTCCACACCAAACCATACCACATATTACTGTGCATGACCCAGGTAAGCCCTCTATTGCCCTCATAATGTAACTAAATGATGCGACAGGTGGGGGGTTGCTGCCCTAGGAGCTGAGCAGTTTCTCCCCAATGTCAGGAAGCCCCTCTCCTGGCAGCTGAGGGACATGACGGTGGCTGCCATTTATAGGCCAAGCCTCAACTACGTGGGATTCAAGCGTGACCCTGGCTAAGCTTGGCCTTTTCTTTGATTTCAGAAAGGGGCTACAACTGTGCAGTGCTTTGCCCTGGAGAGAGCTCTGTAATTGTTATTTTTAAAAGTCTCATTTGAGGTACCTGTGAAGTAGTATTTGTATACCTCAGATTTTAAAATAATATAATTATTACAAAGTATCTAGGAAATAATATCTGAATAGTTAAAATGTTTTAAGAATAAATGCCCTAACAATAAAGATGTTTTATGTTAAAGGCTCTCCAAGCCAGCGGATGGCTCACTCATTTAGACCATATGTAACACCATCAACAATCTGGATCCTCTGCTGAGGATCGTTGTGATGGGATTAGCCTGTCTCCATATGCTGTCAGATACCCTGGGATTTCAAGCCATAGTTTGAATGTTTCTTGTAATCCTTCCAAATTTCCAAGAAGATGCTAATTGCAAGAGTTCAGCTCTATTTTGCATTTGATTCCCAACATAGAAAAGGTAACACCAGTTTAAACAGCATCAGATAAAGCCAATTTCAAAATACTACAAACTTCATTATAAAAAACGGATTAGAGGATGGTTATTTACATTGCAAGCTTCATTTAATTTGAAAAAGAATTCATCACAAAATTTGTTAAATAGCAGCTCCATTGCTGTATTAAAATGTTGGTTTTCATATGAACAATTCCTATTCAGGAAGCCTGAAAGACAAACTTTTTAATGAGCATGAGGCCACTGTCCATACAAGATCAAGGAGAAACTGAATTTTTACGGGCCAAATTTATGGAGCCAGTGGGAAAATAGAATTCCAAATACAAAGTCTGACTTTTTATCATCAGGTGTTATTAACGTATTTGCAAGCAATGGTTTTAACCACTGTTTCTATAATCTGCATATACGCCTCGAGGGACTGCGACTCTCGCATTCTGGGGCTCAGGTAGTTGATTAGGCTTCGGGAAGAGGAGACCTACGATTAAACTAATCATCCAGTCCTGCAGTTCTAAGTCTTTTCTATAAAAATTTTTTTAACTTGAAAAATGGTTTTAATACCTTTATTTATATATTAACACTGACAGAAAGGAAATTTCAAAAGGATCACGACAACCACGTCCAAACTGGCTTCTCATTTAAACACTTCCACATTCGTCCCACATCCAGCCTGCTTGTTTAATAAGCACCTGCGGAGTCAGCTCCCAGCTGGTGATGCCAAATGTTCCTGCTGGGGGAGGGGGCACAGCCTGGTGAAGGGCTGTCACCTCCTCTCTGTCTGGGTATGCTTCCTAGGACCTCAAATCATGTGATTTTGATACTGCTCAGTTCTCCAGAGATGCTGGAATGATCTGACTGGCCCACTGATGTCAGCCTCTGTATGGCTTATAACCTACACCTAAGGCCAAATACTGTGAACTACAAATAATATTTTGAATGTTATTTGTAACTTTTCCATATTTTTGTAAATGGAATACTACTTAAGACCTCATCCCACATCTCCATTTGGATCATGCATGGAATCTCAAAACTAACAATCCCCAACTGGAACTCTTCGCCCTCACTCCCCAAGGAGGACCGGCTCCTCCACCAGGGCTGCCACCCCAGTGAAGGCCATCACCATCCACCCAAACGTTCACGCCTTACACTGAAAGTCCTGTCTGAGTCTCCTTCTCCATTAACATTAGCCCACGTCTAAACACTCACAGGAGTTCTACCTGTGAGGTGCGCCTCTCAATCCACCTCTTTCCTCAATCCCCGTGGCAGTTACCCCACAGGGGAACCCCCAGACCTCTCCTCGCTCTTCTTCCATCCCCATAACCGCCCGCTCTGTCCACTGGTGCCTCTTCCAACCTCCATGCTGCTGCAAGGGTGAACTTTTAAAAGTGCCAATCGGATGGTGTGTCTCCACTTCTTAAAAACTTTAAAAATGCTTCGTCTCCCCTTCGGGGATAGGCCCAAATCCTTACCTGGCCTATGGGACTCTTCCAGAGCTGGTTCCAGCAGACCTCTGGGGCTCAGCTCACACCCTGCTGACCCCTCTGGACATACTCTCCCTTTCAGACTCCAGCGCCCTGAAGGCTCTCTTGCCCCAGGGCCTTCACATGTTTGTTCACTCAAACTGAATACCCATCACCCGCCCTCCCCCTTGCCTGGGAGTCTCAGACCTCAGTCTGAGCGTCACTTCCTCCTCGTGCTGGCCCTACTTTGGTGACAGGCTAGATACTCCTGCTGAACATTCCATAGCACCATGGCCTAAGTGTAGTTACAGCCACATAACTATGGTGAGCTTCTACCTCTTTCTAGTCCGGGAGTTCCATGAGTGCAGGGTGTCGGTCCGTCTTGTTCACTGCCATATTTGAACAGTACACAGATGCACAGTAAATATTTGTTGGTTGAATTAAGTGAAGGAATATTTTAAAAACTGGTTTTAATGGCCACATTTACTGCTTATAAGTTATCCCTACTTTAGAGTAAAAAAATAGAGCAGCTATATTCATAGTTAATTTTTAGTCAATTATTTTGAGTTTATTTCACCTGAAATTATTTCCAGCTAAAAGCTAAATTAGCTCGAATAGCCAGAACCTACTTCCACTTACACCATTCAGCTGGGCTAGAAGCCAGGGACGCCATGTTCTGATTCTCTTACGCATCTCCAGCTGCCACAGATTCCCTCCTTGCCTCCATCCCAGAGACCATGGGCAGCTCTTCCCCATGGCCCACCGCACCCTCGGAAGGACGCTCATCCCACAGGGTGATCAGACAGGGGTTAAGTGGGAGCACTCGTCTGTCAGCTCTTAGCTCGCCCTCCGTTATCATGTGTCTCCTCCTCCAAGTACTATGACCACCCACACTGGCTTTCTGCTTATCCCTATCCTGGATCCAAAATAGAAACATCAGAAGAAAAACCCTCTCTATCCACCATGAGTCTAAAATCCAACCATTTCCACCTTCCAATGAGAAATGAAACATGACAATCACTGCCCAAATGTGGAGTGACAGCCACCCACTCTACTGTATTTTCCAATGCAGCTACTATTGAAATATATGAATTTACAATATCAAGCTTCTCAGATGCTTTCAAAGTAAATTTTGCTCTAACGCTCAAATTAATCAAACATTTTGCCCCTTTGAAGATTCAAACATTCAGGTTTTAGACATGATAGTTGGAGGTTGCCTCGCGCATGTCATGTTGATGGAGTAGACTTGTGACAGGGACAGACCACGTGGCTGGTAAGTTAACTCTAACCACTAACCTGATGACAGCTGAGGGTTGCTGCCGAGCCAGAGTGCTGTGGGATCCATATCAGCCAAATACAAGATGGAAATTAATGAATCAATAACAGCACAGCACAATTTGGAAGCCATACAATGATGGAGGTCTTAGGTCCTCACAAAGTTCTGAAAGTCTTACACTAACATCCTAAAGAAAGGCTGAATCTATAAGATGCCAAAACAATCAGTTGAAAAGCTGAAATTTTGGTCAATGTAGTTATTTGGTTTCACAAAGATCTAAAAACTCTTGTCATATGATCAAATTGAATTAAAATTAAAAAAACCTGAATTCAAGTTAGAATATTCTGGGCATATAGATAAATGTGAATTCAGGATGTTGCTTATACTTAAAAAAATTTTTTTCTTATTAAATGTTGGCCTTAAGGCATTCCTTCCAAAGTTATTAAATATATGTCATAAAACGTACATAACCAAGGTAATGCTGCTGCAGGAACCTTATCTTTGGAATTTCCTGATATTTGAGGGTTTCTCATTTTCCATTATAGGACTGAAGGCATAAATCCTTGAATTTAATTTCCTGGGGCTTTAGACAAATGAAGAAAGAAGAGAGAAGAAAGAGAGAGAAAAGAGGAAAGAGAAAAAGGAGAAGGGAAAAATAGAAAGAGAGGAAGAAAAGAAAAGGAGAGATAAACACGTTTTCTCAAACTGTGGATCTCAACCCACTGGTTTGGCCCCTGTGGAGTGGCCTAGTGGGCCTGTGGAAACAAGCTGGGTTCGCTCTCCAAAGCACAGCCCAGCCGTGTAATCCTAAACCCTCGCAACCTTAGCATCCTTAATCATTTCTTTCTTCAGCCTTGGCCTGGCTTTCCTGCCACAGAGAGGGCAGTGAGCCTGCCAAATTCAGAGTTGAGCCTTTTCTTTAAGAGATAGGACCACAATAAAAAGCACATTATTTTTTAAGAGTAGAAAGTGAACATCTTACCCTAATCACCCCACTGTACTATTTTAAACAAAATGAAAAAATCCAAAGCCAAAATTCTTAAAACACAGCTTTTGCAACCATACTCAATCTGGCCAAGAAAAATTTCATCTTTGGATGGAAACCAAGTAACTTTAGCTGGTTTTATAGAAACTGCTGGAAGACTGAAAAGAGCAGATGGTAGCTAAGCAAGAAAAGATAATGAGAATAATTGTTCATCGGGCTGCTCTGTCTGCCCAGTGATGGCACAGATGAAAGAACCCATGGCCTGGAACCAACCTGCCCCCGGGAGAGCTGGGCTTCTCTGGAGGAAGAGCCCAGAAGGGCACGGAAGAGCTGCTGTTAGGAAGCGCTGGGGATACAGCAGCAGAAAAGTCCCCAGAGCACCTGGGCTTTGGCACTGGTCTGAGAAGGGATTTAGAATTGGAGATGATACAAACCTTCTCAGAACATAAAGAAGAAAGCCTCTCAATTCTCCTATAGCCCTCACGTAACTCTGATACCAAAGCCTGGCCGAGTGTAGACCAGTTCCAATTATTGGATACTGATACAAAAATCCTAAACAAAATATTAGCAAATGCAATTCAGCAGTATATTAAAATAATAATAATCCAAATGGAAGCTCATCCCCCAAATGTAAGGATAGGTAAATGTAGGATATAAATTCACTGTTAATAGGTCAAAGGAGAGGAGCCATATATATGCTCATATAAGTCTACTGAAAAGTAACTTGACAAAATCTAACATCCAACTCTAATTTTTAAAACTCTTAATGGAAAAAGAAATATAAATGAACAGTCTTGATAACATAAAAACACATCTCAAACATGAGTGTTTGAGAGAACACCAGAAGCACTACCATTAAAGTTAAGGATGACATAGGCTGCCCACTGCATCAGCACTGTTATTAAACACTGTTCTGAAAGTATTAGCCAGTGCAATTTGGCAAGAAAAAGAATTCAGAGGTATAAATTAAAAAGAAAGAGGTTAAATAATTCTTTGTAGACAATATGATTATATACATAGAAAGTCCAATAAAATTAACTGACAAACTATTAGTAAAAATAAGAAATTTATCTAAGTTCTACTAGATATGAGAACATATTATAAGGTTAAGTTAATTAAAAGTTTTGTACTGGAAAAGAAATAAATACCCTAATAAGTAAAATAAGTCAAATAAGGCCAAGACAAGTTCAGTAGCTTGTCCAATGTCACATAGATAGTGAGTAGCAGAGCTAGTTAGTACTCTGGCTGTGAGTCTTCTCTAATGATATCTACTGCTCATCACAGCATTATCTGTAAACTGGAAACTACCTAAGTGTCCATCAATAGGGGAATGGCTAAATAAAACATGACTTTTATCTGCATAATGTAAAGAATGTGGCAGGTCACGGGGAAGGCAGTATAGCACAAAGAAGATAAACAGTGACTCTATAGCATCTTTCTACACTGATGGACAATGACTGTAATGGGGTGTGTGTGGGCAACTTAATAATATGGGTGAATGTAGTAACCATGATGTTGCTCATGTGAAACCTTCATAAGATTGTATATCAATGATACCTTAATAAAAAAAAAGTGAAATACAAAAAAAAAAAGAATGTGGCAGTTAAAAAAGGTAGAAAAAAAGAAAGGTGGTAATACTGAAAGATCGCAGTGATATATTAAGTAAAAAACAGTACATACAGTATGATTTCATTCTTAAAAGGATATGATTTTTATATATAAAATTCTAGAAACATGCAAACTTTTTCCCTGGAAAAGAACATAGGAAACTATGTTTTTTGCAGCCCAAAGAATCCTACCTCACAGACCATGTTGAGTACGGAGTGACACGATGGAATCTCCATTTCTAGAATCTCCATTCCTCTGGCTGTTGAGGAGGAGTATATACTGGGGGTGAGGGGTAGATAGAAGATGACTAAGTAGCAGTGGAGGAGATGTCAGATTTAAGATCATGTTCAAAACTAGAACCCAAAGTTTTGCTGATGAATTAGACTGGGAGTATGTGAAAAGGGAGGAACCAAAGATGACTCCGAGGTTTTGGGCCTAAGCAAAATGAAAAGTGATGCCATTTAGTAGATGACAATTATTTGGGGAGGAAACAGCTGGTGGTGACTTGGTCTGATAATTTAGTTTTGGAAATGTTAAGTCCAAACTATTAGGTAACCATATGGAGACCCAAACAGAGATGACTATACACACTACCAGAAGCTGGAGAGGGAATCACGGCTGGAGAACACATTTGCAAATCATAAGCATGTAATTGACATTGAAGGCCATGGGATTGGATGCGCTCATCTAGGGGATAAACGTAGACGAGGAGAAAATTTCCTGCTCTGGTCCCACGTGGAGGGGTAGATGGTTTGGGCGGGGGTACAGAGGGAGAGGAGAATCAAGCTGAGAAGCAGCAGCCAGTGAAGCAGGACTACCAGGGAAGTAGGTGACCTTGAAGCCAAGTAAACAGTGTTTCAAGGTGGAGCAAGTCAAGTCATTCCCCAAATGCCAAGAGAGGTCAAATAAGGCAAGAACAAGTAACTGGCAATTGGATTCAACAAGATGGAGATCAAAGGTCCTGTGGTCAACAGCAGTTTCAGGATAAGTGGCAAAAGCCCATCTACAGTTGGTCAAGGAAACATGGAAAGTGAAGGAAGAAATGATGACAATACGTACAGACAACGGTCTTCAGGAGTGTTGTTCTACAGATGGATTCAGGTTAGGAGGTATCAAACCAATAAGCACGTTACAGAAATAGACTAGAAATTAGGTTTCAAAGCAGAAAAGAAATTGTTTCCAAAGCACAGATTTTATCTCCAAGTATTCACATGCTTTATTACCTAATGTATTACTTTAATATTATAAAATGTACAGTATGTGTATCTGTATGTATAAGTGAGGAAGCTGTGGCTTCAAGAAGTTAAGTAACTTGTTCAAGGTCATGTAGATAGTGATGGGGCCAGAGCAGACCCAGGCACTGTGTTTCCAGAGCCCATACTAAGAAAAAGCATGAGGAAAGAGCCAGGAAAGATTCGAAGCACCTCGCCCTAGCTGGGGACAGTCGTAGCAGAATGAGCGCCAGTCAGCACTGATTAGGAGATTGCCAGTGTTAACACGAGCTTTCCTTTAAGTCTTGCTAACTGTCTGAATTACAAGTACTTATAGTACCCAAAGGGTAAGTTTTCAAAGCAAATATTCTTCTTTTAGGACAGTGAACACACACAAAATACAAGCATCTTTTAATCAATAATGTATCTTAAGCTATGAACAGTCTTGACTTGTAGTTACAACACCCAAGTAGTTTAAAATAAAATATCATCAGCCGAGAACAGGTGGTTGGGATACAGCATAAACTACCTAAGCAGTCGTGCCACCCACCTGTGGTCAGCGCTGGGTTTCGGTCGCCCACTCCACAGTCTTCTGTTCACTGAGGAAGGTGGTGGGGAGGAGGGCAGGGGCGGGGGAGGTAGGGAGGGCAGAGGAGGTAGGTCCCTTTTATCCTTCCTCAAGCTGACGCCTGGGCTCCTGTCCTCGTCCCCTTCTCCGTCGTGTGTGAACGTTCTCCGGGGCTTGGGCAGGGGGTTGATGAAGGGTTTCGGAGGGCAGCCCTCCCAGCCCCGGTACACACCCTCCAGCCCCTGCTCCCTGGGCCTCCCGCATAGGCCCTTCTCTTCCTCTGCAGCCCCAGCGGCAGGCGCCCGGGCCTCCAGCTCCACGTGGTGGGACCTGAATTCTGAGCCACTGCCGCCCCCATGGTTCTCAGCAAGGGTGGGTAGCTCCTCAGCCTTGTCCGGCAGGCAGTGTGGGGAGTAACAAGTCCCTGGTAACTGGGGATTCAACCCTGCTGACCCGTCCCTCAGCGCCTGCTCAAGCTTCTTGACCTGCTTCAGCACCGAGAGGCTGTCATTCTGGAAGCGCTGTTTGCCAAGCCTGGGCTCCTGGGCTCTGCCCAAGCTCGACGCCAGCACCCTGTCCGGTGGGCTGCGGTCGTGCCTCCGCTCGGCATCCCGTCCGCCACCTGTCACTGCCCCTCTATTCCTCTCATTCTCCTGGTTCTCTGTTCCCGGCCTGCCCCCGTCCTGAGCCTCCGTGGCCTGAGCTCTCACACCATCACTGCGTCCGCTCCCCACCTCACAGGACGTCAGGTAATCCGCTGGCCCATCTGCTTTCCTTCCAGGTGTGGGAGGGGGCAGCTCCCTTTTCCCTTCCCATTCTGATATCTTGTCCTTTATGCTGAGGGGCTTGTGCCGGGCCCCACCTCGGGCAGGAGGGCAGGGGTTCTGAACACCACTAAACTGCCACTTGCTGGCCCTGCTGGCTTCTTTAGCACCAAGGTCTGAGGCTGGGTCACTGATGATCATATTTGAGTTGAACATGTTCTGCTGGAAACAGTCCACTCGTGACTCTAGCTCCAGGTTACTGAGACTTGCCAGTGGGCTTCTTCTGAAGGGCGAATCCGGATCAGTCTCTAGGAAAGGGAAGGAGGACCTAAACGGCTTCCTTCCACGGTCTTCCCCAGCCTTTGGACCTTCCACCTTGACCCTGAACAAGAGACAAACACTGGGTGAGGATTCTTAGTTATTGTTCTTGGCTGGTCATACAGATTTTCTAGAACTTAGATATAAATGTTATATGCTAATCGTAAATCACAAATAGTGAAACACCATTTAAGAAAATCACTTTATGCTTTTCTTGGGAAGACAGCCTTGTGGAATGAAAGGAACTATTGGACTCTGGAGTCCAATAGACTTGGGTTTAAATCCTAATAGCCACTGACCAGCTGTGTGACCACAGGCATATTGCTTAACTTCTCTAAATCTGTTTTCTCATCTGTGAAGTGGGAATAATAGTAAAGGTACCTAACAAGGTGGCTGCAGGCACTGGATGAACCAGCCCACATACAGCATCGAGCCTGTCATGAGTGAACAATAAATGGTGCTTGTTATTAGCTTTTTACTCCAATAAAAAAAGGAGAAATTTTATGAGATATAAGATTAGATAGCATAAATTTCCTCTATTACTGTACATGACAGATGAGCCATATAATGGCTATTTAAAAATTAAAACAACAGCACAAGTCATGAAGTTTTTGTTAATTCTGGGCTTGATACCTGTCCTGATTTGAGTGGATTAAAGCCACAATTATTGACTGTATTTGAACTGAACCTCCTCTAGAATTTAAGTCCCATTAGACTGATCTATCTGCGAGGAGAAGGACTGTTTTGAATTTTGGCCTGGTTTGGCTACTGTTGTACCCCTAGCACCTAGAACAATGCCTGGCAGAGTAGGTGGTCAATAAAAATTGTTGCATGAATGAATGGACAGATTCAGATTTCACCCACTGTCCAATACAGTGGTCACTAGCCACATGGAGCTACATAAACTTAAATCAAATCAAACTTTAGTTCTTTACTTGCACCAGATTTGATGGCTACTGTACTGGACAGAGCAAAAGAATATTTCCATCAACACAGAACGTTCTGGCCTAGAACAGACATGTGGCTCCAAATGAGATTTTTAGATTAGTTAGTACCATGAAGATGTTAAAAGTTATTTTGAAAGAAAAACAGAGCAATATTTGAAAGCTAGTGTAATGAGAATGGGAGTATCTGTGTTTTCAAATGTAAAACATTGCTTCACTAGCTAAGGTCATGACTAAGCACAATGACCTTAGATATGCCAAGATTAGCAACCACACATGGACCAACTTCATGGGGCATGTTTTTTGAATATATAGATCTGACTATATATGAATTCTGAAACTCCAGTTAAGGTTCACAGTGAGGGGTGAATAATTAGCAATTTCATGCATCCTGTTCCAAATACCAGCAGGTGTTTATACAGATGTTTCCCTGGACTGAGGTATTAGCACTTAAACTGTGGCTCTTAGTTGTACAGCATAAATTAGAAACTTGTGATAATGCAAACACATTTTCGCGTGTTAAGTGCGGCTAGCAAAGCAGAATTCCTTATTTAAATACACAATTAGCATTCATAACAGAGTGCTTACAAAAGAGAAACACATTTTTAACTGTTCTGTCACTACTGAGGACATTAGCATGCATTCAGATTTTAGTCAGAATCAAAATCAGAATCAGTTTCTTGATATTTTATTGAAAGTTCAAAAGGCAGAAGTTAAAGTCCTTGCTCTCATTGGGCTAGAGGCAAGAAGAAGGGACAGAACAGACACATAAACACAATTCAGGTTCATTCATGCTTTTGTGACAACTGATGATATATAATCATTAATATCACATGTACTGTTACAAATATCTTTGACAGTAGATAAATAATGGCTTTAGTCAGAGGTACCTGGATTCGAATCTTGACTCCACTTTTTTTCATCTTAAAATCAGACAACTATCTCCATGGAGTCTGTAGACTGGAACTTTATTGGTACACAGGCCAAACTGATCTAGTTTGCTGAGCCCAGCACATAGTAGGCAGTCCATAAATATTTGTTAGATGAATAAACGGATGAGTTATATGTAATGTGCCCAGAGTACAGCACACATTATAACACACGTTATTAATCAATGGCAAAGAGTGTTATTGTAATGATTATAGTTACTGTCTACGATCCAAAACATCTGGAATGACTTCATAATCACTGTTGTAGCCATCTAAAGCCTGAAGAGGAAGAAAGGATGGCTTCCTGGAAGGCCACACTGGATTTACAGAGCTCAGGCAAGAGAGGCGAGGACGATGAAACCCAGGGTCACAGTGCCTTCTCCACACGGCTGCTGCACCCAAGAGTTTCTTGAGTTCCTGTTTCCAGGACTTTACGGCCCCAGGAGGGGGTCCGGTCCAGGACGCCGAGCTGCAAACAGCTGAGCGAGCCACAACTCTGTGGCAGGGTGTGTGAGAGAGCATCAGAGGGAAGGGCTCCATCTGGAGAGAAAACCACCCTGCTGATCTGAGGTGGGCAGAACTGGCTTCACAGACAGATGCAGCTGCAAAGGTTTAGGGCTCAGGAATAACTAAAGCACCTGAGCATCCTCATAGTTAGAAAACAACCCCCGGACCAGAAGGCAGAAATGCGGCAGGGCCTGCGTTCACCATGGGATCCTCCTCACAGCACTGGCACCCGTCAGACCCTCCCTTGACCACTTTGGTCATTGGGTTCTTAACTGAGCAGTGCATGGAGATGATTTACAGGAGGCACATCACAGTGACTCAGAAAAGAAGCTCCTTAGTTCACGGAAGTGGGGTTAGCGAGGAGCACAGGCTTTGAGAAAGGACGGAGACAGAGAATCTAGGCCAACTTCTACGCTCTCGGGGGAGAAAAGTTCTTACTTGTCAGCCAATTTGTAGCTTAGGTTTTCAGTCTGGCTGTGGCTGCCCTTGGCCGGCCTCCACACTGTCATCATGTCAGCACCAAGAGGAGCTGCAAGTCGCCTGGGGGAACAGGGGGCACTCAGTGAGCCAGGACAGCGAATCTCAGGCCACACCCCGAATGACTTTTTCCTGATAGAGTCCACCCAGGAGTTGGGCAGGGTATGTGTGTGTTTGTGTCAGGATACACCATTTAGAATCCCTGACCCGGGAGAGGGGGGCAAGACACAGAATCCTGGGGTCCACACAGATTCAGACTCCATGCCGCCTCTTCTCAGATACATATGTGTGTGCGTGTGTGTGTGTGTAAACATATATAAGTCTTTGAAGTAAGGCCACAAAAAGTTTTAAGACATGTAATTTTAAAAAGCAAAACATAAGTACTAGGACAACACTTTTCCAGGCTCTTTCAAAGAAGAGAAGAGTTGCTACTTTATCAGCAACAAGAAACAAACCAGCTGCCAAAGCAGAAATATCTACACAGAGACAGTCCACTCTCCTGCTGGCCCTCACGGCAGGTGTAAACCCACAGTCCTTGGCTCAGGAGCCCTGCACAGACAGCCTCACCCCCGAGGAGGAAACGGCAGCCCCTAGGTCTGGTCTAAGGGAAACTGGGAGGTGGTCCCAGCAAGCCTGCGAATCCCAGGCATCTCAAACCTGGAAGATAACAAGGACTGAATGGCTATCAGATCAGCAGCCTCCGCACAGAAGCGGCAGCTTTGTGATACTCCAGGGCCTGACAGCTGCAGGAACTGAGGTAACAGAGTAAACGGGTTATTTCACAGCAAGACCCTACAGAACTCGGTGTCTCTCCATTTCAGGACCAATGGACTCAGGTGGGCATGGGACCTGCAGAGAATGCCGACAGGACGGGGCGTGCAATTCTTCTGTAGAGCTCGAATACCTCCTGACCGGTCCCTCCGGATGGAGAGGAGGTAACTCTGCCTAGAGGTTCCAGGAGTATTCAGATAGCAGAGATTCATGTTTCTTTTCCACTTAACTCCCAGAGAATCCCTCTCCCAACTCCTTTTCAAATTTCCAAGATTCCTTTCTCCTCTCTCAGGAGGCCTTACCCGCCAGCTGATGAGGTGGCTGCCCAAGGTCCTGCCAGTCCATCCCCTCACCCAAGAAATCAAAGGGCTGGGCTTCAAGACACACACAAAACTCTAAGGAACAGGGTGAGGGAAGCCGGAGAGGGAAAGGAAAAAAGAAAAGGAGAAGGAATGTGGGTCACACATTAAAAAGACAGGGTTAGGCGCTGGTGAGCTGAAAAGACGAGGAAGGGAAGTGTGTTTGGGGAGGACGATGGAGCTCGGTCCTGCCCAGGGGCCCCAGCGGTCCCTGTACCTGGGGGCGCCAGTGCTGAAAGCAAGCCCAGCTCTTTAAAGAAGCCAGGTTCTGGGGGGCCATTATGGAGGAGAGCCTCAGAGGCCTTGCAGGGACAGGAAGGAACTCACTGCCCCTCTGCATCGTCCTACAAAGCTTCTGGAGCCGCCCCATTCGGTGGGGCCGACAGACACCGCTCTCCTATCCTGCCTGTGGCAGGGGCCCCATCGAACGTGAAGGACTCCCCGCGCCTGCACCCCACCTCCACACAGAGCAAACCCCATTGATGCAGCCTCGTTCCATGTGAGCAGCAACTCTCGCTGCCCACCCTCTTCTTCAAGCTGGCATCCCATTTCACTGCAGTGCTGGGCCCTGGGCAGGGTGCACTCGGCCTCAAATGTGAGTAAGACCCGGGGCCTGCCCTCGGGGAAAGCACCCAGGGCTGCGCTTGGGCCATCGTCCGTCCTGTAGCCCCGCTCTCCCCAAGGCAACCATTTCCCTGTGTGTCCCAAGAAGCCATAGCTTTTCCAAAAGGGACAAAGCCCACTGTGTCTGACGCAGAACCAAGTATGGACTTGGCACTTAAAGATCACAGGAAGCATTACACAACATGGTACTTAAGTGCACTTGAATCCCCTCGGGCAATAATAACTTCCAGGACTGAAACCATGGCTCCAGAGAAATGGCTGATGCCCTACTCTGAGGGACAAGTTTACGTGGGCTTCAGGGGCTGGAACTGCGAAGGCAAAGAAACCCAATGGCTCAACAATCCACCCGCCAGCAGGTCTGAATTCACAGGAACGGCCAGACCTGCTCTCACAGCACTGCTGACCCTTCCCCTTTCACCTCTGAGGTTTAAAAGTCATTAATATGGTGACAAGCCTAGCCTTATTTGCTAGGTGGGAGTAGTCTGTGACTTAAATTGCCATGATAACTTCACGGCCACTTTATAGGGATTGCAAGATGGAGCTGTTTCCCCAAGTACAGTTGGCTGGGGATCTATGCCAGTCAACTTGGGGACCTTGTCAGACATACAGATTGCTGGGCACCACTCCAAACAGATTGTCCAGGGACTGGCCTGGAATCTGCACTTAAACATGGTAAATTAAAGACCTCAGGTGACTTTTACACAACCCAAAATTCTTTCTTTTTTCCTATGTAATTTGCCCTTGTGACCCAAAAAGACTGGTTTCCAGGAGGCATAATGAATGCAGGAATAGTAATAACACATTTTCCTGTGCAACAGCTTTCCATAAAGATAGAACTTCCCAGTCACCAGATGGGCTTCATTAATAACTTTACTTAGATTTAAAATGTCATATAAAATTATAAAGCTAGATGGTGGGTGCATGACAGTTCATATTTTTTTGGACATTTGGATTTCCATAAGTTTTTTAAATTATCTTACAAATTGAAGGAAAATATTGTTAAAATATCAATATCTATAGCCAATTATACTTAACAATCCAGTCATAATCAAATCCTGTTTTTCTTCTTGTTAAACCAAATACTGTAAAACCTGCTTGTGACGCAAAGGTGCTCTTTGGGCATCAATGACGTCAAATCCATTGATTGTGGAGGCTCCGGGATATGTAAGAAGCAGTGGGAAAGTCTTCTCAGCTTTTAATCTGTTAGGAACTGCCTTCTCCTGTCTTGATCTGCTGACAATGAGAAACTCTCTTCTAATAACGTCTCTGAATTAACCTTTGATTTTGGGAGATGGGGCGTGGGTGGGGGAATGTATCATACATAGTGAGATGCTTCTGGTCAGTCTCAAAAGCCCCCAGAAAAACATAATTGCTCTGACTGACATCACCAAATCAAAAAACTAGTATTATTTTATACTTCCTTTAAGTTGACCCACTAAGGCTTAAAGTTTTAGCCTGATATCCAAAAACACTATTTTTCTTTTCTGAAGGGGCTTGGAGAGCTAAAATGTGAAATCATTAATTAAAAAATGAATACCTCCCGAAAAGGGTCAGGTTTTTAAAACAGAGAGAATGTATTCGCACACATAGGAGGAGGAGGTGACCAGTATCAGATCTTTTCTGGGGAGCCATTCTTACTGGAGAGCCTGAGGGTACCTGCAGGAAGGAGGGGTGAGCCAGCACGCACAGCATGGAGCCCCTTGACCCCTCACCGGACCGGGGTGGGGGCAGCTCCTCTACAGTCCTTCCATGCCTGCCTAGCTGCTCTCTTTCCTCCTGTCTTTGAGGAATCAGCAAAGACCATCTGGAAACACCAGCCCGGTGAAGGCAGTGTAGTCTTCAGTGCCGGAAGCCTCGTGTGTCTGCCACTTGGGGTCTGAGGCCTGGCCTCTGATGACTCCGATTGATAAGAGAGCACTGTTAACTTGATCCTAAACATTAGTTAATTATCCATTTATGATATTAAAAAATCACACTGGATGTCACTGAGCCCTCACCAACATTGATAAAACTTTTCCACTAACTTTGGTGGGGCTTTATGGTGGCATCAGGGTAAGTGGTACATGGTCTACAGAAAATTTGCTATCAAAGTCACCTACAAAAAGAAGTTCAGATATTACTGCTTTAGAGACTGCTAGAAAAACAATCTGGACTTGTTTGGCTACTGGGAGGAGAGCTGATTTTTCCCAAATCTTAAAACGAAAATCGTGGTCTAAATAAAAAGTGTATCTGGAAATGTCGATAAACTGATGAAAAAACAAAATGTGTCCAGCCATATACTGGAATAGTACTGAGCCATAAAAAGAAATGAAGGACCTTGGTGGGAATGTAAATTAGTTCAACCATTGTGGAAAGCAATATGGAGGTTCCTCAAAAAACTAAAAATAGAAATACCATTTGACCCAGGAATTCCACTCCTAGGAATTAACCCAAAGAAAACAAAATCACAGATTCAAAAAGACATATGCACACCTATGCTTATTGCAGCAGTATTTACAGTAGCCAAGATATGGAAGCAACCTAAGTGTCCATCAGTAGATGAATGGATAAAGAAGCTGTGGTACATATACACAATGGAATACTATTCAGCCATAAGAAAAAGACAAATCCTAATTTGCAACAACACGGATGGAGCTAGAGGGTATTATGCTCAGTGACATAAGCCAGGTGGAGAAAGACAAGTATCAAATGATTTCACTCATCTGTGGAGTGTAACAACAAAGCAAAAACTGAAGGAACAAAACAGCAGCAGACTCACAGAACCCAAAAATGCACTAGTGATTACCAAAGGGAAAGGAGTTGGGGAGGGTGGGTGGGAAGGGAGAGATAAGGGGATTAAGGGGGATTATGATTAGCATACATAACATAGGGGGGGCGCAGGGAAGGCAGTATAGCACAGAGAAGACAAGTAGTGACTCTATAGCATCTTACTATGCTGATGGACAGTTACCGTTATGGGGTAGGTAGTGGGGACTTGATAATAGGGGGTAATGTAGTAACCACAATGTTGCTCATGTGAAACCTTTATAAGATTATATATCAATGATACCTTAATAAAAAAATATATATATAAAAAAAAAGAAATGAAGGACTGACACATGATACAGCATGAATCAACCTTGAAAACATCATGCATAGTGACAGAAACCAGTGACCAAAGACCACTCCTGGTATGGTTCCATGTGTATGAATGTATATGTCCAGGACAAGAAAATCCATGAGACAAAAAGTAGATTAATGGTTACCAGGGGTTGGGTGTAAGGGGATGGGGAGTGGCTGATAGTGGACATAGTATTTCTTTTTGGGGTAATGAAAATGTTCTAAAATTAAATACTGGTGTTAGTGGCAGAAAACACTGACTATGCTAAAAACAACTGTACACGTTAAAAGGAAGAATCTTATGGTATGTGAATTATATCTCAATAACACTATTATAAAAAATGTTGTACACCTGAAACTAACAGAATATTATGTGAAGTATACTTAAAAAAAAAAAAGAAGAAGCAGAGACGATTGTTAAAAGTGAGGATCTGGGCCCCACACAGACTTCAATATCAAGGCTGTAAAGGAGGCCTCAAGACCAAAAATATAATCTGGTCTTTAAGATTTTCTGTTGGTATGAATACCCAGTTACTGACAATAACATTTTCCTTTAACAGTTTGATCAGTATTTTCCTGACCGACACCTGTCCGTTTGTCTGACACATGAAGCCCCTGGGAACCTGTGGCTAGAGCAGCCTGAGCTTGCAGGCTGGACCACACTTCACAATGCTCCTTGAGGCCAGAGGCAGCTGAAAATTTTTACTGTTCTCTTTCACGAGCCCAGGAAGTATTTTTTCACACCTCAGATCATTCTCACATAGAGAGATGTAGTGGCTACCTCAGTGGAATGGGAACACATTTTTCACTTGACAACATTTGCAGATTCCTCTTTTTCTCCCTCACTCACTTGCAGTGTGGAAATGCTTCCATATGTTGCCTTTAGGTTCACCAATAGGTGGAGCGTAAAATGAAGAAAAGGACAGTTAGGTGGCCATCTTGCATCTGAACACTATTAACTCAGGAGGGCCGACAGCACGACACACAGGTGCTGAAACCACAGCACCCATGAGGGAGTCGTGCCATCAGTCCTCCTGCGTTAATGCTGGTAACTGCCCATGCCCCTTCTCTGGAAAAAGCTAATATGAGTCTGCCATAAATCACAACAGTATGAGTTTTGAAAGTTATGAAATATGCTAATGTTGCCAAAATATGGCTTAAAAATCTGAACTCAGGTAAATATGTTTTCTTTTAAGTAAAAAAGCACACCTCCTTTCTGTTCTTCTGTGTATTACAGGTCACTAAACTGGGAGAGTCAGGTTCTAACTTCTTGCATTTTCCAAATATTCACACTTGCTCTTCTTTCTCTCTGTTCTTGGGCAGGCCAGGAACCATTTATATCTAACCTCTACAGAAGTTAATATCAGTGGTCCTACCATTTTTGTGATGAGGAAATGGAGGCTTATGGAAGTTCGGTCACTTGCTTAAGTTCACACAATTCATAAGTGATAGAGCCAGGAATGAGCATAGATTTCAAAGCTAAGTCCTTATACATCATCACTGTAGCCTTTTTAATAGTATCTAATCTAGACTAGAACTAGATTCTGTATCATTATTTTAGTGACTGTCTTACTCAGCTCTTCAAGATAGCTACTGTTTCATAGTTCTTTTATTTATACCATGCCAAATTTCATGCACACATGCCAACTGAGTTGGGAGAGAGAGTGAAGGTTTTCTAAGGGTCTTTCTTTTTATGGTTCTGTGATTATATATTTCTATACTTGGGGAATCTATCCTAAGAGTAATTCTAAATATGAAAAAATATTTGCATAAATGTTTATAACTATGTTATTTATAATACTGAAAAATAAAAAATAAATAAATGTCAAGCAATATGATAACAACCTATAATATACCTATTCAGAGAAAATTAAATTATGTTAACAAAGATACAATTCTATAGAGACAGAAAGGAGATTCGTGGCTGCCTAGGCCAGGAGTGGGTAGGTAAGAGGAAAGGGGAATGACTGCTAATGGGTATGAGTTTTTTTCTGGAGTGAATGAGAATTGACTGTGGTGATGGTTACACACTATGTGAATATACTAAAAACCATTAAACTACATTTGACATGGGTGAATTGTATGTGAATTATATTTCAATAAAGTTGTTATTTTAAAAAGGCAAATTAAAAGTCTAGCTAAGAAAAAAAGGATTATTATTAAATGGAAAAATGCTCATGTTTTAATGTTAGCCAAAAGAAACAGGATACAAAAACTTGTGTCCAGTATGAGTTAAAAAATGGTTGAAAAGGGTGGGGAGAGATCTACTCCTATTCAAAGATGTTTAAGAAAATGACTGGAAGTAAATATAAAAAGGATTAACAGTAGTTGTCACTGGGTAAGACACTTTGATGTTTGCCCTTTCTCTCTACTCATTTATATTTTCAACAACAAAAAAACAGATTTCCAAGTTTCCTATAATCAGCATGCATTATTATTACTATGACAAAGACTTGGGGGAAATGTGAACCCTGCTGCTCTCTGTGGGCACCTCTGGTGGGCCCTGCAGCACCCCAGTCAGCCTCGTCATCGCCTCACCAGAAGCAGGGCTGCAGGACATCAGGCTCAGCTGAGCTCATCGGTACACCCTGTTCTGCTTGGCCAGAGCGCCTCCTGCATGGCAGGGTCAGGGGCTCTGCACGTCCTTCCCAAGAGACCACCGAGACCTGGATCCTGCCCTCCAGCGACCACTTCCCAGTGCAGATGTTTCCATGGTCCAAAGAGGGTTTCTACGGGGACCTACGACTAACAGGGAAGTAATCGGACGAACTCATTCTTCCAACTACTGGTTGTGTCTCCTTCACACAGGGAAATGAATAAAGCCTGGGAGAAATGTAAAATCAACAGATCTACTTGCACTCTGGGAGTTTTCATTCTTACACAGGCAGTAGGATGCACATGATAATACTGTATTGTATATACTTGAAAGTTGCTAAGACACTAGATCTTAAATGTTCTCATCACACACACACAAGTTAACTGTGCGAGGTGACGGATGCGCTAACTAACTTTACGTGGTCAATCACTTCACAACCTATGCATGTATCAGATCATCATGTTATACACCTTCCTTAGACTTACACAATGTTATATGTCATTAAAGTTGGTGGTGGGGAGATGCACGCAAATGTCTCCAATATAAAACACAATATGATAAGCAAAACAGATTTAGGTGAGATCTGCGGTGAATCTGGGCTTGAAGGATGGGCCCACTTTCCTTTGGGGCATAAGGGTGAGAGGCACAGATGTTCGCATAAACTCAGGATGACTAACTGCTTAAGGAAACGCAATGCCCCAGAGAAAAGCAGCACTACTGTCAGATTACACCCAATAGAGCTGCTGGATTTCTTCTCAGGGATCAATCAACATGTGAACCAACACAGAATCTAGGAACACAACTTGTGTGGATTTTCAGAAAACTCCTACCAAGATGTTTCTAGAGCAGAATAACCTTAAATGTTTTTATTTTGAAGTAATTTTAAGCTTGCTAAACAGTTACAAGAATGGCACTTAAAACTCTTATATATCCGATACCTACATTTATCAAGTTTTAACATTCTCACAGTTAAAGACTGCTGTAAAATGCTGTCTGGAGGTTCAGTGAAAATGAGTAGCATCTACCATGGGCCACTTCTGTGCTCCTGAATCTAAAAGTAAACAGAATCTGACAAATCAGTTTACTGAAATAAGTGAGCATGCCCGGGTCCAAAAGAAAACACAACCCCAAGCCCACCCCTGGCCCTCCACCAGGGCCACCCAGGAAGGCACTGGAAACATTACGGCCAGATTTTCAAACATGCAAGAAGAGCTAAGAAAACACTGAAAAATTACAAAGATGCGTGTGTGTTGAGGGGGGTGGGGAGGGTTGGGGGACCACTAGACCTACCAGATATTAAAACACACTACAAAGCCTCTATAATTATAACAGTTTTGCTACTGCCACAAGAATAGCTCAGTAGACCAGTGGGACAGAATAGCAAGTACAGACGCAGGCCCAAGTCCACACTGAATGTTACATATGGTAAAGGTGGTAGTTTAAATCACTAGGGCAAAGATGGACTTTTTACTAAATAGTAAATGGTGCTGGAAACCAAATAGCCCCAAGGGGTTCAAGTCAGAGCACCGCAGATGCCGTGTGCCTGCCGCCTGGTGAGCTGAGGACCCCTGGGTGTTTCTCAGAGCGAGCTCGCCAGCCGCAGGCCAGTGCTGGTTTCACAGAAGGCCCCGACAGGCTAACAGCAGCGCCCGAAGGACCTGAGCGGCCCTGCCTGACTCCTGGGGAGCTCCAACCGCCCTCTGAACCCGCTGTGATCAGAACAGTTGAAAAAGTCTGATTCCTTTTCTATGGCTGCCTAGAGCTTATAATACATTTGTATAGCACCTGATTTCCATATTATACACACATTCCAACATACAGAAGCCCATTCCTCTGAGCATTTTCTGAAATTACTGTTGTCCTCATTTTGAAGGTGAGATCAAGGTTCAGAGACTTGCCCAGGTTCAGTGTTTCAGCAGCAGAACAGGGAGTCCAATTTGTATCTTTCAACTGCAAATTCTGTATTTTGCTGCTCAGACCCCGTCTGTTCTCTCAGTACCTTCATCTGGAACCACTGGAACCCTAGACCAGCACCTCTCACAAGCCTGATGCAAGAATCTGCTACTTGGTGATGCCAGGCCCCCCCCGGGGGCAATAACCTCACAGTCTGACTCACAGAGGTCAGGCTCTTTGGGGGAGCCTGCCTTTCTTCTAAGGGCAGCAAGCAGGAAATAGCTTTCATTCATAACCTTTAGGAAGGTCAGGAATTAGCAGTGTTACATCCTATGATCTGTCAGGCATTGATTTAAGCATTTTACAAACATAATCATAGATATAATACATCTCCTAAGAGAACGAAAACATATGTCCACAGTTCTTCTACACTAACATTCACAGCAGCCTTATTCAAATAGCCACACAATGGAAACAAACCAAATGCCATCAGATGATCAAATGCTGTCAGCTGACCAAATCATCAAAATGTGGTTTACCCACACCATGGAGTATTATTCGGCCATAAACAGAATGAAGTACTGATACATGCTACAACACGGATGGATGTTGCAAATATTATGCTAAATGAACAGAAACCAATCACAAAAGTCTACATATTGTATGAATCCATTTATAGGAAATGTCTGGAACAGGGGAATCTATAGTGACAGAAAGCAGATTAGTGGTTATTTAGGGCTGAGGGGGAGGATCATGGGGGGAGGGTGATGGCTAAGGGGTATGGGTTTCTTCTTTGGGGTGATGAAATGTTCTAAAATTGACTGGTGGTGGTTGTACAACTCTGTGAATATACTAAAAACCATTAAATTTTACACTTCAAATGTATTAATTTTTATGGCATTATAATACATTATAAATGTATTAATTTATACCTCAATAATATGGTTAGCAAAAAAAAAAAGGATGAAAAGAAGGAAAGAATCTAAGTATCATCTAGTATGAGGAACATAATAGGAAGTCATTATAGTATCACTGAGATTTTCAAGTGTCTGGTCCCAAAGCCCCTGCTGTAGTATGCCATTATCTCCTTCACAAGCAATCTCTGGCAAAGTAATTTAGCAAGTGAATCCGAGGAACCAGCATTCTCAGGAACACAGTGGTTAAGATAGACACAAAATAGTTAAAAGAAACATAGCAGGCAGATACGGCAGGCACTGTGTGGAACTTGCCTACCTCCCAAGGAGGTCCCTTTTTCTGCAAAATGCCCTTCCCTCATCCAAGGGGTCACAGGGACACTGGCAGCCATGTCTGAATGATGATCCCACCCCCAGGCACAACTGATTGGCTCTAGAGGAGGTCTAACTCAAGCCAGACCAGCAGATCTGCTCCTGGGGAGCTGTTGGTCTGCACTTCCGGAACCAGAAACAGGGTGCCATTTTCCAGGCTGTGGACTAAGGAGCAGAGAGAGCTGGGCTGTGCGGGAGAAAAATGATGCCAGTGGAGAGATGGCTCCACACTCTGGAATCCAATCCACTCTTGAGGCCAGGCTGCATTCCTGCCCACAGGTCTCTTCATGCCTTTGCTTGAGCAACCAAAAGAATCTACTAACACACAGTGTCATGTTCAGTCTATGTTCAACTGCATTTCCCAAAGCGAAAAAGGAAAGCTACTGCCTGGGTTTTAAACATGACCCTGCATCCATATGGCTGAAGCCAAGCAAACTTCAGCTACTAGAGGAATGACAGCCCCCATTAGGTTTGCCTCTAGCCTGGCACAAGAGGTTGGGTGCGATCTGATCATTTCCATTACATCGCTGAGGGTCAGAAGGGCAGCTCTCAACAAGTCCTTTTCCTGCCTTGAGGACACTCTTCGTGACACTGGAAGTGCTGGGAACATCTGAAGTCTTAGTGAGCCCAATGTCGGGAGACCTAACCTTGGTAAGGACATGAACAGCATTTTACAGGCATTACTACAGGAAGATCTGCTGAACCCTTGAATGAAGTTAAATAGGACATGGGATCAGAAGGTGTACAGTTTCCTTCCTTCCTTTCTAATAAAACCCCACTGAAAAACTGCAGCCCCACATCAGAATGGACCAAGGCAGTTACTGTGGGTAAATGAACAAATAAAGGGCATGCATGTCTTCTTCAGTTCTTATTTTGGTTTTATGGGCGTACAACAAAGCAGATCTTGTGTCTCTTGCATACACACACACAGACACACACACACACACACACTGGCAGGGACGTATGTGAATGAAAAACATTTACAAGAGGTTGCATAGTCTGGACACCAAAGGGAAGAGCTGAGTTGACGGGAGGAAAGGGATGGACAGACAACCCTTTTCCCATCCCTCTATTTATGGGAGTCATTTCCCTTCCGGAAATGCTGAGCCCCTTCTCCCAGGACCCTGTTGGGAGTGACGCCTGCACTGGCTGACCCAGCCTTCCACATCCTCCTTCTGGCCCCAGCAACTCTCCCCTCCTGACCCAGTCGGTCACTGGGAACCCAGCCTGTAAATGACAGTGCTTCTTGGAGGCCCCAGTCTAGAGGAAATTGAAAGAGGAAGGGAAGAAAAGGATATATAATGGAGCTATAAGAGCCCCTAACGTGGAGAAGCTCCCAAATACAAGCACAGGAAGGCACCAGGGAGGAAGTCCGGGCGAGAAATGACAACACTAGCTCAGCAGTTTTGTGGCTCACCTAGCCGCAACCAAAAGAATCTACTAACACACAGTGTCATGTTCAGTCTATGTTCAACTGCATTTCCCAAAGCGAAAAAGGAAAGCTACTGCCTGGGTTTTAAACATGACCCTGGCTGGGTGGCAGCAGAGCAGCAGGACCCAAGGCACTGTCACCCGGTGTCGGACTCACCCACCAGCTCTGCAACCCTGTCGCTTCCCTAGGTGACTCAGGTCTCTACTTGATATGGGTCCATTCTGATAAGGGAGAAGCCGTCCCGGGAGAACCAGAGTCTACCAGTTACGTATTCTTGATGAAGGTGGCTCTCTTTTCTCTTTTTGGTCTGCAGAGGAGCCTGTCTCTTCAGAAACCCAGGGAGATTTCCTGGGGTTAGTGGGGTTTTGTTTGCTTGTTTTGTTTTCCTTTTAAGAAGTGAGAAATGCTTTTTGTTATTAGGATGTAGAGATTTTTTTTTAGACAACAAAACCCAAAAACATTTGCCCCACAGCTGCCAGGTGGTATTAGCCACTGGCTCCCACTGAATGCTTTTTCTTTTTTTTAATTAAAAAATATACATAGTGTTCAGAACTTCTCTGCCCTATACCAGGGACAAAAAAAAAGACTTAGTGTTAACAGGCTAAAGGAAATGAACTGAAGATGGCGGGTAAGACAGAGAGAAGTAGAGACAGAGAATCAGAAAGAGACACAGAGTCTGAAAATCAAAGAAACAGGGAAAGTGGTACCTAAACCCAGAGGAGGAGATACCCCCCAGAAGCCCATCGAGATGCGGGCTGAGCAGGGGGGCTTCGTGAGGTCGCATCCAGATGCCTCTGCCTTTGACACAGCACTCCGGTGGTCAGCTCTTTGCAGCTGAAATGTATATAAATGAAATGCCCTGCCTAAGTGTATGTCATGGGCAAGAGAACAGCTAGAATGTCCTATTGGCAAGGACCGGCCTCCAGGGATCTGGAATTTTCCCACCCCACACTTCTGTTCATAATCTTTTACTCAGTGTCATCTGCCTTTGCCTCACCGTTAAATACACCCACCCCAAATCCAGTTCAAATCCTACCTGCTCTATGAAGCTTGCCCTGGCCACCTTGCTCTGAAGTTCTTCCCTCTCTCCACATTTCCAGAGCCCTTGTTAACTTACCTACTCCTGAGAATCGAACTAAATCTGCATAACTTTATGTTATCTCTTCTGTAGCTGGCTTCAATTGTTATGTATGTGTTTTATTCAGGCTTCACAGATTTATGTTTGGCACCTCCAATTAAACTGCAATAATGAATGAATGGCTAACATTACTTGAGCACTTACTATTCTTTTTTTTAATGTTATTTTATTTTATTTTTATTTTTATTTTTTATTAAGTTATCATTGATATGCACTCTTATGAAGGTTTCACATGAAAAACATTGTGGTCACTATATTCACCCATATTATCAAGTACCCCCCTTCCCCCACTGCAGTCACTGTCCATCAGTGTAGTAAGATGCCACAGAGTCCCTACCTCTCTTCTCTGGAGCACTTGATGTTCTTTAGGCAAGATTCTACAGGAACAGTTTCATCAGTCCCATTATTGCCTCCCTCCACTTTATAGATGTGGAAACTAAGGCCTGGAAGGATTAATTCTTCCCAAGGCCACATGGATGCTAAATGAGTCCAGGTGGTCAGATTTAAGGGTCCAATGTCTAAGGCCCAAACGATTGCCTTGGGGACAGGGGACAGGCCTTCCCTTCCTAGATACAGAGTAGCTACTCAGTAAGTCGTTAAGACTGGATTTTACTCAAAACACCCAGCACCCTTCCCCTCTCCCACACCCCTCTATCCTCATCCTGTCCACCATGCACAGCCCGGCGCCAGGTCACTACCTGGCCATCCCTTCCACTTCATGGTGTCCCTTGTTTTTCCCTCTGAAGGCTTTGCTGATTTTTAGCCTGACATCACCAAACAGCAATACTAAGGAGGGGAGGAAGGGCCCCTGTGTGGTCTGTCCTGGCCTCTGAGCACCTGGATGGCCTGCCTCACGGCCTGCACCTCCCAGGCTGGTGCTCACACCACCAAGCAGCCACCTGAAGGGATGCACCTGACCGCCACGTTTTGTTTTGCTTCCTGGCACATCTCTGGCTCCAGCTGTGCTGTCGGAACTCCTCACTTCCCCACCTCCTCTCTCCCTAACTCCTGCTCTCCTCTTCCTTTCCTCCCCCTCAGACCCTTTCCCACCCTCTTTTGCTGGCTTCTGTTCTCTTACTTTCCATGAGCAGAGCGTTTCCAGCCTGGCTCCCAGCCAGCACATTTGGACAAAAGGCAGCAATCTTAGAGGAAGACGTCATCTCCCATCCCCTTTCCCGGGGCCAGCACCATGGCTCCCTGGGCCCCAAGACAGAAGGGGGCAGAGGCTGCTCTTGCCACCACTGCTTCCAGCTCTGGGAAAGGCCTTGAGAAGCAGAATATCGTGGGAGTTAGAAGCAAAGGATTTGGAGGCCGACAGATGCACATTCAAATTCCAGTTCTGCCACTTTGAGAGCTGTGGGACCTCAGACAAGTCTCACTTCTCTCCTCAGTAAAATGGGGATAATTGTAGCACCTACTCTGAAAGGCAGCAGTAAGGGTTAAATGAGATTACACCTGTAAAGCGCTCAGCACAGTGCAGATCCTATAAAAGCGCTCAACATGTCTTCTGTTATAAAGTGAACTTAGCTCACACAAATGAGTAATAACACAGGAGCCTGAATTAATAATAATAACTCCTCAATTGGTCTGCAGGGCTCCTTATCCAGCCTCAATTGTTTTGCAAGTGTGGTAAAGGTATAACTGCTGTCACAGTGTAATTTGTAAAAGTTGGTTTTGAAACTGCAGGGGGGAGTGGACCCCCTTTCCTTTTCAGTGGAAGCCTGGTCAGATAGCGCTCAGCAGCAGGAGCGGGAGCCCAGCCTGATCACACAGCCTGCTCGTCTTGACTCCCCTCCCCCAGCCCTGTTTTCTGGTTTCTTATTAGCGGAGGCCCTCTTTCTGTTTGTTTACTATGTGTGTCTGGGGTTTTGTACTCTGAAGTTGTGCAATGCCTGGGAACGTGTTCATTTTTGTTTAGCCAAGTTTTGAGATATGGGAAATGGTCTTTCCTCTAGGCTTTTATTTAGCTATTCTGAACCAGCATGGGTCGGTTTGAAATCAATCAATGAGCTTAATCACGGGGCTGTGCACAGTACTCCCTGTGAGGTGTCGTTGGGAAATACACCAAAATAAGGAGAGACCTCTACCTTAGAGCTGGGGATAAGAGAAAAAAGTCGCTAAAGGCCATAAAAGATCACAGTCGTTCAATGACAAAAAGACAAGATCAGTCGGGGGAATGCTTGACACACATCTAACAAAAGTCACAAAGTGAGACTGGTTTAAGGACTAAATTTGAACTACAATGGTAAATATTACAAAACAAACATAAACTGGAGGAAGTCAGGGGCAGGCAGTGGAAGTCCGAGGAGTCTCAGACTGCGCCAAAGCAGGGGTTGAATCCGCGGCCTGTGAGGACTGGGTTTGGTTCCAGCAGCTGGGAAAGGAGGGAGTGTTCCCGTGGGGCAGGAGCACGGAAGAGAGGGTGCTCCCCTGACCTGACGGACAGATGGATGGGGCGGGGAGCCGGGAAAGGATGGACCGGGCTGGCCGACTGGACTGGGGCATGTCCTGAGAGTGGGAGGAGTTAAGGTTTGCTCCCCCAGAAAATGAGGATACACAATGCAGATACGTGCTCTTCCTGGCATGGTAAGTTAAAGCGGTGCCTTCGGGGGAGATGTGCAGAGCAGGCTGTGAGAGGTGCAGTGCTAAGGGTCTGGGGGAGCACAGCCTGGGGGTGCACACGGGGGAGGGAGCCTGGGGATAAGTGGAGGCCGGCAGAGCGAGGAGCCAGGCGGGCTGCTTCCCCACTGCCCCTGTGACTCAGTGTGGCTGTTTCTTTTGTTTATCTGGGCTTTCCAAGCAGAAGGTGAGGTCTGACAGCAGAAAGCCACCACCAGGCTTCGTTTTATTCCTCCACAGTGTTTAGCCCAGATCTTGGTTTCCTTTGGGTGAGACATAAATGCTTGTTGAATGAGAGGAGGAATCAGTGAAGATCTCCTTCCTGAAAGACAATCAGGACAACCAGGACAGGGTGATAGCAGGATGCCTTAGGGGAGGATGCAGTAGTCAGTATACCCCACAAAGGTGTGGCAGGGACACCAGCCAATCAGAACGGCCCTACTGTTAACCCTGTAATGGCTGGATGGCGGGGGGAGGGGGGAGGCTGGGTCCCAGCAATGTAATGTGGGGTGCTGGGGGCCCAGGGCTGCGACTTTACCCACCAGTAGAGAAGCATTCTGGCATGCTGACAAGTGGCATAGCTGTGTCAATGCACGGCAGATCCACATCGACCTTGACCTGGGTCAGTCGTGTTGCAGACATTAGGGGGACCTGGCCACAGGGTGTGTCATTGTAACCTGGGATGAGGGCTCAGCGGACAGCTAGGGAAGGAAGCCAGCTCCTGGGAGGGCCATGTGGAGGAGCCTGCGGGCCTGAAAGCAGCATCCTCCTTCTGTTCCTGACCTGGGGCTGTGTGTGCACCTAGAAGCAGCCTCTTTGACCTTCCCTGCCTCTCTCCTCTGCCCCAGGCTCGGGATCTTAGCTGTCCCGTGTCCTGGGGAAAAGAGGGCCTAGAATAAGAGCCTCTCTTGGCCCTGTCTCTGTGGTGCTGGACTCTCAAGTCCTGCTGTTTGAGGAGGCAGCAAGGAGCTCCCTCCTCTCTGACATGTTTTCCATCCAGTTAGATGCAGAAGTTCAGCTGGAGGGCAAACAGGGGGCACCGGTTCCTTTGTGGTGTCCTGGGAGCTTGCTATGTTTGTTGAGGGTCACAGATGCAGATGAGGAGATGGACCAGATGTAAAGGCTGACAGCGGCCACAGATGCCAGGGGTGGGACGCTGGACAGCCACACATTTCATTCCACATCTGAACAGCTCTCACCTGCTGCTCAGAGTATTAAGGAGAGAATCCCTGTGCACCCCCAGAGAGCTGGCAGGCGGAGCTTCCCAGCGCCACCCTGACACCATCTGTTGGCTGAGAGTCATCCCACTCCCCTGCAGGGGATGCCAGCTGTGTGCCTCAGGCAGCCCCACTGCTCTGTCCAGTGACCAAATCACTGTTCTGTGGCTTCTCCCGCAACTAACTTCTCCCCTAACCATGCAAGGTCAGTTTTAATCCTGATTTGCTGCTTGATCCCATAGAAATGCCTTCTCTCGGTCATCTGGGGAAGTTGAGCCTGTATTTCCCAGGGATGCCAGAAGCACAAATAAAACTACAGTGTCCTGCTTCAATGGTTCCAATTTACTGGGAAACGACAGCCAGTTATTAATTTTTTCCATGGTGAGCTGGGGGGAGGGGCAGGGACAGGAGCACCCACCTCCTCTTACTCATTTACTGGGAACAAGTTCACAGGCACCACTGGGTTGTCCACTTACCCCTCCCCCTTCCCCGGGCTCAGGCTTCTAATTGAGTTGGGCTAAGAAAGGCTGGAGGGCAGACAGATGGCACCAAATCATGTCTGCCTGGGTCAGTGCACCTGTACCAGGCAGCCACAAGCTGCAGTTTGCTGGACCGTCCCAGGGTAGGCCTGTCACGTATCAACTAACAACTTATCTCACAGCCTCGCTTTGTCCTGTCAAAGTGTCCCCTTCATATATTTGCTTATCCTATCCATTACCCACAGGGGCTCTGCAGAGAGCTTAGTGCCTAGTCAAACTCAACCCTGACCACGGCTCCTCTTCTGAGAAGCGAGGCGGCGTGAAGGAAGCAAAAGCAAGGCACTCAGGATTGTTTCACGGCGCCAGCTCACGCGTGTAACCCCCCCCCCTCCACCCCGAGGCTGCAGCCTACACAGCATGTGCGATCATGATTATGTGAGATGTGGGATCAATTCACAGATTGCCTCTATGAATGAACCACACTATGAATTTAAATGTTCATATTAACTTAAATACAGAAACTCATAGTAAATTCAGTGGGGACACTTGGTTAAGGGAGAGAGAGGTAATAACGTATTTAACAATTATTTTAAAGACTGAATATCGGAATCTCATTTTAAAAATACCTATCACTGGGTACAAATATGCTCAATATGCATTTGGCTTTGAAATATCTTTTAACTTAGCAGTTGTACTTTTAGGAATTTACCTTACAGAATATTGGCACAAGTGCTGGAGAATGTTTGTAGTGGCTAAAATCAGAAACAACCAATCGCTCATAAATAGATAATTTGTTAAACCAATGAGGTCAGTCCATACGAAGGGACACTAGGCAGCGTGAAGGAGAGGACTCTGTGCAGGGAGTTATTCTCACGTGGCATTCGTCTCACAAAAGGCAGTTCAATTATGGTAGAATGCGCCCATTTGTGTAAATCAAACAAACACGATACATACACACAAAAAGAAAAGACTAGGAGGATTTAGTAGATGTACTGAACAGTGATGGCCTCTGAGGAGGGAGACAGTCTGGGGTAAACATTCAGTTTTCATTTTATTCTTTTTTATATACCTTAAATGCTTTACAACCAAAACTTTTATATTTTACATACAAATATGTATGTATAAAAGTATATACATAAAAGTAATCTTAAAATTTTAAAGTATGTTTTTTAAGAAAACAAAACAACAAAAGGAAATGCATTTGATCCTCTGCTTGAACTTGTCCGACAAGCCCTCCTGATAAGACATGTGGCCCATGGAAGGCCTGGGTACCATGAAGAATGGCCAAGGTCAGTCACAGCTTCCTGTCCTGAGCCCACTCACCAGCTCCATACTGCTCTCATTTCCTTCTGAAGGGGGGAGCATGGAACCTCCCAGTTCCCCACTACTGAAGGAAGCTAACCTTTTCCCTAAGCTTGCTGCGAAGATGACTCACACCTTCTCCCCTAAAGCCAGGTGGAAGATGGTAACTTAGTTTTCGGTAATTTAGCCATTTAGGAAAGGGGATCTCGGGCTCACATCTCTTTCAGCCAACTGCAGGCCAAGGATGAACTGCAGGCCAAGGATGAATGTGTCAAAGGGAAACCAAAGACAAGCAATTCCGGTCTCCAGCTGGCAAAGAGCTTAACTTCTAGGCAAGCTGAGAGTCAATGGGATACATTTTTACAAAATCAGACAACAATTTTAATGGAAGGGTAAAAGATGGTCTGAATCTGGCTTCCCAACATGTTGCTGTCTTTTGACATCAAATGTAGAGGACTGAGTTAATCATCTGCCTCTATTCCAGGCACTGACTTACCCCCTATAATTAAAGGGGCAGATGTGCCAGCTTGGGGTATTCAAAGAGAGCCTGTGGTACCTGTGGAGGCCATCTGGCTCCGGTGGAGGAAGAAGGGTCCACGCCTAGACACAGGAGACTGTGTGTGACATAGGGCACAAGCAGAGGTCAGCCTCTGTCACTATGAGATATTCCATGGGCCCTCAGGGAGCAAAAAGGAAGGGGCAGGGGCTCCAGAAATAGTGGCGGATGCTGGGTCAACTTTGCCCATAGCCAAAGAAGCAACTGCCTACAAGGTGTATTTGAGAGTTATTAGGGAAGACATCAAGCCTCAACATCTCTATCATTTTGTCAGAATTGCTGAAATTCAGCCCTTAGAGATTCATTCTTTTCTATTGGAATTTATGCATGTTAAATTGTAAATGACTTCTCCCAGCTTTCCAATCCAGAAGACAGGGATCTAAGAACTAATAACATCTGACTATCAGGAGTCAAGTAGAAAGACCCCAGAGCTCAGAGGCTCAGCACTGAAGAAAGGTAGATCTACTTGGGTTCCAGGCAAACAGAAAGGTGCTGAAGCTTTTCAGTTTTGGCTAAAGTGCTGCCTGCATACAGTTGTATTAGACCAGATGGATCTAACTGCAGGAGCCTTGTAATTACGTGTTTAGAATTTCTGCTCAGAAGAATACTTTGCACACACAGAAGCTTCACATATGGGTGTTCGTTATTAGCCCCGTATCTGTATCTGTCCAAGATGGCTTTAGATCTTGATGTTGAAGGCCAGTTGATTTCATTAGGAGTAATAAGTTTTCTAATTTAAAATTCTATGGGGTCCTCGCTTTTGGAATCTGAGGTTCCTCTTCCTTGCTGTAATGAGCCCTCTAGGTGGCTGTTAAAGCAGCTACTCTCAACCTTGGCTGCACTTTAAATCACCCAGGACCTTTAAAAAACACTGATATCCCGGGCCCAAAGATTTTGATTTAAGTAATCAGTGTAGGGTGGGTCCCAGCCATCAGTTGTTTTAAAAACTGCCCCCTCAGGGCATTTAAATGTGTTTTCTAATGTGTACCCCTACTTTAAAAATGTGAAGAAATGTGATGGGGTGGGGGAGGAGTAGAAGCTCAGACCTATTTAATTTTAAGACGTCTGTATTTGGCAGAAATTGGCTTAAGCTTTAGAGGGCACATTAGGAGTGCACTGACACAGATTCTGCAGATTCTGTCCCCTCTGCAGAAGCCAAAGGGCAGGGCAGGGCCAGGAGTCTGCAGAGCCTCCCAGCTAGCACTCCCTTTTCACAGGCAGCATTCCTTGTGTTGCAGCAAACAAAATTCCCACCCTGCCTGGACTCACTTGGCGTGGATCTCTGGTCTCCCGAGAACCCCCCTTCCCCATCCCTGAGAAGCAGGCCTACCACGAGGTCTGAGGGCAGGAGGAGCTGGCCCACTCAAGGACATGGACTCGCCCATCTGACCAGAATCTTCAAATGCTCCATGACTGTTCCTCTGGTCAGGATTTCTGCTTGCTGACCTTCCCATCGCACTCTGCTGTCCCTGGCCCCTTTTCCAGACTAGCGTCCCAACCCACCTGCCTATTAGCCACACTGTGACAGGCCTGCTTCCCTCTTCAAGGTGGAAGCATCTCTCTATATTCATTAAAACAGGTGTCCCCTCTTTCTACCCTGGAGAGACCATGGGCTCCTCGCTCTAAGAGTCCCTGGCGCTAGCTGCCGGGACCAGGATTACCCAAAAGCCTGAGCTGACACTCAGCCACCCCCCAGAGATGCAGCGCATTCCCAAGTCATAACATAACAGAAAATGGTATAGGAAGAGAGTCATTTTGAATTTTATCTTCTTGTCTTTTGTAACACCAATAGTGAAGATTTTTTTCTATGTCACCTTTAGTCCTTACACAAAGTTCCACACGACAAAGTCCCAGTTGGGTTCAGTTCCAGGAAAAAAACTTGTTCTGAAAATTAATTCGCATGCTTTCTGTTGTCCAAAAACCAAAACTATGCAATCCAGTGTATCTTTGTCTCTAAACTGCCAGAATATTTAGAGCCAAATTCATTGTCCAAGTGTTGTAATCTGCTAAATTCAGGCCACTCAAAACATCCATTCCTTTTGCTTTGTTTTCTCCTGAGCTTTTCTGCACTTAGTTTTATTCTCTCTCTCCTGTGCCCAAGCCTGTCGATAGGCCCTACCTCCTTATCTCTTGGACCTTTGCTTCCCACCTCAGCACCGCCATCATCAGTAGTTCTGGCCTGGGTGCTGCAAGGTCTTGGTCTCATTGTCCAGGCCTCCACCGGACAGCCAGGCCGAGCTCTGTAAGATACCGAGCAGTTCCCACCACTCCTCCTTCAGCTAGGGCCTCCTTCCCTGAGGGGGTACACTGCAGCCATGAATTCTCCCCATCGACGCCTGTCCTCCTCCCTCCCTCTTGGTTGACTTGGAGCCTGCAACAACCTTCTTTGCTTTGTTTTCCTGGAGAAGAGGTTTTCAGGGCCCAGCCCCTGCCTTGCCTGCTCTGTGGGCCTCCCCTGAACTGGGTGGCCTTGCTCTGGGTTTCCCTAGTCATGCAGCACCTAGGGCCAGGCAGGCCAGGGCTGGTTTAAATTTTTTGTTTGACTATCCAAGTAGGATGGTGAGTTCCTAGAAGAAAGGTAGAGACCTTATTCGTTACTGTGTCCCTAACACCTAGCACGACACAGGCAGGCTTCAGATCTTTCAGAATAAAAGGGTTGAAAGTCAGCCTCTCTGCCAGTCTTTTGCCTACCGTTCCCCCTGCACAGCCGCTGTTTGCCCTTGACTTCTCACAGAGTTCTGTCCTATCTAAGCGGCCCACCCCAAAGGCTTTCAACTCCACATTGGTGTGTTTGTTACTTGCTGACACAAGCCGAATGAAAAGATCTTGTTCTTTTCTTTTATGTAACAACCACTGAAGGTGTGAGAGTTTAGTAACAAAACTACTGCCGATTACAACCCTACTGCCAGGCCATTGGTGCCAGTGTCATTTAGGGCACTGGAGAAGCCATCCTGAAGCATGTTTCAACAGCCACCAGAAGTAGAGTGGGCTTGCTCCTTCCCCAGCGCCAGCGGGTTAAAGTAGTGTGGGCCTTTCCCTTGCACCCAGCCCATGCCCCAGAGTGCACTGCCCAGCGAACCCCCCGGGTCTCCTAGGCGGTTTGAATCCAGTTTTCTGCGGCTCTCCTAACTAGCATTATATCCTGTGTTAGAGGACTCCCCTGGGATCCGTCTGTTCCCAGCTTCATCCTTCGGGGGTAAGTGGAAGAAATAAGAATAGCCTTACCTTCCTGCTTTCCCAAGACTACAAATTCTGACCACAGTGACGCCGGCTGGCTGCTAACCCCCTCTGGGTTCTTTCCCTGCACGCGCACGCGCGTCCCTCTCTCACGCCCCCTGGGACCCAGCAGGGCGCAGGGCGGGGGTCGGCCCAGTTTTTGGTTTCCGAGGCGTGGGACGATGGCGTCCCGGCTCGGCCATGGAAGTCATCCGAGCCTCCGGGAGGTCGCCTGGACAGCACTCCGCTGAAGTCTCGCAGGTCGGGCTGAAGTGCCTGGGTCTCCACGTCCGCACACAGGAAACCCAGACGGGTCTGCAAAGAGCCACTTCCCAGCTCCGGGTTGGGGCAGTTCCAGCCGTCTCCTCCCTGTTCCCCAGCGCGTCCCCTCCTCTGTCCCCCCGTATGTCCCCTCCGCGGTGCGCGCGCGCGTTTGCTCCCCGGTCCCCTGGCCCTACCTCTCGGGCCGCGGCTCCGCGGGCTCCCAGGTGCAGCTCGGGGACGCCCGGGCGAGCGGGGGCGGCGGGCGGCTGGGGCCGGGGGCGCCATGGCCCGCAGCCCCCCGCTCTGGGCTGGGCCGGGCCTCCGCGCTCGCGTCCCGCCGCCCGGCCGCCGCTGCGAGCGAGTGCAGGCTGCTGGGCGGGCGCCGCCGCCCCCCACCGCCGCCCCGCCCGGCCCGCGCGGTGAGCTCATCCGCAGCTGGCGGGCGCCCGGCTCGTCGCCAAGGCAACGCCTCCCAGGGCCGCGCGGACCCGGGCAGCTCCCGTAAACAGGACCTTCTGCCGGACTCTACCCGCGCCTTTTTGGGGGTGGGGAGAGGGTGGCTTAACCCTTCCTGCGCCGGGGACCACCGAGTAGCATTCCCCGTGTCCCCGGAGCCGGGCATTTATTGGTGCGGGGGCTCAGCCAGGGCGGAGATCTTAGCTGGATGCTCGCAAGTGGCTGCGACTCCCCCTGCCCCGCGCTGACTCCAGTTGTCTTTCACGGGGCACCCCTGGGTGAGGCGCGGGGCTGGGGGCTGGAACTTCCCGGGCAATGAGTCACCACCACCCTTGCCCCCTGCTTTTGCAGTCTGGCTGGGTGTGTCACAGGCACTGAAGCCCAGGGGCCCTGAATGCCGGGCACAGGGGCCTCCAAACCAGGCGGGGACAGACTAGGAAAAGCTTCCCGGAGGGAAATGATTTTACAGTGCCTGCTTCCCCGACTCACATAAGACATTCAAGAAACACAGATCTCATGATTTAGGATTGCCAAATAAGTACATGTGAAAATACGATGGGCATTTTATGCTGAGGGCAATGGGGGGCCACAGGAGGTTTTGGAGCCAGAGGAGTTTCCTGATGAAAGGGACATGGGACTGGCAAGGGTGATGTATGGGGTGGAAGGCTCCAGGCCCATTTCTATACCCTGAAGAGAGATCTTGTCTTTAGCACTGGGGCACCAAGAGAAGGCCTAAAGCCTAAGCAAGAGGGGAAAAGGGAAGAGAGAAGTTTAGCTTTCAAATCCACAAAAGGGGTGTGCAGAAGAGAGAAAAAAGGGAAAACAAAGGATGGCCAGATGTGGGGAACATTAGATACTGCCAAGAAGCCCCCACAGGCTGGGGCCTGAGATCCACAGGACTTAATCAGGTATCAGTCACAGGAAACAAGTTCTGTCTCCTTCTTACCTGAGGGTTTTGCTCATTCTGAGATCTTTGAAGCTTTTCTCAGGCTTATTAAAGCTTCTTAAACTCCTTCAGGCCATACCCATTTCAACTAAGCACAGTAAACTTTAAGAATACAAATCTGCAAGGTGCAACCATTTTTAAAAAGATGTATGCATTTGGATTGTTAAGTTTGCTGAAGCATCATTAAGTTTTCACTTTCTAAGAAATGATCAGAGACTTGGCTTCTGCAGGGTTAATTACTCCCAGCATCCTGGAGTACCTTGAGGCAAGCTGGCAAAGTGGAGAAAATAGCAAATGGAGAACAACTGAGCTGAGAGTCCAGCTGGCTGCCTCCCCCAACCTAATGCACAAAATGGGTCTGTTGCCTTTGATTTTGTGGCTTTCAAATTGCCAGTTGCACCTTAGGTGGGCAAGCCACAGAGGAGGCTGGGGCGCCCTTAATGGCACTTCCTAGACGGTGGGTCTCTGCTCCTTCATTTTTGAGTTCTGGACACTAACTTGTTTTAGAAAAAGATCCCCACGCTAGCTCCTGGGGCCAGGCTCTGGAACCTGTGCTGTGCAAGTTTTCATGCCTGCCTGGCTGTCAAAGCCCCCAACCCCACTGCTCCCCAGGGCTGGCCGCTCCTGTCCCAGGGTCATCAGACAGCTCTGTTGTCAAGGCAGGGTCGCACACATGGCTCCCTTCCCTTTCCCTTCCTCCAGGCCCTGCCCTGCAGGCACTTCAGCACTGGAGCCTTCCAGTTGTTACTACTCCTGGTCCCTCCCAAGCCCCAGTTCACCAGCTCCAAAGAGCAGTGGAGGCCTCCAAGGTGGGGGCTGTGCACCAGAGCCTGGCCAGTCCTTTCAGGGGGCCCCTCTCCTCCCAGCTCCTGACATCCACTACTCCAACAGGCCCTCCCCCCACCCTCCCTGTCTGTCCTCAGCTTCTCTCCACTTTGGAAAATGAGACCTAGGGTAGGAGGTACTGCCTGGCTTCAAGCTGGGAAAGGAGCTGGAGGGAGGTGGGGACAGTGGCAGAGTTGATTTTTCTTGATCTTGTATCTCGCTTTCCCCACCTAGGGCAGCCTGGAGCACTGCAGAACCTCCTCCCTCTCCCTCCTCTTCCTTCAGCAGCCTGCGCGGAGCATGGGCTCTGGAGATTGCTTTGCCTCTTAGCTCTCAGGATCTTCATCTGTAAGGTGGAAATAGTGTTGGTTAAAATGGCCTCATGGGGTTTGGGGAATTCAAACAGATGGGCAAGTAAAGGATGTAGTACTGGGCCTGGCCCATGGGGAGCAGTCTTGATAGCACCTCTTTGTTATTCTTTTCCTAATCTCTTGCTTTCTCTACAGGAACTCAGGAAGTCGAGGGCGCTCAGGGTTCACTAGAGGGAGCAGGCCGTTTTCCTTCTCTTCCATCAGGGTTGAGCCTCCCCTCTGTCCTACCTCTTTTAAGTTCAGGGCCTTCCTCCAGAGCCTGGCCAGCAGCAAAGAGCCCACTTCATCTCAGCCACCAACCCAGTAAAGGAGAACTGAGGGACAGAAGGCTTGCCTGGTTAAGATGGGGAAGGAGCCTGAGAAGAAGACTTTGAACATCTCCTCTCCCCAGGATTGTTTAATTTCCACTTAAATTTCTTCTGGACGCTAAATATTTGCTGAGCATCTTTTTTTGGTTTCTAGGCATTTCACATATGTCAAGTCACATAGTCCTCCCCACACTCCTGAGCGATTGAATATCATCCCCACCATTTTATGAGTTGAAAACCACGTTCCAAGGGCACACGGGCCCCAGGCCTGTATCACTCAAGCTGTCTTCTCTTTGTTCCCCCAGGTGGCCTGAGAGCAATGGCTCCCCATGCCCCCCACTCTGGAGGGGCATTTCTGGATCAGGGTTCAAACCATGTCCTGGTTATGCTCCCTCTTCTGGAAGGCGCAGGCAGTGCAGCTCCTTGGGATATCTCTGACACCCCTCCCTAGAGACTGGGTGCTCCTGCTCGGGTCACTGGGATCTGTTGCTTCTTGGCCCTTTGACTGGCAGGAACCCGCTTCCACCTCATTGCCACCTGCCTGCCAGTGCATAGCTGAAATGTATACACCCAGTAGATGACTGTGTGTCTATGGAGGTTTGGTTGTTATTTTATCTAGAAAGTTGGCATGGGGAGAGGAATCATTCATCTGTACTTGGACCTACAACATTTGGATGAGGTAGAGCAAGGAAGGAACTTATTTTAGGGGCAGGGCAAAGTCCTCTCCTTGACACACCCTTGGCCAAGATTCTCCCACCCCTGGGACTGCAGACCTGCACCCTCAGAGCCATCTGGGCCAGCGGCAAAGGCCCCCCGGGCCCTCCGCAGGCCTCCCCTCATTTCCTCAGGAGGCTGCCTCCAGCCTTCCATTTCCTTCCTCCGCTGTCCCATCCTTGGCCTGTTTCCCCTGCCTGGAGACGGCTGGGCGCAAGGTCCCTCCCGGCCCGCCACAACCACTGGCTGCCTCCCTCTGAGAAAACAAGACCAAGCCAAGCATCCCACCCAGACCGCAATCCCAGGCTTGGTTTGTTCTCGGTCCCAATCAAATGTCATCCAGGAGGTGTGGGATGGGAGCGGGAGGCTGGGTGGGGCAGTGGAGGCCACCCAGGGAAGGGGTGAGCAGGGTGCAGACTGGCGCCCCAGGGCTCCCTCACCCTCTCCTGGCTGCTCAGGCCCACCTTCCCTAAGATGGCTTTGTCCCCTCCTTCCCCTCCAGGCATGCTCTCCAGCCTCTACATGGGTGTGGGGTTGGAAAATGCTCAGGGCGCCCAGCAGGCGGTGCTGTGGAGAGAGCAGCATTTGTTTGCCACCACAGATGGCTGGTATTTGTCAAGATGCCACTTGAAATCTCCAAGAATCACCGACCTGGCAAATACCACAGTAACATACAATTTTTGCCTAGACCATCTGTTTCATTTCTATGTCCCTAGCTTACTTTGGAGGGCCATTTTTTTTTTCTCACAAAGAATTAAAGCACTGATAACTTTGTGAGGATTGGTATGTTTACGATGAGGCACAGAGAACAAAGTCACGGGCTCTCTGCAGCATTCCCTAGCAGGCAAAGCCTCAAGTATCAGGCCTGCAGTGCCAGATACCCTCTGCGCTTATAGCCTCTTCTGTTCTTTTGGGAGACCGAGGCAAACATTAAGGAAAGGCACAAGAGTATGGTGATTTAGATTGGCTTTTTGAAGCACCAATTTCTGTGCGCAGTTCTAGCTCTTCCTGTTCACTGTGATTCCGAAACACATGCTCTGGACCACGCTGAGGACTCAGGCCTTCCCCATCTCACTTCTCAGAGCCTTCCCTGATTATCTCCTGGCTCCCTAGACAATGTCCTCGGACCTGAGGTGTGAGGCAAGGATCCTCTGCACACATTCTCATCACACTGTGTTATGACTGGTGCTGCACACAGGACTTAAAGCCTGCTGCCTCATCCCCCCACTAACATCCCCCTGGCCTGATCTGGGCCTGTAGATCTCCCCGGGGGCTATAAACCACTGCACTCTCAGAGGCCACACCTTGCTTGGGGGAACATGTTTCTGAAAGGGCCTAATATCTGATCACTTCCCACATCTCTCACTTCAAACTGGAGCAAAATAAAAAATACTGGCCAAAGGCAAGCAGGGTGACATCTGATGCCCTAGACAGCAGTGTGGCCTTGGGCAAGGTGACCCTGTTTCTCAGTCTCAGGTTCTGCAGGCCTCTCCTGGCTCCCGGCCTTCTCAAATAGGCAGAAAAAGAGCTAAGCAGCTGCGGGTTCCCATTCCCCTTCTGCTTTTCCTGTGTGACCGAGTTGGTGCCAGGTAGTGTTAAGGCTTTGCAGAGATCACCTGAGAGGTAGGTTCTAATATCAGTTCCCTTACCAATGAGGTAGGTGTCCTTTCCAAAGACATGCTAGTGATTCTGACCCCAGGACAACCTGTCAGGAGCTACTGTCCCCATCTGCCTGACTTCAGAACAGAGATGTTAAAGGATCAGGAGCAGCAGAGCTCACACAACGTAGCAGAGCTGGAAGGGGCCTCACAGATGGGTACTCTGCCAGGTCCCTCAGGCAGGAGGGAGGGTCCCTGCCTGGGCCACTGGTGCCAGGAGAGCAGCAGCACCTGCCTCTGGGTAGTGCAGGAGCAACCCACCTGGAGAACAGAAGGTGGGGACCAGATGAGGAGCAATTCTTGTGGGAAGTAATGGAGACGACTCGGCTCAAGACAGAAAGAGAAAGGAAGCGGGCGGCCAGCGAGCTGAAGAGGAAGGGGAGAACCAGTGCAGCAGGTGGGGAATGAGGTAGGCAAGCCTGAAGCAGCCCCTCCCTCAGGGGTTTTTCCAGGATTTGTTCTGACAGTTTCTGTTCCACAGGTTTGGGAAGTAGATGGATGCGGGAGGCCCAGGGCCAGAATTTTTACTCCAAGGTCCAACTCTTAGGAGTTAATTGCAGGCCAGGTGTACCAAGCAGGACCAAAGGTGGTGGGGCAGAGGTCAGTGCCTCTCTAACTTTTTTTTTGCCTGATAATTCCCTTGGTTTGTGGGGGAAAAAGCGGATTATGACCCCCCCACACACATCCCCTGGCGCAGGGGGCTGACATGGGGCCTGGGGATCTGCAGTTTTACAGGTACCCCGGGTGTTTTTGTGGAGGTGGCTCCAGTCCCCATGGAGGTGAGGAAGGCAGTAGGCGGCAGGTTTGTGCGGTTTCCTTTCCCTCAGACTCTGTTCTGAGCAAATTAAGGGGGGTGTGTAGGGAGGTGGGGGGCGGTGCCGAAAGGGTCTCAGCGAGAACCGTGCTCTACAAGGAGCTAAGTCCAGTGGTTCTCATCCAGGGACAACTTGGCTCCCAGGAGATATTTAGCAACGTTTAAAGACATATTTTCAAGTCCCAATTGGGAAAGGGGGTCGTTTCTGGCCTCCACTGGTAGAAGCTCTGGCCTCTAAACATTCTACAATGCGCAGGACGACTTCCCCTTCCCAAACTCCTTCACACACTAAGAAAATATCTTGCCCCAAACGTCAGAAGTGCAGAGGTTGAGAACCCCTCCCCACCCTCTCTCCCCACCGTCCCAGGGTCTCCAACAGGTACTTTGCCTGCATCACATCTGCCCCGTAATAGTGCAATGTGGGAGGAGCTAAAATCACTGCCATCTGGAGCTTGTGAAAGATAAGCACATTCAGGCGGGTCTTTGCATCTCTCTTCCCCCCACCCCCAACCTTCTCAACCAGGTCTCGGAACCCAGAAACTGCTCCGGTGGGACAACACAAGTGCATGGTGCCACCTAGTGGTACTAGAGTTAACGACACTAGCAGGAACATTCCCACGAAACTGAGTTCCCGGGACCAGGAGAAGCAGCAGTATGGGGGAAATGGTTAGAAATGTAAATTCTTGGGCCCCACTGCAGAACAAGATAGTGAGATGAAGGCAGTCCTCAAGTGATTCTGGTGGATGATACAGTTTGAGAGCCACTGCTTTAGGTAAAGTTCTAAGGTGCCACAAAGGCCTTATTTTAAGTCAGACCTTCCACAATGTAACCTCCAAATTTGTGAAATACGTCTGTCATGAAATAGTAAGAGAAACAGAGTAACTTGTGCTTATCTGGATAATATAAATGGCAGTATTTGCCAGCATTTATTGACTGACGGTGCTAAGCACACCACATACAGTTTCTGGCTTGAGAGCCAGGCACTAATCCTGACCCAGTCCTACCAAGTGAGAAATGTGGGCCCCAAGAGGTGAGGTAACCTGTCCCAAGGCTGTACAGTTTACACAGAGCCAGGAATTAAAGGCAGACTTATTTAGCTCCAGAATTTTGCTCTTAAATACTTTTAAAGATACTAATTGCCAAAATCATAAATTTAAGTCTAGAGGATTTGTACAGTTTTTGTTGGATTCCCTCCCCCAATGCGCTCAAGGAGAAGGAGAAGCGCAGATCGTGAGGTCATGCTGTTACTTCCTAATTAGGAGGCTAACCCCAGGGTTCTGGTTTCAAATTAAGTCTTCAGTAAACCCTTTGGTGAATCAGAAGTAGACAAGACTAGTCTGTGCACCTTTGGGACAGAGTGGATAAATAAATCCAGAGGAAGTTGGGAAGGGGATAATTAATGGCTGGCTGTATTTCAAACCAGCGGTGACAGGTATGACTTTTGTCTTGGGAACTTCAAAGGGGTCTGCAGCATCTCATGGAGATGGGAAATGCATTAGTAGTTACTAGTGCAGGAGTAACCACTGGCCACTCCCCATTCCTGTCTGCACCAGTGACCCAGGTCCCCACAGCTTTTGGCTGTCCTCAGGGCTACTGGGTGGCAGTCACACTTCCAGCAGCAGAACAGGGCATGGGCCATGTCCATGTTTCTCTCCTCAGGGGCCCCTCCATCTGGGAGGCCCACAGACGCACCCCTAGGCGGACTTCCATGGAAGCCTCTCATCCACACAGAGGTGAAGGGTTGTATGTGTAGAGGTGACTGTGGTAGCACCCCAGGGCAGATAGCCTCAGAAACCCCGAAGAGCTGAGCACCACTGGGCTGGCTCTGGCTGTGTTGGCTGATTTCCACGCTCCGTTTCTCTCCCCTACTCTTTAGAGCCATATGACCTTTTAGTGCTTCAAGGTTAAAACAAACAAAACACCCCCCAAAACCTCACACCAAACGCTTTCCAATTTTATTTAGGCCTTTATCCCCTATGTACCTGAACGCCTCCCATCCGCAAGGCCTCCCTTCCTCTCCAAAGTGGCCACCATCCTATCCGTTCTCCCGATTCTTCCTGCCTTTTGTGGGTTTTACCACACTGAAAACCTGCGTTTGTTCTGTGTTCCCCTGTGGGGTCTCCTTCATAGGCCATCGGCTTGTACGGGCAGGACGCGAGTCTCTACATCTCCAGGGCCCAGCACGAGACCTAGTTCAATACATATTATTGAGCCTCGATAAATAATAGATACAGCTTTAAGAAACATTTACTGGGCTCAATACGCATTAGTTCAATGACTGAATATAACCTTTCAGGTGCCACTCCCCAAGGTCCAAACACGTTCCCCAAGTCAAGCCCATGCAGCCTGGGACTCCCGGCCATCCACGGACAACCTACAGCTAGACCCCCGCTCCCCTCAGAGTCCATCCCATCCGCTCGGAAGGAATCCTGACCCAGGTCCGGAGCCGGCTCCCCCTGGGTCGCGTGGGTCTGCGTTTCCACTCCACGAAAGGAGAGCAGCGGAGATCAGCCGGGAGACGTACGCACTGCGAGAAGGGGCGTGGACGGCGCGTCCGCGTTTATTGGGTCGAATCCGTTTCTGGGACCCAGGAGCCGCCGCAGGCTCTGTCCGCGGCGCGTCCGCTTTAAGGGGCGGTCCCCGAGCCGGCGGGCGGGGCGCTTCCGCGAGACGAGGGCCGCGCGGCCTCGGCGCCGGGATCCCGGACCCCTGCGCGCTGTCCCGACCTCCGGCGCCCCGACCCCCGGCCCTCCGCTCCTCCGCCCTTGCCCTCGGCGCCCTCCTTCCTCTTCCCTCGCCCTTGGCGCCGCCGCCCCCCACGGCGCTCGGTGCTTCGACCCCCGCAGCCCCTCCCCGCGCGCTCGGTGCCCGGGTCCCGGCAGTCCACCGGCTCTCCGGCCCTCCGCACCGACCCACCCAGCCCCTCGCGCTCCGGCCCTCGGCGGGAGCCCGGCCACCCCGGCGATTTAGCACCGGCCCCGGCGAGCGATGACCCTGCGGCCGCCCGGCTCCTGCTCGGTCTCAGCCCGCGCGGCTGCCTCGCGCAGCCCGGGTCCCCGCTTTGGGCCGGGATTCGCCTCCGGCTGGGCCCCTCCCACTCTCGCAGTCAGTTCAGCTCCGACAGATCCGTTGGTGCAGCCGGCCTCGGGCGTAGGCCCCAAGCCCTAGGACCAGGCGAGGTACCCGGGAGGGACGGTGTGGCGCCTCCGCCGTGGCCAAGGCAAGCCAGGGATGTGCGGCCTACGGGGTGGCGCCCCAGGCTGCACGCAGAAAGCGGGCTCTGAGCGTCCCTGATCCCGCTGCTGCCCCACTCTTACGTGGAATACTCGGCTGTGGCCCTGGACTCACGGTAGCTTTGCCTAAAGTGTAAACATAGATGGGTGTCCCTTAGGTTGAGGGCAGGCGGTGTACCTCTTGGAGAGGATGGTGACCCCCTGGTGGTTCTCTGTCAGGGTCTGCTTGTCGCACCTAAGGAACTTTGGGCTCAGAAAGAAACTCGGCCTTCTAAGACCCTCTGGATGCCCTCGCAATGCCAGACTCTCTTGGCTTCTGCTTGGCACTCTGCCCAAACTCATTTCAACCCATGAGAACATTGGTGAGGGGGCCTCGGACAGCCTGTGTCAGCGAAGGGCCGGCTGGAGTGACTTGGCTGAAAATTTTCCACTGGAGACGGTCTCCCAAGAGGGGCGGTTAGGCTGCCTCCTTCTCCTCCACCTCCGTATCTGGCTGCGAGCTGGGGCTCTCTTGATGAAATTCTTCCCCCTCCTTCTACTGTACCCCCTCACCTACGTGGCTCCCAGCGTCTCCAACCTCTGGCTCCACCTGCTTCTGAAAGCCACGGAGACCTCAGGCCCAACGTACATCAAACTGGGCCAGTGGGCCAGCACCCGTCGAGACCTCTTCTCAGAGGCTTTCTGTGCCCACTTCTCCAAGCTGCATGTCCAAGTGACCCCCCACCCTTGGACTCACACTGAACACTTCCTGCAGCAATCATTTGGGAAAGACTGGGGGAAGGTCCTCTGCTTTGATAAGCAGGAACCTGTGGGTTCAGGCTGTGTGGCCCAAGTGTACAAAGCACACGCCAATCCTGCCTTCCTGGAGATTGACAGCATCCAGAGACTTGCAGAGGCCTCCAGCCTCCAGCGTTTTTCAGGAGCTGGGACAGTTGGAGGCCTAAGAGAACTTTTTGGACACATGGGGAAAGGATGGAGGCCTCAAGGGAATCTGGCTGACCAGTCACTTCTAGAAAGGCTCCTCCTCCCTAAAGCTGACCTGGTTGGATCAAATGCAGTCGTGTCTCAGGCTTCAACCCTTGCCCACCAACCTGAGCCAGATCACCTCATTCCTGTGGCAGTGAAAGTAAGTTCTCTGATGTCTTCAGCTGGGCCCTTCCCATCTCCAAAATCTCACTGACCCTTAGCTATCCCAGATCTGGACCTTAGCTATCCCCTGCCACTTTACAAATCACCTCACATTATATTCCATTGATTTCTATTAGTTGACCATTATCTGAGTGCCTATGTACAAGCTGTTTTATTTCTTGGCTTGAGGGAGTGGTGGTGCAAATAGTCTGATAAAAGAAAATGAAGAGGGTTTGAAGTCCATGGCCTCTTCAGGTGGAGGAACCACCATCCAGCTGACCCTCTGCTCTGGGGTCAGGATAAATGGCAGACATCTAGGTTAGAAGGGCTGTGGTGAGCCCAGGCAGTGGTGTTCATTTGCACAGAAGGAGTTTCCTTGTCTTTCATGTCTGGTCACTCCAGTCTGGGCCCCACCATTCCTGGTTTCCATACTTTTCTACCCTATTCAGCATGTCTCCAGGTGATTAGGGAGGCACAAGTAGTGGATATCTCTGATGCTCCCTTTCACCCTCTCTGAAACCCCCCCCACCAAGGGTGCCTCACTTCACACCTACTGAATCTTACTTTACAGGAGACGAGCCTGGGGCTTGGCTTTTTATTAATGCCGCAAGTGATTCTCATGGTCAGGCATGTTTGGGAAACACTGGACTAAAATATCCTGAAAGTTCCCTCTGCTCTGTGGAAGAGACAGGAGTGATGCCTGCCCTGTACTGGAAAACATGCCAGTCATATCAATTATTATTTAATTTTTATTAGATGCCTCTATTTAAAAAGCTTATTAGATGCCTTTGAGGTAGACATTTATTTTACTTATATCTATTTATTTATGTTTCACTTTTTCCTAAAGGGATTTGAGGTGGAGGTAGGGGCTATTATCTCTGAGTTTTTAAAGACGGAACATGAGGCTGAGAGGTTTAGTAGCTTGCCTAGTTTCATTCTGAGAACAAGTTGCAGAACTGGAATTTGAAAGCAGAGCTCTTTCCATTCCACCTCAGTGCACCCCTGCTGGAGTTCTGTGACTCTAGAATCTTATTTATCAGGTTTTGGACTGCCTGGCTCAGAGTAACCCTGTGTGCTTGGTTAAATGCAGATTTCCAGCCCCACTTCCAGAGTAGGTGATTCAGTAGGTCTTGGAGAAGGCCTTGGGGTCCACATTTTCACTTTCATCAGCAGGCAATGATTGGTGACTTTTCACTTTCATCAGCAGGCAATGATTGGTGACTTTTATGCACTCTCCTGTTTGGGAGCCACTGATCTAAACTTAATGTATTTGCAAGGAAGAGCCCACCTGCCCTCGGCATCTCCTCGGGGAAGGCCCATGGGAGTAAGGGATGCAGGCGCAACCTGGGAGTTGGGTACATGTTCGCTTTGCTCTGACGAGAAGCCAACCTGGCTCTCCTTTGATGTGGGACCAGCCCTGACTGGGTGAATGTGCCTTCCTGATCCCTTCTCTGTCTCCTGTTCCCCATTCTGGCAGGTGCTGCACCCTGGCTTGCTCACTCAGGTGCAGATGGACCTGCTGCTGATGAAGATGGGCAGCCGAATCCTTGCCCTTTTGCCAGGAATCAAGTGGCTTAGCTTGCCTGAGATTGTGGAGGAATTTGAGAAGCTAATGGTCCAACAGGTGAATTCTTCTCTCAGTTGTAAATAGCATCTAACATAGTTCTTGTTAGCAGCTGTTTAGTAAGTGCTGAATGAATAACTTCCCAGAATGTCATGGCCAGTATGGCCTATCAGTCAGGGTAGGTAATGCTAGCTGACATAATAAAGAACTCCCAAATTCCCAGTGGCTTTAATGCAACAAGGTTATTTCTTGCTTAAATCAATGTTTCAAGCAGGTGAACTGAAGGAGGGAAAGGGAGCTCCTCTCCATGGTTATTCAGGGACCCATTGTCTTCCCAGGCTTGGCACTGCCATCTTCCACATGTGTCATCTAGGGTCATTGTGGGATGGGGGAGAGGCCACGGAAGATCATGTATGAGATTCTGTGGCCAGTTCTGGAAGTGAAGCACATCACTTCTTCCTAGTCTACAGGTCAGAGCTGTAATCACATGGGCCCGATGTAACAGCAAGGGTGTGTGGGGAATAGTCGTCCTTACCACCCCAGAGGAAAGTGAAATGATTCTGGTGGAAATACAGCATCCTCTGTGTGCAGCCAACGGCTGAACCCCAGGGTGAGAAGAGCATTAGCCAAGTCATGCACTCTGCCTTTGCTTTGCTTTGTTTCTAGGGCTTTTGAGTAGAGAAGGACCTCCTCCCTGTCCCAGGGCTGCATTTTAGTGTTTAGAGAGTTTTGCTTTATGTTATGGAGTTTTAATAACAAAGGAAAATTAAAGCAGAAAAGACAGCTTCTATTACAACCACCACCTCTGTGTTAATTATTCTGAGTTCTACCACCCATTGCATTTCAGTTCCCCTTCTCGAAATCAGACATCATGGGGTCTCATCACATTCATCTCAGATCTCTGTATCTCTCCCCATTTTGCCTCAAAAATCAACTCTTTATACTAGCTGTATCTCTCAGCAATCCTATCACATTTCTGTGCTGGGAACCTTGGACTCTGGGTGTATGTGTAGGAGTTTCCTCATTTGTTCATAAATTATGTAACATTTATTAAGAACTCTGTTAGAAGCTGCTGAACTAAGAAAACAAGTGAGATTTTCCTGTCTGTAAAGAATACATAGTAGGCAGAAGGGAGCTGACCTGTAAATACTTGCAAATGGAGTGTGATCAGAGTTAAAATACGAGTTTCTATAGGTTCCATGGGGACTCAAAGGAGGAAGCAGTCATTCCATCCTGAGGGTCAAGGCTCCCTAGGCTTGAGCTGAGTCTTGAAGGCTGAGGGGTGTTTACAGTTGGACTAAATGGGGGAGAACATTCCAATCAGTGGGAATATGGAAGGCAAAGGAGAGGGGCCGGCATCAGGCAGGCTGGCATGTTTGGCACTGCAGAGACTGGGTGAAGCCAGAGTTCAGGGTGGTAGAGGATGTGGGAGGCACAGGAGATGGACGTGAAGGGAGAATCAGGGGCCAAACTGTGACCCACATTGGATGTCATTCAAAAGAATTTAGACCTTATCCTGCAGGTAGCAGGGAGACACCCAGAGATAGACTAGGAAGAAGGAAGGGGTGGGGTCAGGGAACCCAAGTAAGATACCTCTGTTGGCTTCAGGTGACTGGCTGAGAGTCACTTTGGGAACAGCAGGGTCTCTGGGCTTCCATGAGGTAATGGCCCGATGTACCTAAGTATGTCTGGAAATGGGTAGAGGGGTCTGGGCTGGAGATCAAGGGTGTGTCATCTGGAGGAGCGAGCTGAGGATGAGGCGGGGAGGAGGGGGAGAGCATCAGCATCTGTGCGTGCGCTGAGGAGGAATGGCCTGGAGGCCAGACCAAGACGAAACTGCTGGAGAGACAGGGGAGAACTGGGGAGAGGGGAGAGCAGGTGCCAAGAGCTGTTCAAGAAGGGCCGGTCGTCAGGGGCACCAGACCGCTGGTTGATCAGGACAACACTGGGCTGGCCCTTTGGATTCTGTGACTGAGATTCTGGTGAGTTTAGGGGGAAGAGTGTCTGTCCTGGGGTGGGGGTGGGGCCAGCCCTCGGGTGGAAGTGGGCCTTAATCGGGGGGTAAAGAGTTGGTTGGCAGGCTAGTGGAGGGAAGTGGGCCACAGAGTCAGTGAAGCGAAGCCCCTGGGTGATGGAGGTAGTGTGGGGACCGGCTGGTGTGAAGGGGTGGGCAGAGGAGGGGTAGTGGAGAAGCAGTGATGCCCGCATCCTACAAGGGTTTCTGCTGTCTGTAGCTTAAAGGAGTTCACATGGACGCTCAGGGCTTCTGGGGAGGGCCTGAGTCACAGAATGCCCCTGCTCTGCCGATTTCCTGGGGAGTTACACAGCAAACGAGGGAGGAAGGCAGGTGAGTTCCATGACTTGCTAAGTTTTTGTGCCCAGATGACCCCTCATATTTTCTCTTCATTTCCCTGCAGATCGACCTGCGTTATGAAGCTCAGAATCTGGAACACTTCCAGTGCAACTTCCTGAATGTGAATTCTGTCAAATTCCCCACCCCTCTGCGTCCCTTTGTCACCAGGGATGTCTTGGTGGAAACCTATGAAGTAAGAGTATGAGCCCCCCTGGCTGGGCCCTTCACTCCTGGCTAGCTGCCTGTGCTCCACATGAAGGCTTTAGTCAGAAAGGACAAAAGCTGAGAGAGCACCTGATCACTGTCTGTAAAACCGAGAGGAGTGCAGACATGGCATGAGGGTGGGTGGTAGCGCAGCAAGGCGGCTGAGAGCCTGGACATGGTCTTGGACTTTGTGGATGTGAAAATCTGCTCTGCCATTTCACCTGAGGGTGACTTCAGTTTTCTCATGTGTACCAGCGGCAGTTCCTGGTTAGCCCAGGAGTTGATGACACATTGAATGCAGAATACCCTCAGCACAGAGAAAGTGCTCAGCATGTATTTGTGTCACGTCATTTGCCTTAACTGTCTCCTGGTCCAGTCTCCTTTGTAAAGGTGGGAATATGAGGTCCAGGGAAGTGATGTGTTATTATCTGTGTGACTCTGAGCAAATTACTTCAACTCTCTGGGCTTTAGTTACTGTATTTGTTAATTAGGGACAACAAGGTCCAGCTCAATGAGCGCTCTGACAACTAAATAACTAACCTGTATGAAATGTTACTTAGTTCCACTTTGTTCTCTCCTCCCTTTCTTTTCCTTTTCACTTTCCTGCTCAAGGTCACAGAGCTCATTCACGTCTGTTGGCTGATTCTAGACCGGAAACCAGCTCTCCTGGGGCCTGCTCCAACCTTTCCCTATAACATTCCAACATCTCTTACCTGTGGGTGGCAGAGTTAACAGGTTTCCTCACTAACAGATCAATGGGACTTGTTTTCCTTTAAGAAGTATTACAGAGGTGTTATTTAAATAGGTTAAAATCAACCTGTGGGTGATAGTTTCACAGGCGTTCAAGAAAGGAGAAATTCTCTGTCACTTACCAGTCAGTGGGAAGGCAATGCCGACGTGCCATGTGGGGATGTGGAGCAGGGCAGTCTGCAGGCTCTCCAGGGTAAAGCTGTCCCCTCTCTGGTCTTCCTTCAAGGAGAGTGTGCCCGTGTCCAGTTACCAGCAGGCAGGCATTCCCCTTGACTTGAAGAGAAAGATTGCGCGGCTGGGGATCAACATGCTCCTGAAGATGGTAAGCTCTTGGGCTCGGAGAGGGCGCTCAGGCCCAGTGTTGTGTCAGACTGCATGTGGGAAGACAGCGGGGACACTGCTCAGCTACTGTGGGTGGGAGGTGAGCCACAGCAAGCCACCATGTTGGTAGAGTCTGCTCTAGAAATAGCTGAGCGTACCAAAGTGCCTACTTGGTCTACAGCTTTTGGTTAAGTACTTTCTCAGTGGCATGCACTCTGTTACTGTGCAAGGTGCTGTGGAAGAGCGGTGAGCAGGACCCAGGCTTTCCCCAAGTCGCCTACAATTTAGACAAACAGCTGAAGATGTTTAATGTGGCTTCATTCGTTTGGTGTAAGTTTACAGCAGTGAGCAAAATAGTCACTACAATGTTTGTGGAACTCCCGTTTGGTGGGAAGACAGGCCCTGAATAAGTAAATGACATAGGGTCAGTATGGGCACCAAAGGGCCATTTAGGAGGGACCCATCTCAGCTAAGGAATTCATTTAGGAAGTGGCTCCGTCTCAGCTGGGATAGAAAGGAAGTCTAGGGTCACCTGCCAGTGGATGGCCTGACAGTGATTAAATGACTTTGACACTTGTCCAAGGACAGTGAGCCCTAAGCCACGTTAGTCAGTGGCACCCTCACTGTAGTGACAGTAGCAACCCAGCCCTGTTAGCAGGTCACTTGTAGGAGGAGACAGAAGATCCTGAGATTGTCTGCAGTCTGAGGTGTTTCTAGCGGTTGAGGGGTGAGGAGAGAGCAGTTGAGGGATGGATGGCAGGGTCTAGGCTGGAAAAAGGATGCGCCCAGGTCTGGAGGATGCAGAATCGAGGTGAGAAGGAACCAGGTGTGTGGCCAGAGAGTGGGGGGAAAGAACCATGTGACTGAGGTGGAGCTCTGGGGGCCCAGGCAGCTGCAGACGGTGGGCAGAGGTAAGAATGATAGCTCACAGTAGGCTGGTGGTGTGGTGCAAGCTGGCAGCACAGGGTCGCTGGGGTGGAGAGGGCTCAGGGCAAAAGAGGGTGCTGGCTGAACAGGACCCTGACTCTACCTCCAGGCCCAGGGTTCATGGATGAGAAAGCCACAGCCCCCTCCTGCAGGGCTCCCGGAGAAGGCAGGTTGTCTCATAGAGCCAGGTTTCTGGTGAGTCAGTGCAGGAGACTCAGTGGGGAGAGAGGGGACTTTGTCCCCAACGACAGGGCCCCAAGGGGCACCCTGGGCCAGAGGGGAGGGTGCAGCAGGGAGTACCAGGAAGCAGCAGTGCTGAGCAGCACCAGAAGCAGTGAGATCATGAGGGGGTTCCAGCTCATGACCTCATGCATGCGGGCGTAGGCCAGGTGGCCAAGTTGATAGCAAAATACCCAGAGTTAGGGTCAGCCAGCCTTTGGTGACCACATCCTGGTATGCAGGCCCCAGCTTCCCCAGGTCCCAGGATTTTCAGTTAGGGCAGCAGCCTCTTACCACCTGCAAAGCCAGAACCTGAACCCTGGTGTGTCTACAGCCTGTACCAGCAGGAGGCCCCGAGCACCACTCCCGGAGCGGCTGCTCTGTGCTGTCCCCTGGGCCCCTCCTTCCCCTCACAGAGCTGCTGGGGGTTTCTCTCATCACCAAGGTGACCTTTCACAGGAGGCTGATTCCTGTTCCACAAGGTCATGCCTGACTTCCTGTCCATCACAGTTCTGGGGCTTTCTTACCTGCTTAGAAGGTTCAAGCCAGCACTCTGTGGACAGATGGGGTGATGGAGGGCAAGTCTGACTTATGAAATGCTTTCCAAGAATAGTTTCACAAATTCTTCTGGCAGTTCCTCAAATTTTAAGAACATAGTTTGGGGGAAATCTTTAAACAGTAATTATTTTTAATCAGAATATTAATTACTTAATAGACTAAATATCAGTCCTCTGAGATGCAGTTTGGTCTTAAATTTTTCTTGTTCCCTTATAATCTTCTTCAATGCTTTTTACTTTGAAAATAACTTTTGTCTTAAAAACATCAACCTGGCCTGTCCCTATACAAATTCTCAACTGATGACATTAAGCAATGAGGCTCTGTAAAATGTGTACCCCTCTGCCATTGTTAACTAATCCCTGGGATCTCACCGTCACCCTGGAGAGCTTTTCTGCGTGTAGCCTGGTGTTGATGGGTGGTGAGGGTTGGCTTAGCCTTGAACAGTGCTAATCTCTTTCAAGGTGTTTGTGGACAACTTCGTCCATGCAGACCTTCACCCTGGGAACATCCTGGTCCAGGGTGCCAACAGTCCCTGCACGGGTCAAGAGGCGCGGCTACAGCAGGTGGCTGTCTGTGACACGCTAGCGGCTACCAGGATGCCTGCGCAGTGCCCTCTGCGCCTGGTGCTGCTGGATGCTGGCATCGTGGCCGAGCTGCAGGCCACTGACCTGAGGAACTTCCGGGCAGTTTTCATGGCTGTGGCAATGGGGCAGGTGAGACCCGCCGGGCCCATGGGAGTGGGACCGAACCTTTTAGACTCGTGAAATGTGCAGCTACTCAGCCTTTGTCACTCCTGTAACTGCCTGTTTTCCAGGGGTGCTCCTGATGGAAATGGGTGAGCGGAAGGAGGGAAGGAAGCCATCCGGGGGCTAGAGTCAGATGTGCGGTGCCTGTGTCTGAGGACTGTTCCAAGCAGTTCATGGTTTGGGATGATGGGAAGAAATGCCTCCTTCCCAAATGCTGTTGTAGGCTAGCAGTTTCTCTTCCTTTGGAAGTGTCAGGCTGGGTGCTGGGGTGCTAGTTTTTGACTAACACTGCCGTGGCCTGTGCCATTTGCTCAAGGCAGTGGGCTGGTGAGAAGCAGAGGCATAGATAACTTACTCTTTAACTGTGGGAAGATGAATAGGAATCTGGGGTGGGAAGCAAGTCATTTTTAACCTCCTACCCTGTGGCTCTGAGGGGCTCCAGTAGCTGAGAATTATTTAGAGAAGGATTTAGCAAAGCCTCTACTGAGTCAACATAAAGTGATAAATTGGAGTGACAAAGAAGAAATCGTCTGGCCAGCTGGTGTAATTCTCCAGTAAGAAAGACCCTGGGAAAGAGAGCTGGCTTAAAAAAAAAAAAGACAGGCACATTCAGGGGAGCCCCTGGTGAGGAGGCTTCCGAGGGGGTAAGCCAGAGGTGTGAGGCTGAGCGGTCGGAAAGCATCCCCTGGGCGCAGGTTAAACACTGAGGTGGGGCGCACTCCTCCGCACAGATTCGGGTGAAGGAAGCAGGTCACAGCTGGCAGAGCAGAGCCTGGCTCTGGGGGCAGTGCTCCAGAAGGTGAAAGGCATGAGCCTGACCACCAGGACAGGTGGGCCTTCTGCCCTGGTGAAGCAGGAGGAGCTAGAAGGCTGGAGCACAGAGGCTGTGAGGAGGGAATTCGGCTCCAGCAGGAAGACAGCCCACGAGGACAGTGTGGCTGGTGCAGCCCCGTGGCAGGCCCTGGTGCCCTGCGCCCAGGTAGTTAGTTGGCGGTGTGTCGTGGAACATGAGCAGCAGGATGCTGGCTTTGCCCTGAAGGGTGAAGGTGCTAAGCACAGGTGGGGGCTCGCTGACCAATGGAGGCTTTGGTGAGTTACCAGGTATTCTGGAGGGGCAAAATTTAAAAAGTTTGGGTGGCCTAAAGCAGGATTGCAAAACACTAGGGTGGAGGCAACTAGAATATGAAGTTGGGCAGAGCACCTAGATTTCTGCCCGCTTGACTCTACCAAGTTTCTTTTCTCTTGCATCTTCCAGGGCCAAAGAGTGGCTGAGCTCGTCCTGCATCATGCGCGGGCCAGTGAGTGCAGGGACGTGGAGGGATTCAAGGCTGAGATGGCCACACTGGTGACGCAGGCCAGAAAGAACACCATCACCCTGGAAAAGGTGCGCAGGCCACTCGAGGGTCAGGGGCCGTGGGGTGTTCACTACCCTTGCTGTGCGACAGAGCAAACCCCAGGTCTGAGGGTGACCTCTTTGTGGAGAGGTCTCCGGAGGATTTGAGTTCCTCCGTGCCCTCTTCCAGGTGTGAGGCGGCCCATGGAAATTCCCGGCTCTTGGGTGGCTGCTGGCCAGTAACACTTGCAGTGCCGCCATGCATTCATCTTGGGTGTAGCTGGTCTGCTCCATCTGTATCAGGGGCCCAGCCGCACAGAGGGAGGGAGGACTGAGGCCCCTGAGCAGCCAGGGGACACACCCTAACGTTCAGGTCCTTTATGTAGAGCCAGAGCCCACTTAGCATTTTACACTGTTGTAACAAACCTGCTTTCTCCCCAAGTTCATGGTCTACACTAGCAGAAGTGAGTCAGAACAAGCTGGGGCTCACGGGCAGTCACAATGTGTGCGCCCAGGGTGTGGGTAGGTGTGGACAGTGTGGGTGGTGGGATGGAGGGGGGGCGGTTCTGCAGTTGGCTTTATTCTGTTTTCCAGCTTCAAGTTTCCAGCCTTCTCTCGAATGTCTTTAAGTTGCTGATGACTCACAAGGTGAGGCCCAGGTGGGGCTGTGCTGTGCTCTGGTCAGCCTGGAGGGGGAGGCCAGCAGTTGTACACAGGGTCCTCAGAGGTACTTCTCTGTAGATCTTAGTTTTGAAAACATTTTGCATACTCATCCATTTGGGAAGAGGGCTGCTTGTTTCCTGACGTAGGTGGAGCCAGTCTGTGTCTGCCCGTCTGTGCAGTCCAAGTGTCTGTGATGTGTAGCTGTAGAAATGTGTGTGTGTGAACGTAAACATCATCTAACTCAGGCTTTTCATGCCTTTTCCTTCCTCGGTTCACACCAGTGATGTGTGACATTAGTGTCACACTTAGCTCTTTACTATGCTGGCTTAAGGGTGTGGGGTGGCCCAAGAGGTGCCTCTTGTCCTGGTGTGTTCAGAAGCCCCTGCAAGGCCATCCTGGTCTCTGCCTGCTGCCCCAGTCCCTTGGAGAGGGCCTCACATTCTCCACCCTGGCCTTTACCCTCACTCCTTGGGATGGAGTGCAGTCTCAGGCCACTCTTCACAGTAAAGCTGCCAGCCAAGGTACAGGGTGTGGAGGTGGGGAAGGGTGATTCTCATTTGAAGGCCTTTCCCAAGGTTTCTCTTGAGGTTCAGCAATCTGATAATGAAACAAGACATGGAAGAGGTAGCCATTTGGCCATGATCGTAACATAGAATTACAGGTCAGAAAGCTGCCTGTGCCTTACAGAAGTGCAGGGCAGTCAGCTCATTGGGTCACGCCTCACAGGCAGAGCCAGGACTTGATGGTCACCAGGCATCTCAGTCCACTGCTCTTTGCTGCTCCAAAACTACTCTGCGGTAGCTGCGTTCTTGGGACACGACACACACACTAAGGGGCTCCCCAAGCATGCTATGGACTCATAATCATAAAAGTTAGGGATACAGCTAGCATGTGGGAAGCCCACCACTGGGGATCTGCTGTACTGGGGGATTTTCATCCAGTTTCTCATTTAAGTCCCGGCACAATTCCCCACAGGCAGGCAAGATCTCTATTGTATTATCCCCACAAGGAGACGGGGTACACAGAAGTTAAATAACTCCCCAAGTCCCACTGACGGGCTTGGTGGAGGCAAGGTCTGCACCTGTCTGACTCCAGGGCTGGCTGATTTTGTAGTTCTGTTTTTGGTGGAAAACTTTATGCCTTCCAAAGCTTTTGAGAAGTTCTATTTAAAAAATGGCGAAATATCACTCTAGGACTGGGGAGGCTTTCAAGATTGCGAGAGGTGGCTTTGCAGTAAAGGGGAATGCGCACACACTCCTGGGAGCTCAGGTGCACAGGACGTGAGGCAGGTGACTGAGGCTCACACCCAGCTCGGTCAGCTGCCAGCTCTACCTGTGCCAGCCTCCTCCAGCCCACAGGGCTGCCGTGAGGCCTGGATTAGGCCGCAACAACAGTAATCTTAGCATTGTGCTGTGAGCAGCACCTAATTTAGCTTATTATCTCATCTATTAGTGTCCAATTTTAAACCCCTCAACATTTCAGCAATGCAAGATGCCAAGCAACTCACCCACGACCCCACGAGCCTGTGGCAGTGTGGGGACCCAGGGCCTAGCAGTCTTCACGGAGACCCCGTTCCGAGCTGCTTTGCTTTCCTGGCTCCTGTGCGCTTTCTCTGCAGTTAGCCTTCCCTACACAGTGTGAGACACAACGGTTAAGGGTTCCTTAAATGTTTGCTGTTGTTATTCCCAGGATAGAAGAGCAGAGAGAGGGCCTAGTTCTAAGCACTTCACTGGGCATTTAATTTTTTTAAATGAAAAAAATTTTAATTGTGGTTAAAAAACAGTAAAATTTACCCCAACTGTCTCCAAGTGAACATTTCAACAGTGTCATTGTTGAGTAACACATCTCCGGAGCTTTTGAAACTCTATACCCATTGAACAACTGTCCATTTTGCCCTCCTCCCAGTCCCTGGCAACCACCCTCCTACTTTCTGTCTCCATGATTCTGATGACTCTAGATATCCCATATAAGTGGGATTATATAATATTTGTCCTTTTGTGACTGTCTTATTTCACTCAACATAATGTCCTCAAGGTTCATCCAGGTGGTAGCATGTAACAGGATCTCCTTTTTAGAGACTGAATAACATTCCTTGTGTAGATAGATATATACACCCTATTTTCTTTATTTGTTCATCCATCAGTGGACACCTGGGCCACTTCTACCTCGTGGCTGATATGAGTAATGCTGCAGTGAACATGGGTGTGCAAATAACTGAGATCCTGCCTTCATTTCTTGACACAGAATTCACCCAGAAGTGGGATCGCCGGATCATGCATTTATTTGGGGGGAAGTTCTTTACCGTGTTCTGTAGCAGGCACAATTTTACATTTCCACCCTCAGTGTACAAAGGTTCCAATTCTCCACATCCTCACCAACAACTGTTACTTTTTGTTTGTTTTGATAATGGTCACCCTAATAGGTGTGAGGGGCTATTTCATTGTGGTTTTAATTATATTTCTTTAATGATTTGATTAGTGATGTTTAGCATCTTTTCATAAGATGGTTGACCATTTTTCTGTCTTCTTTGGAGAAATGTCTATTTACTTGGCACTTAATTTTTTAAATAAAATATTTGACAGAAATAGAGATGGAAAGAATACAACAAACACTTAAGAATTCACCACTTGGCTAAAGAATGAAAGCATTCCCCAAAGTGTGGAAGTCCCAGGTCCCCTGCCCTGAACAGACCTGTGTGGCTAATGGTCCTCTGTGCACATCTCACGTCCCAGCTGGGGGGGCCTGTGCCCTAATGGGAGCATGCTGCTTTCTTCTGACCAGCCAGTCTGATCCCCAGACAACTTTTGAGGCCTTAACAGAAACAAATACCCTTTACTTTTAACAAAGATTTTTTTCCCCAAGAGTCAACCTTCCATTTCTTGACCTGTATACTTGAAAAATAGATTCTTGTTCTTCTAGGTGTAAATACTGGCTCTCCTCTTCCTCATCCTGGGATCTGAGCAAGTCACTTAATCACCCTGACCCCGGCTTCCTTATGTACAGAATGGAAACAGTGATGGTACTTCTGAAGAATAACTGAGTGATCCATGTGAATTGTTACTACTATTAACCTGCCTCCCAAAGGGAGGAAACTGCTTTGTTTGAGCACAGCCAGTTATGCATGGTTTTAGAAAGGCTACTGCATATTTTGAAGAATGACTGTTATTTAGATTTAGTTTTTGGTGGTGTGAAATGTCCATTTTATTAAGTCACACACACACACACACCCTCAAGGACATTATTGCATCCCCCAGAATTTTCCTTAATATCGCTAGCAGATGGAAGGTTGGATGAGTAGATGAGATAGTGGGGAAAATAATGGGTAAACAATGTTAGGGAGACAGTAAAAATCACATGGGCATGTACAAAAGGCCAAGAGGGGACAGTGACATGGTCATCCAGGACACTCTCTTGGTATCAGTGGGCTTCAGAAAGAACCGTTTTTTCTCTTTCAGGTAAAGCTTGAGAGCAACTTTGCCTCAATTGTGTTCGCCATTATGGTGTTGGAGGGGCTTGGCCGCTCCCTGGACCCCAAGCTAGACATCCTGGAGGCAGCAAAGCCCTACCTTCTGAAAGCACCAGCCTCCTCCCCATGACGGCAGCAGCAGGCGTGCAGGGGGCCTCTTATCTCAGAACGAAAGGCTGCTCCCAGCAGCCTCTCCCGTGGCAGCCGGAACATTTTAAGACTGATACGTGTGGAAGGCATACCAATGCTTTTCCCTCTGATTTGGTTTTAGGCATTTGTTTTAAAAGTTTTGGGTTACTGGGGAAGTAAGGGAGGGAAGGGTCCCAACCATTCAGCCTGGAAGTTGGGCCTGGTGTTAGGGAGACTCTATTTCAGGGAAAATGTTCTGTGGGTGAGGACAAATAAACTTATTTTGTTTTCTCATTTTTCTCTCCTCTTCTTAACCCTCTATACTCCTTGAGGTGGGTCCTGCTGGTCATTCCCAGACTCTGATATTTAGGTTAGAAAATGTCACAGAGTCCTGTAGACCCACATCTTCTAAATGCTTTTGATTATGTACTCTACTGGTAAAAGTTGAGTATTTTTATTTATATACATGCATATATAATTTATTTATAAATTTTATACCACTAGCAAATCTCTGGAGGCACAACATATGCTTAGAGCATATTTTACTATACTTCAGATTATCTTGATGATTTTTAGTATTTTTTGCTGACCTCCTGCTATATTTTATTACAAGGTTTAAAAAAAAGGGTTAATGTGGCTAACATACTAGGGATAGCAGAATCAGCTTCATCATTTCCTGAAAGTTCCCCTGTGCTCACATATTAGCATTCAGACGGGTTTCTTTAAGTAATGTTCAGGTCCTTGTCCATTTGCTGAGGATTAATTTTGGTCAGTATTAATATACAGACAGTATGATCAGTACATCCTGCTAAGCAGGGCCTGAAATCAGCAGTGCCTGCTGGCAGTTCTACAGTGAATGAAGGGGCGGTGGCCACTGTCTGCTGCTCTGTACTGGGCTGTTCTCAAAGCTAATCTGGACTAAGAGGGCCCCACGATCAGCTTGTAGAGTAACTACTAGTAAAGCTTTATTTCTTATTTTTTAATAAAAAATAGTATTTTCTCCCACATCCCAGTGGACTGTCTTGCTTGTTTTGGAGACTGCTGCTCTAGACAGTGAGGGGAAAGTCAAGCCTTCCTGCTCTCTCAAAGTCCTGCTTCGGTCACAGGACTAGAGTCTTCCATTCTTTTCCTTCTAAGGATCAAGTTTCTCATTTCTGTCTTTTAGGAGCAACTAAAGTGTAGTTGGACAGAGCTTCCTTCGGTGCAGTTTTTTCTAAGGGTGGAGATGTTACTTTTCTTTACCAAGTGCTGAGGGGTGGGCATTCTAGTCAGGCAGTGAGGGGTTGGGGTAGGTCCATGTAGCTGGGGGAGGACACAGGCACCATTCAGCGCCCTCCTCATGGGCACGGCAGCCAGACACGCGGCCCTTACGCCAAGTGCACATACACTTACACTGTGGGGCAGGAGGGAGGGGCCTGCCTGAGCCTGTACCAGCACCGCTGAGACTTTCCTTAAAGCCAGTGGATTCAATCCAGCCATTTGTGCATGTATTAGTTATCTGTCACTACATGCGAACTACCTCAAAACTGAGTGCTTCAGACACCACCACTTGTTACCTCAGTGTCCATAAGTCAGAAATCTGGGTACACTTTAGCTGGATCCTCTGCTCAGTCTTCCACAGGCTGCAGGCACCTTCAGGTTCCATTGGGGTGGGTCTGATGCCAAGATCATTCACGTGGTTGTTGGCATGATCGTTTCTCATGGGCTGTTGGACCCGGGGCCTCAGTTCCTCAGGAGCCACTAGAGCAGCAACAAATGAACACAAGCTGCACTGAAGACGAGAAAAATGGTTAATGGATATGCTTTAACATAAGGTTTTTAAAAATAATGATCTTAAAATGCTAAATTTAATTTATAAACTTATCTTAAGGGGAAAGGGCTACTTCCTGGGATGAAGTGGCTGAAGTGGCAGCATGGCATTTCTCCTGGAGAGAGACCACAACTCAAACCCTTCTAATGTAGAAACTACAAGATTCATTTCTGGGTTACTGAAACTACTAGAAGACAAGTTCCTTTTCTCTTTCTATACTTATAGGGAGATGGAGATCAAGCAAACTTTTGAAAGAAGTACATTAAAAATGAATTTGTTAGAACAAAAGTTTTTCCCCCAGTTCCACTGCTTTATTTATGTGATATAATAGTTTTATTTTTCAAAATGTAGTTGGTGGGACCTCTTCATGCATCCTCCCCAGCAGCTGGGACATCTCCACCCGTGGCATTTCTGGTCTGAATTAGTTGAGCTCTGTGCTTTGAAACCAATGTAATAAATCCTTTACTAAGGGGCTTCTGGGGGGCTGCCCTGGCCAGGGAACCACACATCTTCCCATCTCTCAAAGATGACAGCTGGGGTTATAAACTCACAGCTGGAAGCTTCCTTACGGAGCTTGCCATATATATCACTTTGTCAAACAAGACCAAGTTACTGAGCTTGTCCCGACTTTGCCTTTGGACCCTCTTCTTTTTGGCCTTTCCCCAGATTTGTTCACTGGATCTTTTTCTTGGCTGACATTCTGGCATCTTTCTTCTTGTCTTTGGGCAGCATAATGAAACTCAGAGAGCTCGGCTATCATGGCAGCCTCACTAAGATGTTAGACAAAAAGGTGTTCTCTATTTCTAGCTATCATACAGGTTCTTGATTTGGGGTTGGACTGCTGTATGTTAGGTCTTTTAGAGTCTGTTCTCACAGTTTGTTAAAATTTGGGAACTTGATTTGCATTTAGAAGTTGCCAGCTCAGGGCCTGGCATCTTTTCCCTTACTTTCTAAAAAGCATCCATTCACATAGGGTGCTCATCTGAGACCCAACGCCATCAAGTAACCTGCAGAAGGTAGTAAGGGATATTGCCTTGGACTTCTTGGAGCATGCCTGTAAAACAAGTAAGTGTCACTGTCACATAGTCAAAACAGTTTATTAATTGGAACTATACCCTTTTTATAGTAAAAAAATTCTAGAACAATATTGCTTTACATATAAGAAAGCACTGAGGTTAAACCTTTGTTTTGTAATTCAGCAAGGAAGACATGGAGGGTGAATGAATTTTAATTCTCCTCAGTAGCTTCCAGGAAAGGAAGATATAACAACATTTCTTGAATACATGCTGTGGGCTAGGTACTCTCTTAAATGACTCATGTTCAGATGAAGGGCATCAACACTTGGAAAAGTAAATTAAATTGTCCAAATTCATACAGCCAATAACTGGTAGAGCTGAAGACTCCAGATCTTCAGACTGTCAAGTTCTATGCTCTTTTTTGTTTAAGCTGCGGTTTTTTGTTTTTGTTTTTGGTGGTCTTGGCATCACAGCACTGTTCTTTGCTGGAAGCAAGCTCCCTAGGAAGGATGGAAAGCCTTGTCCATCCATTCATGAACTTCATTATCTCAGTGGTTTGTACATACCACTATAAAGATAAGCAGTGAATGGTAGCCCGGAGAAAGTCATGCTAATGCATTATCAACTGGAAAGTCAACTTTCATCCAGAAAATAGTGGATTCCTTCCTCAATTTATATACCACTTAGAAGATAGGAGGGCAGGAGAACAGGGAGAGAGTCCTATAGGGCCAGAGGGTCAATCAATAGGCTGTTCAGAAGGACATGGGCCAAACTCCAGGAAGAAAGGTTTCTAGTTGTGGGGCATATGGGTGACAGTAGTAGTATTTATTCAGTGCACTCGAATCCCTAAATTCAGGTCTACATTTCTCTCCATACGTATCCTATTTTTCATGCTTGTTACTCTGAGTGTGAAGTCTTCAGTGCACAGCAAGCGATCCGTTTCAAATCGAAATCTCTTATGGTGTAAGGCTGGCAGGCTGTTTATAATTTAATAAAACATGGAGGTTCTTAGGAAAACTGGAACCCATGGCAGAGATCCTAAGGATTTTAGGGACAGGGCAGTCCAGAGAAGCTTGTGGAGTCCATCCAGAATTTAATAGAAAGCAATATTAAGAAACAAAAGCCAAGAATCCAGGGCTTGGCTCAGGATCAAGGAATTAGCCCTGCAGAGACTGGACGGCGTGCTAAAATGCAGATTTCTTGGGCCTACTCCAGACTCAAGCACAGCATCTGAGGTCAGGCTTCATGTTTGGGGACCACTGGCTGCCGCTGGTCATAAAGTTCAAGTTTGCAGAGCAACAATAAAACAAGCCTTTAAAGCAACTGTGGTCTTTCTCACAGGGCAGAATACGAAGCGCTAGCTTTGGGAAGGTCCACGGTTCGGAAAGATCTGGCACCTTAAAAGGGTCTGGAAGGCAGTTAATTCAGAAGGAGCAGGCCGAGTGGCAGGTCGAGGTGGGAAAACACCGTCTACATCAGCACAGCAGGGAGGAGCGAGTTCAGACTCACTGTTAAGGGGTTTTCTCGCACCCGCGTAACAAAGACTCCAGAAGAAGAGCGCCCAGGCCCAGCCCCGGGGGCGTCTCCACCTCCCTCCCCGAGAACCAGCACGCCCACCCCAGGGCCGTATCGCGCGGCTCGCCCAGCCGACCTTCTAGGGCTGTCCACACCATACCATTCTCACTTCGGAGGGCGCCTCCTCACCATCCAAGTCACGACACGCAGGTCACTCCTTGCGGACGGCGCTCTCAGAGAACGGCAGCGGCCCCCAGGATAGAGACGTAACGGGAAGGCTGGATTAGGACACAGTGCGGCTTCGCGCTCACTACCTCATCCCAGGGAAATGGGCGGGGCGACGACGTTTACGCAAAGGGGTGGGGCGCTGTCGGAAGTGACGCAAAGAGGCGGTGCGACCTGGTCCGGATGGTGGTAGGCATGTTGGCTCCGACGCGGCTGGTCCCTTACGTTCGTGTTGGAAGCCACTTCTTCAGAGGCCGGCTCTCACCGGCGGCCGGGGGCGGTGGAGTCCGTCAGTGAGTGTTGGCTGGGGTGGGGGCTTCGCCTGCTTCTAACGGAAAGCGCCTGTGTTCCGGACGCCCTCACCTTGACGCCAGGCGCCTGGGGCGGACACGGGTCCCTGCATCGACCTCCACCCCGAGGCACGCTGGGACTTGTAGTCCGACCGCTGCCTCCTTCCAGCTCGCCGGCGTCGGGGACGAGGAGAATGGGGATCTGTGCGGCGGGGAGACTGTGTATCGGGCAGTCCCTGCCCCAGGGAGTCTGTCCGTGGGAAATCCACAACAAATGTGTGGACAAGATGGTGCTAATCTGGAAGCGAGAGCAGGGGTTGGGGAGGCGAGGGTGTTCCCGACCGAGCAAACAGCCTGCCCAGTGTTTTGAAAGGTCAAATGTGAGGCCAGGAGTGGCGGAGGTGAAGCTGGAGACTGGGGCTTAGGAAGGGAACAATAGAGGGTCCTGTTGCCTGGCTGAAAGATTTCGAATAGAGGCGATAGCAGTCGTTGAAAGATTCTGATCAGAGGGGTCACGTGGCCAAATTTTAATTCTGAAAAATTAACTTGCTGCAGGCTGGAGAATTAGTTCTCTAAGACACGGTAGTGAAGTGATCACCCCGAGAGACTGCCGAAGGGTGGAAAGCGAAGAGAGCCAAAATGGATGCTTGGCAATATCAGAATTTTTTTTTAATGGATTTTATTTTTCAGAGCAGTTTTAGCTTCATAGCAAAATTAAGTGGAAGGTAATAAAGATTTTCCATTAAGTCTCCTGCCCCACAGATGTATAGCCTCCTCTACTGTCAACACCTATCAGAGTGGTGCATCTGTTAAAACTGTTGAGCTGACACTGACACACTATTGCCCAAAGTCCATGATTTACCATAGGGTTTTTCTCTTTTAACACCAGAATTTAAGAGAGTGAGAGAAGAGTTCCCCCTCAAGTCGCCCAAGAAACCAGCTGGAGAGCATAGCGGTGGGGTGCTTAGGGAGGGCACATCTGACAAAAAACCAGCTGGTAGTGAAGACTGATTCAGTAATAGCAGGACTGATAATAGTACACTGAATTTTTCCAGGCCATGTTCCAGGTTCCTTAGACCATCTACTGCCAAGAGGATAGTGTAAAAGCAGGATTCTGGCCCCAGACTGCCTCAGTTGAAATCTCATTTCTGCCATACTGTAGCTGTATGACCTTGGAAGAGTTTCTTGATCTCATAATGCCTCAGTTTTCTCAGCCATATAATGGGGATAATAATGTCGATTTCCAGGGAACTAAAAGAATACAATTTTCTGAAATGTATTAAGACAGCTCCTGGTGCCAAGTACCAATACAAGTATTGTTTAACTGTTATTAGGGAACTCAGATTCTGGAAAATTAAAGGGGTGACTTACTAAAGTCACATGTCTGTTAAGGATATGGAGCTGGGACAGGTATGGGCAGGGAAGAAGGAAAAGGCCTATGTGACAGAAGCAAGGACAGTGATGGGAGAGCCACTAGCAATAGCCCTTGACCTTGCTGGGAAGATTGGGGGGTTGCTCCTCTTCTCTGAGGTCTTGGTACCTCCATCACACACACTTGTTTCATTGCCTGTGATAATTAAAATAAGGAGCATATTCTAGATGCCAGGATCCTTTCTAGGTGCTGGTATAGAGCAGAATACAAGAAAGATAATGGAGCTTACATTCTGGAGAGTGAACACAAACAAGTACTCTTAACTGGCATGAAGAGAACAAAGCAGGGAATTAATGTAGAGAGGGTCTGGGGTGGGATGGATGGCTTAGTGAACCTAGGATGATGTGGGAATGCAGGCCTGCGAGTTAAGATTTGAGCTAGGACTTGAGTGATGAGAAGTCAGCCATGCAGAGATGCCGGGAAGAACCTCTCAAACGAAGGAGACACGTGTAGATGATGGGCAAGCAAGCTGTGGGTGAGGCTGGAATGGGGTGAGCAAAGGGGGGAGCATGCTGGCAATGAGGTCAGAGGCCAGATTAGGGATGGCCTTCTGGGAGGAGAGATTTTATCCTAAGAATGATGGGAAGCCCTTGGAGGCTTTTATAAAAAGCAGGAAAGAATATGATCTGGTTGATGTTTTAAAAGTAACTTTCACAGAACTATGGTGCATTTTTTGTTTTTAAACCTGACACTTAAAAATCCTGGGTGGGAACAGCCATTATTTCTTTGGATACTGTTTCTTCCCCATTCTGTTTTCTCCTTATGGGATACAATCAGGCATATGTCAGATTTTCTCATCTTCCTAACTTCTTTTCATATTAGCTGTGTCTAAACCAGGCTTTAAGCTTTATTTCAGATGATCACATTTTTATTTCTGGAAATTGTTTTTTTCAAACCTGATTGTTCTTTATAGTTTCTTGTTCCTTGCTCTTTACACTTTTATTTATTTGAAGTTGAAATAATGGTTTGTGAGCCTTGTGCCTTTACTATTGCTGTCTGTTGTTTTGGTGATTCTCAGTCTCTTATTCCTTGTTATTTTTTTTACTGTGAGCTTCTCGGTTTCCCTCGAACATATGTCTGTCAGAATTCTTTGAGATCTTGCTTCTCGAGGTTGCTACGAAGCCAAGATCAGTTTCAGTTGTTGGCTCAAGGGTGTTTTGGGCCACAGATGTCCAACCCAGATAGTGTGAATTTGGGTGCAAATCTACCTGATGACTGGTTACAGGTAACAAATTCTGGTTCCTTTCTTCATGGCAGGTTTATTTTCCTTTCACTCTTAAACCATGGGGCTGCAGCTTTACTCAGGGGTCTACTAAATACATTTCTCATCTTGGGTGGGTCTCAGGCTGCTTCTCCTGTCCTCTATCCCGTATCTGTCCAGGTAGAAGTTCCAGGACTCTGGGCACTAGCAGACACTTTCAAGGTGATGCCAGCTGAGCACTTGGATAGTGCCAGGCCTTGTTTTCACTTGGATTATGCCCTTGGTTGACTTCTAACTTCTGCCTGGTAGTGATGTATTAAATACCACTTCTTACACCATCCATAGCTAGTTACTATTAATATGTTATGTAGAGCCTTCCAAGTGAGTTTATAATCGACAAATTTTATCATGTTGATGGGAATTATGAGCTGTATCTTTGAGAAAATTGTTAATGTTTCTTGGAGCAGTATTTAAAGAGCTTGGGCCTTGCCACCACACACTACCCCAATGTCCTTATGTGTAAACATTAATAACCATAGGAGCTATCTCATAGGATTGTTATGAAAATTAAATGATAATGCATGTATGTAGAATGCTTAATGTTGTGTCTGCACATGGTAGACAATAAATAATAACTTAATCCTTTAGAGTGGGAGAGGATAATAAGGAGGTATTAGGTAATGGGAATCAAGAAACTATAGAAATATTAATGTTCACAAATCAGGACATTTTGAAGAAATTTTAGTGCAATTTTGATACAGGTATTCATTTCTGTGCTGCACAAAAGATGACATTGTTTTACAAACTGATTCTTACCTGGAATGAAATTTGTGAACACATTTTGTATAGGAATTCTTTAAAATTTCTATCATCTGTTTCTGTGTAGTAGAATCTGTATAGCTGCTGAATAGGACTTGAAAGGAGCCCCATTAAGTACAAATTAGATTGAACCTACAATAGTTGTAATCCAGCTGAGTATAGCCCTTACAGATTGTATCCCATAATTTGTCATTGGGATCTGACTGAAAAAAAAGAATGAGAAAAACTTTAAGTCTCTTCACTTTGTTCAGAGCTATTAGCTTATTAAAAAGGAGTTGCTGAGTCCTCTTTCCCATATAATGGTCTTTTACTAAAGATTGTAATGAAGCAGAGGACGTAATTTGCTTTCGAAATAGATGGTTAACAGAACAAAATTAATTCGCTGATTTATTTTTCTGGATAATCTAGGTTCCCAATCCCTTAATCATAACCCTTGGGGCCAGTACCCCATTATCATTCATATTTCCTGTGTAAAATAAATATTCAATAGATGAAAATCACCATTAACCTCTTGTCAATTCAGGCCAGTTTTTGCTGCTCTACAAGTTGAAGGCAAACTTATGAAAAACAAACACTTTGAGGGATTGTGGAACTCTGTCATTCTGGTTTTCATGAGAAAAGTTAGGTTTAGTTTCTAGATGTAACTCACAGTTTTCGATGAGTTTATACTTTGAAGATGTAGCAAGCTGCTTAACATGTTCGTTTTGTCTCAGTGCTGGTGGCGGTGTGCACATCGAGCCCCGGTACAGACAGTTTCCCCAGCTGACCAGGTCCCAGGTGATCCAGGCTGAGTTCTTCAGTGCAACCATGTGGTTCTGGATTCTCTGGCGCTTTTGGCATGACTCGGATGCTGTGCTGGTAGGTGCAGGAGAATGAATCTTGGCCTTCTTTAGGTGGGTGGAGGGAAGATACATGAATAGCTTAGCTTGTTTTTTCTGTTTGTAAACTGCTTTTCTATCTGGATATATCCCTTCACCATGTGGTTCCAGTGTATGTGCAGGAATCCTATTAATGGAAACTTATTATCTCTGACCTTTTCTACTAAAGGAAGTACATGTAGGTGGTCCATGTCTTATAGTTTCTTTTACATTGCCATATTTGGGAGAATAGAAACTAATTCTTTTAACTTTCCCAACTAGAGGTTCATTGGTGGGTTAAGTCACACACTTAACTTCCTTTAAATGGTGAGTGTCATCTAGTTTGTCCAAGGCACCCAGGTTGAAGTGGGGTACATGTGGGCTAATTTGGCTTGAGGGAAGTTTGTAGCTATTTTCAAACATGTCATTAGCCTCAACTGAGCTTTTATCAAATTTGCCCAGACCCTTTCCTCTAGGAAGTTAGGCCTTTAAGCCATTGAAATCTGTGCTTGTTGATCCAGAATACTTTGAATTTTAATAAGTTTGGTTTTGTTTTTAGGATAGGGAAAAAAATCATCAACAGTGTACATGTTTTAGAAGCATCAGGTTGATTAATATCCCATTTCTCTTTGAACTTCTCTCTGTCCTTGTTACCCAGGAAGGATCTGCCTGGTGTCTATGAACTGGCAGCACACAGATGCCCCTATCTCACTGTAGGTCAGCTGTCAGGAGTATGCATGTGGCTGCTTGGCATGAGAGGATGTGTGGGCAGATGTGCCCTAGGTCAGGATTGAAGGTGGACGAGTCCACCTGAGGCTCCCGATCTCCCAGCAGGAATGAGGAGTTTCAGAGTTGGTTTGCTAGGACTTAAGACATTGGTGAAATGTGGGGTATCTGTGAAGTCTGTTGCCTCCATTCCCCCACTCGCTCTCACAAACACATACTTAGGCTGACAGCTCCAAAATGGGCAGAATTTTAAAATTCAGGCCACAGCTCATATTGAACAGACTGAGGAACAGTTGGACCTTCAGATAAAGGATAGTAAAATTTGTTCCTGTGGTACGTCACGGGGGACTTCGTGTGTACGGCAGCCTTACCACATTTTTTCCAAGAATTCTTAAATTTAAATAGATGTATGTAGTATAGTATAGATTCTTGACTTTTTTTAAATGGTTGTTACCAGGGTCACTTTGCGTATCCAGATCCTTCCCAGTGGACAGATGAAGAGCTGGGTATCCCGCCTGATGATGAAGACTGAAAGTGTAGACGCAAACTCTTTATAAGCGGTATGTCTCAAGTTCCTTTTTAAAGCTATGTTTACCTTTGTCAGTAAACATGTTTTAACGTTGTACCTATGATATGATGGTCTCAGAGGAACTGCATTTTCTGACAGGATGAAGAAAATTGTATCATGTCAATTTTCTGTCTTCAGTATTTTCCCATTTGCTGTCTGTATTTCTCCCTCCCCTTTCTTTTGGTCTCATCTTCCTTTTCATTATGTGTTTTAAAAACTGTTCTTTTCCTAAATTGTGTTATAATTCATGATCTCATTTACCCATCTATTGATTAAAGACCTTTTAAGTACCAACTCTGCTCAAGAACTGCAACAGTGGACAAGACAGGGAGCTTACAGTGTGTGTTTCTAGTTGCAGAAATAACAGTGTTCTACCCTCAGTGTTTAAGTGGAGAGCTCCAGCATATGGAAATACGACATTCATGGACATTAACTCTTTAAACAGTAAAAGGTTCTGGCCCTTTCATTTTCTAGATTAAAGTCAGAGTTTTCCTTCTTTCAGAAGGAAGGTACTGGGAGTCCCTTTCTCCACAAACTCCTAGGGGGTTAAGACATTCTCATTTAACGTGTTTTTAAATCATTACACATTAATAATTACTGTCATTCAGAATGCCCTGGAAATTGTTTTAAAGGCTAGGAAACTGTAAATGATAGCAAAGTGTTCCCATTACATCATACTATAACTGTGCCGTTATAAATTTAATTAGAAGTCGCTTATTGACATGAAAATGACAGCAGTTTTGGGGTGTGTAGGGAGGAAGGGGATGGGAAAAAATGTCACCAAAGAGCAGGCAGTTAAGCTGTTGGACTGTTCGTTTTCTCTCTGGCTTTTCTGTGCACAGAGGGTCCGGTACTTACCAGGCCTCTGGCTTCCCATGGTAACTGGCATCTGCCAGCACTAACCCTGTCATCTTACAGATTTCCCAATATTTCTGCACACAGTCCTTAACATTTTGTTTTAATGACTAGACTGTAAACTTTTGAGAAAGCAAGGTGATGTTTCTTTTCTCCTGCACAAGACTGCTTCCATGACTGGTGCTCAGTGAATACTTGAATGATTGAATGAACAAGAAGTATGCATTTGAATTATTGAAAATAAAGGTATTTAAAGCTTCCCACTTTTGTTTCCTTGCAGGAGCCAAGTGAGAATTTCAAGAAATTAATAGACTTTATATTGTACACTAAAGTTGTAAATTAAACTGTTTTGGTCAAGAATGAGGAACTGAGTTTGATGTTTCTGATAATGATGACCACCCACTATGGGCTATTTTCTGTGGTCTTAGCTGCTGTGCTGATGGGTTATAGGCCCTTTCAGGGGATCCGTTTGGTGTCCTACAGTGTAGATAGGTGTTAGCGCCGGTCAATGAGGACATGGTGGCTCAAGGAGGTGAAGTAACTTGCTTGGGGTCACATACTGATAAGGGGCAACATTAGGTCTGACCCCACACTTAACTGCAGTACCATACTTGCCTCCTTAGCTAATACATAGTTGTATGTATGTAGAGAGTTAATGTGAAAACTCATGCCATTTCTCTACTGTTGGTATATTCTTGCCCAGGCCAGAAGTCAGTGCAGCCCACTTAACTGTTTAATCTCTCTTGGGCTGGGCATTATATTGAGTGGCCATTTGTGGAATTCTTAAGACACACTTCTAGGAATTCTTAGGATTGGAGGAATGGGAGATAAGGGTGAAAATAGGATATTCTACTTTTTCTGTGATTTGTTTCAAAATATTTTCCAACTTCTATAGCATCACAATTTTGACAGTAGGTAAAAGAATTTTCCTCTGTCCTACAGATAAAATCTGCAATATAGAGTAGCTTAATAAATTGTCCAGCATAACTTCATATTTCTAATTTCTGATTTTGACCACATAGGTGTTGGGAATACAGTGTCAAGAACACAGGTAAGATTCTGTTCTCAGAGAACTTAGATTTTAGGAAGGCAAGACAGACAAGTACATAGTTGAGATTTACTAAGTGCAATGAAGAAAATATTGCTAGAGGTGGGTGGGGAGGGAGGACATTTGAGCTGAACCCTGAACGAGAAGGAATCAGTCATGCAAGGGTGGAGTGCTCCGGGAACAAGGAACAGCAAGAATCATGGTCTCTGGCGGGACCAAGGTCACCGTGTTGCAGTCAGTGCAGCGTCATTCTAGCAGAGGAGGGGGTGGGACTAGGTGGGGTAGGCCGTGGTTGCGGGTTTAGGTGTTATGTTAAATGCAGCGAAGAGCCTTTGGCTGGCTGCACACACAGGTGATCTGATCCAAGTTTCTCATCCTTAGGTTTCCACTCCCACTTTGTTCTCAGTTGTCAGAGTGGGCATCACGGCAGCAAAAACAAGGAGGTGGAACTGCTGTGTAAGAGGGGAGCTGTCTCAGCTGATAAATACGTCAGATCTCTACTTTTTAGGTTTCATTTTTGTCCCCTTCTCCCCCCATATAGAAAGTTTTTTGGGGGAAAGAATGCAGTCTGTAACAATGAACTCAGGTAGGATGATCCCATTAGTTCTTTTCCTTAGAAATCAGTTGTTTGACTGGAACTGAAAGATAACTTTATAAACAGCAGCCTTCTAAACTCAGCCAATGTGGCGTCCACATACTGGATCCTCTTCTATACTAAGGCTGTAAAGCCAATTTGAGCTGTGGCAGAAATTGTTCCTTGCCTTTTCTTGGAGGAATGGGCCTCCACCCTATTATTACAGTTTTATGGGAAGGTACTTTAGTGAGAAAGGGTCCCAAAGAGACATTAAGTACATTTGATTGATGGCTATAATTAAGTGCAAAAGTCTACAATTTAACTATGGGCCAGGCACTGTTGTAGTAACACTTTATCTGTATTAATTTGTAAAGTCCTCATATTATTCTTTTTAGAGATGAGAAAGTTGACCTGCTGATACATTAGGTAATTTGCCCAAGCTTACGGTTCTTTAGACAGCTGAGGTTGAAATCCTGGCTGGCTGGCTCTAGGTCAAGTCAGATTTGAGAGTCAACACAGCATGGTGCCAAGCCTTTCTGATTATGACCTCTAAGAAATCATTTCATGTTGTAACTTAAATATAAATATGCTCCTATACACACACACACACACATATATAATCTAAAAGTTCATAAAGCAGTACTTACCTGTGGTGCACACTGGTATTTTTTTTTTCTATTCTACATAAAAAAATGGTTGAGACTGCTTTTACTTTGAAAAACTGGCACAGTGCTTCAAGAACTCGGGTTCTGGAATCAAACTGGCTGGATCTGACTCATAGCTCTAAAACTTGCAGTGAGTTTAGGCAGATACTTACCTGTGCCTCAATTTCCTCATTTGGAAAATGAACTAAATAGATTAAATGAGTTACCATATAAAGCCCTTAGAATTGTGTTTGACATGAAGGAAACACTGTAAATGGAAGCAGTTGTTATTTCTAGACCATTGGGTCTAAGCTAAGCTAACAGTGACCCTGGAATCCCAGTTGACTTTTATAAAAAAGCCTCCATATGGAGGTAGACTAAGCTTATAAACAGACCTTCCAGCAGTTGCAGCGCCATCCCTGTCTGTCTAAAACAAGTCAGACATGTAGGATGTCTCTCCCTTCCTGACGAGTACCTGCAAGTACAATCAACAAGTACATTCAAAGTTGAGCTTTAGGGTATGGCCTGGTAGATGGGAGAGGTGTATTTTCAAAATGGGAATGTAGATGGTGAAAGAACTACTGATGGCAACAGAGATCAAGCATCAAATTTTAACACATAAATTTGTAACTTGTTTCCTATGGAACCCTGAGTGTAAAAACCCAATTGTTTATCTAAAAAAGTTGTGAGACAAGGAAGGTACTGGCTGCGGAACGCCTGTGTTTGCACATTTCAGGAAGGTTCAGAAGTTATCTTGGTTCTACTTGCCCCAAGGACTGTTGTGTAGAAGAGGCTGACCTGGTTCCTGCCGCCACCACCTCATCGGGAGTGTCCACGGGACAGTTGTGTGCAGTGAAGACATGGGTGCTGAGCTGGTGCCAACCTGCCTCAGCAGTTGGGCCTCTGCCTTTGGGCATCTACATGAGCAGTGGCTCGCCTGACTGGTGAAGCCAGCAGGGCAAGTATGCCTGGTGCATTATTTCTAGCTACAAACTCACCATCATAGAGTCAACACCCATTTCTAACCCAATCTCATCATAGCCATCACAACCACAACAAATTTATATGTAACATAAATGCATAGTACTGACCTTGAAACAAAGTCCTGACTTTGAGTCCTGCCTGCATGGGCCTAGGTTAAGTCAACCTTGGGGACTCATACAGTTACTGGTATGAGGGGATTATCTTTAGAACTCTGTTCTGTCATTTTATGAGTCTAGGAGTCCTATATAACCTGGACAAGTCCACTCATCACAGCCCCTGGTAACATTTAAGAGCCAGTGTGCTGGGTTCTTTAAAATAGAATGTTATCGCAGTAATTAAAGCATTCTTAATTCTGGGCTAAATTTTAAGGAAAACCTCTAACAGAATAATACATTCTTAAAATATAAGGCCACAGTTACTCTATTGCAATCATGTATGGAAGTTATTTAAAAATGAGTTTCTATAATATTTATATTACAGAATTTTATTTTACAAGGAAAACAACTTCAGTTCAGAGAAGATACTTGTCTGGACAGCATTTTATGATTAGTTGGAGGGGCATGTAGTCCAGAAACATGATTCCAGAAACAAAATGTGTGTCATCTTGAAGCCTTTTCTGTTCCTTCATACTGTTCTCACACACAAGGTTTCCAGGTGAAGTTTTGAAATTGTATCTCTTAGAAACTTTGCCCTGTAATTTGACACAATTTGAAGATAGTCTAGGTGTCTTTCAAACTTCAGGTCATAATCAGGTGCACAAAATCATCTCATTGGGGTAGCCAGCATTAAGAAAAATGAAGTATAAAACATGATATGTAGTTTCAAATATATGTTTGTGTGTACATTCTGTGTTCCAACAGAAAATGTGTTACTGAAAGTTGTGTCAAAAAACTTAAAAGGTACAGTTCTAAGAACTTTTTCACCCAAACTCTTTGAATGACTCGCTGCACCCACTCAACCAAGCCACTAGAGGGGCACAGCCAAGTCTCACCCCATAAAATACTTGAGGGTCATGAACTCCGGACAAAAGACTATAACAGTGCGGCCAGTACAATGTACCAGGCATTCAGGACAGCTTACTTTAAAAATAGTTCTCACATAAGAACTAACTAATACCCACCAAGCAATAACTTACATTATGTATGAAACAAAATGTACAATTCTTAGTCCCTCTGGTACCTAAAGAACCGACCGTCAAAATACTGCCTACCCCTGCCTATTTCTGTGATGGAATGTAAAAGTGCTAGGAAAATAATTTTGATAAAGTCTTCTCCATGCAGTCAATCTTTATTATAGCAGTATTTGCATATTCACATCAAATACATAGAACTTTTTCGCCTTTTATATATAATACAGTTTTTAAATAACTTTACACAGAAATAAATTTCTTCAATCTGAATTTTAGCTATCTTTTTATTTAATTTCCATGCTTTCTATCCAAACTGAACAATATTTTCCATTGTACAAATTTACATGGGAAAAACTCCAAAGTACAAATGAAGGGACCTGAGCAGGAAAGAGAAAGTATCAAGAAGTGGGGAAGAATAAAAAACAAAACAAGATTCAAGCAGACACGGGATTAAGGGACAACAGGGAGACAACAACATCCATTTGAGTGAAAATAAATGTCTTTTTATATTAATTGAAAAATAAGCTTTAAAAATAGTTACTCCATTGTAATTTTTGCAAAGCAGGTATAGAGAGGTCTGTGGACAGTTACAAAGTCCCCACCTTTTCACTGGGCACACCCCAGACTCCATGAGAACCTTTTCAATGCTTGAGTGGAACTGAAATGAACTACCTTGAACCTTTGGCAGCAAGAGAGGAATGTATATGTGAATTGCCATAAGGTTTGGAGTGGTAAACCAGGAGCCATTTAATTCACTGCAGTTAAAACATGAAGGATTTCCCTTTCCTCTCCCTTACAGAAGAATTGTCCTCAAACCAAGAAGTGAAAAGTGGGGTAGGGTAATTTCCTTTTTCTTTCTTGGTCTAAACCAAACAGCAATCCTAACTACTGAACAGAATCCAAAGGGATGTAAGTCAATGAACAAATTCAATCCCCTGATCAGTTGTATGCTCCTGTTTCAGGAGAAAGAAAGTGCTGAGTGAGGAAAGGGTCAGCGTACAACCAACAAATGCAATTACCAGAAAAATATGTCACACTGACAGAGTTCTTCAAATCGGGTGATATGAAGGCCAAACTAAGACTTGTATTATGGCCAAAGAAAACAGGGCCCAATGAATGCATTTTCAAATGAAGGAGGGACAAGAGTACAGCATACACACACACCCCTGTGTGTAAACTAATAAAATGAAGATAAATAAGACAAAGAGAACACGAATAAAAAGGCATATGTTTACATAGCTGGTTTTAATCAGCTAAGGAACATACACAAATGTATTGGGAAGGAATGATTTTTTTAAAAACTGTTCACAGCTTCGACTAAAAAGCACACTTATTGCACTTATATTTTATTTCAGATAAGCATAATTATTTCCCACCACCCTATCAATTTTTACCTACCCCCAGGCTTGCACACCACCCTCCCTTCCCATTTTGGTCCATTTAAAAAAAAGTTATGCCTAGTCCATGAGCTTTGTTGCTTACGCTAGCCTGAAGTTCTACTCACCAAAACACATGTGGGCTAAAAAAGGCTTAACACACAAATGCAACACAAAATAATTTTCAAAACAAAACCGGTATTAAGCATCTTACTCATAACCCCCATCTCCATCCCTGTAAACAGAACCCTGCCTCTGCCACATCTCTTCAGTGGATCCCACCTGATTCCCCACACAGACTCGGGGATGAGAATCATCTGGCTCATGGGTGCTGGGCAACGTGCTAGAAGCAGACGGTCTCCACAATTTTTTTTTATACTAACATGAGTAAACATATTTCAGTTGTTTTCAACTGTAGATTGAAGTAGTCAATCTATAGAATTCTTAAAAAAAAACCTTAACCCCCCCCCAAATGGATACAATGGCTGTATCTTCACGCACAACTGGTTATATTATTTATTGTCATTAGTAGTCAAAACAACTAATAAAATTAAACATTTTAATTAAACTGATGTAGTAATTAATAAGACTAATACTTGGGTAAAGGTAGCCAAAAGGTTAAGAAGAATTTTAAAAATATTTTTAAAAATCAAGAATTGAAGTTGTAGATGTTGAAATGCAAGATCTACTTAATCACTTTTTTGAGGTGGGGACTAATGGTCCCTATATGTTTTAGAATAAAGCACTGTTGCCTTAATTTAAGATTTTAGGTCTTAAGTTTCTGTCCTCTTATACCTTTAAAAACGTGGTAGAAAATGTTAATTACCCTTTCCATGACTGGCAAAATTTAGGACTGAATTTCAATTTCAATGTCTTTGTTCAAGCAGAATGAAAGTAAGTTATATGGAAACAATAAGACTAAGTTTGCTCTTTAGTGTACTGGTAAAACAAAAATCTTACCAGTATTTTCTATTTCACCAGAGCTAGCAACATGGAACATGAGCCACTAGCCATTTCATTCTCCTCTGGCCAATATACAAACTGGGCAGACGCTACTACACTCCTGATGTGCTCAACAACCTCCGCCGGTAGCAATGCACCTCAGTCAGATGGCCAGAGAACTCACTTAGGACAGTATATTGCCTTTCTCGGGGTGGCGAGGAATGAAACAAGATACAAGAAACACACCATGGAGTGTGTCAGTTCACGCCCACTGCCAGCTCATTAACTATCCCAAAGCCCCCTCCGCAGTCTGAAGAGCAGGACATTCCCAGTTAATTGGCAAACAAGGTCTGGGAGGCAAGCTTACATTTCAAACTTTGAAAAATCAGTGTCTAGGTTGGCAGCAGATGCGGGAAACTGATACAGTCAAATTCTGTCCTGCATGTTAATGCCCCTCCCCACTAGTCAATGCATAACTGTTGCCCAGCATACAGTACTTCAAGCCTAACCCACAGCAACTTCTTTAGATGTCTGTCAAACAGTTGTGTTATATAAAAGTTCCAAGCTTTGAAGAACCTATGGGAGTACAAAAAGTTTCTCTAGAAATGTCACTGAACTATAATTTCAACCTAGTTGCCTATGTGATAAATACATCTGATTATACTAGGGATTATGTGCTTTAAAAAAATAATTTTTTTCACTGAAAATTTACCTGTTTTCTCATTTTTTAAATGTGATTTTGGCTATAAACTCTTCAGTGCATTTATCTTTGCAGTCTAAATTGCACTCTAAAAAACATTAACACAGCTGAGTTAGACCAGAATGGCTGCTCTCTTCACAAATCAGATTTCTGCTAAAATTTTAGCTTTTTTATTGCATCACGAAGGCACAGTAAGTTCATTTGGCAAATCATCAAGATATTTTTCTAGAGCCTCAACGTATGACCGGTAAGCTATCTGCTGTTCATACAGTAAAACTTTCCATGTCTGGCTATGTTTTTGTTTTGTTTTAAATATCCTAATGGTTGGAATCTGCTAGTCTCAAGGTGCTGATATTCTAGCACTAACAATGCCAACTTGGACAAAGAGAATCTTGCAAAATGGGTAATCATTCCACCCTCTTAGCTGGGCAGTTTCTCGTATAGGAATTACCTGTGCATGGACAAAGCTGTGGCTAACTCATTATGAAGATGTATGTCTTGCCAAGCCTACTGAAAATTAAGGTTATATCACTGTTAGTGAATTGTTACCATAACTATTTAATTTCATGCAACTGATTTAAGATTACCAGTCTGAAACATACCCCTAGACAGATTCTGGCACCACTTTCAACAACATTCAGATACTCTGAGCTACGTTTTTCAGTATTACTGCTTAAACATATTTCTTGAGAGTGCTCAAGAAACAAGTACACATAAAAATTAAAATCTCAAATTGTCTTCATGTTCTAGAGCTCCTGACTTTTAATATTTTAAATTAAATAACAATTCATTACCTCATTCTGAGGAGGTAGTTTTTTTTGAAGAGGTCACCTGAACCCTGCAATGTGTTTCAAACTAAAGCTAGATGAGGTTTGCAGGAGGCTGGAGAGGTGAATGTACAGGAGGGGCAGGTGAGATCTGAGGAGGGCATGCAGCAGTTGGAACACTGCCTGATGAATAAAAGGTAACATTGTGTGATAAAAGAGCAGTGACTGCACCCAACAAGAAGCTAGGAAATATTTACAAAGTTTCAGGTTGACAGTGTTGAAGTCTTGAACTGTAACTATATAATGCTCTTTTCTCTCCAACATCAACACAAATGTAACATATATACTTTACATGGGATTTTATCCTCTAGGATGCCCCAATATGTCATACAAGATCTCAAATATAATCAGGGACTGGATGTTCAGGAACCAGAATTTAACAGCTAGGCTGAATCTTCTTTTAAGGTACACATAAATACAAATGACCACATTGGATTTTCTATTCATAAATCCCTTTTATAAACTACTTTTTGGTATTATTTCAGTGGCAAAAATCTAGACCATAGACTCTAGTTTAATGATGAAAAAGTCCATCAGGAATACTACATACTTTAAAACAATCTTTTAAGGTTGTTCTCAAAATTTTCAGGCAGCTTCACCTCTCCTCACTCAAAATAAAATACACTACTACAAAAGGCACTGCAGCCACTTTACAGAAAAGACAGATACTTACAGCTCTATGAGATAAACAGTGAAGCAGCCACAAACTATCTATACAGATTACTCTTAAAGTGCTTTGCACAAACAAGGAGGTCTTCCTTGTATTAGGAGCTCAACAAGTCTACCTGTAGTCTAAGCATCAAAAAATAAAGCAAGTAAAACTCAGAGGAAACCCCTTTTTCCTGTCATTTGCAAACTAGAGAAAAAAATTATTTGATGGACAAAAGGAACAAAATGGAAATACTAAATTTTTATTTTTTAAGGACGCTAACAATCTCTCAAGAATACCCTGAGCCTGGCTTCTGGGCACAGCTTCATTTGAGATCAAGTCTGATCCCTTTTCCAAATGAGATAAGCAACTTATGCTAAAAACAAAGGGAAGAAAAAAGCACATCACCTTGAATTTTGTTGTGGAAATTCCAATGCTAAGCTTCCTCCATACCTAGTTCCTGTGCTGGCTCCTGTGGAGACTCTACTTGCTCAGTGCAACACGCCTACTGTTCATGCAACAGCTCTCTCCAACCTTGGTAAAGGGAATACAACAATGTTTAAAAGCATCTATGGGGACATGTAAAAAAACAAACAATGCTTTTAAGAGAGAGGCATAATCTCATCAGCACCAATCATCTCCATCTTTGCAAATTGTGAACTGTGTCAAGGTACTGCTCTGTTCACATAAGATTTAAGAACACACTGATTTAAACTCACTATCAACTTCAGGATACTTCCCATTTTACTGGGACAACATTTTACAAGTCCATGGAATTTTCAGTAGGCTTTCCTCTGAATACAGTTGCATCAGCAAAAATCTAATGGCAGTAAGCTTTAGTAGGCTGAGAAATAGGGAGAGTTACAGTTTAAAATTTTTGAATAACAATTTCTAATTATCCAACACATTGTATGGGTCCTAATTTTTTTTCAGGTCCTAGACTACATAGCTTGGTTGGGCTATGTACATTTGATTTGATTTACATTCCTAAATCCTGAGAAGAGATTCTAGACTCCTGATAAGGGAGGTATTTGTCAGTAATTTGACATTAATATATCCAGAGTCACTTTCTTTGCCACAACTGTGATCTATACAGCCCCTCAGTAAAGGCCGAAGCAGCTATGACTAGGTTGTACTTTCCATTTATGCAAAGATAAAGAATGAGGTTCTTAATACCACAGCAGTTCCTTCTATAAAAAATGATGCTGGGCTTCACACATCCTCCCTCAGTCCCAATACACTGAAAATTGCTCTGTTCTCTGCCTGGGGAACTCAGCGGCCAGAGTACCCAACCTTTTGAAGACCAGGCTTGGGAAAAAAGGAAGAAGGAGAATCAATGGAGATGCCACCATTTTTATTTTAGATTGCATATTCTAGATGAAAGACTAAAAAGAGGATGTAGGACGTAGTGTTGGAGTAAGTTGGAAGAAACAATGAGATATTAGCAAAGATGTTAGTGTGGATCCAGCAAGTACCATTAATTTAAAAATTATAAATATTTGTCATTATGCTAAGATTCCTGTATTTAGGTAGAGAAAAGGATAATGATCTTTCTTTAAAAGCTATTTATATAACAAAAATACAATTTTCCAGGATATATAATTCTGGTGGGAAGTATTATTTTATTCCAATTCAATTCAATCTGAAAATTATTTTCTTTTTAATAAAAATATAAGAGAAGAAACTCAGAAATTAAAACTTGTACCTTACATTTAAATTACATAAATGTCTCACATTCAAAACTGTTATCAAGCAGTTTTGCAGGCTTTTAATCAGATACCACCATGGCATTCTGTGCCTGGACAAAGTAGCCACATAAGTACTTGGTTGACTGGAAGAGCTTAGGAGGAAGATAGCAACTGTATTTTCCTGAGAACTTGCTATACTGTGGAGGAAAAGAAAATCCCCGAACACTCATCTTGATTGCTGGACCCAGGGGGAAGAGAAGGCCGCGTGTGCCAGCGCTCTCCAGCCCGCGCGGTCGTGAGGACACCCTCAGGGAGCCAGGGGGCAGAAGGCCAGAGACCCAGGAGGTCGGGAGAAAGATGCAGCATCCCCTTGTCCTCTACACCAAAACCTATCTTCTCCTCACAACTCAACTTCCATTGAAATAAAATAGCTTCATTTTGATAAAAATCTGTCAAAAACTGAACATGCACCACACAGAAAGGGCATGCTGCATTTTTGTTCCTTCCCTCAGAAACTGACCAGCGGTGGCTAGGGGAAAGCTCCACAACAAATCCCAGAACAGGAAAGAGAATGATGCTTGGTAATTGCAACTGCCCCATCAGATGATCAGCCACATACTGATCTGGTGGTTAGAAGGGCAAAGTTGACTGGCAGACTTTCCATAGCAAATCTCCCAAGCTGTAGCAGCAGTTTCTTTCCATCATGCCTGACCATCAAAAGGTCAGAACTCAGGGTCTCTCCTCTGTCTTCCCGGGAGTAAGCAGACTGTATGCACGTGGTATTTGTGTTGAAGAAGAAACACTGGCAGCAGAGAATTCTGGTTCCTAAAACATTCTTCCCTCGTTTGTTGGATGGGAAATTCCATTCTGTTCCACATCAGCTTATGCATTGAAACTTTTGTATCTTTAAAAATTTTTTTTGAGGAACAGAACTGTGTTTTGATGTTAACAAATTGTATGAACACAAGACTTAAGAAATTAGAGTAGATGTTGCCATGATGGTGTGGCTACTTGAAGGCTGCAAATTCTCCTGTAGAGGGAGGACAAGAGCTAATTTTAAAAAAGTTATCTCGACCTAAAGACACAGAAAAGCCTAATTGAAACCTTGCTGAAAGGTGACCAGCTAAATATCACAAATCTAGCAACATCATCATTAATTTAAAAGCAAAAGTCCCTGGAACTCATGAAAGAAGATAACATATAGTATTTAGAATATGGTCCAGTCATACCAATTAAATGTCAAATCTGTAGGTAATATCCCAATTGGGTTTTATATACTAGAGTTCTAATTAAACTGAAAACAGTTGTAATGAACAAAATTTCTCAGAAACTGATTTTAAAATAATACAATTAATTTGTAGAATACTTACTCCTCAATTATCAACTCAATTTTCATTGTTATAATGCCACTACTAGGAAGGAAGAAGCAGGAATTATCCTCATTTTCCAAAAGATAACAATAAAGAGGCCAAATGACTTGTTCACATTACACATCTGACAGAAGGAAAAAAAATCTAGACTCTGTTTTCTGGTTCATTTCACTTTTAAACTACCAAAAAATTATATATAGGCACAAGTCACTGATCATTATTCTCAGCATAAGGAATTCTTTAAACCACAAAGTCTCTTTGAAGTACTATACTCCTTTAGTTACTGAATTTGGGAGCATGATGCCATTTTTTACCTACTACTTTGTCCACTGCTTCTACTTGTAACTAGAGGGCAGTTCCCCAGAAATACTATAGTTAATTTCTGCGGGTTAGCTAATAACTGACAACTATCAGAATTTAGTCAGCCTTAACATCACTTTTCAATAATAGCAGCTTCTGATCAGGATCCAAGCAATCACTTATATGAACATATTATTTAATATAGAAATAACCTAACCATTTTCTGATTGTTATTAGATTCTGCTTGTTACTAGAGAATACTGGCACATCCCAACAAACAAATTGCTAATGACTGGCCGACTGAGCCCTCAGATTACATGCTGATAATATTAGCGATTATTTGAGTGCCTGTTTTATACCAGGGCCTCAGGAATACTTTATACACATTTGCATCTATCCCAGTAACTCTATGAGGCAGGAGCTACTGCTTCTCTTTATTTTACAGAAAAGCAAGCAGGGGTTTAGTGTGGTTATGTAACTTGCCCAACATTTCACAGCTATAAAATGGCAGAGTTAGAATGCAAGGCCAGGTGCTAACTCCCAAGTCCAGGGTCTCAACAATTAACCCCTAAATAATTTTCAATAATTAACAATTTTCTTTCCCATTCTGAATATAACATAATTAGACTGCAGAAAGTGATACCATCTCTTTCCACTTAACTTAAAAAGCAATTCACCAAGGTATTTTGACTGGGAGAATTTGGCTACTTATGAAAAAAAAAATAGCAAAATTACTAAGACCTGGAGAGTTAAATATTTAGAGCATAGCCATAAGAGGCTATTATGTTAACAAAGACTCTAGGAATATATAAACGTTTTCAATACTTTTGGTATGGTTTGTGTACATTATGACTTTAAGGTTATTTTTTCTCAGCATTTTAATACATTTCTTTAGAGTCATTTTTGACATTCTTATGAGTAGTCACCTAATCTAGCAGAATCTAAATCTCATTAAAGGAAACCAATATGAAAACAGGATTTACTTAACAGAAATCTTTATAAAAAAATCTTATTAAAAATCTATAGAGAGAACATTAGAAAATGATAAACTGTAAGCCAAATCTTACATACCACATTAAAAAATAACTTAAAAAATCTTCAGATGTTTCCTAGACATCATTAAAATTAGACACTCCATTTTGTTGAACAGTGTCCTACTCTATGTAAGCTTAAATTTTTATTAGCCTTAAAAATAAAAACACACAGAACAATTTCCAAAGCAAAAAATCTTACCAACAAACTCCAATACCAATAAAGCAAATACTAATAATGATTATCCCACCAGAGTCTACTGCTTCTAATGAAATGCACTTCTTTCCATAATCAGATTTCAGGACCAAGGGGCAAAAAAAAAGACAAAAAGAACTTATATAGTTAGGGAACAATAAAATAAAATTATTCCCATATATGACCCTGAAATCATGGAGAAATTTAAGGAAAAGAAGGGACTAACAGTTGATGGATCTGCTTTTGGAGAAAAGAAAATCTTTTCTTGCTTATTCCTTCCTGCGTTATCTGGAAATCTGTTATCCTACCGCCTACCCTGTTTTATGAGGGAAGACCCAACTCCGCTCGTGTGAAGTTATTTGAAGTGAAATACTGAGATACTGTGTGGCTCTTCGAGAATCTTGGTATATTGATTATTAGCTGAAAAATCAGAGGCCAAAATGAACCATTTTTCTAAAACCTCCCTTCTTCTTGAGAATAACCTAAGTTCTATTTTCCATTTGGCTTAATTTAGGAATAGGTCAGAGGAACACTTGGGAAGAGCCTATGATTTGAGACACCCCAAATATGACGGTTTGTTTATTTGAAAACTAAGGACTTTATTAACTCGTTTAAAAATATTACTAAGTAATTACCCTTTATTCCAGAATTCAATGCATTTCAGCAGCTATTATACATATAGTTTGATTAAAATTCCTTAAAGACAAAGTACGCTATGAAAAATCTAGTATGTTATTTTGTATACAAATCAATCACTGCTTTGGATGTAGGGGGTAGTCTTTTGAAACCACAGTAAGTCCCATTCTTTCTGTGTGGTGACTTTCAGGAAGTTTCAAAAGGATGAGGAACATTTTAGCACAGACACATGGGACTTCTTAAATTCTTAAGAGAAATGATCACAGGAGAGATGAAATATTTAGTGAAATAAAAAGTGCTATAGAAATGCTCAATAATTCTGAATGTTTTAGTCACGAAGTACCCATTTCATAATATGTAAGAAAAAGGGGGCATTCCTGAAATTGGGAGTGACACACTTGAGAGAATGGCCATTAAGCCAATGTGTTAAATAGTCACTAATTTAGAAAGGATAATTTTAACTACTAGTTAAGTATTTAAAATGGCTAAGAGAACACTCTTATATCTGAAAATAAATCTGAAGCACTTGATTAAATGCTGTGATCCCTAATCAAGAAGACACATCTTATTCCTGACTAGTAAAACTTTTAAAATGTGAAAGAAATTTTATAAAAAGGTTGCCTCTTTTTTTAAGGAAGTCAACTTTAATGAAAAGGTTTAGGAAAGAAGGAGTCAGCCACAAGAGAATGAATGTCCTGTTTCAGTTACCTGGTCAAGGAGATTATTCTACATGTGGTTAGGAAAATAACGTTTTTATTTATTTAGGGAATATATCTAAGACTGAGTATAAAACAAACGAAAACAACAGAAAGGGAACTGACATATTTCATTCTAATGCTAGTTTCTACTTCTCAGAATCCATGTTATCTAAACATTCCGTCTGCCACATTTTTAATTTTCTTCCATTGACATTTCCAGGGGGACCAATTTGAATAGAAGAGAATTAATTACTACATGAGCCTTTGATCCATGTTCGAATGCCTATAGGGTGGCATAATGAGTTTCTGAGCAGTTCTAAGAGCAATGCCCTCTGGAAAAGCAGAGTGGCCAAGAAAGAAAGGAAAAGGGGTCAAATGCAGATGCTGGGGGATGGGGCAGTGGTTAGTGTGGGCAGTGTTGGCACGGGAAAAGAGTGAACAAAGAAAGGAAGACAAAAATGAAGCAAGTATACTGGAGAATTATTGAAAGAGCTCTACCAATAAAAAGATTCTTTGACTCTTGAGCCTCAAAATGCCCAAACCTTTGAGCATTTCACTGGCTTCAAAGAAGGATGGCATTTATGCAGATGTTGTCTTTGTACCTGAATGACCCAGCTGTCATCTACATTTTAAAATTATCACAAATTCAAACTGAGTAAATGGAGATGTCTTTAAAAGGCTGGCTTTCGGGCCTAGGCTCACTCTGAAGCAGAAATGGCAATTTCATTGGTAAGATAACAGCAACGCTACATCTTTCATTTTGGATTTTCCTGTAAGATTTTGGTTCACATTAAGAATACACTGCCACATTACAGTCATGTTTAACAAAATAGAGTGTAAGCATTAGAAAATGGTGGAATAAAGAAAGAGAACAGCATTCATTCGGAAAAAGTAAAATCTTGCTGGGCAAAATATATAAGGAGCAAGGAAATTTTATGAGACACATGGATAAGAGGTCTGCTAAAACAGGCATCACAAGAGGTAAGTATAATCTGAACTAATAATAATTTTTAAAAAATCCATAACCTGGTTGTTTGGCAACCAAATAGATCTAGAAGAAAAAGAAACCCGAAAGTTCTCATGGAATTCTGTGAAGCTTTTTTGGGGGAGGAGGAGACAATGCATTTGTATGGAAATTCGGCTTCTATTTGTGTAAGATATCCTGAATATATATATTATCTAAAAGGAACTCCAATGTATAACGTTTCCCCACTAAAATGCCAAAGTTAAACCATGTCACTCATGTCAAACATGCCATTTCTCAGCAATATCTTTGATTATCTACACCCACAATTCATAAAAAGAAATTTTGTCTATTACTTTGAGGGAGTAAAGAACATCCATATTTTCTAAGTTGTAATAAAGATAAATAATTATAGAAAAAATATGAAAAATTAAATTCTAGAACTCCCTAAATTAGATCTGTTCATTTGCCTTATCTAATACAGGCTACCCACCATCAACTTCCCACCTCTACACAAAGGCACAGGAGTAGTGTTATACTCATGAGTCCCTAAGAGCCATGTGATAGATAACAACAAAAGGAAAGTTTAGCTAAAGCTTAATAATTAGAATAACCAAGTAAATAAAACAAATTTGGAAGAGGAAATAAAGCCTCTGGAAGAGGCACCACCAACTTTCAGCAATGCCTATGCATTTTAAAAACCCTTGGATATTGAAAATCCATTGCTAAGTATGAATTTTAGGTTCAATATGTATGTATTTAAAGACTGGATATAAAAAATTATATCCAGTCTTTAAAAACATACATATTCTCTGGTTCCCCTTTTAAAAAAAGAATATCCTATTCAATTTAGCAAACATGTAACCAAACAAATATTCATTTTCCTTTGTTCCTACCCTACTGTACTCTCTCACTTATTTGTTTCAGTGGATAGGAAACGCACCATATCCCCCTGCCTGGATGGGTGTTTTTGGAGAAGCACAAGCATATAGACTAAAATCCTCTGTTTGGAAGCCAGCCCGATTCAAGGACGGTTCTGATGCACTGCGGTGAATTTTTGGCAATGAGCGGGCCAGCAGCTCAATAGAGGCGAGAATCTAAAAGAAGCAAAAAGAAAAAGAGGAAAGAATGAAAATCTAGGTGGTATTAATCTCTAAGAACCCCATCATACTTTACAAGAAAGTACTGAAATCTTACATTGTTTTCAGTATTATCCTGAATGCCTGGAAAACTACTGAAGAAACTGATACTTTTCCTTAAAGAGAAAAGAGAATTACCAAACTACTATAGCTTTAATATCTAAACTGTATGGGGATAGTTAGATTTTATTCACATTTTAGCTCATTTGCCAGCCTTGGAACAGTAAATAATTAAAAATTTTAAACCAATTCTATACCTGTTTCTTATAGGCCACAGTCTCTTTTAAGAAGATGGAGCATAATTAAGTAAAGCACTATATGACTTCATAAACAGGACCATCAGAGCAACTCATTCTTTAAAGAAACTTAGTAATGGGAAATGTCTGTCACACACATAATTAAAGGTAGGCCTCCAATGACCCAGACTCCTATTGGCACAGGAGTGAGTAGTGAGAGGTGGCAACCCAAAAGTGAAGGAGAAGACAGGAAAACTACAAATAGATACCGATACACAAAACGTAGAAATTCAGCATATTTTAAGGTATAAAGAAACAGGTGATGACTCTTGAAGGCATACAGTATGATAATGCATGTTCATAATTGTGAGACATACATGTAAAAGGCTTGGCATAATGCCTGGAATATAGTAAGTATTCAATAAAACTTAAGCAGCTGTTATTATTATTATTATTATTATTTTCTGAGCCACCAAAACTTTTTTGAAAGTTAAACTGTAATCTACATAATGATTAGTAAAAGAAGGCAAAGAAATAAGCCATTTTACAGAAATTTAAAAATTACAAGCATCACACACAAATAAAAATTCAAATAATACAGAAAAAGTATAAATCCTACCTTCCAGGGGTAACCACTGTTAAAGAGTCTATACTTTCTTCTGGACCTTTCCTATGCATAAACATGCACATATGAAAACAGAGCCCATCTCCGCCCTCACCACCATTTAAAGTGGTATCATACTATACATATTTTTTTGCACTGCTTTCTTTTTCACTCACCGATATCCATACCATCTACAGAGCTACCTGATCCTTATGTCTTCAGTTTTTCCTGTTACAGTAAACATTCTTGTATATATTTGAATAGCATATATTTTTAGGAGTGAAATTACTGGAGCAAGGGGTGTATGAATTATAAGTTTAGGGATTCTACTAAGTCCTTTCAAAAGGCCAAACCAACTTACACTCCCACAAAGACTGTTAATTTTAAAAGGAAGGCTATTCCTCAGTTCCCAGCATTGTTCCCAGTGCTGGATGTTAACCATCTGAGAGGCCAAACCAAAGTGTATTCACTGTTGTGCTACTCCACATTTTACTGATTGTCATTGAACCCTTAACATCTTATCTAAGTTCATTCACAATTTGTATTTCTTTTGTGAATCATCAGTTCTTACCTTTGTTTTCTATTATCTTTTACTTATTGATTGGTAGGAGTCCTTTGCATAACAGAGAATTTCTTTGTTATAAATGCTATAATTATTTTTCTGTTTATCTTTCAATATTATTTTTATCATACAGAAGTTTAAAAACTTTGAATGTCATCATACCTGCTAATCTTTTCCTTTATATAATTTCTTTATTTTGTCTCTTGCTTACTAGGAAAGCCTTTCCTACTTCAAGGTTATAAAAATGATTTTGTATTTTATAGCTTTGTTTTTATATATAAATCTTGAGCCATTTGAAATTTATGTTTGTGTATGGTGTGAAAAGAAATCCTGTAATTAAAAATTTTAAAAGCCTTCAATAATTTGGACAATTCATATGTGCATTTTATTTTCTGATACCATGCAAAGAATGAAGTATTACTTGTATTTAGAAATACAAACATTTTGTCCTGTTTAATTCATTTAAAAAGTGAATTTGAATTATTAATCAAATTATCATTTGAATTATTAATGCACATCAACCTTATTAAATAGGAAACCCTGGCACCTGGGATTGAAAAGAACATGGTGCAGGGTTCTGCTCATATTGGCCAATAATACTAGTCTTTTACTTTGATAATCTTAAACCAGTGATTTTTTTGGGTTAAAAAAACCAACAATTTCTCAAAGAAACAGTAAATTAATTTCATTACATAAAACATGTATCTACCTACCCATTCATTTGGCTTCCCTTCCCCACTCTGTGATAGCACCTGGGGAACTTGTTAAAATCATAAATTCTATATTTATTCTTTAGATGGAAATAAAAGATTTACTCATTCTTGTGATAGTGACTTCTATCTAAGAAACCAACCCAAGTAGGACTGGGTATTCAAAGATAAAAGGTTCACAAAGGACCAACTCCCTAATTTGGTAGCTGAGCAACTATGGGAGTCAGTACTTCCTACTTGAAAACTATTGATTTATTGAGACATATCTACAGTATCTATTAGGAACTTTGTAAGCATAAAAAACACTGAAATTTATTACAATATCTATTACAGCTAAGCTTTCTAAGTTTGTTCAGGTAAGTAGTTCCAGTTCATGAGGCCTATGAAAGATTATTAACTTAAGTGCTTCAGCATTACAGCATGTAAAGATAAAAAGCAATGGAAAATTTTCAAGAATCAGGGAAAGGCAGACAGTGCCAATAGTTGCCTTTTCTTTTTGCCTCATGTGGAAATGGTCCTCAAAAAGACCTAATATTAAATGGATGCTTGGAACCTGTTTACTTTACCACCCAGAAGAATTAAGCAGCAGTTCTCAAAGTGTGGTCTGTGGAAAAACTATTTTCACAATAACACTAAGATATTACTTGCCTTTTTTACAGTCACTATTTTACACGTGTAAGTAGAGTTTTCAGAGATTACATGACATAAGATACTGCAACATAAAGAATGCAAAGCAGAGAATCCAGCTAGCATTCTGCACAGACTTACAAGAAATGTAAAACAATACCACTCTTTTCACTAATTTTTTGTTTGGGAAAATAGAATTATTCATAAAAATGTTATTTAACATGCAATGGCTTTATTTTTACATAAATTTATAAATAGTTAAAAACCTTAGTTTTAATTTCTAAAATGGTAATTGTTACTTATACAAACGAAAGCTCTTTGGGGGTCTTCTATAATTCTTAAGCGTGTAAAAGTATTCTGAGACCCAAATGTTTGAGATCTGCTAGACATAAGCAAAGTCCTTCTGAGTATTTTGTATTGGGATCCCAAAGCTCTAGGTGTACCACTGTTCAACTTTCATGAAATCATCTTTATGTGTCTACTTATCTGGCATCTGCATATAATCACATGGAATCCAAATCAATGAAATATGAACTGTGTGCTCTAAAAAGTGCTTAAAATCTGCATCTGAGTATCAGTCCCTCCTTTTAGGTAACATTTAGCTTTTTCTTACTTGGGGAAAGAGTGGTCTCTCATCTCTTTTCTTTTTTAGGCACTCTGCCATTAATCTCTTCATGGCTTTCGGACAGTTACTCCGTACCTTACTGAGATCTGGAGACAGATAGCCTCGTCCCACCATAAAAATTATCTGGGGAGGAAAAAAAGGTAAATAGGGAAGTTGAAAAATACATAAGCATTGAAAATTCAACAAACTGTGCACTTAGAACACATGTTACTTTTCTGTATGTACATTATTATACTTTAATAAAAAGTTCAAAAACAATCCTGATCCCTATACATCATAGATTGTGGGGAACCAATATTTACCAGGCTGCAAGCTGAAATCTTCATAACCTCTGGACAATTGTCAAGGTCTCCTAATTGCTACCCATGTGGCCAGTCTCTCTTCATCCAATCCACTGTCCTACCAACAGGGCAATCATTCTAAAACAGGTTGGATCATGCCTCTTTTCTACTTAAAAAATAGTTTACTGAGCATTAATTTTTGGGCATTGTGCTAAGTCCTTTATATATATGTAGCAGAAAGCAAAAAGGTCAACCTTTTAAACAATTATTTTGGCAACTGCATTTTTTTTTTTTTTGGCAACTGCATTTTAAACTCTTGTTGAGGAAATGCTAATGGGTATGAGAATCAGACTCCTCCAGAGGGAAGAAGGGGAAGTGGGAACTCCTCTGTTGAATAAAGTAAGAGGGTTTGTCTTCCTGGGGTACAAAGATTTATGATTCTCCTGATGTCTTAGTTTTCTAATTTTTGGCTCTTTTGAGAGAGTGGGCAGACAGATGTTAGGAGTCCTGGGACTCAGGGAGGAGAGAGGTATTTTGATCTTAGAGGGACCAGATCCAATAGGGACAGGCTAGGGTTAGGGGGAAGGAGCCCGTAAGAGTTTCTGTTATGGGGCAGAGCTGATGAATTTTAGGAACAGCCAAGTTTGATACCCTTTTTGTTATTTCCTATATCGTGATGTGATCACCCTTGTTCAACTGTAAGCTGATTTGTCTGAGCACCACTAAAGTCGAAGTGTGAAGCTTATCCTTTCCCATCTCCTCTATTACAAAACTGCCCTTCTTCCACTTTACAAAAGGCATATGCACACAGAACTTGACTAGAGTATACATTGTTCCAGGGTATAAAACCACTGGGGGGGGAGTACTAAAGGGACACTTCCAAATACTGGTCTAAGTGTGTTCTAATGAATGGGCAATAAATCCCCTTGTAAAGACAGTTGTTTCCCAATTCTTTGCTTTCAGCAAAATTAACTGAATTGACAGCTATTAAAATAATTTTTAATGACAGGTTATTATGTAATTTTTGGTATGTTACAGAAATGAGTTCAAATAATTGAGTGATATGGTACATGGTAAAGGACTGATTCTGCCCAAAGAGAGGGCTGGCCTTTGCCTTTGATTCCTGGGAGGAAACCCCTAAGCCCTTGGAACATCCTGCCTAATAAAAGTATCTTTGTTCACCTGGGGGACTTGGGTCATGCCAGATAGTCTATGCTATCAGTGTAACTTATGGAGAGGGCTTTGAGTCATGTGGTTCAGCTTGACTTCTAGAGGGGCTGAAAACTAAGGTCAGCCACAGAGGTAGTCAACCACATTTTTCTGACTGAGCCCCAATAATCACTCTGGACTCCAAGGCTGAAGTGAGTTTTCCTGGTTGGCGGTACTTTCCGCATGTTGTCATGCATTTCTGCCAGGAGGATTTAGTGCTGTCCAGAATTCCACTGGGAGAGGACAACTGGAACCTCTAAATATGGAACTCTCTTGGATTCTGCCCTATGTGCCTCTTCCCTTGGTGAATTTTAATCTGTATTCTTTTGTTGTAATAATAACTGTGAGTATTACCAATTTTCAGTGTGTTCTGTGAGATTTAATGACTGACCTGAGGGTGGTCTTGTGGACCAGTGACCTCTGCATATGGTTATAACAAAACCCCTGGCATTCCCATTTTCTTATTTATTTGAACAATATTTCTCAGTGCTTGCTTCCTTAAAAATAAAATAAGGAAAGGGACTGATGCTACATCGTAGTTCATTCTAGCAAAAGGCATATTTATCTATAAATATGTGAAGAGAAAAATCCCTTAATGTTAAGATACATGAAAAAAAATTTACCCTTTATGTTTCTGTACATTAAAATGTGCTATTTTCATGTTATAAATTATTATTAATAGCATAATTAAGAATGTAAAAAATTAACACACAGAGCCTAACATTTTTTAAATTCTTAATTTATATACATATACTTTGTTGCAGATATATAACTTGAGTGATCAGTAAAAGGTTTCAAAAGCATAAAAATATGTTACATTAGGAAAAAAAATTCTATGGGGGAAGTAGAATACAAATAGTTAAAAGGAAAAAAAAGAGCCATGAAAATTTTCAAAAATTCATGATGAGCTTTTGGTATTTTTTAAATTTTTAAATTAATCATTTTTTTTATTTTTAAAAATTCTTCCTATTATTTATCTACAATTACATGAAGAACACTATGTTTACCAGGCTCCCCCACTCACCAAGTCTCCCCCCACACCCCACTACAGTCACTGTCCATCAGCGTAGCAAGATGCTCTATAATCACCACCTGTCTTCTCTGTGTTGCACAGCCCTCCCCGTGCCCCCCAACAACACTATACATGCTAATCATAATGCCCCCTTTCTTTTTCCCCACCCTTATCCCTCCCTTCGCACCCATCCTCCCCAGTCCCTTTTCCTTTGGTAACTGTTAGTCCATTCTTGGGTTCTGTGAGTCTGCTGCTGTATTGTTCCTTGAGTTTTTCTTTGTTCTTATACTCCACATATGAGTGAAATCATTTGGAACTTGTCTTTCTCTGCCTGGCTTATTTCACTGAACATAATACCCTCTAGCTCCATCCATGTTGTTGCAAATAGTAGGATTTGTTTTCTTCTTATGACTGAATAATATTCCATTGTGTATATGTACCACATCTTCTTTATCTATTCGTTTACTGATGGACACTTAGGTTGCTTCCATTTCTTGGCTATTGTAAATAGTGCTGTGATAAACATAGGTGTGCATCTGTCTTTTTCAAACTGGGCTGCTGCATTCTTAGGGTAAATTCCTAGAAGTGGAATTCCTGGGTCAAATGGTATTTCTATTTTGAGCATTTTGAGGAACCTCCATACTGCTTTCCACATGGTTGAACTAATTTACATTCCCACCAGCAGTGTAGGAGGGTTCCCCTTTCTCCACAACCTTGCCAACATTTGTTGTTGTTTGTCTTTTGGATGGTAGCCATCCTTACTGGTGTGAGATGATATCTCATTGTGGTTTTAATTTGCATTTCTCTTATGACTAGCAATGTGGAGCATCTTTTCATGTGTCTGTTGGCCATCTGAATTTCTTCTTTAGAGAACTGTCTGTTCAGCTCCTCTGCCTCTGCCCATTTTTTAATTGGATTATTTGCTTTTTGTTTGTTGAGGTGTGTGAACTCTTTATATATTTTGGATGTCAAGCCTTTATCGGATCTGTCATTTATGAATATACATTCTCCCATACTGTAGGATACCTTTTTGTTCTATTGATGGTGTCCTTTGCTGTACAGAAGCTTTTCAGCTTGATATAGACCCACTTGTTTATTTTTGCTTTTGTTTCCCTTGCCCGGGGAGATATGTTCAAGAAGAGGTCACTCATGTTTATGTCTAAGAGATTTTTGCCTATGTTTTTTCCTAAGAGTTTTATGGTTTCATGACTTACATTCAAGTCTTTGATCCATTTCAAATTTACTTTTGTGTATGGGGTTAGACAGTGATCCAGTTTCATTCTCTTACAGGTAGCTGTCCAGTTTTGCCAGCACCATCTGTTGAAGAGACTGTCATTTCCCCATTGTATGTCCATGGCTCCTTTATCGAATATTAATTGACCATATATGTTTGGGTTAATGTTTGGAGTCTCTATTCTGTTCCACTGGTCTGTGGCTCTGTTCTTGTGCCAGTACCAAATTGTCTTGATTAATGTGGCTTTGTAGTAGAGCTTGAAGTTGGAGAGTGAGATCCCCCCCACTTTGTTCTTCCTTCTCAAGATTGCTTTAGCTATTCGGGGTCTTTGGTGTTTCCACATGAATTTTTGAACTAGTTGTTCCAGCTCATTGAAGAATGCTGTTGGTAATTTGATAGGGATTGCATCAAATCTGTATATTGTTTTGGGCTGGATGGCCATTTTGACAATATTAATTCTTCCTAGCCAGGCGCATGGGATGAGTTTCCATTTGTTAGTGACCTCTTTAATTTCTCTTAAGAGTGTCTTATAGTTTTCAGGGTATAGGTCTTTCACTTCCTTGGTTAGGTTTATTCCTAGGTATTTTATTCTTTTTGATGCTACTGTGAATGGAATTGTTTTCCTGATTTCTCTTTCTATTAGTTCATTGTTAGTGTGTAGGAAAGCCACAGATTTCTGTGTGTTAATTTTGTATCCTGCAACTTTGCTGAATTCTGATATTAGTTCTAGTAGTTTTGGAGTGGAGTCTTTAGAGTTTTTTATGTACAATATCATGTCATCTGTAAATAGTGACAGTTTAACTTCTCCTTTACCAATCTGGATTCCTTGTATTTCTTTGTTTTCTCTAATTGCCGTGGCTACGACCTCCAGTACTATGTTGAATAACAGTGGGGAGAGTGGGCATCCCTGTCTTGTTCCTGATCTCAGAGGAAAAGCTCTCAGCTTCTTGCTGTTCAGTATGATGTTGGCTGTTGATTCTCTTTTTCTCTTAATAAGTCTGGCTAGAGGCTTATCTATTTTGTTTATTCTCTCAAAGAACCAGCTCTTGGTTTTATTGATTTTTTCTATTGTTTTATTCTTCTCAATTTTATTTATTTCTTCTCTGATCTTTATTATGTCCCTCCTTCTGCTGACCTTAGTCCTCATTTGTTCTTTTTCCAATTTAGATAATTGTGACAGTAGACCATTCATTTGGGATTGTTCTTCCTTCTTTAAATATGCCTGCATTGCTATATACTTTTCTTTTAAGACTGCTTTCACTGTGTCCCACAGTAGTTGGGCTTTGTGTTGTTGTCATTTGTCTCCATATTTTGCTGGATCTCCATTTTAATTTGGTCATTGATCCATTGATTATTTAGGGGCATGTTGTTAAGCCTCCATGTGTTTGTGAGCCTTTTTGCTTTCTTTGTACAATTTATTTCTAGTTTTATACCTTTGTGGTCTGAAAAGTTGATTGGTAGGATTTCAATCTTTTTGAATTTACTGAGGCTCTTTTTGTGGCCTAGTGTGTGGTCTATTCTGGGGAGTGTTCAATGTGCACTTGAGAAGAATGTGTATCCTGTTGCTTTTGGATGTAGAGTTCTATAGATGTCTATTATGTCCATCAGTTCTAGTGTGTTGTTCAGTGCCTCTGTGTCCTTACTTATTTTCTGTCTGGTGGATCTATCCTTTGGAGTGAGTGGTGTGTTAAAGTCTCCCAAAATGAATGCATTGCATTCTATTTCTTCCTTTAATTCTGTTAGTATTTGTTTCACATATGTTGGTGCTCCTGTATTGAGTGCATATATATTTATAATGGTTATATCCTCTTGTTGGACTGAGCCCTTTATCATTATGTAATGTCCTTCTTTATCTCTTGTTGCTTTCTTTGTTTTGAAGTCTATTTTGTCTGATACTAGTATTGCAACACCTGCCTTTTCTCCCTGTTGTTTGCATGAAATATCTTTTTCCATCTCTTGACTTTTAATCTGTGCATGTCTTTGGGTTTGAGGTGAGTCTCTTGTAAGCAGCATACAGATGGGTCTTGCTTTTTATCCATTCTATTACTCTGTGTCTTTTGATTGGTGCATTCAGTCCATTTATATTTAGGGTGATTATTGAAAGATATGTACTTATTGCCATTGCAGGCTTTAAGTCTGTGGTTACCAAAGGTTCAAGGTTAGCTTCTTTACTATCTTACCATCTAACTTAAATCACTTATTGAGCTATTATAAACACTGTCTGATGATTCTTTATTTATCTCCCTTCTTATTCCTCCTCCTCCATTCTTCATATGTTGGGTGTTTTGTTCTGTGCTCTTTTTAGGAGTGCTCCCATCTAGAGCAGTCCCTCTAAGATACCCTGTAGAGGTGGTTTGTGGGAGGCAAATTCCCTCAACTTTTGCTTGTCTGGGAATTGTTTAATCCCTCCTTCATATTTAAATGATAATCGTGCTGGATACAGTATTCTTGGTTCAAGGCCCTTCTGTTTCATTGCATTAAGTATATCATGCCATTCTCTTCTGGCCTGTAAGGTTTCTGTTGAGAAGTCTGATGAGAGCCTGATGGTTTTTCCTTTGTAGGTGACCTTTCTTTTCTCTCTGGCTGCCTTTAATACTCTCTCCTTGTCTTTGATCTTTGCCATTTTAATTATTATGTGTCTTGGTATTGCCCTCCTTGGGTCCCTTGTCATGGGAGTTCTATGTGCTTCTGTGGTCTGAGAGGCCATTTCCTCCCCCAGTTTGGGGAAATTTTCAGCAATTATTTCTTCAAAGACATTTTCTATCCCTATTTCTCTCTCTTCTTCTTCTGGTACTCCTATAATGCGAATATTGTTCAGTTTCGATTGGTCACACAGTTCTCTTAATATTCTTTCATTCCTGGAGATCTTTTTATTTCTCTCTGCATCAGCTTCTCTGCGTTCCTGTTATGATTTCTAGTCCATTGATGGTCTCTTGTATCTCATCCATTCTGCTTTGAAGTCCTTCCAGAGATTGTTTTATTTCTGTATTCTCCCTCCTTAGTTCCTGCATATTTCTCTGCAAGTCCATCAGCATGGTTATGACTTTTGTTTTGAATTTTCTTTCAGTAATATTGGTTAAATCTATCTCCCCAGATTCCTTCTCGGGAGGATATGGAGGATGTCTGGGTTAGTCTGGTCGGGATCAAATTTTTCTGCCTTTTCATGTTGACAGATGCAGTGGTATGCTGTTGACTTGTCTGTCAGCTAGGAGAACCAAGACCCTCTCCACTTGCTCCTGGCCTTTCTTTACTGGGACAACAGCGACCCCTAGCAGCTTGTGTTGGGCAGTTGCAAGTAGACTGGGTCTCTGTATCTTGCCTGGCCGCTATGGAGGAAGCTCCCTTGCTGTAGGCGTGGCCGGTCTCAGGCTGCTACTCTGCTATGGCGGGGTGCCATAGGGGGAACAGGCGGGGGGCTGTTTATTGCTGTGAGGGGTCTCAGAGCTGCTGCCCAGGGGGTTAGGGCGCCCAGAGTTCCCCAGGATTCCCAGCTGCTTGGCTAAGTGTTCCATGACGCTTCCATCCAGCTGTGGGGTCCCTGTCCCTTTAAGACTTTCAAAAAGCACTTGCTTTTCTTTGTCCCAGGGGTGCTGGCTGCAGGGACCCACTCACAGATCTTACTGTCCTGTTTCCCTAGTTTCCCACACTCCTTGCACTGTGTGTCTGCACTCCGGGTGTGGATGGCTGGGGCTGGCTATTTAGCAGTCCTGGGCTCCCTCTCCCTCCGTGCTCCAACTCCTCTCCTCCCGCTGGGAGCTGGGGTGAGGGACACTTGGGTCCCGCCGGGCCAGGGCTTGTATCTAACCCCCTTTGCAAGGCACTGGGTTCTGGAAGGTGTGGATGTGGTCTGGCTGTTGTCCTGTATCTTCTGGTCTCTCTTTTAGGAATAGTTGTATTTGTTGTATTTTCAAAAATTTATGTTTTTGGGAGGAGATTCCCACTGTCCTACTCATGCCACCATCTTGGCTCCGCTGCTTTTTGTATTTTTAGAGCATGTAATGGTAGGTATCAACACAGTATGATATTAAGATTTTTTTGGTTAAGGTATTATTGATATACACTCTTATGAAGGTTTCACATGAAAACAATGTGATTACTACATTCACCCATATTATCAAGTCCCCCCCATGCCCCATTGCAGTCACTGTCCATCAGTGTAGTAAGATGCCACAGAGTCACTACTTGCCTTCTCTGTGCTACACTGTCTTCCTCATGATCCCCCCCACAACATGTGTACTAATTATAATACCCCAAAATCCCCTTCTCCCTCCCTCCCCAATCGCCAGAACCCCACCCCTCTCCTTTGGTAACTGCTAGTCCCTTCTTAGAGTCTGTGAGTCTCCTGCTGTTTTTGCTTTGTTGTTATACTCCACAAATGAGGGAAATCATTTGGTATTTGTCTTTCTCTGCCTGACTTATTTCACCGAGCATAATAGTCTCCAGCTTCATCCATGTTGTTGCAAATGGTAGGATTTGTTTCTTTCTTACGGTTGAATAGGATTCCATTGTGTATATGTACCACCTCTTCTTTATCCATTCATCTGCTGATGGACACTTAGTTTGCTTCCATATCTTGGTTATTGTAAAGAGTGCTGTGATACACATAGGACTGCATACATCTTTGACATTTAGATTTTATTGGGTATGTTTAAAATAAGGATACAATGGATTATTTCAAATTCTTAACATAATACACTGGAAATAACACTCTGTGATTATTTAAACTTAAAGGACAAGTCTTTCTTGAATGTAATTCATGGGTAGAAGATTCAAATGGTACATAACACTACAAAGCCCACAGCTCAGTTTGAAATTCTGGTATTGGTTGTTTTCATTCTCAATCCACACTTGGCACTGCTGGCATTTCCACCCCTCCATCCACTCCTGTGTGTTACTGGAACATGGTTTCCTCCTCAACATCATCCCTGCACTACCTCAATAGAACCAAAAACTTCACCAGGAGCACAGCCTAGGTTTTTTTTCATCTTTGTATTCTTCCATATCAACAATGCTTTGCATATAGTAGGTATTGAAATTTTTCTTATTAAAATAGTTTGTGTGTCGATGACACTGGTATTTGTCCTTTCCTGTCTTGAGACCTTGTGCTTAGAACCCAGACACCACACTGTGGGAAAGTCTAAGCTTCCTGTGAAGAAGTCCTCACAAAAGGCCCACATGGAGAAGGATTAAAGTCTTTGGCCCTTAGCCCTGACTGACCTTCCAGCTCAGCTTCCCCACCTTGTCAGGTACATGAATGCACCATTTTGGAAATAGATTCAATAACACTCAGGGGCCTACCCCAGCCAGTACCACATGAAATAGAGATAAACCTTCTTCACTGAAAACAGCCCGAATTGCAGATTGGTAATTGCTTAAGCCACTACATTTTGGATGGTTTGTTATATAGCAATAATAACTGGGATACACTTCAAATAACAGATAAATGTTATCTTTAATCTGACATAGTACTTCTGCTCCAAGAAACAAAGCCATGAGAGTAAAGAGTCTATATACCTAGCTTAAATGAGCACATTATTAATCCCAACTTAGTGGAGAAGCTGCACTGGAGGAGGGAAGGATAGGGTGATTAAAGAGCAAAACGGAATGATAAAAAGGGGAGAAAATGACACCAATTTCTCAGACTTTCAGCACTAAGGTAAGTAAAGTAAAAAGGCATGCCACCCTGCCAAGTAGCATGGGGATGGTCATAGCTCAAGGAGCTAAGAGACTTGTTTTAGGAAGGAATCTGCTCCTTACAATTGGAAGGAATTCTTTAGTCCTCTCTCTTATTTTTATAATTGGGAAAAAAAAATAGATACCTAGAAAGGTAAAGTGACCAGGTCATGCAGGTCATGGGTCCAAGGCCTGCAATTACATCACACTGCTTAACTGGAATCCTGCTTTGAATTTACAGACAAAATCTACCACCTCGGACTATGGGGGTGAAGTGTAAGGGAATGGTCCCTATATTACATAATAAAGAAGCAACTGTCCCATCTCTCTGAAAAATATTCCTAGATTTTCAAACAGGAGTCTAATCGGAGAGCCATGGAGATCAAGGTAAGAGAAAGGGAAAGAAAAACCAAATCAAGGGGATGGATGGTGCAATACCTGGGGCTACTTCATTGAGGACAACCAAACTTACTGATTCAAGAGAGGGAGATCTATCTGAAGAGGGTGGACTAGAAGGAAATGAAGTAAAATAGGGGTAATCATGAGTATAGCATTCTTTCACCTCCTTTTTCTTCATCAAATACTCAACTTTGTTTCAGACTGACAGTTTCCAGAAGGCTCTAACTATATTACCAGAAAGAACTAACCAGTAAAGGCCTTACCCTCCTATTGGTTCCCGCCTTCTCTCATGGAGAGTAAACCCTTGCCACATCACTTATTACACTCCCATGGAGGACAAAGCACCTAAAATGTCAAGAAGTGGATGAGTGTAGCACTCTGGGATACTTTTATCCATATTTTTGAAATACAAATACTTCTTTCCATAATACGATTTCACTATTTTACTGAAATAAACTTATGGATTGGCAAATGGATTTCATCCAGATCTTAAGTTCAAAAATTTTTATTTGTAGTCTTTATGATAAAAAAACTAAAACTAAACTAAAATTCCCATATAATTTCTCTAGAAAAATAGTATGCATAGGAAAAGTGGAACATGGTCCATGGTATTATCCTGTCTGGTCAAGTTAACAAGACTGTAAAGGCAGAACACAAGAAGCTTGCAAATTAGATAAAATCTTGCTACTCAAGACTCCCATCATCAAATCAATCATCTCAGTAATTTAGAATCTGTCACAAGTATAGTAAGTGCAATGTTGCAATTATGTTCTTTAGCTGGCATTTTGGTTCATCCTGAATCTATGGTTTCATGCAGGCTTAAAATATCAGATCATTGGAAGCCAGGTCATAGGCTTTTTTTTTTTTTAACACTCAAAGCTAAGATTTAACATTCTAAAGCTAGGAAGCAGTAAGAAAGACCAAACAGCAACAAAAAATTAGTTTTGTGCTGACCTGTATAGAAATGTAGTCACTTTTTAAATTCTCAAAATATAGAATCAGGACCACTGTTGGGTAAGAGCCATATGGTGATTTGAAGGTACATACAAAGTACATGGCAACATAGATCACTTCTCTGATATCACATCATAGTTGAAATTCTTAGTGAGAGAGTTACTGAGAGCTAGCACCAAAAAGACTGAGAGCTGAGCTGTTGACCAAAACACACAGACTACTTAAATGAAGTAACCCATTTATATACAAAAACTATTATTTCATTAGGTTGGGAAGTTGTGATGAGACACATAAAACATTCACATTTATTTTTTATTCTTTAGATTGGTGATTCTCAACTTTATTATATATCCAATCACCTGGGAAACTTACTAAAAATGCAGGTGCTTGGATCCCAACCCATTGAATCACAATGTGTTCCAGCATCTCCATTTTGTAACAAATTACCTTGGTGATTCTGATGCAAGCCACAGTATAAAATATATTATTTAATCACAGTTTTACAGTCAACTATTGTTCTCTAATATTTAGCAGTGAAACAGCTGTAATCTCTCTCCAAACACATGCACACACACAATATCTAAATGTTGAGGTAATTTCAGCAAAGACAATTCATTTTTCTTGGCCAGGGTTAAAAGCCCAGGTGAATGTACTGTGGCTGGGATAGAAAAGCAAAGATCAGCATAAGGCTACCTTGGTACTTTTTGGAAGATAAGGGACAGAGAATAGCAATTCAGGAAGGGAGAAGTAAAAAAAACCCCCTGCTAGAAATCTCATTATAGAAAACTGAAAGCACAATATATACACATCTTTCATCTACCTAGTTTTAAAAAATAAAAAACCATGGAGAAACAGTAAAATAGAATCTGATAAAAAGAAAGTTCCTGGCTGAGTACCTGCTCAAACAGCACAATCTGTGATACAGTAAATGGTTTACAAGCCCAGACGTCACAGTGGCAGACCCTGTTCTTCTGCCTGAACCATGGTCTAGAAACACATGAGGCGTACCCACTCCTGTGCCTCCAGCTGCTAGCCTGAAGATGGGAACTTCATCCTATTACAACACTTACTGATATTTCAAGGCAAGGCCCTACATGCTGCTATTAGTGCTACAAGTACATAAAAGATTTCTAAAACCAGTTACAAAGACCAAGATATCATCATTCATGTTTACCCAGAACTCAACACTTTTTTTTATTACTGTGAATTAGTTCCTTTATACAAATAGTAAAACAAACTCTAAGAGATGGCAAATATTTACCTGGTCCCTGTTGTTGATGTTTGAGTAAGGTAACTGTCCAGTCATCAATTCATATAGAACAATCCCGAATGCATATACATCTGATTGAAAGCTGTAAGGGTTTTTATCTTGCATCCTGATTACTTCCGGTGCCTATGAGAACATAAAAAGAAAAAGATTCTTGTTTATTCTTCACTTCAACTGAATAAAGACTAAACACCAAACTTCTTATTTCCAGAACAATATTTTTATCATTAAGTAACCCATCTAATATGTAATCAATTCTCTCATTAATGGTCAAAGAAATAAAACTGATTAAGACTAAAAATAAGCTCTGTAAATTCTGCAACGGATAGTATTAGCTGAGAGTATTATGAATTACTAAGATATTTTATCAGCTACCCTTTTTTTGCACAAAATAATGTCACTGCTATTTGAATTCTTTCTGTGACTCACCCTATCAAAAATCAGTTCCCACTTCCCATTCCTGGTTCAACAAAGAAATACTAGACCTGTGGTTATGTTTGGGAGTAACACAACCACAATGGTAACTGCCTCAGAACTTAAGTTTTCCCATTGGTACAGATGATTCTCATCTCAGGACACCTTAGACAATAATGGTAAAATTTCAAGACCAACAAACTCAAATTACTTTCCTGCCTCCAAAAGCAGAATAAACATGCCATGGATGCTTTAATAACAAAAATAATATACAGCAGGGAAATTTAGCATAAGATGGTATAAAGAATCCTTTGGTGCTGCTTCTTGGGCAAAGATACAGACTGAGTCATAATTGCATCATTTTTACACATTTCAGTCACTATTCTACAAATAGATTTCTCATTAGCTGCTTACATGAAATATAACAAATGTTTGGCTAAATGTTAGCTTAAAAGACTTCTTTTGCCATGCATCTTCTGTATTGTTACATTTGGAAGGAATTAGAGGAATTGGAGGGTATTAATAGAAACTTTTGAAAGCATTAGTTTGAGAGAAAAACCATGACAACTGTAAAAATCAATGAAAGACCTGGGACAAGACTCCTGGTTATTGGCCAGGGTAAGGCAGGTCATACTGTGTCATGAGCCAGGCATTAATGGCACTCAGCCTCCCCTGCAAATCAGAATTACCTGTGCAGGCTTTAACCTCTCAATATCCAGACAACATTCCAGTTCAATAATATAACATCAGAATTGGGGGATGGGATGCAAGCACTGCTAGTTTTTAAAGCTCCCCAGATGATTTTAATGTCCAACCAAGGTTGAGAACCACTGATGGAAGATGTGTAGATCCTGATGAGAGTGAAAGGATGGGGGTGAAGGAGAAGGCTGTACCTACTTACTTCTGTCATACATTTTATTGATAATTAGTTTTAGTAATACAGTAAAAAATAAACCACATACAACTGTGATGTAATGAACAAGCCAGAATACTGAGAGGCTAGTTATGATACAGATGTAATTTTCAAAGCCAGAATATAATTTTTGTAAGGGGCACAGTAATAAATCAGTTGAAGAACTGTCTTTTTAAAATTGTTTTACCTCACCATTGTTGGTAGACGGCTTCATGAAAAGTTGTATGTCATTTATTTATAAGAAACGCATGACTGATGCTCAATTAATTGTGATTTAATTTGTAAAATTTTCACAAAGGTTTTTTTTCTCCTCTAAGACATAGGTAAAACAAGTCTGAGAAGACTGGTGTTAATAATTCAGAGAATTATATAACCTTAGTTCTGACCCAACTCTTCTCTCCTAGTCTATGGATATTCTATATTTGTTTCTGAAGGCAATATCAACCCCAAAGGTTAATTCAACAACTAAGCTAATCTCTTGGGTTAAGACTCAGCTTGATGGAATAAAGGATGAACCCATCCAACTAGGTATTAACAAAAAAGTTATTAGAAGAAAATATGAAACTTCATTGTGTAACAATTTAGTTGTATAACTAAGGTTTTGGGTAAGGACAAATCTGGAGATTTGACTGAACCTATTTCTCCCACACTAGTTAAAATAAGCACACCTTTAAAACATGTATCAACTGTTTCTTTGTAATTGTGGGTTTTGCAATTTCAGTAAATAAAATGTGCTTAAAAAATATGCTTCTCCCCTCTTCTTAGGATACACTGTCATCTTTGTTATGAGGGGTGTAACTTATGGTACCTGATATCCAGGTTATAATTATTAATTAGGCTCTTTCTTATAATTATCAAGTTATATACAAATTTAAGGAAAAGGAAATCTAGCTAGCTCTAATTACTGAATCTTAGATATAGAAAAGGCATTAGAAATTCATTAGTTCAACCCAACATTAAAGATGGAGAGACTTGGAGGAGGTTAAGAAACATGCACATCGAGTCAAACAGAACACTGGAGCACAGACCTCCTAACTCTTAAGTCCAGTGCCCCCGGTTTTACCTTGCCACTTGCCCTAATTTCAGTTACTATAAGAAAAATCATAGCTGAATTTAACTCTAGGCTTAATTTAACTAATTCAGTTACCTTGAAATTCAGTACCTTGAATTTTCCTTCTTGGGGACAGTTACAGATTCAGTTCAGGGAATTTAAGGCAAATGTGGCTTTCAAAGCCCTACAGCTACTCCGTTTCCAGCAGGGTCCTGGAAGTCTTAGTGCAGATTCAATAATTTAAGGCTTGAAACTGCACTAATGGTTTTGGGATAGTCTTTATTCAGCTTAATGCAGTGGTTCTCAAACTTTTTGGTCTCAGGATTCTTTCAGTTTTAAAAATTATTGAGAACCCCAAGAAGCTTTTGTTTATGTGGGCTCTACCTATGGCTACTTATATTAAAATTCAACTGAGGAACTGTTAAAATATTAATTCATTTAAATCATAGAATAATGATCAGATGTTAACAGAGATCACCCATTTTTAATAGAAAATATATTTTCAAAAACAAAAATGTTTACTGAGAATAGTACTGCAATTCTTCTTTTACTGCCTAGTTTAACAGCAGCCAGCCAGAGTCATGTATTTGCTTCTGTGTTCAATCTGCTGTGATGTACTGTTCTAGTTGAAGAATATGAAGACAAATCTTGTCTCACACAGGGACAACCTTGGGCCTCTGAAAGGGCCTTCATGAGTCTAAGAGAAGTGCTTGCTTAGAGAATGCGTCCTGTTACTGCCCACGCACAGCCTGCTGAAAGTAACTGCAGAGCCTGAGTTCCCTTCTTCCAGAACTTTTCTTTTCTTCTTTTCCATAAAGCAGAAACAGGAATAAAGAAAGAGAAAGAGCTATGCATGGCAGCACAAGACTGACAGTGTAAAATCTACCTCTCATTTTTTGTTTAGTCTTTCTCAGCTGCCCTGTAATTACAAGGTTCTTTCTAAAGGAAGTAACTTCCCAATTTAGGTTTAAACAAAATGGTGAAATAGTTTGTCTCTTAAAAGTAGTTTTCTTAGCAAAACCTTAATAATGGCTGCTACAGATATACCTGCTTAAACAGCATTATTTGTTTTTTTTTGAAACGGTACTCACAACGTTTTGAACACAAAATATTTTAGAGATAATTATGAATAAACTTTAAACAGTGTTTATAAAATATGTATTGTTTTGTTTGAGATATATTGAAACTGGCTTCATAGTAATTCTTTTTAAAGACAGGGTTAAAATCTGTTTACATAAAAAAATAAGATCAGCATTGATTTTTTGTGAATACTGGGAACTATGAAAATATTTTAATTGAAACCCTCAATGACTTTCGAATAACTCAGCATCATCTCAGGATCCAAAAATTTAATTAATGGAGAAATAGCCTCAATTCTTACCATCCACAAAATGGATCCAGACAACTGTTCAAACTGATGGGACCCACTCCATCGAGATTTCACTGTGGCTAGACCAAAATCACCTATTTTTACTGTGAGGTCTTCATGAAGAAAAATATCTGAGGTGTAGTAAGTAAAGGAAAACAATAGATCCCATTTTCCTATCAGAGCAACAAGCATTAGGAAAATTTTAGGTAAGAGATCTAATTTCTCTAATTCTGTAATACAATCATCTTCTTTTAAAAAGTATCATACTTCATATTTCATGTTAATAAATATATTTAAAAAAATAATTAGCTCTATTTGGTCCGTATGACCTGCTTTTAAGATTTTTCGGTCTTGAAATGTGGTAGGATAAGGTGAGATGCTTTCCTAAGTTGATGGGGGACCTTGAAACTTCCCCACAGATTTTAGTAAGGTAGGCCCAAGTATTGTTTTGGCCCTGTGGGGAAGCTGTAAAAGCTCTTTGCCGGGACAAAGTCAGCTGGCAGACTCAAGATCTTAATCTGAGTTTATGGAAGAAGAAAAATTATGTTTCTCTCACCATACCGTTAAGTAACTTAGAGCCTTCAGCTACATCTCAACTACTGCTGAGCAAGGTCATAGCACTGAAAGACACGAACAGATAGCTACCTGTTTTATAGTGCTGATAGAATGTGAGCAATCAATCAAAAAAGTACCAACATCACAGACTTGATAGATGTTTTTGTAATGTTCAGAAAACAAAAATAGGGTGTAGTACTTTGCTCTACTATACTTTCATGCAAACCCATTAATTCTTTTTACAGTATATTGAACTTAGCATGAAAACTGTTTTTACATAATGTGAAGACAAAATGCAGAAGAAAAAGTCAGGATGTTTTCAAACTTCGCAGACAAATTTCAGGAAGGATACTATTACTCTTGAGGTCTCTGTGGATGATTGACTTGGCGTGTAAGTAACTGAAAAACAAAACATCATTTTAACCTGAGTAGGGCTAACGACTCTGGCCTCAAAATCTACAGAACACATATTGAGGGGTGTAAATACTTATTTAGAATCATGATACAAGTGCAAAACAGTACACTGTGATAATGCTTTTAAATAAGAAATATTAAAATAGACTGTAACTGAATTTAGGATTCTAGGAACATAGTAGTATTATGATTATAGCAAAAATCTTGTTTTCTATTAAGACTTTATCTTTTACTGTTTACCAATACAAACCTTTCACTCCAGTCAAGCCTATTTATCCATGTCCTATAAGTATTCCTTAATACTTAATCCCACCTGTGATTAATGCTCCCTTCCCACACCCATCCCCAATTATCTTTCATTCTATTCTGTTTATACCCATCCTTTAAGACAGCACATACACTCTAATTCCTGAGAAGCTTTCTAAGAGTAGCTCAACTGAAAGTGATCTTTCACTGTTCAGTGATATAATTATTATAACAACTTATTTTTTTCATCTGTGTATGTTCATTTTCTATTCAGCATGTAAACCCCACTAGAATATGAAAGTTTTACAAATTAAAAACATTTGAAAGATAGCATTATGTGTTCTTAAAATAGCTTCTTAAAATGAATGAGGAGCAAACTTCCTATATTATGGCCACAGTGAGTCTATTTTCAAGTCAAAGTTGAAATCATCCATGTTACCCCTCAGAACGCTTCAGTTCATTGAGGGAAAGGGCTGTGTCATACTTATTTCTGTTTACCCCCATTGCCTAGTACAGTGCTCGGCATGTGGTAAGTATTCAACACATCTGTTGAATCAACTAAAGTCAGACTTCATGCAGTAAGCTGAATCTCTCCTCAGACACCCAGAGAAAATTTAGCAGCTGATTGGACTGGTATGAGTGATGGTGGTGACAAGATGTTACCTTATCCAATTTCAAATTATAGTCTCTCTTCTTGATGCCCTCCCCTCCAATCATAATCACAATATGGAAAGTGAGCAAGACTGAAGGGAGGGATATTCTGATATTGTGTAGTCAGTAATCATTTGTCACTTAAAAATAATTAAAATCCCTAATAAGCAGAATTCACACATTTTTCAGTTGTGCTCTGTAGTGATCTAAATTCTATTTTTACTTAAGATTTTCCAGTTTCTCATGTTTTTGAAAAAATCAAATTTATTGAGGTATAATTTGCATGTGACACAAAATGCACCCAATTTTTATGTAGAGTTTAACAAGCTAACAAATTCATACTTATGCAATGACGAGCCATAATCAAGATGAAGAATATCCATCACTTCCAAAAGTTTCTTCATACATTTCTGAAAATTAAAAATACCCTCCTACGCTCAACCACTGATAATGATCTGTCACTAGAGATGTTTTCCCTTTTCTAGAATCTCATATAACAAAATCATACGGCTTCTTTTGCTCAGAATAATGACTCTGAGATTCCCACATTGGTTGCATGCAGTATTCTAGTGTATGGATACACCACAACTAATCCATTTACCTGTTGGACATTTTTGTTCCTGCTCTGGGGCAATTATGAATAAGATACTATGAACATTCATGTATAAGCCTTTGTTGTCAATCTGTTTTTATTTCCTTTGGGCAAATAGGATTAGAATTGATCACATGTAACTTTAAAAGAAACTGTCAAGTGGCTGTACCATTTAAGATCCTTACCAGCAATGTATAATAAGAGTTCTAGTTACTCTCCATCCTTGCAAATACTTGGTACTGTTGATTTTGGTTATAAGCATTCTAATGGGTATGTAGTGTTGTCCTGTAGTTTTAAATCCCCTCTCCCTATAGCCTAATGATGTTCAACATCTTTGCATGTGCTTATTTGTCTTTCTTATATCCTTTTTAATAAAGTAACCCGATCTTTTGTCCATTTTCTCACTAGATAGTTTGTCTTATTACTGAGTTGTAATAGTTCTTTATATATTTTGGATACAAGTCTTTTAATCAGGTAATACAGCCTACGAACATTTCTTCAAGTCGGTGGCTTGAGTTTTTGTTTTCTTAACAGTGCCTTTCAAAAAGCAAAAGTTTTGAGTTTTGATAAAGTACAATTGATGAATTTTTTCTTTAACGATCCTTATTTTTTGTGTCGTATGAAATATCTGCCTATCTTTAGGCTACAAAGATATTTCTTCTAGAAGTTTCAGATTTTCGGCTTTTAGTTTGTTTGATCCATTTCTAATTAATACGTCTTTTGTCAGGTAAGAGTTAGTGATTTATTTATTTATTTATTCTATATGGCTATGAAGTTGTTCCAGAAACAGTTGTTGAAAAGACTATTCTTCCCATATGAATTGCCTTGGCATCTTGTTGAAAAAAACAAACAAAAACTGACCACAGGCACCACAGGATAATGGCTGTATTTCTAGGCTTTCTATTCATTTTTCTTGATTTATGTATTAATCCTTATGCCAGTAACACAGTCTTGATATGGTAGCTATATATAAAGTTTTGACATTTCATACCAGAAGTTCAACTTTTTTTCCCCAAAACTGTCTTTTGACTATTCCAACCATTGCATTTCTATATACCTTTTGATCAACTTATCAATTTCTACAAAAAAACCTGCTGAATTTCTGATTAGGATTACACTGAGTCTATAACTTCAATGTGGAAAGAACTGACATCTTGATATTGAGTCTTCTATTCCATGAACATGATATTTCTATGCCTTTTTTATTTCCTAGTTGGGGCCTACATTAGAGAGAGTACAATCCCCTTTGGAAATACTCTCATCATAGCTTCTAAGTAGAATACTGGCCTGAAGAGAATAAAAGAGGATGAATTATAAGCATGGAATATCATAGTACTGATGGACTAGCAAAAACTATGTTTTAAAATCATTTTTTAAGTTCATTTTAAACATTTATAAGCCCAAACGCATAACATCAGAAACATGATATTTATTTATGTATAAGAGCAAGGTAACTCAATGGGGGAAAGGAGTCTTCTCAACAAATATTATAGCTGGAACAACTGGAGAAATACTGGGGAAAAAATTCAACTTTTATCTTATACCACACATAAAAATCAATTTCAAGTGGACTGAAGACCTAACACTAAAAGCTATAAAACTAAAAACTATATAATTTCTGTAAGAAAATAGAATTTCTATCACCCTCTTGTACATGTATAGCATTTTTAAGTTTTCAGGATATTTTTACATCACTTGGTTTCATAACCTTCATGTTTCTTTGTGAGGCAAGCAAAGTCAGTAACTCCACTTCTGCTGGTGAGAAGACCAGAGCCCAGAGAACTTCAGTGACATCACCAGAGGCAGAGTGGGAAGGACATGGGTTCTAAGACACATTTGGGTCTGGATCCCAACTATGTCACCTACCAGCCATGTAACCTCAGGTATGCTGCATGATCTCTCTAAGCTTTGTATTTCTAATCCGTAAAATGGAGGTAATATGCTTATCTTTTTGGGTTCTCTCATTACTTAACATACTTATTGAAAGCCCAGACATGCTAATCAACAACTGCTCTAAGAGAGAAAGCAGAAAAACTTTACCCTCAAGGTGCTTACATTTTAGTATAAAAGAGAAAAATTAAAAGATCTATCAGTAGATTATGTAAGATTCTACAAGTGGGGGCCAGGAAATGCTGTTACAGAGGGCTGTAAATTTAGGGCAGGAAAGGCCTCTTTTCAAAGGACATTTTGAGTAAAGACTCAAAGAGAGAGCGAGAGACTCATGCAAATATGGGGTAAGAACACAGCAGGCAGAGGGACTAGCAAGGGCAAGTCCCTGAGGCAGGCATGCGTTTCCCATAATCTCAGAATGGCAAGAAGGCAAATGTGATTTGGAACAGAGGGAACAAGAGGCAGAGGAGTAGTTAAAGAGTTGAGAGAGGCAAAAGAAAAGGCAGTGGGGGAGAGAGGGTTGTGGTGGTGGTCACACTGAGAAAGGCCTATTGTAAGGACCCTGGTTTTCTTTCTGAGTAAAATGTAAAGACACTGGCAGAGCAGAGGAACAATATAATCTGACCTATGTCTTAAAAGGACCACTCTGGCTACTACTGTGTTAAGCTATGATGAGAGTAATTCCAAAGGGGATTGTACTTTCTCTAATGTAGGTCCCAGCTAGGAAATAAAAAAGACATAGAAATATCATGTTCATGGAATAGAAGACTCAGTATCATGAAGACGTCAGTTTTTCCCGCATTGAAGTATAGACTCAACACTGTGTTGAAAATAAACTGAAGGTGGGATAAGGGTGGAAGCAGGACACTAATACAGGCAAGAGGTAATGGTGGCTTGAATAAGGGTGAATAAGTTGTAAGATTCTAGATATACTTAAAGATAGAGTGAACAGGAATTTGATAACAGATTGGCTGTGTAGAGAAAAAGAGACGAGTCAAAGATAACTATAAAATGTTAGACATAAGCAGCTTAATGAACAGAGCAGCCAGTTACTGAGATGAAAAGGAATGTAGGAAGAGCAGGCTTGAGGAAAAAAATTGGGACCTAAGCATTAAACATTAAATTTGGTATGTCTATTGGACAAGTAATGTGGAACAGAAAGTTGGATATAACAGTTTGGATTTCAGAGGAAATGAATTGGCTTGAGGCTGGCATAGAAATGGTAATAAAATGGTAACTCCAAGCCATGAAACTGGATGAGATCATCAAGGGAATGGAAATCCCTGAGATCCCAAAATTTAGAGAGGTTAAGGAGTTGAGGAAGATCTAGTTGAGAAGAAGCAGATAGTAAATAGAAGGAAAATCAAGAGAATATGCTTGAAAGCAGTGCTTCTCAAACTTGAAAATGATTTGGGTTCCTATTAAAATGTAGTCTCCAATTCAGTAGGCTTGGGGTAGTACCTAAAATTCAGCAGTTTTAAAAGGCTCCCAGGTGGTAGAGAACAACTCAGAACACATTTTGAGTAGCAAGGGATTAAGAGTGGGTTTCAGAAGGGTGTGAAAACTGCATTGTATCTTTCTTTTTCTAAATTGAAGTATAGTTGATATACAATCAATACTATATTGGTTTCAAGTATACAACAGAGTGATTAGTGATTCAACCATTATCTACATTATTAAATGTTCATCCCAACTAATATAGTTAACATCTGACAATATAGAAAGATGTTACAGAACTACTGACTATACTCTCTATGCTGTACTTTCCATCCCCATGACTAATTTACATCATGACTGAGATTCTGTACCTCTTGCATCATGTGTTTCTGATAGGTCAAGAGATTGAAGACTGAGAATTTAACCACTGGATCTAGCAACATATTAAGTATCTTATTAAATATTTCAGTGGAGTATCAGGGGCATAGTCCAGAGTGAGGCCCAAGATAAAAGGGGAGGAGGGAAATTAGAGAGTGAGTGCCAATAACTCTTTTGAGAAGTTTTTCTGTAAAGGAGAGAAAAGGAATGAGGTGAGCTGGAGAGGGAAGTAGGATCAAGGAGGGGACCTCCACAACTTTCTTATGAAAATTTTAAAATATAGAGAAAAGTTGAAAGAACAGTACAATAAACACCCTATGCTCTCCACTTAGATTCAACCGTTGTCAACATTCTGCCAAATGTGCATTTTAAGAAAGATGTTTTAAAATGGGAGAAAATCAGTAGAAAAGTTAAACCTAATGATGAACAGGGTAGATTTACTTACAAGATGTCAGTGAGTAAGGGAAAGATAGGATTGGATCTAGTCACAAAATGGAAGGGTTGGCTTCTACTCTTAGTGTTAAGGAAGAAAAAGTGAGCATGGATGTGGGCAGGTGGGTAGATGATGTGATGGGGTGCTTCTAATTTTCTTAATGAAATGGCAAGCAAGGTCACTACAAGACTGTTCCTGAAACAGAGGTGTTGGAGGTTTGATGACAGAGGAGGTACAACAGTGTCTAGGAGAAAGGACGAGCGAATGAATCAGGGAACTGAAAGTCTGACTGCTGTGTGACATTAAGGGCCCACTTGAGGTGCTGAAAGGATTGACTCAACTGGAGAAGCAGGTTTGGTGTACAGGGTAAGGGAATGCACTCTGAAGCCAAAGTGCCTGGGGAAGGTACCTGAACTTTCTATACCCTAGTTTTTTCGTCAGTAAATGGGGAATAGAATCTACCTCACAGGGTTGTTGAGGATTAAATGAGGTAGTACCTATAAAGTACACAAAACAATGTCTGTCACACAGTAAGTCCTATATGATTGCTAAATATGTTACTGTATATAAAAAAACCCACAGAACATAGTTGATATAAAAAAAAATAGGGACAGTGAGTTACCAGTATGTGGCAGAGCTTAGGTGAGAGCATATTTACTGACCAGTAAAGATGTGTAAAATAAGGCAAAATCAGTATAACCCATTTAAAAAACAACAATCACTGTGTATAATAAAATACAGAATTCTGAAAGGATATAAATATACATCAAAATATTAATGGTAATGATCTCAGTGGATTACTTGTATTTATTCTTATTTATACTGAATTTTCTGTAATGATTATATATTTGCTTATAACTTTTGTTTTGGAAATAAGAAAAACTGGAACAAATGCTAATGTAGAAATCACTCATATTCTCACCATAATCAATCCTGTAAAATTTTTTACATATTTTCCTGTCTTTTTTCAAAGTTTATTCTTATAAAAAGATTATGAAAGTAAAACATAACTGTAGTCTTTTTTATTACTAAAATAATTGGAATGTTCTAGGGAAAGCTGAAGTGATTCTCTCCTAGATAGTAGACCCCATCCTGACTCCATTTTGCCATTCATGCAAAACCTATTGAGCTTAATATATATCTTCTAATCCCTACTTTAAAAAAAAACCAAATAGAAATATGTTTTGTTTTTAGAATTTTAAGTGGTCTCATGATGTGGCTTGCTTTTCTCAGTTGATATCATATTTTAAAGTTGATGCTGATACATACAGAATTCACTTCTACTGTATACTATTTCCCTGCACATACATGCCAATATTTTATTTATCCAGTCCTCTTAAGATAGCATTTGTTTTCAATTTTTCACTATTGTATATTTTCCTGTAATACATCTCTTCCCATACATATCTCTTGGAACAAAGGCTGGTGTTTCTAGGGGACAAACCAGGCATGTTCCATGGTAGCATCCCAAAATACTAAAACCTGATAAAATCAAGGGTGGTTGGTTGCCATGAGTGTCCCAGTAAGCAGTTCCCCTAGTCTACCAACACTTGATCTTGTCAGAACTCATTTTTCCAATTCCAGCAGGTGAAAAATAGGACTTCATTGTTTCACTCTGCATTTTTCAGATTATAAGCATCTTATTTGTTTCATCCAGAAGAATCATTTCATTATAATTATTCTTTGATCAATTAGGATTATTTTCCATCATTTGTACATTTTCCACCTTTCAGCTGCAACTCTTCTTTTAATAAGTTTATGAATAAAGGAAGTGTGTTCATTTTACATTAATAACTAAGCTACAGACTTTATTTGGATTTCATAAGGTTTCACATGCATAGTAATGCATTTTTTTTGGTGTACAGTCAATGAAATTTTATCACATGCATAGATTCATGTAATCCTCACCCCACTAGGACACAGAACTGTTCTATATTCTCAAAGGAACTTCCTTGTGCTACCCCTCTATAGCCATGTCCTCCTCCAACTCTAAGCCCTGGTAACCACAAATCTGTTATCTATCATTATAATTTTATAATTTTAAGAATGTTATACACATGGAATGATACTGTAACCTTTTGAGACTGGCTTTTTTAAATTAAGGTATTGTTGATCCTATGAAGGTTTCACACTCACAATGTTGTGGTTATGACATTCACCCATATTATCAAGCTCACCTCCCTGACACCCCATTGCAGTCACTGTCCATCAGCATAGGAAGTTGCTATAGACTCACTACTTGTTTTTTCTGTGCTTTACTGCCTTCCCTGTGACCTCCCTACATGGTGTGCTAATCATTATGCCCCTTAATCCGCTTCTCCTCCCTCCTCACTGCCCTCCCCACCCTCTTTCCTTTGGTAACATATAGTCCCTTCTGTGAGTCTACTACTTTGTTGTTGCACTCCACAAATGAGTGAAATAACGAGGTTTTTGTCTATCTCCACCTGGCTTCTTTCACTGAGCATAATACCCTCTAGCTCCATTCATGTTGGTGCAAATGCTGGGATTTTTTTTCTTCTTATGACTGAATAATATTCCATTGTGTATATGTACCACTTAGTTCTTCTTTATACATTCATCTACCAATGGATACTTAGGTTGCTTCCATAACTTGGCTATTGTAAATAGTGCTACAAAAGCATAGAGTGCATGTGTCTTTTTGAATCTGGGATTTTGTTTTCTTTGGGTAAATTCCTAGGAGTGGAATTCCTGGGTCAAACTGTATTTCTATTTTTAGTTTTTTGAGGAACCTCCATGTTGCTTTCCACAATGGCTGAACTAATATACATTCCCACCAACAGTGCAGGAGGGTTCCCTTTTCTCCCCATCCTCGCCAGCATTTGTTGTTCCTTGTCTTGTCGATGTTGGCCATCCTAACTAGTGTGAGATGGTATCTCACTGTGGTTTTAATTTGCATTTCCCTGATGATTAGTGATGTGGGGCATCTTTTCATGTGCCTGTTGGCCATCTGAAATTCTTCTTTGGAGAAGTGTCTGTTTACATCCTCTGCCCATTTCTTAATTGGGTTATTTGCTTTTTGGGTGTTGGGGGTGTGACTTCTTTACATATTCTGGATGATAACCCCTTGTCAGATATGTCTTTTACAAATATATTCTCCCATACTTTAGGATGCCTTTTTGTTCTGTTGATGGTATCCTTTGCCATACAGAAACTTATTAGTTTGATGTAGTCCCAAGTGCTCATTTTTACTTTTCTTTCCCTTGCTCAAGGAGATGCGTTCAGGAAGAAGTTGCTCATGCTCATATTCAGGAGATTTTTGCCTATGTTGTCTTCTAAGAGTTCTATGGTTTCATGACTTACATTCAGGTCTTTGATCCATTTCGAGTTTACTTTTGTGTGTGGGGTTAAACAATAATCCAGTTTTATTCTCTTGCATGTAGCTGTCCAGTTTTGCCAACACCAACTGTTGAAGAGGCTGTCATTTTTCCATTGTATATCCATGGCTCCTTTAATGTATATGATTGCCCATATACAGTTTGGTTTATATCAGGGCTCTCTAGTCTGTTCCATAGGCCTATGGTTGTTCTTATGCCAGTACCAAATTGTCTTGATTACTGTGGCTTTGTAGTAGAGGTTGAAGTTGGGAAGTGAGATCCCCCCGACTTTATTCTTCCTTCTCAGGATTGCTGTGGCTATTCGGGGTCTTTTGTGGTTCCATATGAATTTTAGAACAATTTGCTCCAGTTCATTGAAGAATGCTGTTGGTATTTTGATAGGGACTGCATTATATTGTAGATTGCTTTAGGCGGGATGGCCATTTTGACAATATTAATTCTTCCTATCCCTGAGCATGGGATGTGTTTCCATTTATTGTTTTCTTCTTTATTTTCTCTCATGAGTGTCTTGTAGTTTTCAGAGTATAGGTCTTTCACTTCCTTGGTTACTTATATACCAAGGTATTTTATTCTTTTTGATGCGATTGTAAATGGAATTGTTTTCCTGATTTCTCTTTTCTGCTAGTTCATCATTAGTGTATAGGAATACAACAGATTTGTATATTAGTTTTGTATCCCGCAACTTTGCTGAATTCAGATATCAGATCTAGTAGTTATGGAGTGGATTCTTTAGGGTTTTTTATGTACAATCCCACGTCATCTGCAAACAGGGACAGTTTGACTTCTCCTTTGCCAATCTGGATGCCTTTTATTTCTTTGTGTTGTCTGATTGCCATGGCTAGGACCTCCAGTACTATGTCTGAGAAACTGGTTGGTACAATTTCAATCTTTTTGAATTTACTGAGGCTCTTTTTGTGGCCTAGTATATGATCTATTCTTGAAAATGTTCCATGTGCACTTGAGAAGAATGTGTATCCTGCTGCTTTTGGATGTAGAGTTCTGTAGATGTCTGTTAGGTCCATCTGTTCTAATGTGCTGTTCAGTACCTCTGTCTCCTTACTTATTTTTGTCTGGTTGATCTGTCCTTCAGAGTGAGTGGAGTGTTGAAGTCTCCTAGAATGAATGCATTACTTTCTATTTCCCCTTTTAATTCTGGTAGTATTTGTTTCACATATGTACGTGCTCCTGTGTTTTGGCACTTACATATTTATAATGGTTATATCTTCTTGTTGGATTGACCCCTTAATCAGTATGTTATGTAATGTCCTTCTTTGTCTCTTGTGACTTTCTTTGTTTTGAAGTCTATTTTGTCTGATACAAGTACTGCAACTCCTGCTTCTTTTTCCCTATTATTATTGCATGAAATATCTTTTTCCATCCTTTGACTTTTAGTCTCTGTATGTCTTTGAGTTTAAAGTGAGTGTCTTGTAGGTAGCATATAGATGAGTCTTGTTTTTTTATCCATTCAGTGACTCTATGTCTTTTGATTGGTGAATTCAGTCCATTTACATTTAGGGTAATTATCAATAGGTATATACTTATTACCATTGCAGGCTTTAGATTCGTGGTTACCAAAGGTTCAAGGTTAACTTCCTTACTATCTAAGACTCTAAGTTAACTCACTTAGTATGCAATTACAAACACTATCTAAAGGTTCTTTTTTTCTCCTCCTTTTCTTCCTCCTCCATTCTTTATATATTAGGTATCATATTCTGTACTCTCTGTCTATCCCTTGATTGACTTTGGGGATATTTGATTTAATTTTTGCATTTGCTTAGTAATTTACTGTTCTACTTTCTTTACTGTGGTTTTATTACCTCTGGTGACAGCTATTAAACTTTAGGAACATTTCCATCTATAGCAGTCCCTCCAAAATACACTGTAGAGATGGTTTGTTGGGAGGTCAATTCTCTCAGCTTTTGCTTATCTGGAAATTGTTTAATCCCTCCTTCAAATTTAAATGATAATCTTGCTGGATAAAGTATTCTTGGTTCGAGGCCCTTCTGCCTCACTGCATCAGATACATCATGCCACTCCCTTCTGGCCTGTAAGGTTTCTGCTGAGAAGTCTGATGATAGCCTGTTGGGCTTTCCTTTGTATGTGATCTTATTTCTCTCTCTGGCTGCTTTTAATAGTCTGTCCTTATCCTTGATCTTTGCCATTTTAATTAGTTTATGTCTTGGTGTTGTCCTCCTTGGGTCCTTTGTGTTAGGAGATCTGTGCACCTCTATGGCCTGAGAGACTATCTCCTTCCCCAGATTAGGGAAGTTTTAAGCAATTACCTCCTCAATGACACTTTTTAGCCCTTTTTATCTCTCTTCTTCTTCTGGTACTCCTATAATGAGAATATTGTTCCGTTTGGATGGTCACACAGTTTTCTCAATATTCTTTCATTCTTAGAGATCCTTTTTTCTCTCTATGCCTCAGCTTCTTTGTATTCCTCTTCTCTAATTTCTATTTCATTTATTATCTCCTCCACCATATCTAATCTGCTTTTGATACCCTCCACTGTGCTCTTCAGTGATTTGGATCTCTGACTGGAATTCATTCCTGAGTTCTTGAATATTTTTCTGTACCTCCATGAGCATGTTAATGATTTTTATTTTGATATCCCTTTCAGTAAGATTCATGAGACCGATTTCATTTGAATCTTTCTCAGGTGTTGTATTCATCATTTTGCTTTGAACCAGGTTTCTTTGGCATTTCATATTTGTATATGGCGCCCTCTAGTGCCCAGAAGCTCTACTCTCTTTAGCTGCTCAGCCCCTGAGGCAATGTCGGGGGTTGCAGGGGAGCAGTAATGGTGCCTGGGGGGAGGAAAGAGTTGTTTCCTGCTTCTGGGCTGCTATGCCTGCCTCCACTGCCAAAACCAGTGGGCTGAGCACACAGGTATAAGAGTCTGTGCTTTGCGTTTGTAGTTGCTGTAGACGGGGCTTCCCTCTGGCTGGCCTAACACCAGGGTAGGGTTTGGTGGTTTGTGTGCCAGGTGGGGCTGTCCGGGAGAAAGGCACAGTAGGCTGCATATCATGGAGGGGGTCCTTCAAGCTGTGTAGCCAGACAGGGAGCTGGAGTGCCTAAAAATTGAGAAAGTTCCCAATATGCTGGGCAGAGTGCACCTGGACAATTCCGTCTACCTGTCCTTTCTCCTGAGCAGTAAGTTCAGTGCAATCCTTGCCCCTTTAGCAGCCCTCTTGCTATTAGGAAGTCTCTCAGACTGCCTGCCTTTCTTTTGTCCCAGAGCAGCCAGAGTTGGATCCCTGCTTTCCACAAGCAGCTGGAATCTCAGTCTCTCCAGGAATTCTGTCTGTCGTAGCTTTCCAACCCCCTAATCATAAGAGTACCAACGAAGCACCATGAAATGTAGGTCTGTGCTCCGAGAGCAGATCTCCATAGTTAGGTACTCAGTAGTCCCAGGCTTCCAAAACCTCCCCACTCCGTTTCTCTTCCTCCCGCTGGGGAGCTGGGCTGGGGGAAGGGCTGGGGTCCCACAAGACCACGGCTTTGGTACGTTACCCAGTTCCATGAGGTTTATTCTTTTCTCCAGGTGTATGCAGTTTGGCACAGCTCTCTTTCCTGTTGCTCTTTCAGGATTAGCTATATTGATTATATTTTCATATTATATGCGGTTTTAGGAGGAAGCCTCTGTCTCACCTCCCACACCACCATCTTTAATCCATCTCTACAGAGACAATCTTACTCAAACTAAGTAAGGGACTACAAAACTGTCCAGATGCTTTGAGCATAGATAGGGGCTTTTTGTCTTTGAGTTTCCATATACAGTGATCTAGGTGGAATTCCTGATGTCACTACCTTTGGGCCTTTCCTTTTTGCTGGTAAGATCCAATCCTGTGCCTGAAGGGTAAGGTTTGGTTGATAGCATTCCAAGAAACACCTGAAAAGAGGATGTTGAGGAACTCTCCATCCATCATTCAGGAAGCAGGCATGCAATCCCCGTTTCCAGTAAAGTATGCACGTCTGTGTCCACAGATATCTGCTTTCCCCTCTCCCAAGAACGTACCTCCACTCCACTGCCAGGGTAGGAATAGTTACCTGTGGCATAGAAGGGATTCAGAGAAGCTTTTCGGCCAGGTCTTTTCAATCACATACTCTTTCCTCTGGAGACACCTGGCACTGCCAATTCCTGAGAGTTCTGAGGATTCTGCAGTACTAATCAGGTTGGATTTCATTTTCCCCACTCTTAACTAATGATTTAGCTTTTTATGTTGTACTAAATCCATTATCACTTCTTCATCTGCTTTCTAGTTTCTAAAATGTTGCTATTGTTTTCTTCCTGTTATCTCCACCCTTACATGTTCATGCTTTAAAAAACTTCCTTTATTATAGTTTTAATGGAGTTTCAAAAGATAAAAAAAATCTGTCACCTTAACCTGAAACCCATGTAGCCTTTTAAATAAGATTTTCAATCTGCCAAAATTTTCAGAAATTAAAGATGTGTTAGTACATTTAACCAGTTGCATATTATTATCTTAAAAGGAATAAAAAGGAAAAAAGGAATTGTATCTTCTTTGGTTAAATTAAGCTAGTAATAAAAAATATATTCTGCTAGAACTCTTAAAATGTATAATTTAAGCTTTTTCAGCTATTAAAATCTAGTTTAAACTGATGAGATGATCAATATTCACAGCCAGCTATACTCATTATATAGTGAAAGATACTTGAAATTGTAAGCAAACATTTCATAGTAGATTAATAGACTATAAATATTTACACATATAGATTCCAAACTATAAAACAATGGGAAAATACTACCTCTTTACTGACTATTCCCAGACTACCAAACTATTCCATTCTGGTGGTATTCTCTACTGTCAACATCTTGTCTTAATCAATAGTGGCATGTCACTGCCCCATCACTGTTTCTAAAAACAATTTTTAATATTATTCTTTTCCCCTCTGCTATTCTTTTATTACTTCTTTGACTATTTTTCCTTTCTTGAATATTTCTCAATTTTGATTTAAGAAGGACTTGGCTTCTCTCTTTGATGGAAGGCAAATATATCAATAATAAGCAGTTGTATGTAATCTTATTTTCATTTTTTTAATTCAACAGATATGTATTGAGTACCTATAATAGGCCAGGACCCATTCTAGGCATTAGGGATAAAGTATGCATGATCTTTATCCAAAGCCACTGATCTCACCCAGCTTACAGACTAGTGGGGGTGACAGACAATAAACAAATTATGTCATATGGAACTTGTTATTAAAAAAAACCCCACAAAAACAAGGATAGGATATAAACAATGACAGGCAGGGTAAGAAACAGTTAGCTATATAAGGTAATCAGAGAAGGCTTCTTTTAAAAGGTAACATTTGAACAGAGATAAAAGGGAGAAGTTCTATGAATATTTGTGGAATGAATATCCCAAAGAGAAAAATAACAAGTAGAAAGGCCCTATGGAGGGAACACGCTTGGCCTGCTGAAGAAACAGAAAAAAGACCAGCGGGTGGGAGCAGAACAAGCTTTATTTCTCTATGAACATTTACTATTTTTGCCATGGCTTACTTTTAACAAGGTTTTAATATAACCTTTCAGATTTGAACAGATTCAGATTCTAACTTACATAAAAGGCTGAGAGTATTTTAAGTCTAGTGGATAAGTGGGAATGTTACTGAATGTTTGCTGCAATAAGCATATTGGCTAAACACAGTCTTGTAAACAATCTAAATTATATATATATATATATATATTTTATGTATATATGTATATAATTATATATGTACACACACACATGTATGGAGAGCCTAGTTTTGTTTGAGTCAGAGAGGGTACCACAGTAGCAAGATTTAAGAACCAGATCTGGTTTTGAGTCCTGGTTCTATGCTTAGTGGCTACATGTGATCTTCAGTTAAAGTTCTAGGTGTTAGAACATATATACCCTTTTACCCTTTTATTCTAGTTTTATAATGAAAAAGTAGCATAGTGGGTTATCAGGGAAAGAATAACAGCTTGGAAGTCAGAATCTTGCTTAACACCTCTGCTGCCACTTATTAAATGTGTAACCTTAGATGAGTCATTTAAAAGCCTCAGTTTCCTTATCTGTAAAAAGAAAATAAAAATATCTACTTCAGATTACAAAAATTAAATGACATAATGACCTACACATGGGACAACTATCCTTATATACTATAAAATGTTGAATTAAGATACACACATATTTTTAAAGTACTGTTAAACTCTTATTTTTACTCATGGAAAATTTTTCATCTAAGTGCTTTCAAAATTTAATTTTATCTTTTGACTTTATCTATTCATTTGTACTTAGGAGTTGCATGCAAATTTATCCCTCCTAGTTAGCTACCCATTGTGGCCTTGGATAAACTTATAAAGTAATTTTCTATTTTTAAATTACTTTAAATAGCAAAATTAGTGGATACGAACAAAATCTGAAATCCTCAAAAAGGATTAGAATGCAGACTTTCATTATATTTTGTTATTTTATTTTGTGCAGATGGCATTTTGCAATAGAAAATATGGAACATGGAAAAATAATTTGAAAGGATAACTATTTTATATACTTCAATAACTGTTAATGACTTTTTAGAGGGGGCTTTTTTTCCCCTATTTCTGTTTTGTTTTTGAACCTTTATTGCTTAGTTAAATCACTGCATGCTAGACATATCACATATTTATTATCAAATACTTGATATATGTTTTAAAGACTACTGGAGAGAGACTATTTTATTTCTTCATATTACATCGATATTAGTTAAAAGTGTTTATATGTTGCTGGACAGTAATTTAGAAAGCAATCCAAAAGAATATGAGTTAAAACCTTTAAAATACTCTCAATGATCTTCAAAAGTAATTTACAAAAGATTTAACAGAATGGAACTTACTCCATGCCCTGTGCAGTCTGCCTTGCAATGTCTATAAGTTTGATCATCTCAAATTTGGTCTCAATGATGTGAAGATGGTGATATAAGCTGGAGCCTTCACACCACTGGGTAACAATAGCCAGCTGTGGCTTTGTTGAATAGCCCATGAAGAGTAGGATATTCACATGTCGAGTTTTCCTGAAAAAGAAATGTGACAGTATATATATATATGTGTGTGTATATATATACACACACATATATATATATATATACAGTAAATACCAATAAATTTAAAGTAAATCTTAAAAAAGAGGGCCAAAGCAGTCTGTTTATCAGTAAGATGTCAGAAAAAGGTATTTCAAAAAAAGGGAATAGGATAAATTTAGAAGAGACTTTAGAACTTAGTCTAACATCACACCCTTTTCAGAAATATCTTTTTAAATATACCTCATAGGCAACTAAACATTGCTTATGTACCTTCAATTCTGGAAGCTTAGCACTGAGACTATAGCCTAGTTTCTCTGCTTTTCTGTTTTTTTTTCAGTGGTTCTAGTATTAGAGATTTTTTGGGGGTTAAGAAAAAAATCATTTTCCTTTAATTTCCACCACTGGCTTCCCCGTTCTGCTTTCTGGAATAAAACAGAGCAAGTTTGTACCCTCTTGAACAAGACAGCCTTCTATGGACCCAAATATCCTTAGTTCTGTTGACTATTTCTCCTTAAATTACAGTCCTAGAATCTTCTTCATCTAAGTTCTCCTTGACAAGACATACTCTAATTTGTTATGTTCCTCAAATTCCAGGGCTTGATATGATTTCTAAATGTGTCCTGATCAGCTTAGAGTACTTTCAAGAGTATTATTTCCCAAAGCGGAGATATTATTTCTCATTATCAGAATACTTTATTTCCATAAACTCTCACTAGGATTAACTTTTCTATCAGCTGTACCAAATCACATTGTGTGTATCACTTGAAAGAATATAGTTATAGACAAAAATACCCAAACTATGTTATCCATTTTTAGTGCATGTGTAAAGCTAACAGTGGCTCATAAGCTGCTCACCTGAGTACTCCAACTTCATTTTTGAAGGCCTGTAACTGCTGAGGTGTTGGTGCTGTCACATTCAACATTTTTACTGCCACATCACCTAAAAGGTAATTGTCATTCAAATTTAAAAAAAATACTAAAAAGTCAAGTATTTTCACTAATTACCACAGCCTTAAATCCATACCATTATCAAACGGCAAATGAATTATATCTAATCTTCCTAAACTTCATTAATTTCTAAGAATTAAAACTAAGCTAACAATGGTAATACTATACTAGTATTTCAAAATACAATAAAAAAATACATACATATATATATATAATATATATGGGAAAGAAAGTCAACCTTGTTTTTCTTTCCCCTAGAGGTTTAGTTTAACCAATTAAGTATCCATGGTATTTTCCTGGTTAGTTAACAATATTAAATAGATGCACTTACAAACTGAATGTTAAAACTACAGATGACATGCCCAATGGAGTTTGACTAAAACAGCAAACTTCAAAACTTCATTAGAGTAGTTAACATTTTTTCAAAACGGGACCACTTGTTGCTTCTGCTTAGAAAAATTATTAAAATTGTAATTAAAAAAAAAAACAATGTGAAACAGGTAGAAGTCTCATACATTGCCAATGGTGTGTATATTACTTGAAACCCTTTCAGCAGTATCTACTAAAACTGAACATATGTGTGTCCAGTGGCCCCATAGTTCTTTCCTAGGGGAGGAACACCCAGCAAAAATGGACACATATGTTCACCAAACAATACTAAAAATAAGTATAGCAGCAGGATTTGTAATAGCCCCAAACTGGGAACTACTCAAATGCTCATCAAACGATAGAAATTATGTATGTTATAGCCACATAATGAACATTACAGAGAATGACCTACAACTAACTACACACAATAATAATGAATCTTAGGAACAACGTTGAGTGAAAGGGGCCAGACACAAGTGTGCATACTATATGATTTTTATTCAAGTCAAGAGAGTGGTTACCCTTGGGGGAGGGGAACAAGGGGAAGATCTCTAGAGTGCTGGTAATAGTCTGTTTATTAAACACAGTTTTCACTTTGTGAAGACTTCAGCTACTTGAACATCTACATGCACTTTTTTGCATGTATATTACACTTCAATGTAATTAAACTTAGGATTTTTCCTGATTATCAAAATAATACAATGCTCACTATAAAAAATTAAACATTTTGAAAACAAGGAACGAATAAAAATCTCCTATAGTCAAGTCACTCAGAAACAAATACTTATATGTATGAATACATACTATATGTATGCAGTATGAATATTTATGAGTACATATGAAAAGATGACCTAACAAGTACATATGAAAAGATAACATACTAAAATAATGACAGTCATTTAAAAAACTGTTAACATATATTTTTATGTAGCACCATAATATGGAAGATTATATATGCTGCTTTGTAGATTTAATATACCATGGATACCTATCCATATCAACAAATACAGACCTACCTTACCATTTTAATTTCTATATAATCATATATGGAGGCTATCAACTTATTTATCCAATCCTCTATTAATGGGCACTTATGAAATTTCCATTTTATTAATACTAAATCTCTAATGAACATGGTTGCACATACATCTGTTTGTTCCTATGCAATTACTTCCTCATTATGAAGTTCTACAAATGGATGCCAAATTGCCCTCCAGAAATTTGTAGCAATTTGTATTTTCCCACTGCAGCATGACAATCACAACTCTAAGCATGACCAATTTGAAAAAAACCTTTGTTCATTTGAGAGGCAAGTGATTTCTATTTTTTAAATTTGCAATTCAATTCAGTGAGACTCAACATTTTTTCTATGATTACTGGCTATTTCTTCCATTGGTAAGTGCATTTTTAGTATGTTTACTTGTGGCTTATAATACAAATACAATTATTAGCAGAAAGAGCTCTAAATCTAAAAGAACAAAATATTTTGGGGGCTAACTTACTTGGAGAATAGTCTTTAAAAATTATTACAATAATATAATGACAGGGGTCCTCGTTTCTCTGAATCCAGTTAGAAGCCTTTGGAAGATTCTTCAACCTGATCAAACAGCTTAATGATGCAAATTGTAAATATTCCCTTCGATTTTTTTTTTGGACAAAAGTTGTTAAAACATATGCTATTATTACAATTTTTAAGAAGCTCACCATATCACATACATACCGTGCCACTTTCCCTTGTAGACCGTCCCAAATGACCCAGATCCAATTCTTTGTCCCACTGTGATCTGCCCATCAGGAATCTCCCAATCGTCACTTGAATCTCGTCTACCAAGTGTTTTCTTGATAAAAACAGTACAAAAGTCAAGCCAAAGCAAACAAAAAAGGAAAACTCTTAATGTTTCACACTAAGTACATTAGGAAGGGACATATAATAGGAAGAGACTTACACGAGGAAGAGAATAAGATCTTTTTTAAAAAAATCAAAACAACAGATACACCATATTCTGGATGCATTCAGTAATAGTTAGACCTATGATTCTTTCAATACAGAATTTATGACCTAAGTCAGTATTAAGATGGACACAATTTATTAAAAAATAAATACTGCATATGAGCAGAAATGCATATTGTTAAAATCAATAAAGTAAAATAGTGTACTATCACTTGCAGGATTCTTAGGGGGCAAGGTATGTACTACACCTTGTCACTAGATTCAGCTTCAAAGGCCACAGATTTAAGTAATATGGTAACGGTTGCTAACTAATCTGATTACTCTCCTGAAGTCAGTGCTAAATTTCCTCACGTCTTATTTGACCCAGTCTCTCAAAAAAAATTATCAACATATACAATCACTTTGGTAGGGTAAAGAATTCACTTATTCAACATATACTATCAATACACTACTGCTAAATTATTAGTTTTTAGTGTAGTTTTATTTGTAGCAGAAAGTTAATTTTTCAAATAGGGAAGAATGTCACTTGATAGGCATTTGAATTTCAGGCCAGCTCTTGAGAAAATATATGCCTAATTATGCTTTCTAAATACTGGCTTACTCTCTCCTTATTTTAGAAACAGAACACTATTCTTACTCTTCCAGAACTCCCTTTCACTCAATTATTTTAGAGTTGAGAGCCAAAACCAGTATTGTGGGAATATGCTTTAAGTAAAAAACTATCAGCTCTTACATTTACTTGATTATGGGAATTGTGTCACACCTGAACATATTGTATGTCCCCATATATCCTATACCTAAAAGGTCACATTACATTTGGCTGTAACTTCTAAAAAGAAAGAGTTAAAAAGATATCATATGCTCTCACCATTCGATTCCTGTCTTCTGAGGATGAAGATGATTTCCTTTCCCGCTGAGGTCCTGGAGATTTCTGTAACGCTTTCACATTAGTGAGTGAGCCAGGTAATGAGGCAGGGGGGGTGGCAGACAAACCTGTGGTGGATCCTAAGTTAGTGAAAGGAAAAATGTATCTATGAAAGGAGGATTAAGTATGTTAATTTCGGGGGTAGAGGGTAGGGGAAGATTTAGACTTATTTAAAAAACACAGTGTATGATCAAATGTACACCTTTCGGAAATGATAGGCCAAAAAGGGGCCTCACTGGTGATTAGCACTATAGTTTTAGTTTTCTGGCATATTTAATGAACTTCAAAACATAATGATTACAGATACACTTTGCTTATTGGGGCATAATCTAGCAGAAAAAAACAATTTCTCTGAAACAAGAGATAAATACTAAAAAATACCCCCAGGTTTGTTTCTTTGATTAAAACACAAAAACAAAAGCAGTTGAAAAGCCTATATAAAAATACACTTTTAGTTATTTTGCTACCTCAGTAGCCAATCAATATATAAAAAGATGGAAACCCCCAAATGGAAACATATTCTAATAACAGCCTTAATGTTCAAAATATCTGGCTGTTTCATATTAGCTACTAAATTTTTAAAAATCCTATCTACATACTGTACTATTTAAGAGTGAAAGATACTGGTCAGCTCCATTGGTTAGCGGAGGCTTATTCTACTAAATGATGACTGTTACTTGCATAACAGAATTAATGTAAAAAACCAAGCAAGTTTCTCAAGACTCCCTGAAAAATCTCTACCTTTGTAAGAAGACAGTACAGCTAAGTGCTCTGGCCTCTCAGCCAAGTTACTACAAATGGAAATAGTCTACCAACCAAGTGAGCCCAAGGGGTAGTCTTTGAAAGTGGACTTGGTCGGCAGCGTCACATGTCTTTTTCAGGGGTACTTTTCCAAATGCTGAGTGAGCAAAAATCCAAAGTTCATATAAGTAAGATATGGATGAGAGGGTTCAGGGCACTGACTCCTAGTGGAGTTTAGATAAGTAGAACTGAGATGTCAAGAAATATTTGTATACACAGAACAAAAAGATTTCAAGATAATTTGTTTAAAAAGATTACTGTGAGGGGGTGGGGGAAGAATCAGTATGTTTCAAAGAACAATGATACCAATGGCAACATTTAAATGTGTACAATCTTATCATTACTACATTACACATGTCATCATGTGGGATTTCCATGATCTCATATGCAATTTTCTAAAAGAAAATGGTATCTGGAATGATTAACTAAAGTACAACTCATTTTCTATCTTCCACTGTTAATGTTCAACACTATAAAGCCTTACTGCTGCTGGCACAGCCTTCACAATTCTGGTCTACTCAGTACTATATTGTACTACTTATTTTAACTACACTACTCACTATTATGACTTCCAACTCATTCACTACATTTTCTGAGAAATAGCTGGGCTGAGAGAACAAAAATCTGAACCACCATCACTGCACTCAGAAGAAATAACAGACACTAACTAGCAAAAGAGAGTAAATAACAACTCTATGAAAATATTTATACAAGACACCAGTCTGAATTTTGAGTTAAATTTTTAAAAATCAGTTTAAAATGTTTAAAATGAATTTACTAATTAAAGTATGGCAAGATGAAATGGAAGAGTGAAATTACACTGCTAACTTTTCCTAACATTATGGCATAACTGAAAGTATCCTTCCCAAATTTTCTGATGTACACTAAATTCCCCAAATACACTACACATCTTTTTTAAAACTCCCTACCTTTGATATAATGTACAATATACATGTCCTACGTTTTAAAACAAGAACACTGCTGCTATTATAGGAAAATTAAACCAAAAGTCTAGTAATAACTAATAAGAATTTTCATTTCTACTAAAAAAAACCCCACAAAAATGTTAACAAATATTAATTATTATCAAAGTTATCACCCAAATAGATTAAAACAGAAGGAATTCAGATTGATGGACATCTCCCCACATTATTTATTGCCACCCACTGAGTTTAAGAAGCTATCAAGATGAAAAAGTAAATAATATAACAAAAAACAAGATGGGAATCTCAGCTCAGACTTTTCTTGCATTTAAAAATTTATGACAGCATACAGAAAGCTTGTGGTATTGAGTATGTGTGAGCAGCACATTCAGAGCATTCCAGCCAGGCCAAGCAGAAATTTAGTACTGAAAACTTTCACACTTACAAACACACGCTGTGAGGGTGAGGCACAAACAGTATCTGTAGCTTATATCTAGTTTGCTTTGGGTGAAAACAAGAAAGAAGAGCCCAACTACCTCTGAACACTGGGCCAGGCTCAAAATCAAACACTATTTCACTGGGGACAGAATGTAGGAGGGGACTGGGAGTCCGGGATTGGTATTTCCGAAGACAGCGCATCAGCTGGTTCAAAGGGGCTGTTAGAAGAGAAAGAGAGGGGCAGGCAAACACAGGAAGACAGACACACAGAAGAAATGAAAGAAGTCACGGGGAATAAACAAGAGGAGCTGAAGCCTGCTTCACAAAATAATTCTGGATGTTTAAAAAACCTGCTTATTTCCATAAAATCCCAATGACTTTTTAAAAAGTGACTCATGAAAAAGGACAAGAAATGTCATTTGATTTTCAGTACTAAGCAGGCATCTTTTGTGACCAAGTTAACTTTGTGATGCTAACATGATGGCAACATTTAAATGCTGGATGTATTGGGCAAAATTATCAAAAGCCACAGCTATTAAGACATATGAAAGTCAAACTGGCAGCAACATTAATTGGTGGGTTCATGGAATAACAAACAAGAAAAAAACTTTTATAACCATGTGCTATAGTAAATACTAAGTTCAGAGTATATAATGCAGGGTTATCATTTTGGTAGCTCCACATATATATAGAAACATAACAAAAGATGGCTCATACAATGTTTATTCAGTGTAAATTGAGTCTGGGCTTGGATATCAAGATAAAGCAGGTCACAGTGAAGAGACCAACTCTAAGCAAGATATGCAGACATTGCACGTCTTCCTTATTAGCTAGAAGACAGCGAAAGACGTAGGCAGAGGACCACCGGGAAGAAACCTCTAGATAGTTTCAAATACCATTTCCTGGAAAGCATTATATGATAAAATCTTATTGAAGTCATATTTTCTTAAGCAATGTTTTTCTTATGTCCCAGTAATCACTGGGTGCTAGAGTGATTATCAGATGAAAATTCTGTAAGAAATCTTAGTTCAATTTCTCATTTGCTTATTTGATTTACTGGGCTAATGAGAGCAACTAGGCTCTTCTATGAGGGGTTCATTTATAAAATGTACATTCAAAAACCTTTCTAGAAAGCTGAAGGCAAGTGGCTAACAATGTCTAACAATCAGTTGTGACAGGCAATCTAAGGGACTCTCCCCAAGAACAATTTAGGAAAGTCAAGTTTTAACTGATTCTGAGTTCAATCTTTAATTACTAGTGAAGGCTCCCAAAATTAGTGTCATCTCCAGCACTAGCTAGAAATTAGTAAAACAGGTAAAACAATTAAGGATCTCTCTATGATAACAAAATTTTTAAATTGTAGATAGTAAGTACATTTAAGACCCATTTTATGTCCTCTCTTTTTCTCTACTCTTGCTGTAAATCAGTTAAAATTTTATTAGAGATAAATGATAAACATTAGAGAAAAAAAATTTGGGGGTTTTCTCTGAACATTTTTCTCTGTGTCTGTGTTTCATGAAAAAAGCAAATATAAAGAAGACAAGCGGCAAAGCAATTGCATTTCCCGAGTTTTTTTCTCTTTAACTGAAATCACTACTTACCTCCATCACTACGAAACCCTTGGTCTCTAATCAAGTCCTACAAATAAACAGTAATGTATATTTATTCAAAGCATATGGTAAGAAAGTAAGAACAACACTGAATTTTCCACTAAGCATTAACAGAAACATTAATTGAAAAATAATGCTTGTCTTACAATTACTTCATAAAACAGAAAGAATATGGAATTAGCTAATGAACATGATAAAACCAAAACTTTGAAGCACTTGCCAACCTAGCCCTATACTGAAGGGATTATTAGAGCTTATCAAATGTTGAAATCCATTTCAGGCCATTCAAAACCAATGGCTGCATCAATTAAAAAAAAAAAATCTACTGGCACATATTAAGAGCCATAAAATGTTCATACCCTTTGATCCTGTAATTCCATTTCTGGGAATTTTTCCTAAGGAAATAATTCAGAAGAAAAAATGATATGCACAAAGATGATTAGTGCAACATTATCTATCATACTAAAAAATCAGAAATAATTATTTCCCTGTTATAGGCATATAGACACATTGGTTAAGTAAATTATGGTGTATGAATTTAAAAAATATTATGCAGCTACTAAAACAGTAATAAAACTTTTATCATAAAACATGTTTATAATTAAAAAACAATACAAAATTAAATGTAAACTGATTACAATCATAAAAATATGGATGGGTAGACAGATTAGAAGGGAAAAGATCAAAAAAGCTCAAACAAGGGTTTTGTTAAAATTTGTCTTTATTATTAAAATACAGCTTTTTACAACAGACAATGTTGGGGGGAGGGAGAGGGAAGAGTCTACTGGCAACACAATATAATTTAGATCTTGGTAGGCAGAATTTAGATTAGTTATTTACCCAGTGTAACTTAAATATGAGGGTTGAATGGCCCCAAATGTCTCTAAATAGTCTCAAAGGCTTCTGGCAAATAGGCACCTTTTTTGTTTATAGGATAAAACAAAGAGTAAATTCTTTAGAGAGATATGTCTACCATGTTCAATGTAATATAAAGCCTCTAACATTTTCTACAGAATAATCAACACTCATATACCTGCAAACAAGGTGCTAAGTGGTAGGGATTGTGTAGCTACCAATAAATATAAAATCCTGGTGGTCTCACTAACTTTCTGTGTTCTTGGGAGCATATAATCTAAGTAGAAGAAAGATGTACATACATGGTAATTAAATGACATAACAACAACAGCTTTAGAAAACAATAAAAGAGGTGCCAAAGTTGCTTAGCTAATTGCCAAATAAATAGTGGGGGTTAAGAATAAATTCTTGGTGCTACAGAAGTTCAAAGGATAAATAACTACAGGACTTAGTCACTGGTGAAGCATTTAAAAAGATGGGTTATGAGTTGGAAGTTTCAGGGATTGACAGGAATGTAGAACTGAAAAGCAGAGAGCCTTCTAGACAAAGAACCACAAGGCAAAGGCATAAATGCCATATCCCCTTTCCTCTATGTGCACCAGCCCTGCTACCTCCACACAATCATGCATCAGCCAAATTTGGCTTTCTCCACTCTTACAACCTACTGCGAATATCACCATAAACATGTATTTTTCAATCTTAAATATGTTCTTAAAGCTCACTGACATTCTTTTCTACTTCTTGTTTAGGTTAAATAGGATCTTCTAGCATTCTGATACTGGCTATTTAAAACTATTTCCCAATCTCCTATAGTTTCTTTTTTACTTATATCTCTTCCCTCTAGTATGACAGAGAAAACACAAACCATCAAAGAACATTTTGTTCTACCCATACATCTACAAACACTTGCATGGTAATACTAGCTATAACTTTTTACTTATTATATGCCAGGCATAATAAGCATTTTCAAACCACTACAAGAAGTAGACACTATTAGCCTCAAGGGTGAGTCATCTGTCCAAGGTCACACTGTATGTAAAGAGCTCATAACCAGATATGTCCACCTTTAATTCCTCATATCTTCTGAGGAACAGTTTCCAAGTTAAAGGAATTTTATTACATCAATCATTCCTTCTCTTGTTATTTTCAATGTCTCTCTTCACTTGGCTTCTTCCCTCAAGCTACAAATATGCTGAAGTCAACTTATAATAAAATCAACCTCAACCACGTTCCCTCAACCTTGCTTCAGTCTATGACCCCTTCCTTTTCAGCCAAGCTTCTCAAAACTGACAGTTAATCCTGCATCTTCACCTACCTTGCTCTCCTCCACTAGCCTTCCAAAACAGCTCTCAATACAGTCAAAATGGTATTTCAATTGCCCAATTTGACAGTCATTTTCAGTTCGTATCTCATTTTGAGTTACAACGGCAACTGACATCAACTACTTCAAAATTCTTAAAATCCCTTTTCTCCCTTTAGCTTTTGCAATACCACTTTCTCTAATCTGAATCTAGACTTAAGAAGAAGAGTATATAGAGGAGACAACCTGTACCTCAAATATTAAATGTTAACTGGTGGCTGCATTTTCTACCCCCTTTCCAAATTATATACACTGTTTGAGTAGTATCATTTACATCCATGGCTTTAACTAAGACAAGTACGCTAAATACTCCTAAATCTGTATCTCTACTCAAGGTCCTTATATTCAATTGTTACTGGACTTCTAAACCAGTAAAGGCCCACAGACATCTTAAAATCAGTATGTCCAAAATAAAAATTAATCATTCTCATTTCTACAAAGCCTGCTCTTTTTCCTCTGGTATTTACTATCCTACTGAATGGAATGAATTATCTATTTATCTATTTATTATCTAGTTATCTATTCACCCAAGCTGGAAATCAGGACATTATCTTCTACCGCTTCTCTCTTTTACTTCTCTTCTAATACTATATAGAATAGTGGTTAACTGTAAGAAAGGCAGGCCAAGTTTTACTCCCTTTCAATCATTTTATCAGCTGTGATCTTCTCTACTCGATGTTACAGCTATAAGGACTCGCATAAGGAGTACCTGTATAATGAGAACAGCCCTGTACTCCAACACACACATAATAGCCTCACTAACTCCAGGACCCTGTTTACACTGGGAAAGTTTTAATTTCCTTTTTAAAAATAATTACTTTCCAAGACAAACGTGGTTTGGTAGACTTTTTCAGTTTTGTTGCTGATTATAGACAGAGATTAAGGACAACCTACACTCTATACTAAAGCGCAAGTTATGGGAGAAATGACTCCTAATTCCAAGATCAGAATTCTCAGTCTACCACAAAGAGCACGAACACTTTATTCATTCATTCTCTTCTGTACCTCAGTTAACACATTACTTTGTAAATAAAGTTTTACTAAATGAAGCCACATCAGAATCCTTAGTCTACCACAGAGAGCAAGAACACTGCATTCATTCATTCTCTTCTATAACTCAGTTAATGATTACTTTGTAAATAAAGTTTTACTAAATAAAGCCACATCCATTTGTTTATACTGTATTATTATGTCTGCTTTCGTACTATAATGACAAAGCTCAATAGCTGTCATCAGAGATCCTATGACTCACCAGCCTAAAATATTTACTATCTGGTCCTTCAAAAAAAGTTTGTTGATTCCTGGTCTGTATTATGGGAGATTTCCTTTGCTTTATCTTCTAAGTCTTTTGCTGAAAAATATTTTTTGATGACGTATTATGTGTTTAGTTCTAAGATACATGCCAAGGGAACAATAGTTTCTGCTTTCCAGAAGTGAAGATTCAATTGAAGAAACACTAATGTACATAATCAAGTTACAGTATGCAAGATAAACTGGAAAAGTAAAAACATCAAGAGTGACCACCCAGAAGGTGGCTAAATAATTGAAGTGAGATTACAATGTATGATGATGAGATCAGAGAAGATGCATTTTTAAAAATGAGTAAAACTTAGTAACAACCTTACCTAAAAAGAATATGCCATAATTCAGGATGTATATAGAGATGGGATACAATGGTATACTCAAAAGAGTAAGAAGGTAAAAGACATCTTTGCATGTCAAGTACATACAGTAATGATTAATCCTTAAGGGATATTTAATTTGAAATTATACTTTTAGAAATTTAGGTAAAAGTTTTAAATTGATCTAAATAGGAAATCTGCAATTGTATTCTTTTTTTTTTAGCATAAAATGGCCAAGTAGATTATCTGTTAAATAAACAAAGATAAGGCTTTACCAGGGATGGTGTGATTAAAGGAAAAATCAGAATAGCTCTAAAATTTGGTACCAGTTAAATATTTAATGCCATCAGAGAAAATGACAAGGCTTTTCTGATGTATAATTCATGAAAAGTGTCACTTGCAATAACTGCAATATATGAAAGATAGCACCTATTTCTGATCTATATTAGAAATGTAACAGAAAAATAATGAAACGCACTTAAATTTTTTATTTCTAACATTGCTGGATACTTACATCAATATTGACAGGTTCTATTGTGTTTATATGCACATTTGGAGCTGAGGAGGACCGGTCTCGTTGTCCAAACTGATTTCGATGATCTTCCTCTGCTGGTCGGAAAGGCTGCGGAATTGGAATGGATTTTGAAGGAGATGGACTGGTGAGAATTTGGGGCCTGAAAAATCAAGTCATTGGAAGGTTAAGATTCAGAGCAACTTTATAGAGATAATATTCAAAAATGGATAAAGATTTCTTTGATTTTATATTCTAAATAAAAATCTTTAAAACAAAGCATTAGAAACCCAGCAGTATGGAGACTTGATAATAGGGGGGAATGCAGTAACCACAATGTCACTCATGTGAAACCTGAGCATAAGATTGTAAATCTATGATACCTTAATAAAAAAAAAAACAGAGCAGCAACGGCTTTTTATAGGATCAGTTTAAAAAATATATGCCTACAACTAATACTGACAAAGTGCTTTGCTCAAGCAGACCATCCAGAAACTATCAATGATAAGAACACTGATTCTTATCCAGAAAATTCCAAGGAAATCTATGAATGACTGGAAATTACCTATGGTTAATCATGTGAAGAATCTCTGTCCTTCAAAGTCACACAAAAATGCTTTAGGTAGAAACTGACGGAATAATAGTTACCATTTTTTTCTGCCTTTGCTATTTTTTGGTAGCTGAAGTTACTAAGATGTAATTTTTATGGAAAGTATTAGGATACTTTGAGAATACACATGCATATTTCAGGGCCTGAAAGATATACCTGCTGCTTTACAAAGGAGCTGACTGAAATCCTGAACAATAGCAAAAGATCATTTCAAAATTAAAAAGATGATCCTTATTGTGTCAATCTCTCATATTTTAAAATTTTACCATGCTCAATAAGTGACATAAGAGACAGAAGATAATCATATTAAGCATTAAAGGAAATATATTTTTAAATAGTTTTTTGATGAAATAAAGAACAGGTGACAGTGACCTATTTCGGTACTACAGGTAACAAGGTCTATAATCTCTCACTGCCCCCAAGATGAACGTGGCACTCAGAGAACATGCTAAAGTTTTGAGGGTAGACTGTAAACACCTGTGAGGAATCTATGCCCCTCAGAAGCTGGGAGATGAGTATCACTTGACAGATGAGGTGTGGCTGTGTTAGTGAGCTCCATCAGGACGAATGAATGACTCAGTGCTAACAGCGTCTCTTCAGACTAGAATTTGAACTATACTAGCTTATAGTTTTCTTTGAAGCACACTAAAAAATGTAGGGAAAGAAAATTTGACTTTATTCATATTAACTAAATGAATCCACTTAGAATTGAAATAAAAATAAAATACTATGTACTTTAAAAAACTGGTATCAACCCAATGAAAGTTACAGGTAAGACTACTAGAACTGACCTTTAGGAAAATTAGCATGGATCACTGGTCCATTTTTTTCTAATTACTGAGAAATTTTAAAATTGTGGCAGAGCTATCCTTTATTTTTGCTTTAGGCAGCAAATATATGCTTTTGCTAAGGGGTTTTGGGAGCAGGTGAAAGAATGTAAAAATGATGATACTAGTTTTTTTTTAAAGTTACGGAAAGTGCACTGACTTTTTAAGAACTATTTATAGGTTGATTTAAAGTCTTAACGCAATAGCATACTTTAAGATAGGCTTTAAAAGTGGAGCAAACCTGAATTAGCTACAACTATATAGGGTAGTCTACTTAATAGAAGTGACCTGATGTATGCATATGAGACAGTAAGTGACTCTTGAAATTTACTGAATTAAGACTATGACAGCAACATGTAGTACATAACAAATCAGAAGTATGTATCCTGGGACAATGGCCCAGAAGTAGGAAAAAAACCTTGGATTTAATCTGACAAATTTAATCATATCTAAAGAAATGAATGGCTATACTAGAAAATGTGGCTACCTGCTTATTACACAGAATGAGAAAGACGAATTTAATGGCAGCTGGTATCATGCTAACACTGCCCAGCCAAAACCATGTGTTGGTCTACAAAGCCAATTTATCTAGCCTTGAAGGCCAGTAAGTTATAACTATAGAGAATATTTAAATTACTATACTGCTCAGTAAACATATGAACCATGTTCTAATTTCATGTTTAATAAAAATAATCTCTGGATTATAATTTGGTTTCTCATAAATATCTTCCAAAAGCAGAGTGACTGAGTGCTGGTCCATCCAACACAACAACTTTGATCTATATAACAGGCATATTTCTCACAGAAATCAATTACCTGGCATTCTAATTCAGTCTTTCTAAATTTTAGTTAATGTAAACCAGTATATACCTAACTTTCTTCATTTCTGGGAATTGATAAAATTGAGTTTCCATACTGGGATGTCTTTACCTGGACCAAAGCAATTTATACCCTGTTAAGTTTGCTGGCAGTCAGCAAAGGCCGCCTCCTGATGATCCATGACCTACCCTGCTGCAAACATCTCTGAAGCAGTACCAAATTAAAAATAAAGATAATTTCACTTCTAACATACGTCAGCAAATTACCAGTTCAGATCTCATTTTTAATCTAGAATATTAAAAGTTCTGAAGCAAAGTGGCTACTTTGGTTCAGCAATAATACGAATTTTAAAATGTTGACTTTTCACATTCCATAGTGTTTTTAAAAAAGTAGAAAAGGAGATACTTCTAACTTTTTATTCAAAACAGGGCAATGTATCACTTCTCCAATGTGTCTTGGTTACACCCATTATTATATATATTTCATGACCATTATAATTGTTATCAGTACTAACAAAATGCAAACAAATATCAGTAGAGAAGAGGCACCTAAATTTTTTCATAGGTGCCATATACACTTGTGAAAGCATCAGGAAAACAGAAGTTTGAACATCCTTCCTATTATTTGCTCAAGATCAGAATGTATTTCAGTTTAGTTATGAACAAAACACTCATGGCATAGGCAAATGTTTTCTTCATTTTAAGATAGCATTCCTTCCCCGGAAGGCAAATGTCCTGGATCATTACCACTGTAAACCTTCTTAGAGGCCAAGCTAATTTCATTATGGTGTTCTGTAACTCTGCTCACAGTACTGGGACCTGCCATGAGAAAGGCATCACGGTCTATAGAACCTGTCAAGAGTAAATGTCATAACCAAAGGATTAATTAAAAATCAAAACAGACAATAATACCACTGATTTGATATTTTAAGAAATACACAGGTGTGTACACTAAAAATAGAGATAGCAGGAATAAAATTACTCTACCAGAGTGGATAACTGTTACAACCTGACAGAAGAACAAAGTGGTTACATTTCCCTGTGTTCCAAAATAGATAACATACACCCACTCCTTAATACAAAAGTTTTTTGCTACATTTTCAAGCCTATGAGACCCCTAGTAAGGTTGGCTTCTAAAATTACAGAACAATTGGGAGTGACATCTTATTTTTTTTTCTCTAAGTAGAAGAAACTGCATGCATGCACTGTGATGAGTGGTAGGCAACAGGTAGTTCTGATCTTAACTGTCTGACTCTGGAATATTCTAGACTTCTAGAATAGAATGTCATGTGGGGACTTTTTAAAAACTATATGATTCCAGATACAACATGATTTATGCTGCCTCAAATCGAATGTGGACAGAGTAAGCAGACCTGTTTAAGGAATGCTCCAAGCAAACTACTGTCTGCTATGAACTCAACAAAATCGCTTTTCCTTCTCTACTATGAGGCTTGAATATATGATGCCTTTGTATCATCTTAAAAGTCAGTTCTTTCCTTTATCCTCCACAACTAATTATTAATCCTATTATTTGTTTCATTTTACAGCTCATGAATGTCCATTCCTTCTCCACACTACCACTCCAGTTTAAGTCTTCAACAACTCTCAATGTCTTCTCTACCAATAGCATCCTAGTTGGCCTTCTTCACCCTAGACACTTTGCTACCAATCTATCTGTATACCACTGCAAACTACTTTTCTTTAAAACCATTTTCATCAAGTCAGTCCGCTGCTTGAAAATCTTTAATTATTCTTTCTCCTCTTGTGACAAGTCTAAATTCCAGCCTGAATTCCAAGACTCTTCATAATCTGTTCTTACACATGATATTTCTCATTTTGGGCTGGCCTCTTTTCACTATCTCCTAAATTTACCATCCCCATTCCCTGTATTTATGCTATTTTTCCCCACTCCCAACTATTACATGTTTGTATTCCCTAGGCTCACTCAGATTCTAGAATTCTTAGAGGCCCAGTTGAAATTTCATTTTCTTCATTAAATGTTCTTGCCTACTTTTCTCACTATTCTCCCTTCTGTAAACATGATACTATTGACGTACTTATCAAGTAGTCTAAAATCTATGACATAAATTATAGAATATGATTATATACTATTTTTAATTGTTTGCCATTATCTCGTAATGCTACTTTTTCTAAATGGATATCACATACTTCTGAAATTTAATATTACCTAATGATGATGAGCACAAGGCAAGGGGTTCTAAGTTAGCTGCTGCTTAATTTTTTTCAAGACACATCCTCAAACAGTTCACGTCAGTTTTAATCCCATGTATCTGTACCAAATGCATGTAAACTTCTGGCTGGTGTGATAAAACAAGTTATCTGAAAAGATGACCTTACTTAATGTAATGTAACAATCCAAATGTTGGAACGGTTTTTAATTAAATAAAAGATCCGAAAGAAAATAGCTCAAATAGCATGTCACTGAACAGCAGGAGTCAAATCATACCCAATTGAATTGGATGGGGGTTCAGAAGGGGATGATCCAGATGCGGCAGTTTCTGCTAAGGAGGCCTCCTCCTGTGGTATTGGGTGGTGTTCAAAGAACTTGGAGACAAACAGCAAACTGTGAGGCAAAAACAAAAAAAAACAAAACAAAACAAACCTAACTTGTGCAAAACCCAGAAGCTTCATAAACCAGAGTACATTAAAGAGTTAACAGACATATTCGAGATCAAATTTCATTTGCAGAAATGGTTGTTAAATTCAATTCCTTGTATTTTTGCCTAAAGGCTTATTTTTCAAAATTATATTATACTTTCAAAGGTAAGCTAGAATCTGAAATTAATTGTTCTACACAGAAAATTAGTACATAGTAAAATGGGGGAAAAACATGCTTTATGGTTAAAGAATTAGAAGAAAATTCATCTATTGCTAAATTAGATTATTACATCATTATAGTAACACTTTAAGGCATAGAGGTGAATGCTCTGCTCAAGTGATCAAGAGAAGTAGTTAAGATCTCAGCAGCAGCAACTACTAGAGAAAACATTAAAATACTCAGTCTCATCTATTGGAGAATCTGGCATAAAACAAACAAATTTTAGAAAGAGATATAATGGGTAACAAGATTTTATATTTTACTTTTAAATAAACTGGATGGGGCAGGGGGAGCAGAATTTGAAGGAGAAAGAGAAAGTGAGGAAGAGAGAAAGAGAACACAATTTACAGATAGCTGACAGGATCAGACCCCATGAACTGTGGTCCAAAAATGTAATAGTTGTCTTAATTGAAATAATACCTGCTCTCTTCCCCAAAACTATCTAAAATGTGATTTCTATACTGAAAGATCTTTATAAGAGAATATAAAACCAATGAAAGGCACAAGTGAATCAGAATTACAGTTTAGAAGAACTGTCTATACTATGTATTAGTCTCTAACCACAGTTTTAAAAATTCCTTATTAACAACTGTGACAGAAAATTCCCACATACTCTAAGACATACTAGTTTCACATTCAGGAAAGTTAAATGTAAAATGGTAGATAGGAAAGAGACTTTTTTGATTACTTACTCAAGTTGGTCATAATTAACACACATCAGTGGAACCTCTGTACTACAACGCTGGTGAAATTTATAACCACATGTTTGACAGCGGAAACCCTGGAAAAGCAGCTTTCGACAAAAGTCACAAAATGCTAAGGTGAAAAAAGTTTTCCGTACCTGCAAAGTAAAACATCATAGAAAATTTCAAAAACTTGCAAGACTCTTTTAAGAATCAACTTATTTACTCTTTTTTAAAAGAATGAATCTTTAACATGTTTATATCATGAGAACTTTCTTACACACTAAGACACTAAAATGAAAACCAATGCGCTCAAGACAATAGATAGACTATATATACTTATCTCCTACCCAATATCCAATTAAAAACCTCAGAAGTCAAAAAGATGGAAAAAGAATAAAGACTGGAAACTAATTTCAAGCTTGACTACATAAAAGTAAAAATAGAGATGACAAGTAGAAGGCAGGAATACAGGTGAAGGGAAGGATAAGGGCACACTTTAATAATTGTACAAAGAAAGGAGTTAAGAGATGCTTTTGGGTGCTGACAGGACAAGAAACAACGGTATACTTATATATTTATTTAAAGTTACAAAGGTACCCAAAAAACAACACACCTTGGAAGATAGGATGGAGGAGGAGAGGTTATAATGCTACAGATGAGCTAATTTCCTATGGAATCAGTAATCAATAAATGATGTTTAAAGTTGATAAACAAGGCATTGTGGCTAGTTATTTTTTAGTAATATGAAAATAATCACCAAAAAAGCTTAAAACAGAAACCATTAAAAGTTAAGAGTGATTTCCTCTGAAAAGGGGCATGATAAGTTAGCAAAGAATTGGCAACAGATTGTTTTTCATTATAAGCCCCTCTGTACTGTGTAAAAAACTATATACATTTGATTAAACTGTAAATACACTTTGACTAAAAGGTAAAAATGATTATTTATAAAAGAAAAAGCTAACTAGTTTGTTATTCTATGAAAATCAGAACAATATCACCCTAGCTTACTAACCAGGAGAAGGAACAAGAAGGAAAATACCCTAAAAGATGGTAAGAACTACTTTTAACAAATTATCAGTTTGTTAGAGGATTCAAACTCCTAAATGTATCTGGGGACATTCCTCTAGGTGAAACTTAAAGGGCAGCACGTAAGAAGACTCCATGTCAGACGTAAATGATCTATAACATAGTCACATAAATTGTGTAAGTAGTTATCCCTACTGAGGCCAGAAATATTTTTAAGTATTTGTTTTTTGTATATGACAAACAGAAAACAGAAGAAGGATAAACAAATACCAGAATGTTTTAACAACAGGTATTTCAGAATAGTGAAAGCATGGATGACTCTATTTTGTCCTTTGTTCTTTGCTATATATTTTCAATTCATCTCAGTTTTAAGACAGTTTGAGTCACAAATAATAGTAAGAAATATATTTCACATTATGACCCAGGACATACCTGCATTCATACAATAATACTTACCCTGACCATATATAATGTACAACAGAATTTTCTAATACACTCTATTACATGTAAATGCTTTTCATGATCCAGTAAATTGATTTCAACATCCAGTTTACCAAACTCTTTTCAATAAACATGTATTTAATGGTATGTTATTAAAAAATAGTTCATTGAGAAAATGGTACATTGGCACCTTATTTGTTCTGGCTTTTTTCAGAACATTCTGGTAATTTTAAGAGTGGCTCTTATTTTCTTCACCTTTTTGTCTATGTATCACTTTCTAGGGGATGTAAAGAGGCAACTGCTTGTTTTTAGATTGTTCCTTTTCATCTGTCTCTGGATATACAAGAAATTAAAGATCTTTAATATTTATGTGGCCACTATTTGTCAAAGTAAGTTTTTATGTTGCTATCAGAATCCCAGAAAATGGGGCACAGAAAAATATAAAATGTATTCCCAAGAATCAGCATTTTATAGTCATCTGATGCTTTTTGCTAATCACTCATATCCTCACTAGTCTGATCATCTGTTGACTTTCATGAAGCCCTAGCTTCTCTTCTTTCATTTATCTACTCAACTGCTGTCTTTCCTCCTGCCACTGACTTGTATTTGAAAATGATGTATATGTAAAAGAGGAAAAATAAGAAGAGACAAGGAAGGCGAGGGGAGGGAAGCACAAATGAAATGGAAAACATCCAAGGAGAAAATGTGGGAATGCACTTGAGTATAAATTGTTATACTTGTATCTATAAGTATACCTTGTCAATAAAGATGGGCACAGGAGGTAAGTCTTTTCTTTTGGGTCACAACTTACGTTTATTCTGGAATTTGAGCATATAAAACATGGACAGTAAAGTAGGCAATTAGGGAGGCAGAGACTAGGCAATTTGCATGCAATAATTTGTATGGTGTGGGGCTGTCTGAAGATGTTAGCCTTAGTGCCTATATGAAATGGGAAGGGCTGGACACGCAGCATCTGTTTCAAATCTTGTTTCTTTGCCTTTCCCGCTCTCTTCCACCCTGCCAGTTCCCAAGGACTCCTGGGATGTAGACAAATACAGAACTGCTAGGAAATAAGGCGGCAATGCAGCATTCCTTGAGTAGCCAGTAAAATCTAGCACAGAGAAGCAAACAGAGGAATTATTTCCCTTTCTAAGCAGAATACAGGCTTTTCCTCTTGCCTCTATATGACACTCAGAACAACTGCTCTACACAAATTTAATCACATCTATCCTTACAGTCATTGACTTTCCAATTATTTTAGAGGAAAGTCCAAATCTTTAACATCACTTACAAGGACTCTCAGGACCTGGACTCTGCTTACTACCCATAATTCTTATGACACAGTAACACCCTATTCTCCAACTTTGTATCCTTCATTCTGAACTTTTCAAAACTGAACAGTTTTCTCGCCTTTTCCTCTGTCTAGAGTACTCTGACCTTCACTCACCTGCTTCTCCCTCATTCATCAGGCCTTAGCTTAGATATTTCCTCCTTTGGGAAACTTTCCAGATTCCCTAAAGACCAGGTTAGGAGTCTGCTCTGTGCATCTACAGCACTTTATACATACACAGAAATTAAAGAGTGTTCACAAAATTTCTTACTAAATCATCTGTCTACACAAAGCCAGGGATACTGTTTTTCTTACTCATTGTTATATATACCGAGTTCAGTACAATATTGGCAAATGTAAAGTTCTCAATAAATATTTGCTGGCAGGTCTCCAACTGAGCTGTGAAAGTTTTCATGCTCTGGAACTAACCTGCAGTGTGCTTTCATTATCCTCCTGGGGCAAGGAGCTTTCTGAGGCACTATTTTTAACACTATTTTATGGTTAGCAACTTAGAGGTCTTATTTACCTCCTCATACCCAATTTCTAACTAAGAAGAATAATTAAGAAAAATAGTAGTAATCACAATGAAATTGTAAGCTCAACCGTTTTGGATTCCAAAAAATTTAGAGATCTTAAGATTTATCAACTCAAAATTCTGTCAGTTAAAAAATTAATAGTAATGAACTTCCTAGCTCATCATTATAAAACTACTTGCTACACAGTAAATCTTACACTTGTCCAAAAAATACCTTATTTATTGAAGCACAAACGCTCAAGGAAACCACCTCATAAATCATCTGCTTTAGGAGCCTGGCTATACCAATCACCAAGGCACATGGGAAAACACTTGAAGCCAAAAGAGTAGCAAAAATTATCCATTAAGAAAAAGGATCAAAATTCCACACATATAGAAAAGTAAGAAATGTCTCCTACCTTATAGATCACTAGACCTGGATTCTGCCTATCCTTTCAAAGGATAGGTTCTCATGCTCTGGGAACTGTAACCTTATCTCTAAGGTAGAAAGGTCCCACATTCCAGGCCTCATGCTGGTGACATTTAGCTTAGGCTAGGTTCTAGCAAATGGAAAAGCCAGATGAAGGAGAAGTCCTTAAGGAGAGTTTTAATGTCTTCCTTTACTCCTCAAAGAGAGCTATTCCGCTCACATTAACCTAACCTTCAGAAACATTTACACAAGTGTGTCAATATGTATACAGTCTGTTTAGCCCTATATGTAAACATTTAAAAAACCCAACAACCTTAAATGTCTATTAACAGAGGGAAGTTAAATATACTGGATTTATATTCTTATGGACTATTATGCAAATATAACAAAAATAAAGTTATGTGTACTGATATGGAAAGATGTCTACAATGCATTGTTTGATTTTTTTTTTAAGGTGAAAAATATAGAACAGGACTCCATTTTTAGTTTAAGAAAAGGAAAAAAATGGACAATAATGAAGGAAAGGGAGAAAAAAGAGAAAGGAGAAAACTGGGCTAACAGGTATAAGCACACATTTGAATATGTGGGAAGTGTTTGGAAGACTATACAGTACTCTTAGCAAATGTTTACCTCTAGTAGGATATGTCACTTTTTTACTTGATATACTTTTGTATCACTAAATTTTTTCTTTTAATAAAGGACAGTTCATGCTTTTTTAATTAAAAAGAAAGTATAATGATGAAAATAAAACTCTTTTAGTTTAAATACAAGTGTTTTAAAGAACAGAACTGGATTTCAACTTAGGTAAAATATCAATCCCAAAATTAGTCTTCCATATCTCATAGTCCCAAATAAAAATGCATTCACAAGAGCTTGAACATTTTTGACATTTCAAAAAACTGTAAAGGTACATACGAAGTTGTGTGTTGTTAGTGGGACATTTTCCAACACTTCTACATGCAATTCCTCTCCAGTAAGCCAGGAAATATCAGTGTCCCAGCCAATTGGTTTCTTCTCTCTGGAAAATGTAGATACAGCCTTTCTTGGTTATCATACCTAAAAATTTTTATGTACCTCATACTGAAGATATGAAAATTGGTTATTGAGGAACTAGTAATGGTGAGGGGGTTTGGCTCCCTGGTCTTCCATCGTTAGAAATTTAAATGGCAATAAATTAACTTTTATGTTTACCCCAAATAAATGTATCACTCTTGGACAAACAGCAGAGTAAGAGATGTACTCTTTTCTTCAAGCCAGCTCCAGAAAAGACCTACAACAGCAGAAAATGGATTGTTCCTTGGGTCCAAAAGAAAAAAAAAAAATCACAGGTACGGATATATCTATCCGTTCAAAGAAAGAGTTGCTAGGAGACAACATTCCCCCAAAAGGATGTTTTTTAAAAAATGGGATTCAAAATTTGGGTGTGTCGGCATAATTTTTTAGATGCTTTCTGAAATAAAAATAGTTCAATGTAAGATGTTAACTTTGATAAACCTTTTGTGAAAATATGAGTTTGTATTAAAAACAGGAGAGTGGGGAAGTGTCCATTATTCAGATAAACCATTCTAAATGGTTCAAAATTGTTAAGAATCTCAAACTCCAAATAAAGCTATTTGATCAGGGTAACAAACACCACTGTCACACAAAATTATCTAATGTTAACTCCTCAATATGCCTACAAGCTTTCTTTAGGCTAACTTTATATTCATTTAATATTTTTTCTGAAGTTGATTTTCAATGACCTAGGTTTGGCTAAAGATCCTACAGACAACCCCAGAGTTTAATGCCTGAGGATGTTTTCCCCCATTTTGTGAACAAAATTTCACATCACATACAAACCATACCCATCCTGAATTCTGTAAACAGCACAGCACTCTGGGATTAGGCCTCTCATCATCAGCGCTTTCTTTAGACTGTCCCGGACTGTAACTCCACACCTTGCAGGTACCTATGGTATCATAAATATATGATATGAGCTAATGGGAATAAATTATATATTTTTTCACATCACTTAAAAAAAAAACCTCAATTATTTACCTTTATAGTATACCTTTAAAATGTCATGTGGATTACTATGTCACATAGAACACAATTTCTAGAGTTAACTTAAAATTAAAGGGAAATTATGACTCCAGTTTCTATTACAATTCACCAACTTAAAGCAAAATTGTTAGTTTTTTTTTTTTTTTTTTTTAGGAGAGCAAAGCAGAGGCTTTATTTAGAGAGAAAGCGAGAGGACAGAGCTCCTGGCTCACGCCTGGAGGGGACAAGAGAGCCCCAAAATTGTTAGTTTTTTTATTAAAATTATGAAATATTTTAAATATATAAAAGAGAACAGAAAATCCCAATCCCTATATACCCACCACTGAGAAATCATAGAATGTCAACATTTACAGCAAAACCAATTCTGATTCAACTTTGTTCAAAGCTGAACACTGTAATCCTTCAATCACACTCATCGTCCTTAAGAGACGTCTAACTGACCTTAAACATAGCAGGAAGAAAATACTTATCTTAATGTGTATGATTGGTATTTGTTGTTTAGTTGCCTAGTACCTCTATTTCCTCTGGGAATCTGCTCTTCCTTAAAAATCCATGTGGTAGTAGGGAGGCTATCAATTAAAGGTCACTACTTTTCTGGCTACACACAACATTAACTAGCTAATCAGTTTCCCATACTCCTGGCAACAGCAACTGATCCAGGGCTAGATGTGTGACCCAAACAGTACAGAGTTCTTCTCTAAACTGACAGATGGACACTCGCCGAAAGAAGTTTATGTTTCTACTACACTTACAATATGCCAAGAGAACAAAAATCTAGAGCCCCTAGTGGCCATCTTCCCTCACTACACTGAGAAAATCTGGTTACAGGATGAAGCTAATTTAGGGAGAAGCAGAGGTGATACAGGAGTGAGGAGGAAAGGGACACTGGAAAGAGAGCTTAAAAACATCAACATTAAAAACTTTTTCTGGGTACAACGTCTCTCCAGGCAAAGAAAACAAAAGCAAAAAAAAAAGTGGGACTATCAAACTAAAAAGCTTCCACATAGCAAAGGAAATCATTAACAAAACAAAAAGGCAACCTATTTTATAGGATAATATATTTGCAAATGATGTATCTGATAAGCGGCAAATATCCAAAATGTATAAAGACCTCATACAGCTAAACACCAAAAAATACTACTACTACTAAACTGATCAAAAAATGGGAAGAGGATGTGAATAGACATTTTTCCAAAGAAGACATATAGATGGCCAACAGACACATGAAAAGATGATCCACATCACTGTTCATCAGGGAAATGCAAATCAAAACCACAATGAGATGTCACTTCACACCGTCATAATGACTAGCATCAATAAGACAAGAAATGACAAGTGTTGGTGAGGATGTGGAAAAAAGGGCTGCCAGTGAGACTGCAAACTGATGCAGACACTATGGAATGTAGTATGGAGGTTCCTCAAAAAATTAAAAATATAAGTACCATATGACCCAGCAATTCCATTTTCATTTCTGCCAATTCACCCAAAAAAAACCAGAATCACTAATCCAAAAAGATACATGCACATCTATGTTTACTGCAACATTATTTACAATAGCCAAAATATGGAAACAATGTGTCTATCAACAGATAAATGAGTAAAAAAAGATGTGGTACATGTATAAAATGTACATGTATAAAATGGAATATTAGTAATTTAAAAAACTTGCCATTTGTGACAAATGGATGGACTAAAGGACATCATGCTAAATAAGAGAAAGACAAATACTGTATGATTTCACTTATATGTGGAATCTAAAAAACAAACAAACACCAAAACTGAAACAGACTCAAAAACACACAGAGAACAGACCGGTTCTGTTAGAACAGCAGAGAGGGGTGGGATGAGTGGAACAGGTGAAGGGAAAAAAATGAGCAAGAATGTGCGATGTCTTGATCTCTGCTATAGTTACATGAATGTGTATGTGTGTATATATATACACAATGTCAAAATTCATCAAGCTGTACAGTAAGACATATAAATTTCATTGTATGTACCTCACTACAAAACGTTTTTAAATAGTAAAAATCATTATATATTTGAAGTTATCCCTATCTGGTACGCCTTTTCTGCATGGGCTCCATCTCCCTAGGTGAATTTGAATAATTTGTAACTGAAAAAGAACTGACACAGTATTTACTGAAGTGAGGCATTGGGGATACAGGGTGGTCAGTATGAAGATAGACAGAATGTATTATTTATTAACAGTAACATTAAAGGGTGAATCTATTAAATCACCGAAGTATTTAGCAAACCAAAATCTCCTGAAGAAAACTGGGAATCTTCAGACTAGAGGGGGAAAAAATGGAGAAAAGGTGAGTATCTCCTGAATTTCAATAGTATACTGATTGGGGGACAATCCAAAAAGCCAAATTAGGACTTATGATTAAGGGAAAGCAGGAGGTAGCTTTTCAGTTTTTTTAAATTTATGTATGTATGTATGTATGTATTTTAATTAACATATTATTGATATACACTCTTGTGAAGGTTTCACATGAAAAAACAATGTGGTACTACATTTACCCATACTATCAAGTGCCCACCCATACCCCACTACAGTCACTGTCCGTAAGATGTTTGCCTTCTCTGTGCTACACTGTTTTCCCCATGACCCCTCACACAATGTGTACTAAACATAATGCTCCTTAATCCCGATTTCCCTCCATCCCAACTCGCCCTTCCACACCCCTCCCCTTTGGTAACCGCTAGTCACTTCTTGGAGTCTGTGAGTCTGTTGCTGCTTTGTTCCTTCAGTTTTGTTTCATTGTTATATTCCACAAATGAGTGAAATCATTTGGTATTTGTCTTTCTCCGCCTAGTTTATTTCACTGAGGATAATATCCTCCAGTTCCATCCATGTTGTTGCAAATGGTAGGATTTCTTTCTTTCACATGGCTGAATAGTATTTCATTGTGTATATGTATCACCTCTTCTTTATCCATTCATCTACTGATGGACACTTAGGTTGCTTCTGTATCTTGGCTATTGTAAATAGTGCTGTGATAAACATAGGGGTGCATATGTCTTTTTAATCTGAGAACTTGTATTCTTTGGTAAATTCTTAAGAGTGGAATTTCCAGGTCAAATGGTATTTCTGTTTTTAGTTTTTTTGAGGAACCTCTGTATTGCTTTCCACAATGGTTGAACTAGTTTACACTCCCACCAGCAGTGTAGGAGGGTCCCCCTTTCTCCGCATCATTGCCAACATTTGTTGTTCTTAGTCTTTTCTATGTTGGCCATCCTTACTGGTGTGAGGTGATATCTCATTGTGGTTTTAATTTGAATTTCCTTGATAATTAGTTATGTGGAGCATCTTTTCATGTGCCATCTGAATTTTTTCTTTGTGGAGAATTGTCTGTTCATATCTTTCTTTTTCTCCGCCCATATCCCTCCATTCCCACCCATCCTCCCCAGTCCCTTTCCCTTTGGTAACGGTTAGTCCATTCTTCGGTTCTGTGATTCTGCTGCTGTTTTGTTCCTTCAGTTTTCTTTGTTCTTATACTCCACATATTAGTGAAATCATCTGATACTTGTCTTTCTCCGCCTGGCTTATTTCACTGAGCATAATACTCTCTAGCTCCATCCATGTTGTTGCAAATGGTAGGATCTGTTTTCTCCTTATGGCTGAATAATATTCCATTGTGTATATGTACCACATCTTCTTTATCCATTCATCTACTGATGGACATTTAGGTTGCTTCCATTTCTTGGCTATTGTGTATAGTGCTGCAATAAACACAGGGGTGCATCTGTCTTTTTCAAACTAGGCTGCTACATTCTTAGGGTAAATTCCTAAAAGTGGAATTCCTAGGTCAAATGGTATTTCTATTTTTAGGTTTTTGAGGAACCTCCATATAGCTTCCCACAATGGTTGAACTAGCTTACATTCCCACCAGCAGTGTAGGAGGGTTCCCCTTTCTCCACATCCTTGCTACCATTTGTTGTTGTTTGTCTTTTGGATGGTGGCGATCCTTACTGGTTTGAGGCAATATCTCATTGTGCTTTTAATTGCATTTCCCTGATGATTGCTGCTGTGGAGCAACTTTTCATGTGTCTTTTGGCCATCTGAATTTCCTCTTTGGAGAATTGTCTCTTCATATCTTCCATCCATTTTTTGGTTGGGTTATTTGCTTTTTGGGTGTTGAGCTGTATGAGTTCTTTACACATTTTGGATGTTAACCCCTTGTCCGTTATGTCATTTACAAATATATTCTAACATACTGCAGGATGATTTTTTGTCCTCTTGTTGGTGTCCTTTGCCATACAGAAGCTTTTTAGTTTGATGTACTCCCACATGTTCATTTTTCCTTTTGTTTCCCTTGCTTGAGGAGATGCATTCAGGAAGAAGTTGCTCATGTTTATATTCAGGAGATTTTTACCTATGTTGTCTTCTAAAAGTTATATGGTTTCATGACTTACATTCAGGCCTTTGATCCATTTTGAATTTACTTTTGTGTATGGGGTTAAACAATAATTCAGTTTCATTCTCTTACACGTAGCTTTCCTATTTTGCCAACAGCTATTGTTGAAGAGGCTGTCATTTCCCCATTGAATGTCTGTGGTTCCTTTATCGTATACTAATTGGCCATATACGGTTAAGTTTATATCTGGGCTCTCTAGTCTGTTCCATTGGTCTATGGTTCTGTTCTTCTACTAGTACTGAATTATTTTGATTACTGTGGCTTTGTAGTAGAGCTTGAAATTGGGGAGCATAATCCCCCCAACTTTATTCTTCCTTCTCAGGATTGCTTTGGCTATTCGTGATCTTTTGTGGTTCCATATTTTACAATGATTTGCTCTAGTTCATTGAAGAATTCTGTTTGTATTTTGATAGGAATTACATTGAATCTGTAGATTGCTTTAGGCAGGATGGCCATTTTGACAATATTCTTCCTATCCATGAACACGGGATATGTTTCCATTTATTGGTATCTTCTTTAATTTCTCTCAAGAGTGTCTAGTAGTTTTCAAGAGTATAGGTCTTTCACTTCCTTGATTAAGTTTATTCCTAGGTATTTTATTCTATTGATGCAAATGTGAATAAAATTCTTTACCTGATTTCTTTTTCTGCTAGTTCATCATTAGTGTATAGGAATGCAAAAGACTTCTGTATTAATGCTCTATCCCACATCTTTGCTGAATTCAGTTTTCAGACCTAGTAGCTTTGTAGTGGATTCTTTAGGGTTTTTTATGTACAATATCATGTCACCGGCAAACAGGGACAGTTTGACTTCTTCCTTGCCAATCTGGATGCCTTTTATTTCTTTGTGTTGTCTGATTGCCATGGCTAGGACCTCCAGAACTATGTTGAATAAAAGTGGGGAGAGTGGACTTCCTTGTCTTGTTCTCAATCATAAAGGAAAGGCTTTCAGCTTCTCGCTGTTCAGTATGATGTTGGCTGTGGGTTTGTCATATGTGGCCTGTATTGTGTTCAGGTACTTGCCCTCTATACCCATTGTGTTGAGTTTTTATCATGAATGGATGTTTAATTTTGTCGAATGCTTTTTCAGCATCTATGGGTATGATCATGTGGTTTTTGTCCTTCTTTTTGTTGATGTGGTGGATGATGATGGTGGATTTTCGAATGTTGTACCATCCTAGCATCCCTGGGATGAATCCCACTTGATCATGATGGATTGACCTTTTGATGTATTTTTGAATTCAGTTTGCTAATATTTTGTTGAGTATTTTTGCATGTATGTTCATCAAAGACATTTTTTTGTGGTGTCTTTGCCTGGTTTTGGTACTAGTGATGTTGGCCTCATAGAATGAGTTTGAGAGTATTCCCTCCTCTTCTACTTTTTGGAACACTTTAAGGAGGATGGATATTAGGTATTCACTAAATGTTTGATAAATTCAGCAGTGCAACCATCTGGTCCAGGGATTTTATTCTTTGGTACTTTTTCGATTACCAATTCAGTTTCTTTGCTGGTAATTGGTCTATTCAGATTTTGTTTCTTCCTTGGTCAGCCTTGGGAGGCTGTATTTTTCTAGAAAGTTGTCCATTTCTTCTAGGTCATCCAGTTTTTTAGCATATAATTTTTCATAGCATTCTCTAATCCTTTTTTATATTTTTGTGGTATCCATAGTGATTTTTCCTTTCTCATTTCTGAATCTGTTTATGTGAGGAGACTCTCTTTTTTTCTTTATAAGTCTGGCTAGGGGTTTATCTATTTTGTTTATTTTCTCAAAGAATCAGCTTCTGCTTTCATTGATTCTTTCTATTGTTATATTAATCTCGATTTTATTTATTCGTGTTCTAATGTTTGTTATGCCCCTACATCTACTGACTTTGGGCTCATTTCTTCTTCCTTTTCTAGTTTCGTTAATTATGAGTTTAGACTGTTCATTTGGGATAGTTCTTCTTTCCTGAGGTAGGCCTGTATTGCAGTATACTTCCATCTTAGCACTGTCTTCGCTGCGTCCCACAGATTTTGTGTTGTTGAATTATTGCTGTCATTTGTCTCCAAATATTGCTTGATCTCTGTTTTTATTTGGTCATTGATCCATTGACTATTTAGGAGCATGTTATTAAGCCTCCATGTGCTTGTAGGCTTTGCTGATTTCTTTGTGTAATTTATTTCTAGTTTCATACGTTTGTGATCTGAGAAGCTGATTGGTACAGTTTCAATCTTTTTGAATTTACTGAAGCTCTTTTTGTGGCCTAGTATATGATCTATTCTTGAAAATGTTCCATGTGCACTTGGAAGAATGTGTATCCTGTTGCTTTTGGATGGAGTGTTCTGTAATGTCCATTAGGTCCATCTGTTCTAATACGTTGTTCAGTGCCTCTGTCTCTTTGCTTATTTTCTGTCTGGTTGATCTGTCCTTTTGAGTGAGTGGTGTGTTGAAGTCTCCTAAAGTGAATGCATTGCATTCTATTTCCCCTTTTAATTCTGTTAGTACTTGTTTCACATATGTAGATGATCCTGTGTTGGGTACACAAGTATCTTATCCGCTTGTCGGACTGACCCCTTTATCATTATGTAATGTCCTTGTCTCTTGTCACTTTGTTTTGAAGTCTCTTTTGTCTGATACAAGTACTGCAACTCCTGCTTTTTTCTCCCTATTAGTTGCATGAAATATCTTTTTCCATCCCTTTACTTTCAGTGTGCGTATGTCTTTGGGTTTGAAGTGAGTCTCTTGTAGGCAGCATATAGACAGGTCTTGTTTTTTCATCCATTTTGATTGGTACATTCAGACCATTTACATTTAGGGTGATTATCGATAGGTATGTACTTATTGCCAATGCAGGCTTTAGATTTGTGGTTACCAAAGGTTCAAGGGTAGCTTCTTTACTATCTAGCCATCTAACTTAACTCTCTTATTAAGCTATTATAAACACAGTCTGATGATTCTTTATTTCTCTCCCTTCTTAATCCTCCTCCTCCATTCTTTACATGTTAGGTGTTTTATTCTGTACTCTTTTGTGTTTCCTTTGACTGCTTTTGTGAGTAGTTGACTTTATTTTTTGCCTTTAGTTAGTATTTGGTTGGTCTGCTTTCTTTGGTGTGATTTTATTTTTCTCTGTTGACATCTATTTAGCCTTAGGAGTGCTTCCATCTAGAGCAGTCCTTTAAAAATATCCTGTAGAGGTTGTTTGTGGGACGCAAATTCCCTCAACTTTTGTTTGTCTGGGAATTCTTTAATCCCTCCTTCATATTTAAACAATAATCAAGCTGGATACAGTATTCTTGGTTCAAGGCCCCTCTGTTTCATTGCATTAAATATACCATGCCATTCTCTTCTGGCCTGTAAGGTTTCTGTTGAGAAGTCTGATGATAGTCTGATGGGTTTTCCTTTGTAGGTGACGTTTTTCTCTCTCTGGCTACCTTTAATACTCTGTCCTTGTCTTTGATTTTTGCCATTTTAATTATTATATGTCTTGGTGTTGTCCTCCTTGGGTCCCTTGTGTTGGGAGCTCTGTGGGCATCCATTGTCTGAGAGACTATTTCCTCCCCTAGTTTGGGGAAGTTTTCAGCAATTATTTCTTAAAAGACACTCTATCCCTTTCTCTTCTTCTTGTGGTACCCCTATAATGCGAATATTGTTGCATTTGGATTGGTCTCACAGTTCTCTTAATATTCTTTCATTCCTGGAGATCCTTTTATCTCTCTCTGCCTCAGCTTCTCTGTATTCCTGTTCTCTGATTTCTATTCCATTAATGGCCTCTTGCACCTCATCCAGTCTGCTCTTAAGTCCTTCCAGAGATTGTTATATTTCTGTATTCTCCCTTCCCTACTTGTTCCTTTAGCTCTTGCATATTTCTCTGCAGGTCCATCAGCATGGTTATGACCTTTATTTTGAATTCTTTTTCAGGGAGATTAGTTACATCTATCTCCCCAGGCCCTCTCTCGGGGGTTGTCTGGGTAATTCTGGACTGGACCAAATTCTTCTGCCTTCTCATGGTAATAGAGGTGGCTGTAGGCAGGTAGCGCATGTCAGCTGAAAGAACAAAGTCCTTCCCTGTTTGCTGGTTGCCTTGCCCTCCTCCGCTGCCTGTGTCGGTTACCCACACTCCTGGAGCAGCTTCTGGATTAATCCCTGAAGCTGCTGTGGGTGGGGTTGCCATCAGGGTAGCCCAGAGCCCTGCGGGGAGTGGCAGGCACACTGGTTGTGCTCTCCTGTGAGAGCGGCACCCCTTCGTGCCTTGCCCCAGTTTCTTCTGCCTGTGCCGGGCAGCTGCACGCTGGCAGTAGCCTTGGGGTCTGGCCCAGGCGGCCGCGTGCCAGGAGGAGATTCTGGGTGGCTGCTGGGGGCACGGCCGCAACCAGGCCACTCGGCTGCTGCCACTGCTGCCACCTCGGGCACGCACGGCTGCTCTCAGGCTACTGGGCTGCTATGTTGGGGGCCACACCAGCCAGGGGAATGACTGGCAGGCTGCTTATTGAAGTGAGGGGCTTCAGAGATGCGCTGCTGCCATGGTGTTAGGGCACCTGGTGTTCCCCAGGAATCCCAGCTGCTGGGCCGAGTTGCCAGGACAATTCCATCCACCTGTGGGGTCCCTGTCCCTTTAAGACTTTCAAAAAGCACTCGCTTTTCTTTTATCCCAGGGGAGCTGGTTGTGGGGACTCACTTGCAGATTTTGCCTTTCCATTTCTCGAATATCCAGCACACCATGCACTATGTGTCGGTGCTCCCGGTGCGGATTACTAGAGCTGGTTGTTTAGTAGTCCTGGGCTTTTACTTCCTCCCTGTTCGAACTCCTTTCTTCCTGCCGGGGAGCTGAGGTTAGGGAGCGCTCGTGTCCCACCAGGCCGCGGCTTGTATCTTACCCCCTTTGTGAGATGCTGAGTTCTTGCAGATGTAGACGTAGCCTGGCTGTTGTCCTGTGTCTTCCTGTCTCTCTTTTAACAATAGTTGTATTTGTTGTATTTTCAAAAATATATATGGTTTTGGGAGAAGATTTCCACTGCCCTACTCACGCCACCATCTTGGCTCCTCCCCAGATTATGTTTTACAAAACATCAGTTTGTGGTTTGTCTTTTTAATCTCTTTATGCTGTCTTTTGAAGATCTAAAGTTTTTAATTTTAATGAAGTCCAATTTATCATGCTCATTATAGGCTGGGCTTCTGGTATCATTTTAAGAAATCACTGACAAATTCCAGGTCACAAAGATTTTCTCCTTCTTTCTTCTACAGATCTTGTAGTTTTAGGTTTAATTCTTACTTTTCATTCTTTCCTCTGTATTTGATTTTCTTCCTAAAGTAGTTTTTTGGTAGTTCATTCAGGCAGAGCCTGGGAAAGGCAAATTGCTCATCTGGAAAAGCCTTTATTGTGCCTCCACTCACAGTGTACCTCATACTTTAGATGAGTAACTTCTGGGCAGCTGTCAGCAGTTTATGAGCATAATTATTCTATTGTCTTCTGGCTTCTACTGATGCTATGAAGAAAACTTATTGATAATCTAATAATTTGTTCCTGGGTCCTTTAAAATAAAACACTTTCATTTTGTTATGTCTATTGAGTATAGTTGCAAATACAACTCAGGACTTATGTTTTCCAAACAATTAGATTCATTTAGGTTTGTTTTTTATTCAAGTATAGTTGATAGACAATCTTATATTAGTTTCAAGTATTCAACACAGTGGTTCAACAGTTACCCACATTATTAAATCTTCACCCCAACTCATCTACTCAGTTTTTAAAATTAAACATTTAAATTTTATGTCATTTTAATACTCATTCTGTAACTAACTTGGCATACTGAGATTTTATTTAAAGTGTTAGCTTGATACTTCCTTAAATCAGTGTCATATGTTCATTAGTTTTTTTTCTCTAGTGACAACTGTTTCTTCTGAGCTATTTTTCCTTTGTCCTACATTTTTTAAATTTTTCCAACTCTATTATGAAAATTTTCAAATACAGAATAGTAGAAGGAATGATGCAATTAATATCCAAATTCTTCCTATTTAGATTCTAAATTTTTTTAGTATTTGTTTCTCTAACATTTTGTTTTACTCCATACTATCTGACAGTAAGTTCCAAATTCACTAACTGAGATAAAAGTCAGAACACAAGTTGTTCTTGAAGGTGGGTAATGAGTTGGAAGGGACACAGAACAACCCTTCTGAAGTACTTGATCTACATGGAAGTTACATATGTAGAAAGTCAATGAACTATACACTTGATTTTTGTATACTTTACTATGTGGAAGCTTTATTTCAAGAAAGAGGGGGTAAAAAAGTTGCAGGTACCATGACAATTTACCTCTGAATATTTAAGCATGTATTTCCTAAGAATAAAAACATTCTCTTACATAATTAATTCCTATTATTATACTTAAGAAAATATTCCATAACAACACATTATATTCAATCAACATTCAAAATTTCCCATCTCAAGAATTCCTTTTATAGCTCTTCCCCAATCTAATCCCAAACCAGGATCACATGCTGCATTTGGTTATTATGTCTTGTTTAGGACAGAATAATCCCCAACCTTTATACCCTCCCTGACAGTGACATTGAGTCCAGGCTGTTTGTCTTTGTCCACTTTGTGAATGTGTCTGTTTCTTCATGGTGCTTAACTTTTTCCTCTGTCCTTTGTGTTTCCTATAAAATGGAAAGTCCAGAGCCTAACATCCAACACATTTTAGCAAGAATACTTCAGAGATGATAAATTATCATCCACTGAGTTTTAAATTTTAAGACCACTTACAAGTTCTATTGGTGCCTTTTTAGGAGTTCTAATCCCACTGTTTTTAAGTCTTCTAACACACTGATGATAACTGTCTTCTTCTATATTTTATAACTTGAGGTTTTGAGCCAAGGGAGGTTTTGCATTTGCTTCTGCCCTGCACCTGAGTGCCATTACGGATTGGTTTTTATGTTAATTTCTTGGGTTGAGAGTTCCTGAGAAATGCAGGTAAGTATAACTATAAACTCCACATTATGATGAGAATAGATCTATCTATAGTTAAGAATTCACAAGGGATATTTTAACCTTTATCTGGAACCCTGGCAAAGACAGATAAATTTCATTGTTATTTATGTACGCTGGTGAAGAGATTTTCTTCTCTATTCACTCTTCTGCTGAACGTAAAGCTCTTTGAAGGTTCAGCTTTATGCAAGGATCTGAGTTCCAACTACCTTTCTGGCTGATGACCTAGTCTAGCATTTCCACACACTGACACTCACTGGAGGCCATTAAAGCATGTCAGCAACTTTTTCCATGAAGAACAAGCAAGTTGTATTTGGAAATGAAATATATTTTTACTAATTTCAAAAGCAACCATATACATTATTTAAAAAGTAGTGATGTAAATAGGTATATTATTTATTAAGTCCACTGACAGTACTTGTTTTACTTGAGGATTATAGACCATCCATAATAATTCTGCATATATCCCTGCTTTAAATGTTACTTACAGGGTACTCTGTCCTAATGGTGATACTAATAATCAACAATCAAAAGTTATGTAGACAAGAGGAAAAATACTAAGCACATTAAAAATCCAGTATTTGATAATAAATCTGAATAAGGATTTCTCAAGGGCTAAGAATGAATCTTACCAAACATATGTTACACAACAAATAAGCTCAAGTCTTGGAATTCTGACTGATTCTGAATTAGTACTTAGACCTGAGTGTGGTTCAAGTTGGCAAACAGGTTTAAATGTCAAATCTGACACTAAAGACAACACAATTTTTCCAGTTAAGGAACACAGACTTTGGCCCCAAATACTTATGTCTTTCCATAGAAGGAAATGGACCTTGTATGACCACTTGCATGACCACCACAGATAAAGTGATAACATTTCATTTTCAACAATTAGTCTTTATGAAAAATACAAATAAAAAGCGATGATGATATTAAAAGCTGACTCACCACTGTCCTCTGTTTATTGGGCAGGAAGACTCTAACGATAGGTTTTTGTGGTGACTTGGGGTTGCTCCGTGACACATCTGTGGGATTTTGAAAAACTGAAAGGGATGAAGGTAGCACTGAAAGGCTACAAGAGGAAGAAGATGTAACAGTGTCTGTTGATGTGGAGCTAGAAACAGAAAAATCAGTTCCATTCCCCAGGGATTCCAATAACTGTTGTTCTCTTTGTTGGAGGGCATCTAGCTTGCTGGTGTATTCTTCATAGGCCTATAAAATAAAGTAGACTTATACTGAATCTGGACTTTTTCCTGACAGTAATAAAAGGAAATACGAAATTTAAGTCATTGATTATAATCTTCCTATAATCTAGCCAACAGGGTTTTAAGTTACAAGTTACAAAACAAATGCTAGAAGTACTGTAAATTTTTGCCTTTAGGTTGATAAATCTTTTGTTTTAAGATACTACATTACATTAATAAACTGATATATACACACACATATACACGTGTGTGTGAGACATCTAGAATAGCCATGGATGTTAATAAAAAATGTGTATAGTATTTGTAATACTCTGGTCAAATCACAATTTGCCTTCCAAACTGCATATTAGAACATAAGATAAAACACATTACATCAAGGTTAAGTACCCCCTCCATTAAAAAAAATTTTTTTTCAGAGAAGTTGTAGACATATAAAGTTTCATGTTTTCCCATCCCCTCTCTCCAAAGAACAGAATGAGAGGCTGAAAAGGCGATGAGATATTAAGAGAGACTTGTGAAAAAACAGGACCAAGGAACACAGTGCCAGATCTTACCATTACCACCAAAACCTCCTCAGCAGGGCTTAAAAGGTGTATAACTGCTGTTTTCTTTCTGAAATAGCTATCAGTTAAAATATTTCATTCTTCTCACTACAGATCCCTGATGGCCTCCATCCCCATCAAATACTGTAGCCATTATCCATTAAGACACTTTTTAAGAAGTTTCATTTGACTAAAATTATAAAAACATGAAATGACCACCTAAGATATCATTTTCTAAAAGAAGAAACTTAAAAACAGAATAATGGAAGTGAAAAGATAGGATGAGTTGGAATATGTATGCCCATGGTTCTGTAGGCAGGGTAATTACCTACCCCCATACCATGGTCCAGCATTTCTCCCCTACTCCTAATAGATACAACACTACAAACATTATGAAAAGATACAAGGGAGAAACAAAGATTTAAAAATGGCACTTCTCATCACTCAAGGAGTTTATTATTGGGCTGTTGAGAAGCAGGTAAATGTATTTTTATTTATGTGTAAGTGCTGTATATGAGAAATAAACAAAGAATGTTCTCGATACAAGGTGAGAATGAGAAGGAGGGATACCTTAAAATGGTAGCATTCAAACAGATGGAGTTAAATGGGGAAGAAAAGCATACTATGTACAGGAGAAATCTGTAACAAAGTTACGAGGCAGGAAATTCTAAGACACAGAGGAAAAACTACAGACTAGTATAGCTGAATGCTACTCAATACTTGGGATACAGCTAGCTATCAATGTTTGTGGAATTTAAATGAAGAAGAACAGGAGCAAAGGGAAACAAATAATATGACTGGAAAGCAGGTAAGAGAAAAGCTTGTACAGAATATGCATATATCATGCTTTGAAGCCCAAACTTCATTCTACAAGCAAGGGAGAATTATTAAAGGAGGAGGATGAAGGAGAAATTCCGTTTCAACCATACCTAGTATGCTAGATCATACCATATAATTAAAAAAAGAAAAAAAAGAAAGAGGGTAGGGGGATACTAAAATGAGCTTCTGAGGTAAAGGACCTAAACTACATCAAAATGCCCTCTCCCCCATCACAACCTACTAATTGCCCTAACCTGACCCAAAATATTTCAGAGATTTTCAGAGTATTACAATCGAATCAATTCAGAATTTTCTGAGCTGTATTTCTATTTAATTTTCAGTTCCAAGAGCTTACTACTTAAGGGTATCACTCTCAATATGATTCATTTTATTCAGCCTTCAATCATTCAATAAATATATACTGAGCATACATTACCTTGCAGTATTTGGGGCTCAGATTAAAAAACTAAAGACTACCACAATTACAACCCTTTTAATATTATATACACGCAGTTTGGGAGAGAAATATTCCTCCTTGCATAGAACAAATCTTATTTACTGTCGTCTGGGCAAGTACATTTACTTACTACACAATATTACCCTTAGGTAAAGTAATAAATATAAATGATAATTTTTTTGAATGTTATTTATTAAAATGTTAGCCTTAATTTTTGAAAATACAATGATCCCTGCATGTGGATTACAAACTATTATTTCACCCCATTTATCAATAGCTCTTCCTTAAGTACAAAAAACATTTACTCTCTCCCCTCACACCCACATCTACCAAGGCAACTGCTTACCTGTTTATAGTACCTGTCATGGCTCATTTCATGCCATTATCCTTGCTACATTCTCTATGGACATTGATATTCTTTTAACACTCCTGCCTTAAAGTTCTCTAAACCCCTTATATCTAAATGCATTTATTTCTCAAGATCCAGAGATACACACAGTTCTTTATAGGGGTTCAAAATGATGACACATACACTTAACCGACCTTCTTAAACTTCCAGCTCACTACCACATTCATCTTTCATGGTAAATATTAATCCCTAAATCTGTTCTCAGATTTAGTCAGGTCTTTGTTGTCCTACTTCCCATACTTTGTGGCTCACCATTTCAACAATGCGACTGGTTGGCTAATTCTTATTCTTTTACCAACTTGGTTGTCAAATACAAACTTGGGGTAAACCCTACCATTCAATGATTCCATTCTTTTTCTCAGGTTACCACACCTTGCTAGAGAAAATATTACCGAGTTTTAATATCATATTACAGTCTTCACAGTATTTATTCCAACCTTTGCTATGCTTCTCTGGCTCCTAACTTCATCCCTCAACCATCTATTCACTCAGAAAATAGGATTAGCTTCAAATTTATTCTTAGTATCAAAGCCATCAAATACAGTTTCCTTCCCCCTTCTTCTTTCTTTGTCTAAGCAATTCTCCCTATCTTTCCCCATCCCTCTTCTATTCTCAATTTAGTGCTAGCACTGGGTGTTTAGGGCCTCTTCTATGGAGGCCTTGATATAACGTTATCCCCATTTTTTTCTTGTATCTTTGAACATTTCTTTTTCCTCTGTTGTCTTGCTGTGCAAACATGAGCAAGTCCTCCCATGCACACCTCAACCACCACGAACAACAAAATTCCTCTGGTCCTTCAAAGTGTTGTAGGTACTGGATACTCTTTACCAGGCAGCTTTTCCAAAGCCCTTTCTTTCCAAAACTTCTTTCTCATCAAAATCCTACTTATTTTTCAAAGTCTAACTCAAAGCTCTACTTGACAAAATCCAAAAAAGGTATTCTTTCCCTTCACCTCTTTACACATAGTACTACCACACTATTCTTTATATGGTTGTTTTTTCCTCATTTGTGAAAAAATTTTGTGAGGATTAAATGAGATAATATAAGTAAAATAATTTATCACAGAGGTTAACACACAGCAAAAACCCCAAAAAATATTTTTATTCATAGTAATAAGTAGTATTCATAATTCCTGTTGTGGTTATTACTAGGTTACTTAGCTCAGTTCCTGACATGACTCTACCAAACTATAAGTTACTTGAGGACACAGATCATGTCATTTACTTTAAAATTTAAAACAGAACCTAGAACATTTAATATTATGATTAAGATGACAATACTCCCCAAATTGATCTACAGAATCAATGCCATCCTTACCTACGTCCCAGTTGGCTTTTTTGCAACTGATCTTAAAATTCACATGGAAGTGCAAAGTGCAAGATAACCAGTCTTGAAAAAAGAACAAAGTTATAGGACTCACATTTCCTGATTTCAAAACTTACTATAAAACTACAGTAATCAACACATGCAGTAACAGAGTAATAATGCACATATAGAACAACACAACAGAACTGAGAGTCCAGAAATAAAGGCTTACACATTTATGGTCAATTGATATTTTACAATGGTGCTGGTACAACTGAGTATCTACATCCAGAAGAATGAAGGTGGACTACTACCTAACATCATATTAAAAATTAACTCAAACTGGACCATACACCTATTGGAGGAAAAACTGTAAGACTTTTAGAAGAGAATATAGGAGAAAAACATCATGACCTTGGCTTAGGCAATGAATGGTTTCATAAATATGGCACACCAAAAGCACAGCAACCAAAGAAAAAAACAGATAAACTGCACTTCATGAAAATTAAAGTTTTTATACTTAAAAAGACAGTATCGGTTCATCAAAATGCTCAAACCAGACCTACTATTTGACCCAGGAATTCCACTCCTAGGAATTTACCCTAAGAATGCAGCAATCAAGTTTGAGAAAGACAGATGCACCCCTATGTTTATTGCAGTACTATTTACAATAGCCAAGAATTGGAGGCAACCTAAATGTCCATTGGTAGATGAATGGATAAAGAAGATGTGGTACATATACACAATGGAATACTACTCAGCCATAAGAAGAGGGCAAATCCTACCATTTGCAGCAACATGGATGGACCTGGAGGGTATTATGCTCAGTGAAATAAGCCAAGCGGAGAAAGAGAAATACCAAATTATTTCACTCATCTGTGGAGTATAAGAACAAAGGAAAAACTGAAGAAACAAAACAGCAGCGGAATCACAGAACCCAAAAATGGACTAACAGGTACCAAAGGGAAAGGGACTGGGGAGGATGGGTGGGTAGGGTTAAGAGGGGGGAAGAAGAAGGGGGTATTAAGATTAGCATGCATGGTGGGGAGGGAGAAAGGGGAGGGCTGTACAACACAGAGAAGACAAGTAGTGATTCTACAACATTTTGCTATGCTGATGGACAGTGACTGGACTGTAAAGGGGTTTATAGGGGGGACCTGGTATAGGGGAGAGCCTAGTAAACATAATATTCTTCATGTCAGTGTAAATTAATAACAAAAAAAAAGAAAGAAAAGGGGGATTACTCCGCGATAGGATAAAAATAACTGTAAATCAATGATTAATGCATGCTTTAAATATACTTAATTTAGATCACTTAAAGGGTGTCAGATGATCGGCTATGGAGGTACATTTTTCTAATATTCCTTTCTATTAAAAAAAAAAAAAAGCAGTTCCTGTGTGGTGACCTCCAATGAATTCTACACAATGGTATAAAGGGCATATCAAAGTGTGGGCAATGGGTCTGTGTGTTTATACAGAGGATCAAAGCCTAATTTGGCTACCCAGAAAATGAACTAAGATATGATATGAAGAATTCCAACATCAGCACTCTCTGGAAGAGTCATACCAGAAGATGATCATCAAAAAACCTCAACAAAGATCCAGGCAATGCTGCAGTTGTAGCTACATTCATCCCACCGATTCCTGGACTTGCCATTGGAATGAAGAAGGAGATATCTAAGCTGGCCTGTGCATAAAGTAAAACAACGAATTTGACTGGATCTATACTGTTGGAACTCAACCAAGAATTAGGAGAAGTGCAAGTTGTAGTGCTCCAAAATCTTATGACTACAGACTATCTACTGTTAAAAGAACATATGGGATGGGAACAGTCCCCAGGAATGGGTTGTTTTAATTTGTCTGATTTCTCTCAGACTGTTCAAGTTCAGTTGGACAATATCCACCATACCATAGATAAGTTTTCACAAATGCCTAGGGTGCCTAACTGGTTTTCTTGGTTTCACTGGAGATGGCTGGTAATTATAGGTCTGCTTTGGTTATGTAGCTGTATTCTTATTATGTTCATGTGTGTATGCAATCTAATTAGTAGTTTAAAACCTACACATGCTTAAGTTACTCTACAAGAAGATATGTCAAAGAAGTAATCAATCTTCCCATGTTATCTTCCGTCTGCTACTCCTATAGCTTTTCTTCTTCCTTCCTAATTACAACCCTTAAATAGAACTCATGCCTCATATCGAATTTACTGAGTATCATAATTCTTCCAAGTGGTAAAGATACCTCAAGACAAATACTGGGCATAAAAGCCACAGGGCATAAATCTGCAAAGAAGTAAAAAGCTAACCTTTTCAAACAGTATTGCCTCTCTCTCACTTACCAACTTTACATTTCTCTGTATGGCCCCGGAAGATGACTGGTTAGCCAGAGACGGGTAAGATTCCTCAAGGGAGGAACAACCTAAGACAGGCACAGTCGCTGGGGGGCCATCAGGTGAGAAATTGGGGATCAACAGAGGTGAGGCTTAGAACCTCACCACCCCTGTTTTGAGAGAAATCTTCTGCATCCGTGGATGTTTTATTGCCCTTGTCTAGCTTGAATTAACACTTAGTCTACAGGCACACACCTGATCATCTAAATTTGCTCTCTTACAGCACTAAACTATGTTTTCTACCTTTATCTTGCATCTACCTACCACTTCAGCATTTTATTTAAAAAATAATAAAATAATAATAATAATAATAAGGGAAGAAATGTGGGATTCACCTATAAATCAAGTATAAAATTCAAACGAATATTCTGACCTAATTGTTTATAGTTCATAATATATGATCAAAACTAAAAGTTTCTGTGATGACTGCCCTTGTACTGTTCACCATGTAAGAACTTATTCACTATGTAAGAACTTGTTCACCATGTAAGAACTTGTTCGTTATGCTTCAGAAGATTGGAAACTGACGAGAATTAGGCTTGGGGTGGATTAATGATTGTACATTGAGCATTGAGTCCCCTATACAGAATTTTATTGTTGTTAACAACCATTTGATCAATAAATACGAGATGCCCTCTCAAAAAAAAAAAAAAAGACAGTATCGAGAGTGGAAAAAGATATCCCATAGAATAGGAAAAAATATTTGCAAATCATTTTTGGTAAGGATCTACTAACCAGAATATATAAAAAAAACTCTTAAAACTCAACAGACAACACACTTTAAAAAAGGATAAGAATGGACATTTTTTCCAAGAACACAGAGATACAAATGGCTAATAAGCACATGAAAAAGATGCTCAACATCATTAGTCATCAGAGAAATGCAAACCAACCAAGCCACAATGAAGCACCAACTGACACCTACTAAGATGGCCATAAAAAAAAATGCACAGAAAACAAGTGTTAGTGATGATGTGGAAAAACTGGAAACCTGTTACATTGCTGGAAGCAAGAAATGGTTCAGCCACTTTTGAAAACAGTCTGCTAGTTCCTCCAAAAGTTAAAACGCATTACCTTAAGACCCAGCAATTCTGTCCCTAGGCATATAGCCAAGAAAACTGAAAACATGTATATACACAAAAGCTTATATATGAATGTTCATAGTAGCTTTATTCATGATAGCCAAAAAGGGGGAACAACCCAAATGTCCACCAACTGATTAATGGATAAACAAAATGTGATATACCCATATTATAGAGTATTAGTTGTAAAAAAGATGAATGTTACATGCTACAACATGGGTCAATTTTGAAAACTATGCTAAGTGAAAGCACCCTATCACAAAAGGCCATACTGTGAATGATTTCATTTACATTAAATGTCCAAATAGGCAAATTCATAGAGATAGGAAGTAGATTAGTGGTTGCTATGCCTGGGGGGAATGACTGTTAATGGGTAAAGGGTTTCTTTGGTGGGGATGAAAATGTTTAGTAATTAGATAGTGGGGATTGCACAACTCTGCATATAATAAAAACCACTGAATTGTGTACTTGAAGAAAGTTAATCTTACAGTGTGTGTGAATAATTTCTCAACTAAAAATGGGAGGAAAATTATTTAAGGATCTACTTAATTAAAACATAATGGGAAAAAGCAGTGAAAAACTGTTTATTATTAGCTCACTATTAAACTTATTCTTATTGAACTTAGCCTCAGAAAATATGAAATCTTACAAACTGTCCACGAATGATATTAAATGGACTACTTTCTATTCCATGGGAAGCACCTATCTTCCAATATTCTTTTTGTTGCAGTATTTGTTTTGATAAAATGTCTCTGTATTAACCTGGGTTCTACACAGACTAAAGATTAGAAAAGCAAACAGCATCATCATAATTTTAGAAGAATTAAGAGCACAAGCTCTGAATTTAGAATGTCCGGCTCAAACTTTGGCTACACCATTTTCTAGTTGCACAACCTTGGCCATGTTTGTAGGAAGTCTCTGTGCCTGAGTTTCTTCATCTACAGAATGGAAATGAGAATAGTAAGTATAACTCACAGAGTGGGTTCAGGATTAACTGGTCTACTGTATGTTTGGAGCAGTACCTGGTACATGGCAATACTCAATGTTAGGAGCTATTATTGTCATTGTCTAACTGCCTGCAGGGGACTCTCACACATACATAAATTCTGAGGTAGCTAGGACTCACTGTATAACTATTAGATAGATAGGGTGATTCCAGAAACACTACCCCTTCACTTCTGGGATCCAATATATCAGGTTCAAAAAGAAGAAACTACTACTAGAAAAACATCTAGCACTATATCTTATTCATAGAAGGCATTCAAATAACTTGTATAAGCGAATAAAGAAAAATTCAGAGAAAAATAAGAAATTCTGGGAAATAACTTTTCAGGGCAAACTTATCTTTTCTTCCTTTGGATGATAGTTAAAAAAAGGGAACCAAGGATAGAAAAGACAAATTTTAAATTCTTTATAGAGTATTATAGGCTCATTTCATCAAGGTAATCAGCAGAATTGTTAATTATTATTCATCTGCCAGTAGGAGAAAATGTAGAAAATGTGAAAGCTAGTTTGTTTTTGTTTTTTTTTAGGAGAGCAAGGTACAGGCTTTTATTTAGAAATAAAGTGAAAGGACAGAGCTCCTGGCTAACCAGGAGGGAACAAGAGAGTCTGTAGTGGTGCGTTGTCTAGGGGGTTTTATAGGCAGCTGAGGATTTTTCGAGAACATGAAAACAGGTTTTGCCTGCAGTACTTGTAGATGTGGGTGAATTCTTCTCTTCTTGAGGTCCAAGACATTTTGAGGTTCCTGCACCTGCCAGGAAGTGACCTTCCTTACTCACCTGGTAAGGCTGCTGGGAACCTTGTAAGCAAGGTACCAGGCCAGTTCTTCCAAGGGGCTTTGTTGGCTTTATAAAGTCAACCTTAGTTCCTTAAAGCTGTTCATATCTGAGTTTATGCACGTGTCTCTCAGGTATGGCATTCCAGTCAAAGCCTTGGTAGTATAACCTGTGTTTTTAATTGGTCTTCTTACAAGGAAAGTAGATTCTTATTGAACTTATGCAAATAAACATACTGCCATGAAATATAAAAATACTGAAAGCTTTTAAATTCTTGAAGGGTCAGGTAGAGAGAAAGATAAATGTTTCAATTCTGCTTATAAAGATAGTCATTTACTAAACTGTTGTCAGCCTAATAGAAAAAGCTTAAAACACTTTATCAGCAACATTTGAAACAAAGCCACAAAATCATCTTCCTTAGTTTACTTAATCCTATGTAACTAATACCTGTTCTGCTGAAATCTAGTTCTTTACTAGTTTAGGAGTAATAAAACAGTGACTATGAATGACAAAAGACTTACAAATGACAATGATTGAAGATCTGATGAGAGCTTACTATAAGACAGTTGACATAAGGAAATTTGGATATATCTGTAACACAAAACATTCAGTAACAAAGTTTAGCATCATTCCTTTTGACAGTGCTTTCCAGGTAATTAAGCAGGTAAATAAGCCAAATTAGTCAAATACTTTCTCCAATGAGAAAAAATTCCTCTGACATGTTCCAGGGGCCCTCTGGAAAATATCAGAGTTAACTATTAGAACTTAAAACTATTAGGTACCTTAATGTTTAGTAAACACTGAGAAGCAGGCTATTGTAAACTGTTACACTAGCATGCTTTGGATTGACAGATCTATGAACATTTTATAATTTCTGTAACCATGAGCTTTACAACACAATTTCTCACTAAGCACAAAGTATATCTTCTTAACTTAGGAAGACTTTAAGGTTTTAGGTTACGACAAAGATTCTCAGGCTGTAGGTAGGTATACACACTGTAACACACAATTATTAAGGTGTTCATTTGCCACATTTATTTGTTCACTCATTCCTAACAACTATGCTAGATTACTTACAAGACCTTTACTGAATATTAGACAAAGTCAAGCCTTTAAGCATTTTATTCTTAAAAGATTTAGCAGGTAACATCAACTTAAATGACTCTAGGTAAACTTAGGCAGCTGATAACCATAAGGACATGTATGTTTCAGTTCAAATTAAATTAGCATTAATGCTTAATATTTTCCATTAGAATTCTCTGGAAGTTTTAGAATGCCCAATTTTCACAAGCGCTTATCTTTAAATCAATTCTATTAATACCATCCGGAGATAGAAAAATCTCTGATCTACATGCTTAGACACACAAACATACAGATTGAGACATAATGACTACAGTTAGTAACACTTTCCATAAAAGAACATATACACAGACAGATAAACTGGCACAGAGACTTGAGTTACTGATATCCAATTGCCTTTCTTTTTAGCTTATTTGACTAAAAGTATCTCAGTTTTCAAGAATACACCCTACAGGCGAGCAGTTTATATAACTGAGTTAAGGTTTAGCCGGCCCCAGACTAACAGGGCGGATGAAGGCTCTGAACTGATAGGGACTGTGTGTCTCCAGGTGGCTGGAAATGAAATGCAAGCACAATTCTAGCTCCAGTCATTTAAAGCCAAGCTGTATTGCAGAAGATACATTTCTTCTGTTTCAGGGGGTTTAGTTTAAAAACTTCTTAATTTTTGAAGATAATGAACCCAATAAGTAGAACAGATTTCCAGCAAAATAATTTACAAAACTAGTTCCTCATTATACTCTACGGGACTTTTAACTATTTTCCTTCCTTGCATTAAAATAAATTTAGCTGCATAACTTTATTATATTGTATACTTCTCTCAGGTGGCAAGCCTTTCCAATTAGAGACTTTGTATGGAGGCCAGGCTTGGGTGCATAAGATAAAGCACTTTCTTTAGGGTCTGGGGATCAAAATTGCTCCCAGTTCTTTAGAATGCATGCCAGAGGCATGTCTGGCTTTAACCTTGAAGAGGAAGCTCCCACCTGGAAGAGAGAAAGATAGGTGTGTGACACTGTGACACCTGGTCGGCCTTTCTCTGTGAGGGCATCCCCTCTACTTGGAGCCCGGGTTACAGTGGTCAGTCACCTCCTCTGCTAGGCCTACTGGATTTAACCACTCCTTACCAGCGTGGCCTGCACCTTGCCTTGATTCCCCTCTTGCCTTCCCACTAAGCAAGAGTCGCCTCAGAGCTCTGGATTTAGTGGGACCTTACCAGTGTGCTCCTACTTTATGCCTTTTGGGAGTTTCCCTAGTTTTCTCTGCACGAGCTTTCGTTAAGCGCTCCCTGCCTGTCTGATAAGTGCAGGGACTGTGTGACTTCTTGCTGCCAGAGTCCTGACCTAAGTCACAAGCCTGTTTTCTTTCCGGGGCTGCAGAAAAGGAAATGCCCGGCCCCAGGATGACTGCCCCTAAGGAAAGGAGGTCAACAGAATAGAGCCATTTACATGTCCGTCTCAGGTTTCAGCTTGATTACTTTACAGACTTCATTTACCTTACACAGGAGAAAGTGGCACAGGCCTAAGAGGACTGCTTTGAATGACGAGCAAGAGAACTTTTTGCTAAGGCCAGTAATAAAATTCAGGGGCTGCCACAGACATTTACGGGGGTGGGGGGGTGGTTCTATACTCTCAAACACCAGTTTCTGCCATTGCCTGGAAATTATCCCACTAGTCACCCACTATAACAAATCTGATCACTGAGACAAGAGGTCAGGGGTCATCTGCGACTCTCACATAGGCAGTAGCCTAGCCAGAGGTTCACTCAGCGCCGTCGGATCAATCAGCCGGAGCTGAGATCCAAGGACCACTGTCTACTAGTCTGGTCTGCCCCTCGGAGTCCGCAGATTAAGAGAGGAAAGTAGGAAATCGGCTCAGCCACTCCCCGACATTCCTGTCCGTCTGGAGGCGGGGGATCAAGGAGCTGCAAACACCGGGAAATCTTTCACCGGAGACTTAAGACTGGTAGCTGACGCTAATCATTTTTTAAGTGGCTAACGGGTGCCCAGACACCCGTTTATCAGATAAAAAGTACAGCATTTAGATAGGAATAAGAGTGGAGCGTGGATCTCCTACCTTGTGGTGGTGAGCATCAGGTTCCATGAAATTGATGAAGTTAGGAGAGAGTTAGGAATGCCCCCTGCCTCATTGAGGCCAGGGCGGCCTGAAGAAGCAGGCTGGAAGTCAGAGAGACAGAGAAAAAGAGACACTCCTCATGGATACCCAGTTGGGCTGTCGGGGTCTGATTCCAGACACACGGGCCTTTGAGAAGCCGCTGAAGCGCAGCCTCAGCCTAGACTCTCGCAGTTGCCCACAGCTTTCCTCAGTCCCTCACATCCGAGGAGATACCTCTGAAGGGAATCCTGGCCTCCACTCAGCTGACTTTCCCAGCTCCCAAGGGAGATGGGGGATCCACTGAGGGAGACACAGGGGAACCTGTTGCTTGAGACTTTGAGATCAGCAGCCAGGCTAGTCCCATTTAAGTGGCTGACAAGCACCCGGTTTTGTGTGCCACAGACGGCTTCCTTCTATAAGGACAGTGAAAGAAAAGGCAGGCTTGGATGCCGATACTCACCTCCGAAGTTATCCCGGACGAGCCCCCAAAGATGATGCCGGGGTTCTTGTTTGCGGAGTCAAAGAATGAGCTTCACAAACAGTCAAGGTAGGAGAGCAAGGTGCAGGCTTTTATTTAAAAATAAAATGAAAGGACAGAGCTCCTGGTTCACACCAGGAGGGGACAAGAGAGTCCTGAAAGCTAGTTTTTAAATAAATTGTATATGGTAAAAAGAAAAGAGGATTTTTGATGGCGATACAACTGATTTCACTATGTTTTGCTATAAGGAAGAGAAGCAGGGATATATAATGATTTCTCCTCCTATGGAAACATCAAAAGGGTTACTGGTGAAATGGTGTGGAATGAAATAACTAAAGCACAACTTCTATTTGCCAGTGCACAAACTAATCCAAAGCCAAATTGTGAATACTGGAAAAATTTTACCTTTTAGCCTCTAATTTGAGTAAATACAGTCACTGCTCTAGGGTTATATGACCTCATTCTGTTGGTGAAATGTTAAAGAAAGACTCGTACATTTGGGAGAAAAGACGTTCCTCGTTGAAAGAGCTAGGTACACGAAAAAGCCTCTGTGAGCCTTGCTTCCTCCTTTCAGGCACTATGTGAGGACACGACTCTCAGATCTGCTGCGGTCATGACCGAAAAGCCAAGTGGACTATAGAGTTCCACCCCAGTGTCTGACAACTTTGAGCCTAAGAACTATCTTAAAATAATTTACCACCATGTTTCTTGCAATGGAAGGGGAAAATAAAGCTCTTATTTGGGCAACTTGTTATTGGATATATATATATATTTTTTTGCAGCTAAAAGCATTTGTAACTTTTTATACATCTCCTATATTTACTCTTTAATTTTTTCCATCCTTCCTCCAATATTTTCCATCTTTATAAAATCAAAATCAAAATTCTGCTTTCTGGAAGATTTCCTTAACTTTACCTTACCAACATTTATTTGCTTATATGCACACTCACACACACACACAAATTTTTTGCTATACTATTTTAATTTCCAAAAGCTCTGTTTTGTTCTGTATTACTATTACTCTATTACTTTCACTTCTTTATACAGCCATAGAAAAAGAACAGAACACTGTATCTTCTCTTATCTCTGATGTTATAGTTATTTTCAAGTTTTCTTCTGTTCTCTGCACTGATTCTGAGATCCTTTTGACCATTTTTGCCATTTTCTTTTCTAAGCATTCTCCAAATATTTATTCTTAACTGTCCAGTCCTACTTAAGAATGAAGAACTCTTAATATGTCAACAATACTCAAAACAATCTACAGACTCATTGCAAACCCTATAAAAATTCCAATGTGTTTGCAGAAATAGAAAAATCCATCCTCAAATTCCTATGGAATTTCAAAGGATCCTGAATAGCCAAAACAATCTTGAAAAAGAACAATGTTGGAGGTCTCATACTTCCTGATTTTTCTAAACTTATTACAAAGCTACAGAAATCAAATCATTGTTCTGTAAACTGGCATAAAGTTTAAGACACAGACCAATGAAATAGAGTAGAGGGTTCAGAAACAAGTGTTTGTACATATGGTCAAATGATTTTTGACAAGGGCATTTGTCAAAATTTCCATTCAATGGGAAGGGACATTCTTTTCAACAAATGGTGCTGTGAAAACTAAATATACACATGCAAAAAAAAGAAGTTGGACCCTTACCTTATACCATATACAAAAATTAACTCAAAATAGATCAAAGACCTAAATATAAGAGGTAAAACTATAGGAATCTTAGAAGAAAATATGGGAGAAAAGCTTATAACACTGGATTTGACAATAATTTCTTGGATATGAAAACAAAAGGTACAGGCAACAAAAGGAAAAATAGTTGTTAGAGCTCATCAAAATAAAAAGCTTTTGTGCATCAAAGGACACTATCAACAGAATGAAAAGGGAAGCCGCAGAGAGAAAGAAATATTTGTAACTCATTTATCTGGTTAGAGTTGATATTCAGAATATATAAAGAACTCCTATAACTCAACAACAAGAAAACAACCCAATTAAAAAATGAGCAAAGGACTTGAATAGACATTTCTCCACAGAAGAAAGAGAAATGGTTAATAAGCACTTGAGAGGATGTTCAACATCATTGCTTATCAGGGAAATGCAAATCAAAACCACAATGAGATAACCACTTCATATTCATCAGGATGGCCATTTTAAAAAATAAAATGAAAAAACATAGAAAGTAAGCCTTGGCCAGGATGTTGAGTAATTAGAACTCATGTATTGCTTTTGGGGATGTAAAAAGCAGCTACTATGGGAAACAGTATGGTAATTCCTTACAAAATAAAATATACAATTACCATGATTCAGTAATCCACTTCTGGGCAAATATCCAAAAGAAGTAAAATCAGCATTATTCACAAAAATTTAAAGGTGGAAACAACTTATCATTGATGGTATCCATCAACAGACGAATGGAAAAACAAAATGTGGTATAGACATACAATGGAATATTATTCAAGAAGGAAATTTTGACACATGTTTTAGCATGGATGAACCCTGAAGACATTATGCTAAGTGAAATAAGCCAGTCACAAGAGGACAAATATTGTATTAATTCCACTTACATGAGGTTCCTAGAGTAGTCAAATTTATAGAGACAGAAAAGAGAATGGTAGATCTCAGTGGGTAATCAGCACACCTGGTTTTTCACTGAAGGGGCTTCAAGTATCAGTACCCACAGGTCTTTTCCCTGGGCCTGGTCAACATTCCCCAGGAAGGAAGACTGCTATCTCCAGCCAGGCTCCTCTTCACAGTATATTAGACAGTGATAAATTCAAGGTTTTAACTCATTTATATGTTTATTGTCTATAACCCCTCCCTGTGATAAAAATACAAGCTTGCTTGAAGGCAAATATTTTTGTCTTATTTTTCTTTCTTTCTATATCCCCAGAACCTAGAAAAGCACAAATGTTTGCAGGCACTCAATAAATATCTGTTTAATGAATGAATCAAAAATTTATGGAGCACTAAATGTGTCAGAAACTATGCTATTTTATAATTATAAACTCAAATTAATCCTTAAATTATCACATGTGATATTATTCCCATGTTACTAATGAGGTGAGTATAGGGAGGTAACCTGTCTGCAGAAACCAATCAACAGTATTTGTGTAACTCCACCTTAAAGACTATACTATTATACTGCTTTCTGCAGACAAATTAGGTAGTGTTAGCCCTCAAGAATAAGAATCTACGTGCTAACAATATAATCTATGAGATATGGTCTGCTATGAACTGCCCTACTTAGATGTAATATGAATACTAGAAAGCCTGAAGAGTGTGTGGAGTGGAAGAGAGCAGTGAATCCCTGCTATAGTGAGGCGTGGTTACTGATGCAAATGTATTACATACATCTGAGGGTAGGGAAAAGTCACCTAAGACACAGAAGAGGTTGGCAGAAAAACTGGTTAAACTAATTCTGATTAACAAAGAAGTACTATATTCTCACCAGGACTATTTGCCTTGATATGTCTCCTTTGTCCTCTGCAGACACACAAGTAAAATAGACAGTATGAGATATTAGGAAGTACACTAGTTAGTATACAGAGAAATGAATTCTAGTCCTAGCACTGATTACTAACTGGCAGTGTGCTCTGGGATAAGCCATATGAAGAGAACAGTTTATTAGTGGTTATTTCCAAGCTTCCAAGTTTATTTTAGAAAATAAAGCAAACTTCCTTTCTTGTGAAATACTAAAGATTTAACTTGCCCTTTAAGAAACAATTAGATTACTAAATTAGAAGTTTAGTTTAGGAATCTATCAATCCATGCCTAAAAATCTCTGGCATTTGAAGGCAAATGGTAACCTGATCATTTGTAATTTAGGGTTATCTTCCTATATGACTAGCGATTACAGCTGGAGCCAGCTTTTACAGACAGGCAGTACAGTGTACTGGTAAGCAGTGTGGGCTGTGAGGCCTGACTGCCTAGATTCCACAAAAGCTTGCTCTCCATGCAATCTGAGTGACTTATGTAAGGAAACTAATGCCAAGAAAGCTTATCTGTGATTATAAAAGTAACGATTACCTAAGAGGATTACAAACATGACTATATAAATTCACAGTGATGCTCAAGGATTGATAAAAAAGCATAGTGGTGCCATTAAACAGTACAGCCAAGCAATTTTGAACTATTTAAATATTGTAAATCTTACCTGTAAGGAAGCAAAAACAAATTCTGGGGGATTTATTCTGGAAAAATGATATTTTACAAAACTCTCTTCATTTTCTAAAATGAAAACTAGTTGGCAGACCACCAAAACAGAATGATTTCTCTCTCTCTTTAAAGTAAGTTTTACCAGAGTAATGTTTTGACGTTTATATACATCTTCTCCTTCAGTTTTGACATTTCCCAAATTACAAAATACTAAAATTTATTATAACAAGTGGAACAAGATTAAAAAGTATAATAAAGACAAAGCTAATACTCTCTTCCCATATCTATTTCTAATCCCACCCCCTAAAATAACCAATATCAGTACAAATGCTTTTTATAAGCTCATTTTTTTCTTTTCAAAATTACTACACATATGATGCTCAAAAGCTTACCTCCAGATATATTGATGGTGGATTATGCTCCCCACCAAATTTATCCAGTAGGGCTTCTATATGTTCCTGTGTCAACTTTATCATTTGTTTGATATTCCATACCTACAAAATATTTTAAAAGAGTTTAAATAAAAATCATTTAGGATATGAAGAAATATTACTTCTATTTAAATATTGCAGTAACTACCAGTATTCCTTGAAATTTAGAACTTAGAGAACCTAGAGATCATTAAGTATAGTGTTTTTCCCTTTTATTATTAAACATCTTTAAATTCCTTTCTACGCTAGTAATACAATATATTCTCAACTAAAAAAATTTCAAATAATATATGAGTATTCACAATAAGCAATGAAAGTTTTGTTTCACCTTCCCTACATTCCTGAACTCCCCACCATAAAGATAAGTGCTGTTTACAGTTTGGTATGCATCCTTCCACATCCCCTTTTCACTCAAGTAAAAAAAAATACATACATACACAAAATATACAAAAACATTTATTATATAAAAAATGCTTTTTAACACTTTTTTTCACTGAACATGCCTTAAAATACTTTCCATGTCAACACATACATATTTTACTCATTTGAAATGGTAGTATAAGCATCCATTAAATGACTGTGTTAAATACAGATATATTCACTTCATGACATTGTTTTGATGCTGCTTATTTCAATGGTGTTTATATTTTAATGGTAACCTAGCATTAGTTGGACATGGCTAATTTTAGGAGAGTATTACCAGATCCTCAATGTCTATCTGTATTCTTCCTAACTGATCTGACTGAGAATTAGTATTCCCTTTTTCCTTTCCTTTTAAAATCACACTTGCAATTTTTCACTTTGTATAAAACAAAGGCAAAGTTCTCATTCATTTCAAATGCTAAGGTACACTGTATAAACTCCAAAGTGCCTAACAAACAGAAGAGGGAAAATTCCTTGAGAGAAAAGAAGGGAAAAGTTAACAGCAAGGCCTTATTTTATCAGTGAAACAAATTCTTCTCAAGGCTGGAAGCCTTACCCATTTACTAAGCTAACAAGTCAAGAATTCAGAAATCTGGTGATATAATACATGGACATATTACATGTTTTTTTTCTTGATGAAGAATGAATCCAATTTATCTGAGTGATTTGAGAACCTGCTTTACAAATTACACTATATGGTAGACATGCTCCATAAACTGATCAAAACTTGGCATTTTAAGGTGTAACCAAAAAATGTACTTAATAAAAATACAAATTAGAAATTACAGCTTTTTGAACTACTATAATTTATAATGTTATAAAGAAAAAATGAGAACAAATTTTTAGTTTTTTAAATGAATAAGTGAACAAACAGATTCAGGATCCCTGGTTTATTTAATAATATCCTTACTAGAGGACATTTAGATTATTCCACTTTTTTCAATTTCAGACAATGCTTCAATGAACAGTTCTGAACTTTCTGGGCAAAGATGGCAAGTTTTCCTTTTAGATACTGAAGCACAGAATTCATGGACTGAAGGATATGTGCATTTAAAATCTCCATATATATGCCAAATGGTCTTCCAAAAGAAAAAAAGTGCAAGTCATACTCCTATTCTCAGGATGTGAATCCACCCTTTTCCCCCACAATCCTACTAAAACAGAATATTATCAAACATCTAAACTCTTGCCGATTCTAAGCAGAAAAGATGATCTTGCTGTTTTAATTTGTATTTCCCCAAAAGCTCAGCATTCTTCAATTCACTGGCCATTTAAGATTGTTTTTGGAAAATTCCTTATCCATATTCTTTTTTCTTGCTGATTTATAGATACCATTTATTCTAGATATTCTGGATATTAATCCTTATTCTCCTACAAATATTGCAGTCTTTCCTAATTGCATCATATGAAGTTCTGCTATGCAAAGTGTGGTTCATGGACCAGCAACAGCATAATCTTCTGGAAGTTTGTTAGAGTAGCAGAATCTCATGTCCCACTTCAGACTTACTGAACTTTTAACAAAATGACTCATATTAAAGTTTGAGAGGCAATGACAGAGTTTCAAATTTTTTCCACAGTCAGATACTGAAATATTTTCCTTTATAATTTCACGGCTAAGTTTTCATATTTGTTCCAGTATTAGATGCCTCTTTTCTCTAGCTACACATACTCCCCAAGTGATCTTATCCAATTTCCCATGGCTTTATATGTCAAATATGGATTGATTAAACCCAAATTTTTAAAGGTGGCTCTGTCCTCTCAACTCTAGATTCTTTTTGTCCACCTGCTTACCAAATATCTCTAAGATAGCTAAAAGGCATCTCAAACTTACCATGTTAAAAGACTAACTTCTGATCTGCCTCCCAACTCTCCAAAAGCTTGTTTTTCCTATAATCTCTTCATCTCAGAAAATGACACTTTCTCTATGATGAATTCATTGACCACCCAGGCAGAAATGCTTTATAGAATTTGATATAGAATTATGTTTCTCACGTCTATTAGCTACTTTGAGATCAGAAACATGTTTTATTCATCTTTTGTCCCCTCATCACTTATCTTGGCATCTTAGTCATAACAGGCATTCAGTTAATGCTGGAACTAAGAGTTAAGCTATATTCAGAATAGAGTAAGAGAGAAAATTATCCTACTTCAGTGATTCTTTCCAGTCCAGTAAATTAAGGACCTATTACACACAGCCTTTTTTTTGTTTTTGTTTTAAAACTCCACAGATAAAACTCTTGGGTAGTTAAGGTGAAGAACCATGCCTCCCATCCCTCCACAAGGAATAGGAGAGAGGTGGGGGTAAAAGAAAAAAACAAACAGGAGGAATGAGCATGGGGGAAATCAGAAGACTGAGGTAATTAGACCAGGTTAGAATGAAATTTTTTTTTTTGCTGGGGAGTAGAAAATGATTAAATTTGGTTAGGTAGGGAAGGAACAGACAAGAATGTCTGGAAGTCAGGTTTCATATCTCCCTAAACAAAAGTAACTTTATACTCAAAGAAAGAAGAAAACTCACTATGAGCCCTGGTTGCAACAGCACCCAAGATGGCTACATCCTAAAGCCTATAACACATAAAAGTTACCTTAAATGTCAAAAAGAATTTTGCATATGTAGTTAAGTATTTTGAGTTCAGGACATTATCCTGGATTACCTGTGGGTCCTTAATGTAATCACAATTGTCTAAAATGGAATCGGAGTTTTTACTGCAGAAAATTAGGCAATTATGAAGACCTACCAGAGAGATTTGAAGATACAACATTACTGGCCTTCAAGTTGGAAGGGACCATGAGTCAACAAATGTAAGGAATGCAGCTCTCGAATATGGAAAAGGTAAGGAAATGTGCTCTAGAGAGAGCACAACCTTTCTGACACCTTGGGTTTGGCCTAGTGAAACCCATTTCAGTCTTCTGACCTTCAGGTGTTGTACACCCTAATATAAATGGGGAATCTAGAAACTAATAAACACAAAGGTAAATCTAGATAAGCATAAACTATATAAAATAACACTAAAAACAGTGGCTATAACTAATGAGGGAAAATGGCCAGCATGAAAACATTCTAAGACCTATCTATTATTCAAAAGGGATCCTGGAACATCTTGTTTTGCTAGACAGATATCAAATCAACAAAGGAGGCAGCTTGAAGGGACTCCTACTGGCCAAATTTAGGAAATGTTTTAGCAAAATGAGAAAACACTGCAACTGTAACAAACTGCATGTATTCACATGCGCATGTACGCGCGCACACACACACACACATTCAGTAGTTTTTAATAAAAAAACGTTTGGTAGGAAACATTTGCCACCACATAGATGACTGTTACATCTTAGAAAATTAAACAGCAAGCAGTGGAAAAGAATTATGCAGTTATTCTGTCTTTTTAGGAACAATTATAGTTACTCCCATTTGATGTGGGAAGCTTTACAAAAAAGAATACAAAAGAATGTTAGCTAATATAAAATAATTGATTCTGGAAAGATCAAAGCATGTTAAAACCATTAGGTGAAAAGAAGATGAAGAACACAATACTTACATAGTATTGAAGTATTTCCCAAAGATGAAAGATAAAGGAGACATATATATTTACAAGGAGAGATGTGACTTAGAATCATTAATAGTGGGAAAACCTTAATGTGATGTAGTATAAATAACACATTATCTATCACCCATGAAGTATACTTGCAAAACATTTAAGTAAAATCTAATCAATCAATATATTTAGCCTCTAGTTTAGAAGAAATATAGGGGATTAAAAAAATATGCTAAAAACACCACAAGGAAATAAACAAATATGGAATGTGGGACATTCTGTAAGACATTTACCTTCTCTGTGAAAGTCAAACCCATGACAATTACACAAATCCAAAATGTGGGACACTCCAGGGCAACTATCCTGGTCTCACTAATAAATCATTTCATGGGAAACAAAATGGTGGGTGATCAGCTCAATACTAAAAGACAACAATTAATTCAATGCATACAAAACGAGCAGGTCTTAATTCAGGGATGGAAGATAGTGACAAAAGACATCCTTGGGATTAACTGGAAAAATTTGAGCATGTACCACATATAAGATTATGGAATTGTTAATCTTCATAGATATAATATTTTTGTTCATTCTTTTTCCTTAAGAGACGTAAATTGAGGAAAGTGTTAACAAATGTTGAATCCAAGTAGTATATGTAGTATTTATAAGTGTTCACTGTAAACAAATGTTGAATCTAAGTAGTATATGTAGTATTTATAAGTGTTCACTGTAACTACTATTTCAACATTTTTGTAGATTTGGGTTTTTCCCCAAACTCTTTCTTTTTCCTTTTTTGTTAAGCAGAGAGCGGCCCTCTTTCGCCCCAGTAGTGTGTTTTCTCTTAAAAGTCTAACTTATCTATTAATATATCCTACCAGCATTTTACCACTATTTGCCTGGTATACCCTTTCTCATCCTTTTCCTTTCAACCACTGTGTGTCTCCTATAAATTACTCTTCTGTTAGCTTGTTTTTACACATACATGGCTGTGTTTTAACAAGATAATTCAGTTCATTTACATTTTTGTAGCTGAATTTCTATCATTTCATTATGTCTTTTCTACTTAGCACTGCTTTTTAATGCTTTTCTGGTGTCTATGGAAATGACTGAGTTTTGTTATTCTTCCTTTTACCCCTAGGTAGCAGCCATGTTCTAGGCCACAAAGCAAATTTCATAAACCAAAAAAATTATCAGACCACATTTCTTTACCATGATTTAATTAACTTAGAATCAGTAACTAAATTTGAATATATTTTTGAAAAAGTTAACATTCATTTGTTTTTAAAATCTTAGAATGTTATAAATAGGGATCTTTAACTTAATAAAATGTATTTACAAGAAACATGCAGCAAAATATCACATTAAAAGGTCAGGAATAAAACAAGGGTGCCTGTTATCACTGCTGTGATATGCAGAAGGTTATAGTTAATGGTAGGAAGATAAAATAAAAAAAAGACACAAGAATTGGAATGATACAGATAAATATTATTTGTAGTAAACATGCTATCTATAGACATAATAGAATCTATAAACCATTAGGGCTAAACTATTAACTATAAAGACTAATGTAAGAATTTGGAAGATTGATGGATATAAGTTCAAGGATATATGTAGAGTTCCAAGATATCAGCCAGAACCAATTAAAAAAGGATGCCCTTCATTATAGCAACAAAAACTAGACAGAATTTAGGAATAAATCTAATGAGAGGGAGGATTCTGGGTAAAAGATGGCAGAGTAAAAAGGCAAGGCAGAAACCTCCTCTCAAAATCATACAGAACATGAAAATACATCAAAGACAACTAAACCTGAAAAGGACCTGAAGACTACAAAACTGCCTACCTACATCTGGGGAAGAAGAGAAGACCTCACAGAAAAAGGTAAAGTAGCAAAGCCCAGATCTGGTGGGACACAAGCCCTTCTCCCACCCCAGCCCACAGGCAGGAGGAAGAGGAACCGGTAGGGAGGGAGTAGGAGCCCAGGATGACTGAACACCTGGCCCTGGAAATCTGTTCCAGGAACATGAGCCCACATTACATGGTGCTCTGGTGATTAGTGGGGCTGGACAAAAAAGACAGGTGGAACACTTCAGGAGGCTGAGATTCCGCACACTTGTGAAGACCAGCCACACTCTACCAGCCCCCCAAGACAAAAGAAAAGTGGGCAGTTTCAAAGACTTTCCAGCAATAGGAGGGGTGCCAGAGAGGCAAGGCTTCCATAGAGCTCTCTGCTAAGGAAAAAAGAAAGGTGGACAATACCTCCACAGCCCCCAACAGGATGAAAGTAAATCAACTACTCACAAAATCAGTCAAGGGATACACAAGAAGTGCAGAATATGACAATTAATATATAAGTGTGGAGGAGGAAGAAGAGGGGAAAAAAGTGCCTCTGGATTGTGTTTGAAATAGTAATCAGCAATTTAAGAGAGACTGCAGGATAATAAGGAAGCTACCCATGAAACTTTGGTAACCACAGATCTAAAGCCTACAATAGATACATAAAGACAGACAGACTTATCAAGAAAAAAGGAGAGTGTACACACATAAACAAAATCAGAAAGGACTAATCACAATGGGACACCACATAAATACAAAAGAATTATTAGAGAGTACTATGAAAAAGTCTAAGTAAATAAACTGACAACCTGGAAGAGTTGGACAACTTTCTAGAAAGATACAACTTCCAAGACTGACTCAAGAGGAAACAGAAAATCTAAAAAGACCAATTACCAGCAGTGAAATTGAATTGGTAACAAAAAGTTACCTAAACACAAAACATGTGGTCCAGATAGCATCACAGCTGAATTTGATCAAACATTTAAAGAAGAGCTAATACCTATCCTTGTTAAAGTATTCCAAAAAGTAGAAGAGGAGGGAATATTTCCAAACTCATTGGACAAGGCCAGCATCACTCTAATACCAAAACCAGACAAAGACACCACAAAAAAAAAAATTACAGACCAATATCCCTGATGAACATAGATGCAAAAATACTGAACAAAATATTAGCAAACCAAATCCAAAAATACAACAAAAAGGTCACCCAACATGACCAACTAGGATTTATTCCAGGGATGCAAGGATGGTACAATATTTGTAAATTCATCAATATCATACTCACATCAACAAAAAGAAGCATAAAACCACATGATCATCTCCATAGATGCTGAAAAAGCATTTGACAAAATTCAACATCCACTCATGATAAAAACTCTCAACAAAATGGGTACAGATGGTACATACCTTAACATAATAAAGGCCATATATGACAAACCCACAGCCAACATCATACTTAATAGTGAAAAGCTGAAAGCTTTCCCTCTAAGATCAGGAACAAGACAGGGATGCCCACTATCACCACTTTTACTCAATATAGTATTGGAGGTCCTAGCCATGGCAATCAGACAACACAAAGAGATTAAAGTTAAACTCTTACTATTTGCACTAGATATGATACTATACACAGAAGACCTTAAAGACTCCACCAAAACACTTAGAATTAATAACTGGATTCAGCAAAACCTGCAGGATGCAAAATTAATATACAGAAATCTGTTGCATTCCTATATACTAACAATGAGTTAGCAGAAAGAAAAATCAGCAAAACAACTCATTACAATTGCATGAAAAAGAATAAAAAGCTAGGAATAAACCTAACCAAAGAGGTGAAAGACCTTTACTCTGAAAACTACAAGCCATTCGAGAGAAATTAAAGAAGACACCAATAAATGGAAATCTATCCTGTGCTCATAGAAGGGAAGAATTAATATTTTCAAAATGGTGATCCTGCCCAAAGGAATTTACAGATTGAATGCAATTGCTATCAAAATATCAACAGCATTCTTCAGTGAATTAGAACAAATAGTTCTAAAATTCAAATGGACGACAAAATACCCCAAATAGCCAAAGCAATCCTGAGAAAAAAGAACAAAGCTGGGGGAATTATGCTCCCTGACTTCAAGCTCTACTACAAAGTTACAGTAGTCAAAACAATTTGGTACTGGCACAAGAACAGACCCATAGACCAATGGAACAGAATAGAGAGTCCAGATACAAACCCACACATTTATAGCCAATTAATAAAATATAAAGGAGCCATGAATATACAATGAGGAAACGACAGTCTCTTCAACAACTGGTGTTGGCAAAACAGGACAGCTACATGTAACAGAATGAAACTAGATTCTTGTCTAACTCCACACACAAAAGTAAACTCGAAATGGATCAAAGACCTAAGTGTAAGTCACGAAAGCATAAAACTCTCAGAAGAAAACACAGGCAAAAATCTCTTGAATATAAACATGAGCAACTTTTTCCTGAACATATCTCCTTGGGAAAGGGAAACAAAATAAAAATGAACAAGAGGGACTACTTCAAACTAAAAAACTTCCATACAGCAAAGGACACCATCAGCAGAACAAAAAGGCATTCCACAGTATGGGAGAATATATTTGTAAATGACTCATCTGGTAAGGAGTTAACAACCAAAATATATAAAGAACCCATATGCTTCAACACCCAAAGAACAAATATCCCAATCAAAAAATGGGCAGAGGACCTGAACAGACACTTCTCCAAAGAAGAAATATACATAGCCAACAGGCACATGAGAAGAAGCTCCATATCACTGTTCATCAGGGAAATGCAAATTAAAACCACAATGAGTTATCACCTCATACCAGTCAGAATGACCACTATTCAAAAGACAAGGAACAATAAATGCTGGCAAGGGTATGGAAAAATAGGAACCCCTCCTACACTGTTGGTGGAACTGCAAATTGGTGCAACCGCTGTGGAAAGCAGTATGGAGGTTCTTCAAAAAAACTAAAAATAGAAATACCATTTGACACAGTAGGAATTTATCTTAAGAAAACAAAATTCTTGATTCAAAAAGATAAATGCACCCCTATGTTTATTGCCGCACTGTTTGCAATAGCCAAGATATGGAAAAAAACCTAAACGTCCATTAACAGATGAATGGATAAAGAAGACACAGTAATACATACATACAATGGACTACTACTCAGCCATAAAGAACAAAAGAAATCTTCCCATTTGCAACAGCATGGATGGATCTAGACAGTATTTTGCTCTGTGAAAGAAGACAAGTGGAGAAGGCAAATAGAAAATGACTCCACTTTTTTGTGGAGTATAAAAACAAACAAAACAGAAGGAATAAAATAACAGTAGATTCATAGACACTCGGAAATGACTACTGGTTACCAATGGGGAGGGGCTAGGGAGGTGGGGGAGAATGTGATTAAGGGGCACAATAATTTGCAATCTTAATATAGGTTGGTCACAGGGACAGCAGTATAGCATGGAGAATACAGTTAATGACTCTATAACATCTTACTACATCAATAGACAGTGACCATACTGGAGGGGGTGAGAACTTGATAATAAGAGTGAGAGTTGAACCACTGTGCTATGTTTTTGAAACCATTGTAAGATTGTCTATCAAAGATACCTCAACAGAAATAGATATATACATAAATAAATGAAACAGGGGAGGAAACATAAGATATATTGCATAATACCTTTCACATAATATTTTTAAATATATGCACATAAATCAACAGTGCCCATTTTGTAGGAACACATTTAAATAAAGATGGCCATTTGTATAGTAAAATAATGACCTGCAGGAAAAGGGGAATTAGAGTAGGGAAAAGGGATAAAAGAGGGTATGGTAATCAATAACATAACTAAAGGACCATGCAGACCAAGAATAATAATATGGCATGAACTGAGCAATATGATGATCAAGTCTTTTCAACCAAGGAGAAAAAAAAAAAAAACCTAATGAAAGATTTGTAAGACCTTTGTGGAGGAAATAAAATAATATGCAAGTTCATAAAAAAAGAGTGAGAAGTGACAAACTCAGATGAGTCTGGAGGTTAATTTTCTCTATCTTTCGAAAGTAGCTTATCAAGAAGCTGACTCAGCAGGTTTGAGTTGATTCAAAGCAAGAGAAGGCAGATGACAACCAGAGTTCAGGATCCCCCCCTTTCTAATAAGGCCATTTCATCAACCTCAAAGCTCTAATTATTAGACAGCACCCTTTCCATGGTATGCTAATTCTAGTTATATCTATTCTAAGAACACATTTATGTGTAGATAACTGACCTTAGAAGACTGTGTGTGTATTTTCCTCTACTAAATCTTATTTCACATTTACACCATGTAATGTGTGGCATGTGCTCCTCTTCACTTGACAAACACTTACATAAATGCTCTGTTATGTGAAGATTTAGTATCATAATGAGCTCAATTTCCCCCTAATTAATTCAGTGCAGTTCAAAAAAAAATGCAGAGAGATTTTTTCCATGATATTTGACAAACTAATTCTAAAATTCTATGGGAGCACTATAAAATGATAGCCTTTTAACTATTTTGAATAATAAGGAGAGTAAGACTGATGTTCTTGGACAGCAAGGCATACAAAATAAATAGTCCAGTACAGGGATAGAAAAACAGAGCATATGGACTGACTAGAGGACTCAGAAATGGAGGCACAGGTTTTCATATACACAGCATATGGTTTGTGTTGGCATTATAATTTAGTGGGGGACAGGACAGACTCTATAAATAATTCTGTGGTAAGTACTGGAAACAAGTCAATCCAAAAAGAAAATAAGCAATCTTTTACAGTATTTAGCTCAATGAGAGCTAAGACGGATATATAAAAAAGAGTTATCACTGAGTAAAACCCTCATTTCCATAATTTCAGAAATTCAGTACTAAAAAGAAAACCCTAAAACTTTCCTATAATTAGAATTAACTTGACATCAGACTTCAAAAGAGAATGGAGACAGAAAGTATGTCTCTTTGGACTGGATTAAAGATTGCAGCATGTGAGGTGAGACAGAGACCTTCACCTAAAACCACATATAATATGAAAATATAATTAATAAAATTGATCCTGAAAGCAATAGGAAAGAAGGCTGCACCAGACTGCCATACACCTGGAGAAAAGAATGAACCTCATGGAACAGGGTAACGTAACAAAGCGGTGACCCGACAGAACCCAAGCCCTTCCACCACCCCAGCTCACTGGCAGGAGGAAGAGAAACAGAGCGGGGAGGGATTGAAGGCCTGGGGCTGCTGAACACCTAGCCCTCGAGATCTGCTCTGGAAGCACGAACCTACATTGCATGGTGCTCTGGTGAGTAGTGGGGTTGGAAAGCTAAAGACAGGCGGAATACCTGGAGAGATGGAGATTCTAATTGCTCCTGGAAAACAGGGATTCATATGTGGCTGGTCTGGGTGGGCAGTCTGAGAGACTTCCTAACAGCGAGAGGGCTGCTAAAGGGGCAAGGATTGCACAGAGCTTACTGCTCAGGAGAAAGGACAGGTAGACAAAATTGTATGAGTGCACTCTGCCCAGTAGGTTGGGAACTTAAACAATCTTTAGGCGCTCCATCCCCCTGGTGGCTACTCAGCTACAAGCCCCCCACCATGATACACACCTTGCTGTTCCTTCCTCCTGGCTAGCCTGCACCTGGCTCGCAAACCGGTAGCCCCTGCCCTGGTGTCAGGCCAGCCAGAGGGAAGCACCGCCTATGGCAGCTAAAAATACAAAGTATAGAGGCTTACACTGGTGTGTTCAGCCCACTGGTCTGGCAGTGGAGACAGGCATAGCAGCCGGGAAGCAGGAAACAGCTATTTCTTCCCCCCAGGCCCAGCACCATCCCGTGTGACCCCTAACCTCGCTCCAGGGGCTAAGCAGCTCCAGAAAGTAGAGCTTCTGGGCACTAGAGGGTGCCACATACAAATATGAAACAACAAAGTAACCTGGGTCAAAGCAAAATCTCAACCCCAGAGAAAGGACTGAATGAGACTGAATTAATAGATCTCCCTGAAAGAGATTTCAGACTAAAAATCATAAACATGCTCATGGGAATACAGAAAAATATTCAAGAACCCAGGAACGAATTTAGGATGGAGATCCAATCATTGAAGACCACAATGGAGGGTATTAAAAGCAGAGTAGATATGGTAGAGGAGATGATACATGAAATAGAAACTAGGGAAGAGGAATACAAAGGAGCTGAGGCACAGAGAGAAAAAAGGATCTCTAGGAATGAAAGAAATACTGAGAGAACTGTGTGACCAATCCCAACAGAACAATATTCACATTATAGGGGTACCAGAAGAAGAAGAGAGAGAGAAAGGGATAGAAAGTGTCTTTGCGGAAGTAATTGCTGAAAACTTCCCCAATCTGGGGAAGGAGATAGTCTCAGGCCATGGAGGTGCACAGATCTCCCAACACAGGAGAACAAAGGAGGAAAACATCATGACATATAATCATTAAAATGGCAAAGATCAAGGATAAGGACAGACTATTAAAAGCAGCCAGAGAAAGAAAAAAAATCACATACAAAGGAGAGCCCATCATGCTATCATCAGACTTCTCAGCAGAAACCTTACAGGCCAGAAGGGAGTGGCATGATACATTTAATGCAATGAAGCAGAAGGGCCTCGATCCAAGAATACCTTATCCGGCAAGATTATCATTTAAATTTGAAGGAGGGATTAAACAATTTCCAGATAAGCAAAAGCTGAGAGAATTTAGCTCCCACAAACCATCTCTATACTGTATCCTGGAGGGACTGCTATAGATGGAAGTGTACCTAAGGCTAAATAGCTGTCACCACAGGAAATAAAAAGGTATAGACAAAGAGTACAGTATACGATACCTAATATATAAAGAATGGAGGAGGAAAAAAAGGAGGGGAAAAAAAAGAACTTTTAGATTGTGTTTGTAATAGCATACTAAATGAATAAAGTTAGACTCTTAGATAGTAAGGAAGTTACCCTTGAACCTTTGGTAAACACGAATTTAAAGCCTGCAATGGCAATAAGTACATACCTATTGATAATTACCCTAAATGTAAATGGTCTGAATGCACCAATCAAAAGACACAGACACTGAATAGATTAAAAAAAACAACTCCCAAATATATGCTGCCTACAAGAGACTCACTTCAAACCCAAAGAAATACACAGACTAAAAGTGAAGGGATGGAAAAAGATATTTCATGCAACTAATACGGAGAAAAAAGCAGGTGTTGCAGCCCTAGTATCAGACAAAATAGACTTTAAAACAAAGAAAGTCACAAGAGACAGAGACATTACATAATGATAAAGGGGTCAATCCAACAAGAGGATATAACCATCATAAATATCTATGCACCCAACACAGGAGCACCTACATATGTGAAACAAATACTAACAGAATTAAAAGGGGAAATAGAATGCAATGGATTTATTTGATGAGACTTCAACACTCCATTCAATCCAAAGAACAGATGAATCAGACAGAAAATAAGTAAGGAGACAGAGGCAGTGAACAACACATTAGAACAGACGGACCTAAAAGACGTCTACAGAACTCTACACCCAAAAGCAGAATACACATTCTTCTCAAGTGCACATGGAACATTTTCCAGAATAGACCACATACTAGGCCACAAAAAGAACTTCAGTAAATTCAAAAAGATTGAAACTGTACCAACCAGCTTCTCAGACCACAACAGTATGAAACTAGAAATAAATTATGCAAAGAAAATGAAAAAGCCTACAAACACATGGAGACTAACACATGATCCTAAACAACCAATGGATCAGTGACCAAATAAAAACACAGATCAAGCAATATATGGGGACAAATGACAACAATAATTCAACACCACAAAATATGTGGGATGCGTTAAGAGGGAAGTATATTGCAATACAGGCCCTACCTGAGGAAAGAAGAACAATCCCACATGAACACTCTAAACTCACAATGAAACTAGAAAAAGAAGAACAAATGAGGCCCAAAGTCAATAGAAGGGGGGACATAATAAAGATCAGAGCAGAAATTAATAAAATTGGGAAGAATAAAACAATAGAAAGAATCAATGAAAAGAAGAGCTGGTTCTTCAAGAAAATAAACAAAATAGATAAACCCTTAGCCAGACTTATCAAAAAAAAAAAAAGTCTACACACATAAACAGAATCAGAAATGAGAAGGGAAAAATCACAACAGACACCACAGAAATACAACGAATTATGAGAGAATACTATGAAAAATTATAATGCTAACAAACTGGATAACCTAGAAGAAATGGACAACTTTCTAGAAAAATACAACCTTCCAAGGCTGACCCAGAAAGAAACAAGAAATCTGAATAGACCAATGACGAGCGACAAAATTGAACTGGTACTCAAAAAGCTACCTAAGAATAAAATTCCTGAACCAGATGGCTTCACCACTGAATTTTATCAAACATTTAGTGAAGATCCAATACCCATCGTCCTTAGAGTTTTCCAAAAAGTAGAAGAGGAAGGAATATTTCCAAACTCATTCTATGAGGCCAGCATCACCCTAATACCAAAACCAGGCAAAGATACCACAAAAAAAGAAAATTACAGACCAATACCCCTGATGAACATACATGCAAAAATACTCAACAAAATATCAGCAAACTGAATTCAAAAATACATAAAAAGATCATCCATCATGATCAGGTAGGATTTATTCCAGGGATACAAGGATGGTACAATATTAGAATATCCATCAACATCATCCACCACATCAACAAAAAGGACAAAAACCACATGATCATCTCCATAGATACTGAGAAAGCATTCGACAAAATTCAACATCCATTCATGATAAAAACTCTCAACAAAATGTGTATACGGGGCAGTACCTCAACATAATAAAGGCCATATATGACAAACCCACAGGCAACATCATACTTAACAGCGAGAAACTGAAAGTCTTTCCTTTAAGATCAGGAACAAGATAAGGATGCCCACTCTCTCCACTTTTATTCAACATAAGTTTTGGAGGTTCTCACCATGGCAATCAGACAAAACAAAGAAATAAAAGGCATCCAGATTAGTAAAAGAGAACTTAAACTGTCACTGTTTGCAGATGACATGATATTGTACATAAAAAACCCTAAAGAATCCACTCCAAAACTACTAGATCTAATATCTGAATTCAGCAATGTTGCAGGATACAAAATTAATACACAGAAATCTGTTGCACTCCTATACACTAATGATGAAATAACAGAAAGAGAAATCAGGAAAACAATTCCATTCACATTTGCATCAAAAAGAATAAAATACCCAGGAATAAACCTAACCAAGGAAGTGAAAGACCTATACACTGAAAATTACAAGACACTCATGAGAGAAATTAAAGATACCAATAAATGGAAACACATCCCGTGCTCATGGATAGGAAGAATTAATATTGTCAAAATGGCCATCCTGCCTAAAGCAATCTACAGATTCAATGCAATCCCTATCAAAATACCAACAGCATTCTTCAACAAACTAGAGAAAATACTTCTAAAATTCATACGGAACCACAAAAGACCCTGAATAGCCACAGCAATCCTGAGAAGGAAGAATAAACCAGGGGGGGATTGCACTCCCTAACTTCAAGCTCTACTACAAAGCCACAGTAATTAAGACAATTTGGTTATCGGCACAAGAACAGATGCATAGACCAATGGAACAGACTAGAGAGTCCAGATATAAACCCAAGTATATATACAGTCAATTACTATACGATAAAGGAGCCATGGATATACAATGGGAAAATCACAGCCTCTTCAACAACTGGTGTCAGCAATACTGGACAGCTACATGCAAGAGAATGAAACTGGATTATTGTTTATCCCCATACACAGAAGTAAACTCAAAATGGATCAAAGACCTGAATGTAAGTCATGAACGAATAAAACTCTTTGAAGATAACATAGGCAAAAATCTCCTGAATATAAACATGAGCAACTTTTTTCTGAATACATCTCCTCGAGCCAGGGAAACAAAAGCAAAAATGAACACATGGGACTACATCAAACTTAGAAGCTTCTGTACAGCAAAGTAAACCATCAACAGAACAAAAAGGCATCCCTACAGTACGGGAGAATATATTTGTAAATGACGTATCTGACAAGGGGTTAACATCCAAAATATATAAAGAACTTACAGGCCTCAACACCCAAAAAGCAAATAACCTGATTAAAAAATGAGCAGAGGACATGAACAGACACTTCTCCAAAGAAGAAATTCTAATGGCCAACAGGCACATGAAAAGATGCTCCACATCACTAATTATCAGAGAAATGCAAATTAAAACCATAATGAGGTATCCAAACAGTCTAAGAACAAGAAATGGTGGCAAGGATGTGGAGAAAGGGGAACCCTCCTACACTGCTGGTGGGAATGTAAGCTAATTCAACCATTGTGGGAAGCAATATGGAGGTTCCTCAAAAAACTAAAATGAGAAATACCATTTGACCCAGGAATTCCTCTCCTAGGAATTTACCCAAAGAATACAAGATCCCAGATTCAAAAAGACATATGCACCCCTATGTTTTTTGCAGCGTTATTTACAATAGCCAAGATATGGAAGCAACCTAAGTGTCTATCAGTAGATGAATGGATAAAGAAGATGTGGTACATATACACAGTGGAATACTACTCAGCCGTAAGAAAGAAAGAAATTCTGCAATCTGCAACAACATGGATCGAGCTGGAGGATATTATGCTCAGTGAAATAAGCCAGGCAGAGAAAGACAAGTACCAAATGATTTCCCCCATTTGTGGAGTCTAACAACAAAGCAAAACTGAAGGAACAAAACAGCAACAGACTCACAGAAGGGACTAGTGGTTACCAAAGGGGAGGTGTGGGGGATGGGGAAGGGAGGGGAAGGGAGGGGAGGGGAGGGGAGGAGGAAAGGAGGGAGGAAAGGAAGGACGGAGGGAGGAAGGGAAGGGAGAGGGGGGAGGGAGGGAGGGGGGGAGGGAGGGAAGGAAGAGGAAAAGGCACTATCTTCACATATAAGAAAACAAACACAAAATATGAACATGAATACTGGTCCAAAAACAATCCATACTCCACAAAAAGTCATGTTTCAAAGTACAGAGTTAAAGATAGCAAGCACAGTTATAGTGTGGTAAGCAAGGGGAAAGTGATAAGAAGAGGGGTCAGAAAAATTAGGTAAGGGGTTAGGTTACGAAGTGTCCTGACATTTGTTTGGATTTTATTCTAAGTTAAATGAGAATACAAAATTTCAAAAGCAGATGGGTGCATGTGTGTGTAACATAAACTGAATGATATTTTATTATTACTGACAACTTTTTATAGAGGACAACATTGTGGCACAGAGGTGTTAAGTATTTTGCTCAAAGCCACTCACCTGGTAAATGATGGAGAAAAATTGGTGAATCTAGGATTTTAGAAGTATAGAAAATGAGACTCATTGATGGATCACTTTATTATTAGTTATGCTGTTAATCTCTTACTGTGCCTAATTTATAAACTTTATCACAGACACATATGTATAGGAGAAAGCATTGTATATACATATATGGTTCAGTTCAATCTGCAGTTTTAGGCATCCAGTGAGGTTCTTGGAATGTATCCCCTGTGGATAAAGGGGAGGACTACTGTAGAAGAAATATTCATCATCAAGTATTCTAACCAACAGCAGCTGATACTTTACACATTCCACAACATAAGGCAGGTGATAACTTCGAGAAAATTAAAATTTAGATAAAAGTGGATTAATGTAGATGGGTGCATGTGGCAGGATTTTAGTCAATGAAGATAGTGCAATTAAACAAAAATCCCTAATGTCATGGAGAATACATTCTAACTGAGGGAAGACAGGCACTAAAAAAAGAAAATATCTATGTCAGATGGTGATAAAAAATTATAGAGATAAATAGAGCTGGGAAGTGGGAGGGAAAAGGGTGTCTTATCAATTCTGTATAGCAGTCAAACTTGAAGGTCTCACTGATAAGATGATATATGAACAGAGACCTGAGGGAGTGAGGGAGCAAGCTCACATACAGGTATATAATGGGGAAACCAGAGGGGAAACTAACGCAAAGGCATTATGGTAGGAGTAAAACTGGTGTGACAGGCTGACTGCACTTCATGATCACAACTAATCACTTCTCCATAAACACACCTTCTGCTGTATAACTCTGTAGGCTCTTTCTACTCTGACCCTGGACATCTCCAAGTGACTTGCTTTGGGCAACAGGATATTAGCAAAATGACCCAAGCAGAAAGTTAAAATATAAATATATGCTTCTAGAATTAAATAAGAGGTCTGGGCTAGAGGCATAATTTTGGAAGTTGAGAAATAACATGTTTTCACTCATTCTGAGAAGTACATTCTTTTTCCACATCTTAACATCTTGGAAATCAGAATGCATGTTATAATTGATGGTATCTTAAAACTGCTGCTGTCCAGGTGATTGGAATGAGGTAGCTGTCATTGCCTGTGCAGGTACAGCTTGATCAAGGCTATTCATACTGTTGCCAGACAACTAAGCTATGAACATTGTTGGTATTATGTATGTTTAGATTAACTATCACTTTAAAATACCTTCAGAAAGATTATAATATGATTCTGCATTGAAAAAAAAGTTATTGTGTATGCAGAAAGGCAGAGAACAGAGACATCAAGCATAAAATTTGATATTGGTGAAGCAAATAAGTCTAAAATAGCTATATCAGTAAGAATGAAATAAAAATTTTAAGTGAAAATAAGCAATGGAATAGTTTTGACTGTTTTTTGGTGGTACATAAAACAACAGTGTATCTTACAATCACTAGCATATGAGATTCAGTGAAAAATGACAGATGTTATTTTAAACCATGAAAATGAATAAGATCAACAAAGAAGTGAAAGCAGATAGAGAGAGACCACAGGGCAAGATCCTACCTCATCACAGTTCTTTCCTCATAGAAGAATTGCATGAATTTTGTGAGATACTTAAAAAAGCACTTAGCAGATTGCTGAAGACATAATTAAAAATACAATCATTAACTGTTGACATTATCATTAAATGTTTAAAGGCTTATGACAGAAGTACCCTCAATAGGCAGTTTCTAGAGGGTAATGTAGCCTGGCTGGGGTATACTAGATACCCCATAAAGAATCCCTCAAACTTTGTAGCTGAGAACAAAAGAAGTTTGTTTCTCATTCACACTGTATCTACTTCAGGTAGCAGTCACTTAGGAACTAAGGTTGACAGAGCAGCCACCATTTTGAATAATGCTAATCACAAGGCTGAAAAGTTCTAGAGGGCCGGACACTGGCAATTAGACATAGGACACAAGGTGACACAGGTCATTTCTGTTCATAACACATTGAACAGCACTAGTCACATAGCTTTATGTGTCATCAGAGTAGAAAAATTGGATATGAGCAAGAAGTACAAATACAAGGCTAATTTATGCAGAAGTCCTTAGATACAAGAAACCACAGAAAGTCTCAGACTTTGGCTTGGGTAAGTCAGAATGCCATGGAAGAAATTTTAAAAAATACATTACATTTACCAAACACAGTCCACATTTTAATGGTCTTTGAATATGTTGCCCCTTCTGACAGAACACACCTTTCTTCCATTGCCCACACTATCCCAAAATCCAGTCAAATAAAGATCTGGATTTTTTCCCCTAGGGAGTTTTGCTCACATTAAACACTTAAGTATCAAACATACATATTACTACTTATTTATGTTGGTTCATAGAGAAATGAATAATAGTAGTAAGAAATCCAAAATATGTTTTTAAATTTCAACATATGTCTAGCAAACAGAAGGGTGTTGTTTCTTTCTGTTGTGTTTTTTTCTCTTCCAATGATAGAAGAAGAGGGAAGAAATTAGGAAGTAAAACAGCTATGTATAAAGAAGAAACTAAAAATATAAATTAGGGTGTTCCTTGACCCATAACAATTCTTTATCTGACTTCTGATAACAGACACTGCCACTTGGCCATAGGAAGAACATGTTCAACAAGATGGGCCAATCGCAATCGCATACTTGATCTCACTAGCCTGGGCAACTGGGTCACGCGGGCACATAATTCCAGTCCTAAACAATTAGACTCTTTCCCAGGAATTTTCCTGAAATGCACTTTTCTTGACTAGATATGTGACTATAGTCACCTAAGTGGAAGCAAATAAAATCTGGGCTGCTTAGAGCCGATCCCTACCATGGGGGAAAGCCCACTTGCAATAGAAAACAGGAGCAAATTTTTAGAAACAAGCAAAGAAAAGTAGAACACAGAATAGCTGGTGTTTGATAGCCTAAGGTCCTGCGTTGACCGATTCCTACAGCTTTACGTTCAAGTCTGTGGGTTACTCTAATATACCTCCCATAAATTCACTTTTTTTGCTTAAGCTGGACTGAGTTAATTTTCTGTTTTCCCAACACTGTTTTTACCAAATGACACATTTTAAAAAGTTTGGTTTCAGTATCCACAGGACAGAAAAACAGAAGAGCAGGTTCCCTCTAAATGGTATGAAGACTAGGAAGAAATCTAGGAAGAAATCTATGGCTTCAAACATGCCCATTTAATCTAAGCTTCATAATGAATTCTGAGATAAACTGGAGAGCCCAGAAAGATGACTCAAAGTGAGCAACACTGAAAAATAACACATCAAAGAAGTATCTGTATGCTAGAGATAACCAATTTTCCTACTCTGATCATGCAGAAGGCTACATAACTAGTTCTATTCAATGTATTACAAAAATAAGTGACCTGTGCTATGTAAGAAAAATGACTTTAAAAAATATGATCAGCAATAATCTTTTAAATTCAAGTATACATTATCAAGTTATCAAGTGCAAACAAAAAGGGAAGCCAAGACTTTTAACACATGTAAATAATTTTCACTGAAACTTGGTATATTCAATAGATCGCATTTAAACAGATTCAACCAAAAAAGAAGAGCTAGAGGAAGAGAGAGGGGAAGGGAAAAGGAGAGAAGAGTAATCAACACTGTACGTACATCTCCACATCTGAGCATGGAGGGGCAATGAGCAACACTTGAAGAGAGGTGAAAAGACAGGTAATTGAAGGTTTTTTCTTGTCATGAGAATGTAGGAGAAAATATGAGATGCAGAGCATTTGGATAACATTTCCTAAGAGGGATTAAAAACCTGACACAAAGCAAAATTATGATAGTGATGGAGAAGTTAAAACTATTCTGATATCTATTGGAAGTCTTATGCTGCTTATAGCAACCTTTTAATGACTCTCTTTGATCAAGAAATTTTTAGTTGAAAACTAAAGACAAAGAAATTATTTTGAAAGTAGAGAAAAATGACCCATAAGCTATAAGGGAACATTTCAGATGACTACAGATTTCCCATTAGAAGCCATAAAAGCCAAAAAGAAGTGGCATATTTTAAAGTGCTGAAAGGAAAACAAAAACAAAAACAAAACCTGTCAACCCAAAATTCTATATCCAGTGAAAGTATCTGTCAGCAATGAAATAAAACAAAGATATTTTCAGATAAATGAAAACTAAGAAAATGTGCTGCCAACAGATCTGCTCTAACAGAATTGCTAAAAAACATGGCCAACAGACACATGAGAAGATGCTCCACATCCCTAATTATCAGGGAAATGCAAATTAAAGCCACAATGGGATACCAGTTAGGATGGCCAACATCTAAAAGACAAGGAACAACAAATGCTGGCAAGGATGTGGAGAAAGGGGAACCCTCCTACACTGTTGGTGGGAAAGTAAATTAGTTCAGCTGTTGTGGAAAGCAACATGGAGGTTCTTCAAAAAACTAAAAATAGAAATACCATTTGACCCAGGAATTCCATTACTAGGAATTTACCCAAAGAAAACAAGAACGCTGATTTAAATAGACATATGCACCCTATGTTTATTGCAGCACTATTTACAATAGCCAAGATATGGAAGCAACCTAAGTGTCCATCAACAGATGAATGGATAAAGATGACATGGTACATATACATAATGGAATATTATCCAGTCATAAAAAGAAAACAAATCTTACCATTTGCAACAACATGGATAGAGCTAGAAGGTATTATGCTGAGAAAGACAAGTACCAATTGATCTTACTCATTTGTGGAGTGTAACAACAAAGCAAAGTAGCAGACTCACAGACTCCAAGAAGGGACTAACGGTTACCAAAGGGAAGGGCTTAGGGAGGGTGGGGGGAGGAAGGGAGAAGGGGATCAAGGGGCATTATAATTAGCATTCACAATACAGGTAGGACACGAGGAAGGCAGTATAGATAGAGAAGACAAGTAATGACTCTACAGCATCTTACTATGCTGATGAACAGTGACTGCAATGGGGTGAGGGTGGGGGGCTTGATAATATGGGTGGATGTTGAAACCACAATGTTGCTCATGTGAAAGCTTCATTAGATTGTAAAATGATTCCTTAATTTAAAAAAAAAGTATTGAGAAAAAACAAAGAAAAACATAAAAATGCTTCAACAAGCTATCAAAAATACTTTTAAAACCAAAAGAAAACAAGACAGTATCAGCTAAGCAACAGAAGACAGAAGAGCCAATAGACTGAAGTTTAGAACTGAAAATTTTTATAGTAACAGAAATTTAAAAACTCAATGGATGGCTTCAACAGCATAATGAATATAAGGGAGTCACTGACCATGAAAATAGATCAATGGAAATTATCCAATCTTAACAGCAGAAAAAAAAAAGGATGGAAATAAACAGAACCTCAGGGGTCTATGTGACAACAGTAACATAAAGTCTACCATTTATGTCACTGAACTTTGAAAAGGAAACAATAATAAAGTGATAAAAAATATTGAGGAAATAATGGTTGAAACCTCCCCAATTTGACAAAACAAATAAAACTACAGATTCAAAAAGTCAGTGAATCCACAAACAGATAGATATATATAGAAATACACACATCAAGTGTTGAAAACTAAAGACAAAGAAATTATTTTGAAAGTAGAGAAAAATGACCCATAAGCTATAAGGGAACATTTCAGATGACTACAGATTTCCCATTAGAAGCCATAAAAGCCAAAAAGAAGTGGCATATTTTAAAGTGCTGAAAGGAAAACAAAAACAAAAACAAAACCTGTCAACCCAAAATTCTATATCCAGTGAAAGTATCTGTCACCAATGAAATAAAACAAAGATATTTTCAGATAAATGAAAACTAAGAAAATGTGCTGCCAACAGATCCGCTCTAACAGAATTGCTAAAAAAGAAATTTTTCATACAGAAGAAAAGTGACATCAGAAGGAAACCTAGAAGAGCAGGAATTAAGAGCAACAGAAATAGTAAATATTTATGTAAATATAATATGCATATCCTCTCCTCTTACATTGTTTAAGTATATCTAAAGGAAAATTTATAACATTAGCTAATGGGGCTTTCAATGAAGGGAAATGTAATATATAAGACAACAATAATAAAAATGGTGGGGGGTACAAAGACCTTCAGAGTGATAATAGTGATAACATTTCCAAAATGCACTTAAGGGGGTAAAAAACTTTTTCTAAGTGACAGTGAAAACTTTAGAGTGTATATTCTAATCTCCAGAGCAATCACTAAAGAAACTACATAAAGAGACATGATTACCACACTAGGTAAATTTTAAATGGAATACTAAAAAATATACAAGCAATCCAAAGAAGGCAGGAAAGGAGAAACAGTAATGAAAAACAAAGGAAACAAAGAGAAAAATAACTAAACTAAATTCAAACATATCAATAATTACATTAAATGCAAATAATCTATATACTTAAAAGACAAAGACTGTCTGAAGAGATAAAAAATATCCAGCTACATGGTATCTGCAAGTAACTCATGTTAAGTATGACACAGATACGATAAAGAATGGGAAAATATGTATTATACAAACTCAAATCAAAAGAAAGCTGTATTGGTTATGCTGATATCATGCAAAATAGGTATTAAAGGAAAAAAATTAGGGAGAAAAATCAACAATGACAAAAAGGTTAATTCACCAAGAAGACACAACTATGCTAATGTGTATGCAGCTATTAACAGAGCTTCAAAGAACAAGAATTAAAAACTCACAGAACATGAGTGGAAAACCAGACATTTCACAATTATATTTAATGACTTCAATACTCTTCTTTCAGTAATAGAACTACTAGGCAGAAAATTAATAAGGATATAGAAGAAATGACAACATCTCCAACCCACTGTATCTAACTGTATTTACATAACACTCAACAGTAGCAGAATACACATTATTCTCAAATGCACAAGGTACATTCACCAAGACAGATATTCTGCATAAAACAAGCCTTCACAAGTTTAAAAGAATAGAATCTATGTTCTCTGACTATAACAGAATTAAACTAGAAACACAAAGATAAAAGCAAAATCTCCAAACACTTGGAAATTAAACACACCTCTTAATAACCCTTGGGTCAAAGAGGAAGCCCCCAAACCATATCCAACATCCCATAAACACAGATGCATAAAATCATTAACACTGTATTAGCAAATTTAACACAGTAATTATAAAGAGAAGAAATGAAAATGAAAGTACAACACACTGAATTTGTAGAATATAACTACAGTAGTACTTCGAGTAGACTTTGTGTCACTACATTTATACCACTGTATTATAAAAGACAAATGGTCTTAAAATTCACCTTAAGAAACTAGAGAAAAAGCAAACTAAACCCAAAGAAAGTAGGACATATGATGAAGAGCAGAAAACAACAAAATTGAAAACAGGAAAAAAAAATTAATGTATCTTAAAAAAGAGACGACAGGTCCAAAATGGAATTGCTTGTGCTGAGCCCATGTAACCAAACCAAGACTTAATACCTAGCCTCATTGCAGTTTCAGCCCCTCCCAGGAATATAACCTTAATCAGTCAATCTGTAATTACTGGTCAGCACTAGGGAGGTAGTGCCTGATAGATCCCAGCAGAGCCCCAAAGTAAGGTGACCTTGCCTGGAACAATCAGCTCTTTGCTAGAGTAACTTCCTTGTCCCACCTCCTTCTACCTATAAGTCTTCCATTCTGTACAGCTCTTTGAAGCTCTTTCTATGTGCTAGATGGGATGCTGTCTGATTCATGAATTGTTGAATAAAACCAATAAAATCTTTAAAATTTATTCAGTTGAATTATGTTTTGTAACAAAACCAAAGCTAGTTCTTTGGAAAAAAATCAATAAAATCTATAAATTTCTATTGAGACTGAAAAAAAGGAAGAGAATACTATGATATTCAATGTATATAAATACAAAAACTTAGAAAAAGTGAACCAAATCCTCAAAAATGAAAAACAAAAAAAAACAAAAAACCTCCCATAATATAGAAAAGATAATCTGAATGTTTCTATAAGTATCAAGGAAATTGAACTAGCATTTTAAATACCTTTCTAAAAAAAACCCTCGAAATCCAAATGGTTTCAGTGGCAAAGTCAATGAAATGTTTAAAGAAGAAATAAGACAATTTCTACACAATGTCTTACAAAAACAGAAAAGGAGGGAACAATTTTCAACTCAACTTTCTGAGGCCCACACCATATACAAAAATTAACTCGAGATAGATAAACGACCTGAATATAAAAGCTAAAACTGTAAGTAAGACTCTTGGAAGAAAACAGAGAAGTAAATCTTAATGACCTTGGATTCAGCAATGGATTCTTAGTTATGACCCCAAAAGCATGAGCAACAAAAGTAAAAAATAAGTTAGATATCATCAAAATTAAAATATTTGTGCAAAGGACATTATCAAGAAAGGCAACAAAGAGAATGGAATAAAATATTTACAAAGTTATACATCTGATAAGGGTATAATATCCAGAAGACATAAAGAACTCATATAACTTTACAAAAATTACCCAATTAAAAAATGGGGAAAGGACTTGATAGACATTTCTCCAAGGATATACAAAAAGGCCAACAAGCACATATAAAGGCACTCAAAATCATTAGGAAAATGCAAATCAGAACTACAATGAGATACCACTACACATCTCCAAGAATGGCTATTATTATTTTTAATCAGAAATAAAAGTGTGTTGGTGAAATTAGAACCCTTGCACTTGTGGGAATGGAAAATGGCGTAGCTGCTGCAGACAGTTTCGTGGTTCCTGAAAAAAAAAAAAATTTACCATATCACATACCCATTCCACTCCTTGGTATATACCCAAAAGAAGTGAAAACAGGTGTCAAATACTTATACACCAATACTCACAGCAACACTGTTCACAATAGCCAAAAGTTACAAGCAACCCCCAAATGTCTGTCAGATGATGAATGGATAAACTGTGGTATACTAAACAGTTACAACAAAACAGATAAACAAAATATGGAATATTACCCATAAAAAGGAATGTACAATGTAGATAAACCTAGAAAACATTATGCTAAGTGAAAAACACCAGACACAAAAAGTCATACACTGTATGATTTCATTATATAGAAGTATTCAGAAACAGCATACCCATAGTAAGAGAAAGCAAATTGGTAGCTGCCAGGGGTTGGGGGAAGGAAAAATGGAGAGAAACTGCTTAATGAGTACAGCGTTTAATTTTTAACTGATGAATAAATTTTGAACTAGACAGAGTAGTAGCTGTACACGTTGTGACTGCACTAAATGTCACTGAATTTTCACTTTAAAATGGCTTATTTTAACTTATGTGAATTTCACCCTCAATTTACAAAAAAGGAATGAAGACATTAAAGGTCACATATTTTATGATTCCTTTTATATGAAATGTCCAGAATAGGCAAATCTATGGACACAGAATGACTGGCAGATGCCAGCGGCTAGGGAAGGAGAGGAAATGGGAAGTGACTGCTAATGGGAATGGTGTTTCTTTTTGGATAATAAAAAGTTCCAGAATTAAAAGGTGATCATGGTTGCACAACCTTGTGAGTATACTAACATCTACTGAACTGTACACTTTAGAGGCACAAATTTTATGGTGTATGTATTGTATATCCATTAAAATAATCTTAGAATGGGGTGAGAAGCTAAAGATCAGTATTTTCAAAACAGATTATGTATTAGAACAGGAAATTTCAGAAATGTCAAAATGTAGATATTTTAGCTCACCTTCTCTAAAATAAGATAACCAAACTATAAAAAACAAAATCATAGCTAAAAAGTAAAAACAAAACAAAACAAAACATAGCCTATGAATCCAGCTACTAGGACATTTTTTAAAAACTCAATTTCCAAATAATTCCTGAATTAAAGAAAAATTGACAACTGAAAGTACAGTATTCAGAAATGACTGATAATAAAACACAACATATCAAAATCTACAGAATAAAGGCCAAAGCAATTAAGAGAAAACCTAAAAGCTTCAAATATACTTAATAGGAAAGAATAGGTCTGAAAATGAATTGTATGATGCAAGCTAGAAAAACAATTACAACAAAAACCTCTAAAAAGAAAATAAATTTTAATAGCAAAAATTAATGAAAGGATAAACATCAAATTACATTAGTTACTAAGGATTGACATTCTGAGGAAATTAACAATATTGATTAATCCCTGAAAATTTCTACTAAGGAAAGAAAATACATTAGGAATCAGAAAGGTAAAATAAATGCAGACAAAGGTTAAAGTTAAAGATATGGAAGACAGTATTACAAACAGCTTTCAAGTAATACTGAAAATCTAGTTGAAATAGATTTGTTTTAAGTGAACAATTTGGTGGGCATTTAGTACATTCATGATGTTACACCACCACTACTTGGGTTGTATTTATATAAACCTAAATTGCCAAATCAACTCAAGAGAAGTTGGAAAACCTAATTAGGGCAATACGCATGTAAAGAAACTAAAAGGTATAAAGGTCTAGCCCAAAGAAATACCAGGGCCTAAAGTTTTACATCCCTTTCCTGAGCAGAGGGCAGTAGGTGCCATCTTAAATTCCTGCAAGATCTGTAATGCCAAGTAGCTAGAGTTCCCAGTAACTTTAGTAAACAACTACCACATATATTGGGTAGTCTTAGACCCAAACTCAGACTTAAATCCCACTGTTTTTGACCAAGGTAGTTAATAAAAGCACCTATATGCATATATTTCTATCATAGTACATACAGTAACAGAGAAAAGAGAGACAATAGATAAAACAGACTGAGGTGACACACATTCATGGCCATGTCAGACTGAAAAATGTCTGATAACTTTCTCTTAATACCTCACAGAAGAGAACATGTCAATTTCCCTAATAATTCAAAATACTGAAAGGAAAATTAAAATTTTTGCTTTTTCTACTTATCCAGTCAGTAGTAAAAGTTAAATTTAAACGTTTCCCTGGGCATTAACTGAATGTTCTTTATTTTTTTCCAATATAAAAGAGAATATAGCCAATACAATTTACATAATTGAGTCAAAATTTATACAATTAAAAAAGTTGAGAGCAAAGAACCTAATGGCTCACGACCAGATTCACTCTTTTGCTCTTCTTTGATTATTCCCAACCCCAACTCGCTAAATATAGCTGAAGAGAAATAAAATGGAAGGCAAGACAATGTCACCAATATGACGGCTCTGTGAGCAAATTAACTTAAACTCTACTATCACACTTTAAAACTACTGCAATCATCAATTTTAAAGTCCATGCACATCTGGCTTACATATGTATACATAAATTCAGAAATGATACACAGAAACTATTGAGAGTGGACTAAATGTGAGAAATAAGACTAGATAGAGCTCTCGTCAGGATGGAAGTTACCCTTCACTGAATATGCTTTTGTATTTTTTAATTTTGGCAACTTTCAGTAAAAAGCCAGTCACAAACTTTTAAAGTTGTATATAAATTAAAGCCATAATGAATTAGTGTAGTCACTCTATAACAGTTTTTTTTTCTCATTTCAAGGCCAAAGCAAAGAATTTATGTAACTAAATCTAAGTTTGTATGATTACAGCTAAAATCAAATAATAAGGTTAAAGATAAAATGTTTACTAAAATTTACTTAAGTTTATAAAGAAGCTTTCTAAAAGTAAAGTATATCACATAAACCTGATTGTTTCATGAAGTTTTGTGGTTATTTTTGGTAGACCCAATTTATGTCATCCTACTTTAACATTTAAGCAAATTTTCAACATGAGCATCACAAGTATTTATGATCTTACACATATTTGAGAAATAAGCCAGCAAACTATGGTTCTCTCTCTCTCTCTCTCTCACACACACACACACGCACACACACACACACACACACAGCCTAAAATGAAGACATCTTGATATTTCTAAAGATACACCCATCTTTCTCTAACATTCTAAACTTGAAATGTTTTATTTTTTCCAAGTAAAACACAGATGCCAAACCAATTCATCCTTTCATCCAGACTTCACACACACACACACACACACATACTTCACCAAAGTAAAATAAGGAAAAAAAATCAGTATGTACTTTCCCTTCCATCTTCTAATCCTATGCCCCTGAAATAATCAAAGGTAAGACTGAGTCATGTTCTTCCTTATTTTTCTGCCTTTTGTTTTCATTTTAAAAACAAAAAAGGGATTATATTCAATATATTATTACTTGGCAATGATCATTGTTCTGGTGATTTTGTGGTAAATCCCCCAGACCAAGATATTTTTTAAAAATGGCTAATAACCTGTAATATGAACATACCAAAGTTTACTCAACTATATATTTAGAGATTTACATTCAGGTTGTTGGCATTTTGCTGCAACAATGCTACAACACACAATAGTTACACAATTACACATTTACTGGGGCTTTTATTTCCACAGATTAGAATACCTAAAGGACAACTGCTGGATCAAAGGATGGACACACACACACACACACACTCTCTCTCTCTCTTTTTAAATGTTTAAATAAACATTAATATACTCTTTCTCAAAAGGCTGAAGAAATTCTCAATCCTATCAGCACTTCAATCTGATCATGCCAATGCAGGTGCCGCTAGGATGCTGATTTCCCCACTTCTATAGTCTAGCTAGTACTGAGTATCAGTGATCATCTCTGCCACCCCCCTGGCTTCTACCACCACTGATGGACAGTAACAATAATTGTGTTGTTAATACCAACTTCCTTTTTCACTAATGAGACTGAGTGTGTTCTTAGATATTTATTATTAATATGCATTTTTTATTAATTATATGCTTATAGTCCATTATTCATTTTTAATGTATTATCATTTTCTTGTCAATTTGTGAGGGTTCTTTATATATTAGAACTGTTAATCCTTTGTTATGTGTCAGTTTTTCCAGTGTATATCGTTTGTCTTTTTCCTTTATTTGCATATGATTTACTTACAAAAATTCTAAATTTTTATATATTCAAGTGTGTCCATCTTTTCTTTTATGTTCTCTGTATTTTTTTAAGTCTTGCTCCAGTCCCAAAATTGAGAGTAGTACTAGAGCTTTCTAATGGCTAAGAGCAGGGTTCTATGGTCCTAACACTTTGGTTTAAATCCTAGTTCACCCCTCACCAGTTGCAAATACTCAGGCAATTTCTAATTTTTTCCTCAATCACAAAATGGGGATGATTAAAGTACCTACCTTATACAGTAGTTAGGAGAGGGATATTAAGTAAATAAAAATAAGTCAAAACCTTAGAATACACAGAACGTACTCAAAATGTTTGTGTTTATTATTTTAAGTTGGATCCAGGATTATTTATAACAGTAGTCCTCAAAAAACTTTACCACATATTAGAATCACTCAGAGGGCTTGTTACAATACGTATTGCAGAGTCCCTTGCCCAGAGTTTCTGACTCAGTAGGTCAGCAGTAGGGCCTGCAGGGCCCCAGGTAACGCTGATGCTGCTGGTGTGGGCACCACACTTTGAGAACCACTTCTTTAAAAGAATGTTTCTTAATCTCTAAAAGTTATGTTTGAGGATATGGGATCAGTTTTCTATAGATCCTGATTTTCATTTTCAGTTTTTTTTAACAACATCTGTTAAGTGTACAGACAGTGTACATGGGTGACAATATATATATATATATTGGTTCCTGCATGTCTAAAATACCTTGCTTAATCACAGTTTTCTTTCTCTCAGTGTTGCCAATGTTGATCTGATTATCTTTCCTTTCTGTTCCGTCTAGAAACTTATGACCATCTTTATCCCTAATATTCGGGAATCTCACCAGAAAATAAAACTTTTGCTTGTTATTCTGTTTTTCAATATACAGATTCAAGTCTTTCTTCAGCTCAAGGATACAGTCTTCTATTATTTAATTTTTACTTCTCTGCTTTTTTCCTTCTAGAAATTATTTTAACTCATGCTAGATTTCCTGAGTACATCTTCTAAGTCACCTACTTTTTACTTAAGGATTCTATTTCTGTATATTTTCATTTTTCATTGTCAAATACTGATTAATCACTTATATACTAACCACTATTCTAGGCTCTAGGCATGTAGCAGTGAACAAAATCCCTGCCTTCATCAAGTATATATTCCAGTATGGGAACACATAAATAGGAAGACAAATATAATTTCCAGCAGTGCTAAGTACTCTGAAGAAAATTCAATCAAGGTAAGGGACAGAGTATGGGGGAGGCTCTTTTAGAAAGAGTAATTTGTGGTTAAGAAAGGTTTTGTCAAAGCGGTGGTGACATCTGAACAGATAAGACAATCAAGTGAGGAAGCTTGAAGGGATATTATTCAGGCAGAGAAAAAATAGCAATTACTGAAAAAAGCCCTAGGTTAGAGGTAGGCTTGGAGTATTCAAAGAACAAGAAAGCCAAAGTAGCTGGTGTTGAGTAAGAAAATGCAGATAGTACAAGACAACAGTTCTCAAATTTTTGGCTTCAGGACCCCTTTTACACTTTTAAAATTATTAAAGATCTCAAAAAGCTTTTGTTTATGTGGGTTATATCTATTGATATTTGTGAAGATTGAGAAATTGCTAAAGTATCAATTTAATAATAATAAATCCATTATGTATTAACAAATATTTTTTAGTTAAAAAAATAAGTGCACTAAAAAAAAAGGTACACTGTCCAAAAAAAAAAATTTAGTGAAAAGAATGACATGGTTTTACACTTTTACAATTCTCTTTAATGGCTAGCTTAATAGAAGAAAGCTGGATTATCCCATGTTTCTGCATTAATCGTAGCAGTAACACATCATGTAGCATATGTAAACTCCATTCTACACTCTACAGAATTGGAGTGAAAAAGTAAATAACATCTTAGTATTATTATAGAAATAGTTTGGGCCATGTGGATCCTCTGAAAGGGCCTTTGGGACCTCCAAATATTTCTGGACCACATTTTGAGAATCACGGGTTTAAAAGATGAAGTGACAGAGGCTGGCAATGACCTGATCACTTAGACCTTGACAAGCATAACAAAAAAGTTTGGGTTTTAAGTGTAATTTTCTAAGCAAAGGAATAACGTAATATAAATTACACTTTAAATGATCACTCCCACTACTTTGTAGAGAACAGAGTATAAGGAGGCAAGAACAACAGTTAGAAGGTTATTGCAAAACTGGGAGATGATAGTAACTAAGACTAAGATGGTGGCAATGGAAGGAGCAAGAAGTGATCTGGTTCAAGATATATTTCAAAGGTAGAGCCAATGGAACTCGCAGGAAGACCAGATTTTGGATGAGAAGAAAAAAAGATCTTACTTGGTCTTCTAGAACACAAACTCGGTTCTTAGCCATGACTTCCTTTTTCAGTTTAACCTGTAAGTTATACATCTAGAAATTAGTCCAAGAGAAAATTTTCTTGGGTCTATGATTGAAATGCATCATGTATCAGATTCCTTCTTATCACTTCTTCTTCTATCACCCTAGTCCATGCCACCATCATCTCTCCCCTAGAATCTCCAATGTTCTGTTCAGTAAATTCAGAGAGTAAAAAGAAAGCAGGAAACTGTGGATAATGCATTATGAGAATGGTTGAGACATGAAAAACCACATGGAGCTCCACTCAGAGCACTGTTAATCAAACAAAAGGCTTGGCCCTATATCAAAATACAGTCAGATGAGAATACATTTTTATGTTTTAAACTAAAATGTGGTATATATTTTTTCTTTAAAATTTTTCTACTTTAACCATTTCCAATGAACAACCAGCTACTGGCATTGATTATATGATAGAAGCATCTACTTAAATAGCAAATGTAAAAGCAACAAGCTTTTCATTTGCTTTTAATACAAATAATATCTCAATTTAACCGACTATAAGTTCAAAGGCCACAGCTGTGGATATAAAACATGAATGACCAATGAAAAATCAAATAAGCTTTAAACTGATAAAATCTTCAAACAAGAAAAATACTGATATTATATATAGTGTTCCTGTAAAGCTTTATAGTTATTGTACAATGAACAGGTCTACAACTCTATTTAAAATGTAAGCATGTTCTCAATCTAAACCTCCATGTCTTTTTAACCAACTTTCATTTTTATTTCAAATAAGAAATAACAATATTCCTTTTTAAAGCACAACTGAAATATCTGCTTCAAAAGAGAATATAGAAATGATAATTTTCCTATAGGTTTCTGCAATAAAAAGCCAAGCATAGTCACTTCATTTTCCTAGCTATTTCCTTGTCATCCCTTGGAATAATACTCTGTACTGTGATCTTAAGGAGTCTATCTTTAATACAGTTAGGGTTTTAACCAGTCAATTTGTAATCCAACACAAGATGCCCTACATTGTCTTATCTTACTAGATCCTGTTTAGTCACACCCTATAACATCTCATGTTATCCCCACAGGGCAATTCTGTTTTTCCTCTATGGTGTCCTTATTTACCTTTCCAACTAGCCATGTAGGATATCTTAGGGCCTCACCTTTTTAATCTATAGTAAGTATTTTCTCACGGCTTCTAAAAATGTGTTAGCTACTTAATACTGCTCAGATATTCAGAAAATATGAGGCTCTACTGGGGTGCGAGACACATAAAATCCCTGAGCCTATCCTTATGATGTAATGGAGTTACTTATTTATACTACTCTAATCCCACATTTTGTTTCAGTTCCTTTTTCTAAAAACAAATAACCACACAATAGATTATTTTGGCTTTTTCCCTTCCTGATAAACTGCTGTATGTACTCCAGTGGTGATTAATTAAATACTGATTTATCCAGACCTCTCTGCCCAGTGATTAAAACTTAAGTCCAATATGTATGTGCTATATATGTAAAATAAAAATTTTATGTTCATCTGTGCCTGTCACTAATCAGATAAAATGCATTAGCTCATTCAATCATTCAATCATGGTAAGGTAACATGTATTCTATTTTACAGATGAGTGGTGAGGTTCAGCATGGTTAAGTAACTTCTCCATATTCACATCAAGAGGGTCTTGAATCCAGATCCATCTCCTTTAGTAATTAGAAATAAGATGGTATTTTCAATAAAGGCTTCAAACAAATCATAAATCCAAGAATGACCATTTGCAGTAGACTTTGGAAATAAAATTTGATTTAACCAACATACCCATTATATGCAAAGAATTCTAGGCTTTGGAGACATGGAGATAACCAGACTTTACTTTTAAGAAAAACATAAGAGTTTAAAGGGAGCATAAAATATCTTCTACTTCTCCAAAAGCCCCCACTTTAAGTCAGGTCCCCATTATAGAGGTTCTCAAGCTTCTTGGTTTCTGGGTTCCTTTACACTCTAAAAAATTACTGAGGACCCCACAAAGCTTTTGTCCATGTAGGTTATAGCTATCACTATTTACCATATTAAAAACCATAACCAAGAATTTTTATATTTAATTCATTTGAAAACTACCACAAATCTATTAACACAAATAATTATTTTTTTATGAAAAACTAACTACATTTTCCAAAACAACAAAAAATAATGAAAAGAGAAAGTGGCATTTTCACATTTTTTACACTATTAACTAATGTGTACCTTAACAGAAGACATCCAGATTCCTGTATCATCTTCTGCATTTAATCTGTTGCACACATCACATCACTGTATACTCATGAGAGAACGAGAGTAAAAGGCATGTAATGTCTTAGTATTATCATGAAAATAATTTTGACCTCAAGTACACTCTAAGGATCTCAGGAACCCACAGGCATCTTATTATTCCTTCATACACCTTTCCAAAATTTCTAATTAAATATTTGTGTGCACAGATTTTGTTCAAGGACTGTGTTATCTCTAGACTTTAAGTTCCACAGTGAGTATAACTCTATTTTTGCACATGGATATGTCCACAATGTGTACACATACTATACTAAAAATACTATAAGAAAAGAAACTACTCTGGTTAAAAAGTAAGTGGACAGTATGTGACTGGAGGCTAATTTAAAAGTCCTCACATTTGACCTGGATCCTAAAGGACAGTTAGAGTTCTATTAAATCATTGGGGTAAGAGTATTCCAGCCCTAGAAAATAATCATCAGTGTCATCAAGGAACAAGGTATGTTCATGATAGCTATTGTAATAGTTTGGATTGGCTTCAGCTTGATGAGTAAGAGTTCAGGAGGAGACAAAAGGTAATTAAAGGTAGGTTGAAAAATCTGCGCTGGAGTTTGACTTTTATTTTAGAGACAAGGGCCAAATGGTCAACATCCATGGTTTTGATGTTTGACATCACTATTTACTAGATGACCTTGAATAAATTTATTTCAAATCTTAATCTATTCTGCTCACTTTTCAGAGGCGTATATTGTACTAGTTTTACGAAATAATCATTTCATTTGCTACCTTGTTTACTGTCATTAGTCTAAACTATTATCCTTTCTCCCTTAACTACTACTTAAAAGGCATCCTAAGTGGTTTGCTCACTTCTTCTGCCCTACTCCCATTCCCCTCTCATTCATTCTCCACAGTCAGTGAAATCCCTAAAACACAAACCTGATCACATCACTCTCCTTGCTTAAAACCTTTAACAGCTCCCCAATGACTCAGAATAAAACCTAAACTTCTTAACACACAGTAAAAGATCCTTAATGATTTCACTGCTGCCTACCTCTTCTTGCCTCATCAGGCACTATTCTCTCCATCTCTTTCTCAGAAACTCAGCCACAATGGCCTTCCAGCAGCAAAGCTTTTGCACATGCTTTTTATTCCTTGCTCCTGGAAAACTCTTTGCCCAGCACTTTTCCAAACTAGCACAGCTTCAGATAAAAGAGATCCTTAGATCTCACTTCCTCATTGAGGCTTTTCCTGAGCACCCTCCTCCCAATCTATAAACATGTTAAACTACCACTGCATCCCTATTTTTTCCTTGGGCACAAAATCATAATTCAGAATTTGTGTGTGTGTATGTGTGTGTATATGTATTTTTTTCATAATTTGGTTAATGGGCATCTCCTAATTGCAGAGACCACATGTAAGCCAGCACATATAGCTATTTTTTAAATAGAAGTTCTTGTTTTAAATAGCTTCTGATCTGATTAGACATATATTTTAGGATATTTACTTTAGCAACAATGTTTAGGTTAACTAACAAGCCAGAGAGGTATTAGAGGCAGACAGTCCCACTAAAAGCATGCTACAATTATAGGCAAGAAGTAATGAGTCTGAACTATTGTTGATAGATTTTTAACACCCTTACAACAACCCTATAAGGTAACAAGGAGGAAGCTAAGGTTCTGAGAGAGTAAGTGGCCATTCAAAGAGAGGAAGTTTGAAAAGTTTTTGTGTAATAAGTCAAACTGTGAGTTTAGATGACCAGAAAAGTAGGGTGCTGAAGGAAACTAAAATCTCAACTCCACAAAGTAAATCATCATAATAGCAATACTGAAGTGGATACAAAAGAAGCCCCTTTATTCAATGTAATAAAGTCTGGTGGATGCTTTACTTAAAAAGTCATTTAACTCAGGGAATCATAAGCAATGGTAAAACCTTAAATATTCTAACTTAAAACTGTAAAATGAGCATTCATTCTCCAATATTTGATGCAGGGGCCAGGGATCCTCCTTTAAATATGACCCATACCTAACTTGACAGCAATTTTTTTTTAATGGGGACATCAGTTAACCTGATGAGTTGGATAAGTGTGTCAGCTAAGAGAACTTACATTCTCCTTTTGAGTATCACGGTTGCAGTGATGCGAATTAAACAGGAGGTTACAATGAGATGGTCAAACCCATGGTTTACAAAATAGGTCCCCACATACCTACAAAGGCACACAGAAGATATTCATTGGGGATGCAGGCAGGCTACATTCATCTAGGAAATTAAGAATAATTCAGATTTTTCATATTTACTATTTACAGAAGCACTTTCACTTAGCATTAATATCAGATATGTCGGACATAAAAAGAGGTATGCTGAAGACTGGGCATTCCACATTGCACAGCACTTGATGGGAAGGGGTGGGGAGGGTCTCATTCTAGCACATTTGTCTTATTGTGGCATACTACAGCTTACATATTCAGAGTAAGTGATAGATTCTATTATCTAGTTTTAACTAAAGTAAACCTTATAAAAACAGACAAGAGGTTTAAAAAGAATTCCTACAAACAAATGTTAAACTTGTTGTGGAAGGTAATACTTCTGCTGCAAGAGATAAGGTGAAAACTGAAACTGCCAACTCCTAGTACAAGCAGTTTGCCAGCAACAATGATCGAATCCAGTAGTTATCAACCAGGGGGGATTCTGCCCCCAGGAAACATTTGGCAGTGTCTGGAGGCTTTTTTTAATTGTCACAACTGAGGGGATGTCACTACTAGAACCTAGTAGGTTGACGTCAGAGTTCCTGCTAAATATCCTGCAATGTACAGAACAGCCTCCCGTAACTAAGAACTATCCAGGCCAAAGTATCAGCAGTGCCCAGGTGGAGAAATGTTGACCTAATCATATCTGACAAGAAACTGCCCATTTAAAAAAAATTATGTACAATTTCATTTATAATTTCTAAATGAAACAACATGCAGTGGGGGTAATAAAGCTCAAACTCTTTTAATAAGAGTACAAAATTTTTAAAGTCTGGAGACCTAAGAATCAAACAATGAAAGCAAACAGAGACATCAATACATTGATATAAGTAGAGTTTATCAAAATTCTGATTTTAAAATCCTACCTAGAAGAAAAGAACTTGGTAAAGAAATGTTTTATTCTCTAGGAAAAACACAGCCCAAGGTATAGATTTCAAAATAATAATCCAGATTGAAAACCATCAGTAGAAAACCAGTGAAGGTGCCAAAAAGCATAAAGAGAACAAAAGCTGTCAACTGTATTTAACAATCATACAAAAACAGCTGTACATTACACAGTAGGAAGTGGGGAGGCTACAATAACATGATGGCTAGGAGCAGGGATTCTGAAGTCGTAATGTCAGTGTCCAGAACACAGATCTTCCATCTAAGCAGTGTGCCCCTAGGCAAGAGGCATATCTTTTCTAAACCTGCTTCATCTACAAAACAGGAATCATAACATCTAACTCTTAGGGTTCTTGTGAAGATTTATGACACAGTACAGCAGTAAAGAGCACAGGCATTCAAAGCAGAATTCCAGCTCTGTCACTTAATAGTTCTGTAACATAGGGCAAGTCACTTAACCCCCAAATGTTAGTTTCTTTATCTATAAAACAGAGCCAGCTTGAAATATTCCTATTATTTGAATGATATCAACTTCAGAGTTCATCTGAGAATCAAATGGACCCTCAGTGCCCAGCACAAAGTACATGATTATTAAACTGAAATACTATTCAATAAATGAACTAAAACACTCAATTCATTATTTTGGTTAGTTGTACAATTAAGTGGGCACATTATCTCTGTAAAACATTTTTGCAGTTCAATAAATGATCTCTGTACTTCATAAGCAACTATTTTTTAAATACCTAACAACAGATAGGCTTTTGTCCAGCCATAATTTACCAAATCTCTACTATGTGCTCAGGCTTGTGCAGAGAATAGAGGACACAGGAGTTTTCATTTTTTTCCTAAAAATCTCTATACCTTTCACTGTTCCTCAATGATTTAATAACTTCTCACACTTATGTTTACTAAACATAACATTTTGAAAAAAATGTTATTTATCAGTGTCTCACTGAATAACAGTTTCCAATCTTGACTGCAGATTACACATCACCTGGGGAGCTTTTAAAAATCCAGATACCCAAGGCCCCACCCTAAAAAATCAGAACCACTGGGAAAAGAACTCAGGAATCCCTGGTCGTAAAACTTTTTCAGGTGTTTCCAATGTGCAGCCAAGGTCAAAATCAAGACAAAACTCTGCTCTAAAATCTGTCACCCATATCTTTACAAAAAGAAACAAATTATAATTTTGCATGATGAGAGCACAGTGGGATTATTTTCCACAACTGGACAAGATTATTAATGCAGTCTAAGGAAGCGGTAGCTTTTTAAGAGTCATAGCACCCTTCAGATTTATAGTAAATGTACAAATCATTCACTAATGTATTCTTGTAACATGCTGTCTTGCCAATGGGTTTTGCCCCGGGCAAGTTCACTACGGATTCAGTGTGACCAAAGAAATTGACAGCAAAACGTTCTTGGGGTGAAAGGGTTATACCCAAGTTTATTTCCAGGTGGCAGGTCAGTCACTAGAATCCCATTCACTCAGAGCGAGTCTGCAGGCAGCAGGCCGGTCTCTGCCTCTGGGCCTCTCTGTCTGCACAGCCATCCTCTGGGCCTCTGTCCTCGGCACTGCCACCACTCCAGCCTCTGCTCTGCTCTGCTCTCCTGCAGCCTTGCAGCCCTGCCACTGTCGTGCCCAGAGCACTGGGTGGAGCTCTTTTTATAGCGTCAACAGTCATGTACTGCCCACAGGTGTGCAGTGAGTTAGTCAACCATGGCCAGGTGAGAATCCTGGCCACAGGAACTCTCATTTTATCCACACATGCATTTTTAAAAAGGACTTACTAGATGCCATCTACTAAGGATATAAAATGTCTCTGCCCTCAAAGATTTGAGCTCACAGTAAAGTAGCTCAATTATAACTATGCTACAACACAGTGAGTTCAAATAATTGAGATGTGTATAAAATGTTATGAGATCATCAAGTAGGCATGATCAAAGGTGGCGGCAGGCAAGGGGAGACTAAGAGGAATAGTAGTTAGAGAAAGCTTCTTGGAAAGATAACCAGAACGGAGTTTTAAAGGATGAGTACAGGCTGATAGAGTACAGTACCCTCAAAGGGGTACATAAATGGTATTTTGGGTGGGACCATGCTGTGCAGGACTTCAAGTGCATTGTATTCCTTGGACTGTGGGCATTAAATGCTGAATAGCATCCCCCAAAGTGACAGTCAAAACATTTCCAGCCACCTTCCAGTGGGACAGATTTCTCAGTTAGAAACCACTGAAAAATGGCTGTGTGTGTTTGTGTGTGTGTGTGTGTGTGTGTATGTGTGCGTGCGTGCGTGCATGGAGGGGAGCAAAAATTCTAATTTAAACACAAGTAACTTTTTTTACTACAGTACTTCTCTATCTTTAATATGTTAAATGTCCAATCATGAAATCCCAGGAAGGAGCATAATATAGGGTCTCTTTTGCTTACCAAACCAATTCAGATACTTTTTAGACGAATCCCTTGATATACAAGATGCAGAAAACAGATTCAGATGACACAGTATACCCTCATTATCTGAACAGTAAGATTTTTTTTTAATCTCATTCACAATAGCACAAAAGAATCTCAGGAATAAAATTAACTCCCCATCCCCCCAAAGTATGAGAACATTATACAGAAAACTCCAAGCACCTAAGGAAATTACAGAGCTAAATAAATGAAGATAAAGACCATATTCATGAACTGCAAAACTCAATTTGCAGCTAACTAACATATATGTCCCTATTTTAATATATAAATTTAGTGCAGTTACTCTCAAAATCCCAGTAGGACTTCTATGGCACTCCATAACCTGATTCTAATAGTCACATGGAAGAGTAAGTGAGCATGTTTGCACAAAATGAACAAAGAGAAGAGACTGGCAGTACCAAAAAAACCAAGATACAGTATAAAGTAGGTGTGGACCTTGGTGCTATTAGATACAAACAGGTCAAGAAATAGCCCAGAAATAGGCCCATGATCAGCTGGCATTTATTACAGGTGGCTTCATAAACCAGAGAGAAAAAGACCATGCACAAGTGGTGTTGGGATAATTATATCCCCCAAGATATTCTCATATCTTCACGTCGTAAACAGGCTGCTTACATACCTACAAAAATGTTAAAAACTTTAAAATTTATCTGAAGACAAAATTAAGAGAATATCTCTTTTAACTGTGAAAACAGAAGGGTTTCCAAACAGGAAACAAAAAAGAAAAACCTTAAAGGAAAAGATGGATGAATCTAACCACATAAACAACAGACTTCTTTATAACAAAAGACTGGAAAAAAATATTTTCAACACATAAAAAGGAAAAGAATAATGTTCATAATGTAATGAATCCAAAGGCCAATAAACATATGAAAACATAGTCTAACTAGTAATCAGTATGGAAATTAAAAGAAATTTTATTTTATCATAAAAATGTAAGAGAAGAGTTTACAAAATGAATCTGTAATTTAAAGAATGGTAAAATAAACCCTATGTAACCACAATCTAAGAAAACAGCATTGCCAGTATGTTTACAGTCCCCCATGTGTCCTTTCTCAGTCACATCCACTTATTACCATCCCAGTGGTAATCACTGCCACTCTTCACGTTTGTGATAATTACTCCTTGATCTTCCTTATAATTCTAGTACCTGTCTTTGCATTCCTGCACAGTATAGTTAATCCCATCTTTTCAGAACTTCTTATGAATAGAATCATGTTGCATATTATCTTCTGTGACTTGTAATGCTTGACTAATATTATGTTTGTGATATTCATATATACTGATGCAGGAGCTGTCTGTGGTTTTTTCCTATCTATCTGAACTAAATTTTTAATCTATGATAATATACTATGATTTATCTAATCCACTTCTGATTTGTTGTTGTATTCTGGGGTTAATCTGAATAATGCTATGAACATTCTTAAATACATATGATTGCTATTCCACACATTTCTCTAGGGCAATTGGTTCTCAAAGCACGATTCCTGGACCAGCAGCACCTGGGAATGTGTTAGAAATACAAACTATCAGCCTGCACCCCGTTCCTATTTAATCAGAAACTCTAGGGACGGGACCCAGAAGTCTGTTTCAACAAGCCCTCCATATGATTCTGATGCATACTCGTTTGATAACCTCTGGTCTAGGGTAACTGCCTAGGAGTGATTGCTGGTTGTAGGACATCCTATTATTTTCCAAAGTGGTACTTGTAATTTACACTCCTACCAACAATGGAAGAGCTCCCTCTGCTCCATATCCTCACCAAGCTTGATTCTGTCAGATGTTCAATTTCTGCCCATTCAGTCCTGGTTTAATTTCTATCCCCCTAATTATTAAAGAAGTTAATGATCTTTTCATATGTTTATTGGTTATTTAAACTTTTTAAATCAAATGCCTGCTCAGGTTTTTTCTCCTTTTTTTCTATTCAGTGTTCAGTCTTTGTCTAGTGATTCACAGTTGTTTATGTATACTTTTCATACCAATTGTCCATTCATTATATGTTGTGGTAGGTAACCTCTAAAATGACCCCCAGTGATCCTCAACTCTTCGTATTCATGCCCCTGTACAACCTCCTCTCCTTGAGTGTGCACTAGACTGACTTGCTTTTAACCAAAGAATAAGGCGGAAGTGATGGGATGTCACTTCTCATATTAAGTTATTAAAAGACTGGGGCTTCCATCCTGGGAATCTCTCTCACTCTCTTGCGGATCTTCCACCCTGGGAAAAGCCAACTGCCATGCTGTGAAGTGGCCCTGTGAAGAGGCCCATGTGAGTGAATTTAGAAGTGGATCTTCTGAGACCTGCCACAGCACATAAGTAGATCTTCCCTCAGTTTGGCTTTGAAATAACTGCAGGGCTGGCTGAGAGCTTCATGAGAGATCCCTGCTAAGCTGCCCTTAGATTCCTGACCCACAGAACTCTAAGATAAATGTTGGTAGTTTTCACCTGCATTTGGGGGATAATTTATTACATAGCAATAGGTAACTAATTGATGTGTGCTGCAAATATCTTCCTATATTCTGTGCCTTGGTCTTTTCAGCCTCTTAAGGGGATCTTAATAAATAGAAGTTTCTATTTTTAATGTAGTCAAATTTACCAATTTTTTACGGTTAGTGTTTATAGTCTTAAGAAATCCTTCCCTGCCTTGTGATAATAAAAGTATGCCCCTTTTTTAAAAAAGCTTTCCAAGTTTTCTTTTTGTATTTAATCCCCAATCTACTAGGAATTGATTTTTATGCACTGGAAGGGGGTGGGGTACAACTACATTTATTTAATATGTAAAAAATTGTTCCAAGCATGTGTATCCTTTCCCAACTAACTTGCCTTGCACCATGAATCCATCCAACTACCTCCACATAGCAGATAAAATTCATCAGCAACCTCTACCTATCTGTTCAGATTGCTAAATAGTATACTATTTAGTATTCATCCTCCCTTTTCTTCTTATAGGCTCCAGACACCCCACAGGCTAGGCCTCAAAACCCACGCCTGTGGGATCATCCTCCCTTGCTCTCCAAGGTTGGGTAACTGCTCTGGGCATCACTTCACAGCAGATCCTCACCTCCCTTTCTAGTAAGACTGTAATCCACTTGACATTCTCAAAGATCTATTTAAAGTAAAACCTGTGAACTTACAGTCTTCCTACTGTTAAAAGAAATTAACTAATAAAAAAATGTAAAGAAAAACTTATAACACCAGGAAAAAATTTAAATATAAATCAGATAATAAAATTGGAGGGGTAAGTTTTTTGGTAGTCCTGGCACTCATCCAATATTTCAGGAAGTAGTCTATTAAAAACCCTAAGTATCATTAGGGGTGAATTCAAATGTGAGCTTTGGGCGAGAGCCATGTCTCATTTTCACCAATATAATAACTAGGGCCTACCTTGCACCTTAGACCTTTATCTAGGATTTCTCTTTCTGCCTAAGTACATCCTTCACAATTTCCTTTAGAAAGGACTGATAGAGTTCATTATACTCAATTTTTATTTTACCCTCATCTTTGAAGGTAGTGCCTCACATACAGCAAGCATTCAAATTTGCTGACTGAAAAAAATTGATTAAAGGCATCTTTCCATCTTACTATTCTTTAAGAATATCTTGGCAATTCCTGCCTCTTTTTACTTTGATAGAAATTGTTAATCAGTTGTCAAGTTTCACAGAAAACCTAAAGGTATTTGAATTTCAGTAAATCTGAAAATTTTAGAAAAACTGACATTACTACCATACTCAGTCTTTCAATCCATCCTCAGTAAATAGTATGTAGCTTCATTTATTTATGTCTTCCTTTATGTCTCTACGTGAAGTTTAATTACTCTTCTTTATAAACATCTTGTACATTTAAGATATTTAAAAGTTTCTTATATCAATTACTGAGAGAGACGTTTAAAAATATCCCATATAAGATTGTGCATTTGACTAGTTCTTGCAGTTCTGTTAATTCTTGTTATATATATTGAGACTATTATTTCAGGTTAAACTATACGTAAGGTTATTAAATCTTCCCAGTAAATTGGTCACTTTACATTTTGAAAGGGACTCTGATTGCCAATAATGCTTTTCTGTCTTAATGTCTACTGTATGATATTAACATAAGTATACTGTATTCTCTTTGTTAGAATATGCATGATATCTTATTGAAACTTTTGCTTTTGCTTTTCCCTACCCTTAGGTTAGGCTCCAGATAAACCCCACACAGCTAATTTTTTAAAATTCAGTCTAACTCTCTTTGGCTTTTAAGTGAAGCATTTAATCCATATCATATTTAATATAATTGGTGATATATTTAGATTTCAATCTACTCATCTTATTTTGTGCTATTTGCCTACCTGTTCTTTGTTTCCTTTGTTTTCTTTGGGATCAACTTTTTTTTATTATTCCATTTTTCTCCTCTACTAAGTAGAAGCTGTAAATCTAGTTTCTACATTTTTAGTAGTTACCCTACTACTCGAGAATACGAGCTGCAATGTGCCGTTGAGGAGGTGAAAAATTCGTTGGTGACTGAAATGGCATCTCTACAAGGTGCTGTGGAAATGGTAAAGGATGTCATGGTAACCCAAGAGGAAGCAGCTAGAAGCAGCAGCCCGAGAGTGCAGGCTGCCAGGTGCCGTTGGGTAGGTGAAGGATTTAGTGGAGCCATCAGCCCCAGGAATGGAGGAGCAGAGGTTTGATGAACAGGTTGGGGTGGAAGCCCTAGGCTCTGTTGGTGCCGGAGGCATCACCCCCTTCTTGGTTGAAACCCCACCCACTGCTTTCATCATTTTTTATTTTAAATTTCCACTTTCGTTCCACTGTATACAATATAAAGTTAAACATTTTTTCAGTCTAGCATGATTTTCCACAATCCTTGTATCTAATCTAGCCAAATTTTACTTCATACAATCCACTCAACTATAATCAGACTGTTCTGTTCCTTAAAACTACCATATTGTATTTCCAACTCCAATTCTTTGCAAATTCTATTCCCACTGCCTATTAAAATCTTTTTCCTTCCTTTTCCTACCTAGTTTGAACACTAACTTCCATCAAGACCTTATTAGCCTATAACGTTCCATGTCTGAACTTCTCCAGCATTTACTGTTCTCCATCATCCACTCTAGCACTTAATCACATACTGCCATGTTTCCTCAATTAAGAATGCTATCTTTTAGAAGACTTTTTTCCTTCCAAATGAGATCTTAAGCACAATTCCAATATAGTAACTTATGAACTGAAACTACTCTGACTGAAGCAGAAACCAAGTCCCTATCCTCCACCAGCCCACTGAGTTTCTTCCCTGCCACTCCATAGCCCTCGGAAAGTCCTTGAGGTAACCTTGCAGCACCCAGTTTTTCAGTCCTAAAAAGAGAAGCAAAATAAAACTCTAGTTTTACAGGACTGAAGAAGTTAGTGCTGTATAAATCAATATAATTCTGAAACAAACTGGGAAGCTGTGGTTAAGAATGGATGTCTAGAGAAGAAAACTGCCACATTCCATGTGAATAACTGTTTGGACTTGGAGAACTGAAAAAGAATATAATCATTTAAGTAGCAGTAAGTATTATTGCTAAGCAATGAGAAAATAAGTATGAATCCCCTAAGAGGCTTGACTTTAAGAAGATCTAGAGATGCATTGCTCACATGTAATTATTTATATTAATTAAAATTATATAAAATTTAAAATCAAGTTCCTCAGTCCTACTATACATATTTTCACTGAACAACAGCCACATGTGGCCATACTGGACAGCACAGAACATTTCCATCATGACAGAAATTTTGACTAAACAATGCTGGTTTAGAGGGAACAAAAACTACAAGACTATACAGTAAGTAAAATGATACAGATTTACTTTGGGATGCTACAAAAGCACAAAGCAGAGGCACCTAACTAAGCCCTGGAAAGAGGTTAAGAAGACTTTCTAAACAAGAAAGCTAATCTGAAAGGTTTGGGAGGTGGGGACAGGGGAAGGAATACTATATTTCAGGCAGCAGGAAAAGCACGCAAGCAAAAAGACAAGTCAAATTTGGAAAAGTGTTTGAAAAAAAGTAACAGGATAGCAATTGCTTTACCGTACAGTGTAAAAATTAGACTGCAATGATGAAGATGCTATTCTACATTGACAAAAAAAAATACAATAAAATTTGAATACAGAGAGTGAAAGAATTCTTCTGAAAAATAAAAAGAAAATTAGTGATCAGACTGCTCGAAATTTAGCTTAGATTCATGGCAGGATAATGACATGGATATTTCATGAAGAAGTAGTAATTCATGTTCTACCTCCCAATGATTCCATGTTTATGAGTCAAAATGAGAATGACTCATATTAATTATTAAATTACTTTGGCAAGTTACATTTAACTTTGATCTCAGGACCTGCCCCAGAAACTTATGAGGCCCACAATGCTGTCTGCACACCTGGTAGATAACTTTATACTGCGTATAGATATTACTTTTTGTCCCTAGTCAATTCACTCTCACGTGCTCCCACAACTTTAACATCTTCATCTCTACTCTTAAAACATATCCTCAAAGTTCACTCCTTGCTGATAATCTTGGGTTGTACTTCACCGAAAAAAAAATGAAGCAATTGGAAAAGAACACATACAGACTCCCAGTATCACATCTATCAGCCTTCGTATCCACATACTCTGCCTTGCCACCTATTACCAAGAAGTGTCCATGCTCCTATTGAGAGCCAATACTTCCACTTGTACACCAAATTCTTTTCCCTCTTGCCTCTTAAGAGACACTGCTCCAATTCTCTCTGTCTCCTGAGATCATTGTTGTTTTACTCTCTAATGTTCCCTCCTATCAGCATATGCACTTCTTTTCATAATTTAAAAACATTCCTTAACTCCACCACCCTCACTAGCTATGGCCCCATCTCTTTGTTCCCCTTTATTGGGAAATATGTATCTTCACTTCCCCTCCTATTCTCCCTTAAAATCACTCAGAGTATCTACCTCAGCCCTTCACCTCAAATGCTCTATTTCTTGTCTAGACCAGTACTCCACATTCTTAGCTTTTATCTCACTTGACCTAGCAGCACATACAACTGACCACTCTCTATTAATGAACTTTCTTCATATGATTTTCTACCTCATTGGTTGCTTCTTCTCAAGCTCCTTCTCACTTCTCCAACTTTGGCTCTCTTTCCTAGCTATACATACTCATTCCCTTGATGACTTAGATCAGTCTCACAACTTTAAATACCACCTGAATGCCCAAATATAGGGTTAGCTAACTTCTGTAACAAATACACCCAAAAGATGTAATGACTCAAACACAGTTTAAGTTTATTTCTTACTCATCTAACAGGTGGTTGAACAGGTTAGCAAGGTAGGTGGTCCTTAACCACACAGTATTCAGGAACATAGGCTGATGGACAATGTGCCATTTGTAACATATGGTTTCCAACTTACCCTAAGGATCATCTCTGTTCCAACTGGCCGGATGGGAAAAACAGAATGGAAGATGTTTGTATGGATCACACCTGGAACTGGTGCACATTACTTGTGTTTATATTACATTAGCCAGAACTTAATCACATGACAATACCTAACTACAAGGGAGAAATGTCTAGCTGTATATTCCAGAAGAAAATCAGACACAGATATGGTGAACAGTCTCTATCCCTGGACCTCACTCCCGAACGCCAGACTCATATATCCAACCGCTTACTCAACATCTTGTACATCTAATAGATATTTCAAATTTAACATGTCCAAAACTGAATTCTTCATCTGTGCCCTCCCCTTCCTCCTTGACCCTTCTCTTCCTAGCACACATCACATTTAATTTATCAACAAATCCTGTGGACTCTACTTTCAAAACAACCAAAATCTAACTTTTGCTAAGTATCAACTGCTGCCAATCTGGTCTACACCATTGCCTAGAAGACTGCAAAAGCCCCCTCTCTGCTTCCCCTGCATCTACCCTTGACCCTTTACACCCTATTCTCTACATGGCAACCAGAACATTCCTGTTAAGATATAAGTCAGATGACATAACTTAGTTCTGGCTGCTTAAACCTTGAATGGCTACCCATTTCACTTAAAGCAAAATCAAAGTCCTTACAATGGCCTTTGTTCACATTCCCCCTTCCACTCCTCCTCCAACACCTCTTAGATTTTACCTCCTACTATGCATCTCCCTTCTTTAAGCCACTCCAGCAACTCTGGCCTCCTTGCTGTTTCCTGAATAGGCAAAATGCATCCCTGACTCAGAACCTTTGAACTTGATTCTTCTGTCTGAAATACTTTTCTCCGACCTCCTAAAATCTTTGCTCAAACAACATCACCGCTCTCAACTAAGGCCCTACCCTTAACCCTTAACTCCCTATTTTAAATTGCAACCTACGTCCCAAACCATATGCTGTTCTACTTTCATTTTTCCATAGTACTTATTACCTTCATACACATGATTTTCTTTTTGTGTGTCTGCCACTACACATACACACACACACACACACACTGGAATCTAACATAAGGGTAGAGATCTTTGTAATGTTTTGCTTTCAAATGTACTCCTAAGCACCTAGATTACTACTTGGCATATAGTAAGCACTCAAATATTTATTGGTTACATGAATACCTACTGTCCTATGAAATGACAATACAAAAGTCAATGTCGTTTTGGAAAGACGACAAGGCAAATGGTGGAGCGCAGTCTTAAAATGCCAAAACACAAGTACTAATGCTTACTATCATTTTTCCTATAAAGTCACTGAAATTTTCTACTATCATACTAAGAAGTTTTACCTTTCCTGTGAAATGTTTACCAAAAACATCAATGTTGCCATTACATGTTTCTTTAATTCAACAGTAGTTTAAAGATGATAATAAATGTAGTCAACATTCCAACAGTTCGACTAGATCAATCATGAGTCCTACATTAAGAACTGCCAAAAGTTTTTAACAACTAGAATCCTGTGCTAAGTATGTCATTGGACATCCTTTTAAAAATGCCATAAAGATTTCTGAAAGGAAAATGTTTAACATATTTCTCTTTTCTCTTGAAAACTGGCAAAAAATAGCACTACTGTAATTTTATGAAGGCTTCTACACAGTCAGAATCCCATTTTATTCTCATACCACCTCTATGATCCACTTATAAATTCAGTGCATAGGCAGAGGATGGGGAGAATCAAGAGTTGCCAGAGAAAAGTAAGCAACATATGAATGGGTAAGACACAGAACAGTCGCCATGATGCCATGACTATAATGTTCTCTCAAAGAGTCATCCATGATAACCAAGAACCAGAAGTTTGCTTCATAAGCATATGTAGAAATTTAAATGTCAAATTCAGCATAGAAAAACCATCTGCAATAGAGAGTCATCAAAATTATATGAACTAAATTCTTATATATAGGAAAACTTGAGATTGTGTAATTTACCGTTAATATGAGAAGATGTGTAGAAAGAATAAGGGGGTGGAATATTTCAGACATTACAAGCAAGCATGTAAAAACAAGAGGAAATGAACACTTGCAGTGGTTGCAGAATAGGAATGTTAAGGACTATACTTAATCATAATTGCTTTTCAACCTGAAGTTCTCTGACACCATTCCCATGGAAATGAAGTAATATAATGTATAAAAAAGCAAGTGTGTGTTATTTAGGAATAATTAATAAGTTTTTTACTTTTTTATAGTTAAAAAAGTTATAAAGGCAGAAATCGTATTCATAGAAAAGACAGGATTTTTCAAAATAATGAATGGGAATTAAATTATACATTATCAGAAATTATGGTAATAAGAATTCTTTTAAAATAATCATACCTACTTAGGACTTTTAAATTAATAATTGCTTGTTTTTTTTTCTCTAAGCTACAGAGACATTTCTAAGTAGATAGTATAAACTTTAAAACAGAGGAAAACGATTAGACCCAAGTTGACAATACAAAAAAATATAGGTTCTAATAACTATTTACAATGTTACTGCTGGAGCTATTAATCCCTTTTAATATTTAAAAGTACATCTATAAGCCTAAGCAGAAATTAATTTTGCAAAATAAATGCTGCAATGTAAAAAAAGTTTAAGAATCCTAATGAGGAACAACCCAAAGCAGTATTTTAAACTGTTTCAAAATATTCAAATGTAAGTGACTAATTAAAAGCATTTTAAAATTTAATTTAAGCTGTTCTAAAAACAGAAAGTTGAATTTTTTTGGTGTTAATTTGAAGGTTATATTTTATCACAAGAAAAAATATAAAACAAAAGTATTTTTCAATTTAGACATAAAGCATATTTTACAATAAGGAGATGCATACTTTTTTTTTTCTTTAAACACACTAATTTTGGAACAACAGTTGAAAACAGTCTGCCAAAATGTATTTCTCTCTCCCTGGAAGTGCAGTTTCAAAATTCACAGAACATGACATAGGCTTCAAATGGAATAACTTTTATAATGAAGATGGAGAATAAATATGGAGTATTATAAACTAGTATCTTCTACCATCTGACTGACATTTTCAGTGACTTTTCTGGTGAATGAAGATCTTAATATATTCACTTCCACCCATACATAACTTGATTATAGTGAATATTTTTGTACTATGGTAAAAGGACATTACTGACTTTTTTTGTGTGGCCTACTAATATATCTACTTCATTTCTTATAAAGAAATTAATTTTGGATGAAAGATGTTTTCTTTACATGCCACTTTTCATTAACCTCACCATCAAATAATTCAAGATAGGGATGTATTAACTATATACTGCAGGGAGTCTTAACCTTGTTTTGGGTAGAAGACATGACACCTTGAAAATCAAAGAAAATTATGGAAACCATCCTTCCAAAAGTACAATAACACAAAAAACTCAAAAATAAAATTTTAAAGTTCTAAAAATCACATGAACTAGATTTAATTTTATAACTTAACCATAAAGCTACAGCAATCAACACCGTGTGCTTAAGAGATACATCAACACAAAAGAAAACAAAAGTCATATATACAATCAGTTGATTTTAATAAAGATACCAAGGTAACTAATCCAACAGAAAAAGGTTAGTTTCTTCAACGAAAGTGAAACTGGACATCCATAAGAAAAAGAATAAGTGAACCATAATTCCTACCTCACAATTTAAACAAAAATTAACTCCAAATGGATCACTGACTCAAACATAAAAGCTAAAACTGTAAAACTTCAACAAGAAAAACATGGAAGAATAGAAGGATAAGAAAGCATGAAACATGGAAGAAAAAAATAAATTGGACTTCATCAAAAAATAAAACTTCTATTCTTCAAAAAACACTTAAGAAAATGTAAAGACAAACCCTGGCCCATGTACTACATTTGTTTTTTTTGTACAGCCCACAAGAATGGTTTTTATACTATTAAGAAAAAAAAAAGAGACATTTCATGATGCATAAAAATTATAAAAAATTCAAATTTAAGTGTCAGAACATATCAGAACATGTCATGCTCATTTGTTACATATTGTTTATTAACTGCTTTTGTCCTTCAATTGCTGAGTCTGTTGAGTTGCTGTGATAGACACAGAGTAGTTAGGCCCAAAATGTCTAAAGTATTTACCATTTGACCCTATAAAGAAAAAATTTGCTGACCCTTGCCCTAGACACAGGTGTTGAAATTTTCTACACAGATTTATTACACTTGAGAAGATTCATTCCAGCACAATCTCTTCCATACACAGTAGCTCTAAAATTTTTACAGCCATAGAAGCCTCTTTTCAAAGGAAATCAACATGTAAGCAGAAAAATGAATAATTTCAAGGTTAAGGTATAACAGAACTAAACAGAGCCGTGAAGTAACCTCCGAGGAAGGTCCTGGAAACAAACTCCCAAAACAGTGTTTTTCAAACTGCCTGTTAAAACCAACTGGTTGTCAATCTAGTAAACTATTTTGTGAATAGTATTAAAAAGAGCAGTGAATAGTACAGAAAATCAGGGTGCATCATATCTAATAGGGTTTCATTCACTAATTCATTTACTAAACATGAGTACCTACTTATGTGCCAGGTACTGTTATAGAAGGTAAGAATAGAAAAATGTACAGAATAGATAAAAACTGCTGCATATACATATATGTAATAGAGAACCTGACAAATTACACTTCTTACAGTGGTAAAGCTTTAAAAAAAAAACTGTCCTAGAGCTTTGCAGTATCTGAAAACTACCAGACTATGGCACATTTTCTCCATACTGCAGGTACATTACAAGAATGATATGATGTTTCATTTTGGTTACAGACTTCCAGAAGATATAAAGTTAACTGAGTTCAGCACAATTTTTATATCCTGTTTTGAAGGCATTCCCAGGACTCATGTTACTCGGCATAAATTTCCCTCTCTATGCATAGTCTTGAAATAGGAAGGAACAAGAATAATAGTTTTTTAAGCCCAGGAGAAAAGATGGAAACCAAAATAATCTCAAGAGGGTAGAGAGGAGGGAAAAAAAAAAACTGCCTAATGGTAAGGTGGGGGCTGTATTAAGAGTTTTTTCTGACTATGATGCTAATTGTGCATGACAGTAAATTAGGCTGGTAGCCAAAAGAAACTGAAAAATGAAAACTACCCCCAGAACATGTCAATGCCTCCACCAAATATTTAAGGAAGGAATGGAACAAATGAGGATGTATATATGGTTCTCTTATTATAACATTATGACTATGAAAGCACTGCTTAACCTTTAAAACCAGAAAAGCTCTTGAACAGGCTCACATATTCTGAGTTCATAAGTTCTGTAACTACTGCTGATCCTGACTTTACAGAATAACCCATGTAGGTAAAATACATCAAGAGAATGAGTAAAGTACTTCAAACAGTTCATCTTTTAAGGAAGACAAAATCCAGTAAGAAATACTGACAATACAGGCTTATTTTAATGACAATTTGAGGCAGAAATAGAGCAAAGGCATACTGGATTTCCTAAAACAAAGGAATTCAACACAAAATGTTCACTGAATACTCAGCTAAATTAATATTGAGGTGTCAAAGGAAACAAAGTGCACTTTTGCAGTTCTAAAGGAGAAAACAATTTTATGACTGGAAAAGAAAAGAAACAAAGAACACTAAGTAGTTGCTTCATTTTTCAACAAGCTTAAGGATCAGGTCTTAAAAAATGCTAAAAAATAACATAGCTTGTTCCTTCCCTCTCTTCCCTACCTATAATAACATATGTTTCTGGTTGTTGTAACAGATCAGCTTCCCATTCATTCTTATCAGGAAAGCAAGGGACAAGGAACTGAGAAAAATCAGAATTCTCTAGCCTGTTGTCCTATTACCATTTTTCTGGCCTTATTATACAAACATGATTAAATCAACTTTACCTTCAGGTTTACTACACTCAAAAACACAAGCAGCCAGTACCAACATTTGTTTCTTATCTGCTTATACACAAATGATTCCTTTAATAGCCAGCATATGTGACTGATATTATCAGACAATTTTCTAAATAAAAGGGGAGTGGATGCCTTAGGAGCGAGTTCATTAAATTAGGAGAAAGAGTACAGAAGGGAACACTAGAAATACCAAAGCAAACACCTATTTTTATAGTTTTGCCTAACAGGCATGTCTTGTCCACCTCTGAATATATATAGGCAAGTATTAAGAGCAATAGCCAAAACTACACAAGCACATACCTTAGTGCAACTACCACTTTTCAGGAGTATGATGTAATCCAACTTGGTTTGGCATGGCTCATAAAGATGTGTTTTAAAACAGCGGACCTCCTTATAAAGGAGATTCCATCCCAGAATACTGCTTAGTCAATGCATTATTATAATTACACAACTTAACTAAGATTGGTAATAAAAGACCTTGAAAACAATACAAGTTTAATTATAAGAATAGTTAGTAAATAGACCTTGGTGCAACACATTTTTTAATAAATGTATTTATTATACCATTTGGTCACAGAAAGTAACATCAGGGAAATATAAATGGTCAGAGGTAAATGTTTAATGCCAAAAGTATAAGCACAATCATTTGATAAATATTTAATAAGCTCCTCTCATTGACCATAATATTCTATTTTGATGTCTACAAAGTAATACTTAAAAATACAGCACATGAAATTTGTTCATTTCCCAACATAACTAAAAACTAAAATCTACATTTTATATTCAAGACATTTCATAACAAGCAGTAAAAAATAATAAACAGCCTAATATCCAAAAAGTCTTAAAAAATCAGTATATCTAATGATATATAGAATGTTTTGCTATATTACAGTAAAAATATTACAAAAGCACATACATTGTATTATATAAGCATTAAAAAAGAGTATGAGAATATACACCAAAATGCTTATAGCAATTGTATCTCACTGGCAAGATTACAGATGATTTTACTTTTGTACCTATAGCTTTCTATTTTTTCAATAATGAATGTGCTTTCCCTCTGTAATTAGAAATTTATTGGTGCAGCTGAAATTTCCCTCAGAAACTTAAAAAAAAAAAAAAACTTGTATTTTACCATCAGGTAAGGTAATCCTTTAGAATAAAACGTGTTATTTTACACAAGCACAATTTTCATTTCTTTCCATGCACTTGGCAATTATGTCTCTAAATGCATATAAGAAAGGCAGTTCAATTAATAGATCACAGCATATTGCAGTTTCCATTGAATTAATACCAACTACAAATTTAAAATTATTTCTTTGAAGAATTTGTTCTACCATCCATAACACTGATATCTATATTCAAAAGAGATCCATTTTTAATCATTTATTCTCTCCCCCACCCGACCCCCTGAATCAAATACATTATCAGCTCCTGTAAGAAAATATATAGAGAAAACTATTCATCACTAAACACTAAAATCTAGGTGGAGGAGGCAGAGGAAATACTCCTAATAAATTAGTTAAGAATCTCCTTATAGTTTCAGGAGGCACTAATACACTTTCCAATTATTGGCAATTTAAACTTAAATTTATCTAGCCTAGAGGTTCCCAAGCACTGATACATGAGAAATGCCCGGGAAGTGTGCCAAATACAGAAGACTCATAGCCCTAGCTCTCGCCTACTGAATCAGAATGAATCTTCATAGGGTACACCTTCAACAATCTGGCCCTTTCAACTACTACAGCGGAGATTGTACCTAACAAAAGCCTTCTCTATACCACTGCAAACTGTTCTAATTAATAACTCTGAAACAAAGTTCTCAATGTAAACAATGTTATAATCAGAGAACTACAATTTCATAACTCATACCCATTAATATATCCATTCTTTTACTAGTAATAATCTTCAAAAATAAAATTCAACAAACCACACATGCACTACAGAGTAAAGCAAGCCTAGCTAGAGGCACCTATGCCTGGTAAGACAAAGGCATATTCGATTCATGGAAAAAATAGACAGCAGATGTGACCCCTAGTACTTACGCATTAAAAACAATATATCCTAAAAATAAATTCCATGTAAACAAAACTTTATAAATAAGAAGGAATGTGTAGGTGTGGGGAAGACAAGAGGAAGCATTAGCAACTTATATACCAAAAGCTGGGAAACAACGACAAACGGATGGTAACTGGCGACAAGGAAAACAGAATAAACTAGGAAATGTAGGAAGGGAAGAGCTCTATCTCCAGAATCCAATAAGATGGGGGAAATGAATCGACCTTAGAGGAAACTGATCTGAGCAGAAATGCAAACTCAAAATTGTGCAAAGTGGTGTGATTTTGTTAAGAAGAAAACGTAAGAAATTTAGATCAAAATGATGGTACGGAACACATCTTGGGCATAGACGGTGGTGGTGTAAGAACATGAGGAGGAAGTATTGTGAAGAGACTGATACTAAGTAGAGCAAGTATATCGTATATCGGATCAACTTTCAAAGATAAGGAAGCAAGAAAAAGGGATTCCACAAACAAAATAAAGAATGAGACGTTATGAGGATTGGGAAACAAAAAGTGGTAGGAAGGAAAGAGAACTTGAGCAAAGTCAATGGACTAACTCCCGTTATCTAATCACCAATTAAAAAGAACAATTATACTATAATTATCCAATTATTTGTAAAGTATAATAAAGCATATTGTTTGATGTAATATAATATCAAGTATTAAATGTGATAATTTTAAAGAACTAGACGTAAACACAATAATCTGACAAGGTAATAATAGGGTGAATAATGCAAAAACAGGCGGAGAGAAGCAAGAACTGAGGAAGAAAATGTGAAAGAAAAAAAGGAGGACAAAAAGGACAACAGAAACAAATCAATTATTCTAAAAAAAAAAGAAAATGGGTAGGAAAAAAAATAAAGAGGTGTGTGACTACACAATGGAAGACTAGTCGTTAAGTGCCAGAAGCGCAAGTGAAACCTGATGGAATCGTGACAGCTTCAGAATTCGGAAAGTTAAGTAGCTCCAAAGCGTCCACAAGGATTTGTAAAGATAAACATATAACGATGTTAGACAGAGACCGAATGACGTTGAAGGCCTCAAGAGGAGTACAAAAATGATCGTAAGTAGAGACTAAAGCTAGTAGGCAGGCAGGTCCGACAACTGGCCAGTGGGCATGGCAGCAGATAGGAATGGACCCTCACCGACACATCACCGACAAACCTTAAGAACCCGGGGCCTCAAACCGTGACGAAAAGAGCGGAAAGAAGGGGGATTTAGGGTTGAAAAAGTCAAGACTAAATCAAAACTCTCCGCTGGGTAAAACAGGTGAAGAGAAATCCCCAAACAAGTGGAAAAGTGGAAGAGAGGGCAGCGGCCAGAAAAGGGGGCCAGGCAGAACGGAGAGGGAATGATGCGCCCCAACATCCCCTTGGCCGAGCATAATTACAGACGACAGTACCTCGGGCTGGGGTACCGGCCGCGCGTTGGATGTACTAACCCACGTCTTCCACCAGGAGGCCGCCGCCACCCTTCCCCGCCCCCCACCCAAAATAATGAAAACAGGTACCTAAGAGATGCGAGGCGGGCTACCTTCAGCCGGCCGTGACCTTCTCGGGCAGCCCTGAATCTCGCCCCCTACTGAGAGCCTCCTGCCCAACCGCAGTCGCGCGGACCCTCCGAGCAGGGGTGCGGGCCGGGGAAAGCCCCCGGGCCACGGTGTGTGCTCACGCAGCGCGGAGCGGCGTGACGGGGAGGGAGGAGAGGGGACGCCCATCTCCCACCGTGCGGAGCCCGCAGGAGAAGGCGGCTGAGGGCACTCGGGCCCCCACCGCCGCCTCTTTCGCCCAAACACCAGCCAGCCACGCGCGGAGAAGCGAGGCGGGCAGGGTGCGCCGGGACTCACCTCCTCGGGAATGGCAGGGTCCGCGCCCGAAGAGGCCGCGGCGCCGGCGCCGGCCTCGGGCTCCATGTCCCCGTTGAACAGAGCCTGGCCCTGCTCCGCGCCGCCGCCGCCGCCGCCGCTCAGCGCCGCCATCTTATAACCGAGAGCCGGGGCCCGAGCGACCGCTGCGGGGCGGGGAGGGGGAAGGGAGGCGGAGGGCGGGCGGAGGCGGGGGCGGAGGGGCAGCTCGGCCCGGGCGGCGCCGGCGGCGGGAGGGCGCCTGGGCCGCCTCAGGAGCCGGCCCGCGGCCCCGAGCGCAGACGAGCCTGAGGGGACTGGGGGAAGGACGCCACGGCGGGGTGGGGGCGAGGGGGCGGAGACGGCAAGAAGTCGCCGCGGCAACGGCGTACCCGCGTGTCATGGTCGTGACGTCACCCGTGGTGCGTGACGTAATCCTAGGAGCGCCTTCGCGCCGTAGTCAAGGGCGGGTTCTTTCCCTCCTGCCCAGCCTCACGCTCGACGGTTTCCTCCGCTCCGCGGTTACCATGACTCCGGTTTCCTACCTTTTTCTCTTCTGCGCCCTAAACCTCTTCTGAAATGTGCGACTTACTGGAAAGAGCAGGGGTGGCGTTCGAGAGGTTGAAATCCTGGAGGGAGAGAGAGGGGGAAGCCCGTACTACTTGTGTTATTTCCATTACAACGAATGTCTCTCTGTCATAAAATAAGACTTGAAAACGTCCAAGCAGAATGTGATGAAAATGTATTTAGTAACAGCTAGATTTGTTAGTAACAGCTACGAATGATGCTTGTATCCTTTTCATGAAAGGATTTGGCCTGTTAAAGTGGATCTAACTGGAAATCTAAAAGCTTTACTTTTTCATAGTTCAGGAATAAAACTTTTAGTGTTTTCCGTTTTCCAGATTCATTCATTTAACAAATAACGGTAGAGCCCTTAACGTGTGCTAAGGCCTACACAAGGCACATTGCATTATAGACAGCTGAAGCATCAAAACTTGAATCATTTTTATTTTCAAGAAAACCAGTCAAAATATTTCAAATGCTTTTCTGCCTTTCACAAACAATATTCCTAGGCATTCTCTGAAATGTTCATGAAAACAATTGAGAGAGTAAATTCCCTTTGAGAGGCCCAATTACAGATTGGAATTAAAGAAACCCAATTCATTATTAAAAATTCATTTGCTGAAAAGGAAAGGAGAATATTTGGGGGGGAAATAAGGGAGAAATAGGAGAAACATAATGCAATTTATTGTGGGCACCTAATGGTGTGCAGTTAATCACCAACGTGACCTAATCATCAAGTCATGAGAACCTTTGAGTGGACCCCGCATTTTTGTACTTCTCGTGAAGGCAGACTCCCCAGTGACCTCCTTGCTGTATTCACCATGATTCAAGAGATAGAAAGCTGTCCTACCGACTTCTGAAGCAGGGTGTCTGCGTATTGATAGAGTCACCAGGAGCAGAGGGCTGATCCTTATTCTCAAGGTAAGGAATTACATGTGAGGCTACCCAATTAATCAGATTACTAATATTCCTCTACATTGAAAAATATAAAATATGACCTATCGAGGGAACGAACATGATATGCTTTGTAAGCTTCATTGTACCTTCTCTTCCAAGTAGGAAAATCTCCCTAAGGAACTAAGTTAAATCAGTAGGGAGTGTAGAGTAAATGAAGTTTCATAAAGGATAATGTCATCAAGTATATTAGTCTATATTATATAGTATACGTCTTTAAAGGATTCTTCTGTGGTAGACTTCTACAGTATACTGTATATACTTCTTTACTATAAGAACATACTTCTAAGCAGACTAAAATAGCACCATTAGCCAGTCATGGCACCTTATCCCCTTGATTTCATCGGAAACACAACAGTGTTTTTTATTCTCTAACAATCCTATTTCATTTTTTAAAGATCAACCTCTAAAAATATTCTATCATTATAACATTTCCTCATAACAGTTAATGTCCTAAGATTTTTTTCCATTGGTTCCATTGTAAGAATAGAAATAGGTTAGCATAAGCATAGCCATCTTAAAGGCCTAGAAGCCATTTTCTGAGTATGTGACTTAGAAAGAAAAACTGGAACTGGGTAAGGCCTTGAAAAACAAGTTAATCATGAGCACCGGGTGGTGGGCAGCTGTGACCCTTGGTCAGCTAACCTTGGTCAGTAAATCTTACATACCAAGCTTATCGTGCAGAACCTCCCTAACCATTGAGGAGTAGTCTTACCCTGCCCTTGCTTAACCCCAGGATATATGTCTTGCAAGAATAATGTATAGTTATAGAAAATTGCTATGAGTTAAGTGCTTTGAAATTGCTATATAAACCCTTGGCTCTGAGTGCTCGGGGTCCTTGTTGAGACCCACTGCATCGGGCTGACTTGGACCCCAACTAGTTGGCTGAATAAAGACTTTGCTTGAATTTACATCTCTATGCCTGTGTATTTTGTTCTCTGGGGAAGCCTCGGAAGCCTGCACCCTAACATTTGGGGGCTCGTCCGGGATACGAGCAGCTTCCCTGAGAACAAAGGACAGCTGGAGGCAAGGTCTAATTGTCCGGACGGGGCAGTGTAATTCGAGGGTCGCCCCCTCGTGTCTGCATAAATCCATTATAAAGCGGGAGTCGCCATCCCGTGTATGGTCTCGGGTTAGTGGTCCCGAGTGAGGAAGTCCGGGCTGGTAGTCCCGGCCCCCAGGTTAGCAACCCTGGGTGAAGCCCAGGTAACCAATCCTGGCCCTAGGGTCCGAGTGACTCGGCCTTAGGAAGGCAAATCCGATCGGCAGAAAACTGGCGCCCGAGGAGGAAAAGATCGAGCTCGTCACCCTGCGGCAGTCCGAGTGGACGCCCTTCAGGAGAATTACGAGAGTTTTTGAAGACCCTGAAAGTGGTGAGTGTGGTGCGCACCAGAGTGAGAGAAGGACCGGTCCGAACGAGTGCGATCAGATGTGGTGTGTGTGTGCTTGGTGTTATCATTGACTGTTTTACTGTGTTTTGGTTTCAGTTTATATTTTTTTTGCGCTTCTCATTTTAAGTTTCCTTGTTCTAAGGTTCTCCTGCTCTCTCCGTTCCTCCTTTCTGCCACTACATCATTCCCCGCGGGCACGGGTCGGGCAATTAAGAGCCATTAGGGCGCCCGCCGCTAGAAGACTCCCGTGACAGGATAAGGGGGTCACAGCCGCGAATCCCAGATAAATTCGCGTCCCCCGTGGAAGAAAAACTGTGCAACGACAGGCACTCGTTCACAAGCACATACAACAGTCATTTTGTTTGAAGTGGCATCTTCATCCTTCGCCTTTGTCTCCCTCATATTCTTTTTCCTTCTTTCTCACCATGAGACAGACTCAGACGACCCCCTAAGTGTGTAAATGAATATATCTTTCTACCTCCGGATGGTATTAATGAAATTGATTTAAAGACAAGCGCTTGTGAAAATTGGGTATTCTAAAACTTCCAGAAAACCTGATAAAAAGTGTTAAGCATTAATGCTAATTTGAGTTTGCCTGAGGCGGGCATGTCCTTGTAGTTATCAGCTGCCTAAATTTACCTGAGGTCATTTAAGTCATGTTATCTGCTAAATCTTTTAAAAATAAAATGCTTAAAGGCTTGGCTTTGTCTAATATTCAGTAAAGGTCTTGTAAGTAATCTAGAATAGTTGTTACGAATGAGTGAACTAAATGACTGAAGCAAGTGAACCTCTTTTTAATTGTGTGTTACAGTGTGTATACCTACCTACTGCCTGAGAATCTTTGTAGAAACCTAAAACCTTAAAGTTTTGCTAAGTTAAGAAGATATACTCTATGAGAGATTGTGCTGTAAAGCTCATGGTTACAGAAATTATAAAATGTGTTCATAAATTTGTCAATCTAAAGAATGTTAGTTTAACAGTTTACAATGGCCTGCTTCTCGGTGTTCACTGGAAATTAAAGTTTCTAATGGTTTTAAGTTTTAATTAAAACTATTTAAAGTAATAAAACATTTCTCTATCTAAAAAATGTATGTTTTAATAAGAAAAAGTATAAAGAATGAAAAGTCTTCTGCATGCTAAAGAATGTGTTTTGTGATAAAGAAAGTAACTTTGTTCTAAAGTACAGCTATTTGTTTAAAGAGAGAAAACAGCGTGGTGCCTTTTGTTGTAGAAGACCCGCTCAGCATGTTGCTTTGGGGGGGAGGGTCAGGATGTTTAGAGATTAAGTGAGATAAACCCAGTCAAGCCGCAGGCAAGTCCAGGCTAATTCTCACCGGCTTATGTGCTTGGGACCATAGGGCAAATGAAGAATAAATTACTATATTCTTACAGATATAGTCGTGCCTAGTGAAATTAAAGCAAGTGAGTCTTGATATCAAGTGCACAGCAAAATTAGAATCTTGTTTCTAGTTAAACAGTTTTCTTTAACTGTTAGTCTGCTCTTAATGTTGAAAGATCAAAGCAGTTTCTCATGCTTAAAGTCTCAGTGAGTTGCCAGAATATTAAAAAAAAAAAAAAAAAAATGAAATCGTAATATTAAAAAGACGAAAAGCTAAAGTTTGTTAACAACTGTATAAGCTTTATTTGCCTTTGAAATATTTTGTTATTGAAAACGATTGCATGGCCTGAGAAATTGAATTATTTATTCCATATATTTTTATAAGTGGAAAAATCTCTAACCCACAAATGATTAAAGTTGTTACTGATTATTTGTTTTCTTAATTTATCCACCTAAGCAGAATGGTAACAAAGCTTTTTTCAGCTGATTAAATGCACTTAGTTAACAAACCAAAATTTATTCTTAAAAAATTAAACTAGAATCTAGACAAGATTATGTTTCTCCCAGAAAAACAAGTTTCACTGTAAAAGTTTAAATGGACAAACGTGTGACCACTTTTGAGAAAGGTTGTAATAGATTTTTTTGACAACCACCAGGTCTTCTTGTTTAATTTATATGCTGTATGTTTTAAAAGAAAAAAAACATGGGGGATGAAAGGAAAGGAGCGACACATAGCAGCAATTAACCGGAGAGTTCCGCTTTATTAGGGAAAAGTGCTAGGTTATATAGGAAGGGGCATGAATTGATTGAGGTGTCACTTCTACGGAGCTGGTGGCTGTTGGCTAGGTGCTGGGATTGGGAGGGGAGCGAGAGGTGATTGGGCTTCAGGTGGCGCCGGCGGAAACCAAGGACCCCGAAGAGAAGCCAGAAGTTTGCCATCTTACTAGTAGTAGTCCTTCAGAGGACTCTTCATATTTTTTTAATGCAAATGATCTTAGAGCTTTTAATAGAATTTGCATAGCAGCTTATATCTACTATTAAAGAGTAAAACATTCTTGAAGCTTTCAGAGAAGACCTGTAGACTTAAGCACTTTCTCTGCTTTTTTTGTATCTGGTCTTGGACACTTATGCTAAGTTCAAAAAAAAGTGCTTTTACCTCTAGTTAACTCTGATATTTTCCAGAGGGCCCCTGGAACATGTCAGAAGAATTTTTTTCTCATTAGAGAAAGTATTTGACTAATTTGGCTTATTTATCTGATATATATTTATTTATTTACCAGGAAAGCACTGTCAAAGAGAATGATGCTAAACTTTGTTACTAAATGTTTTGTATTACAGAAATAACAGAATTTCCTTATGTCAACTGTCTTACAGTAAGCTCTCATCAGATCTTTAACCATTGTCATTTGTAAGTCTTTTGTCATTTATAGTATTATCCCTAAACTGGTAAAGAACTAGATTTCAGCAGAACGGGTATTAGTTACATAAGATTACATAAACTAAAGAAAATGATTTTGTGTCTTTTTGTTTCAAATGTTGCTGATAAAGTGTTTTAACCTTGTTCTCTTAAACTGACAACAGTTTAGTAAATGACTATCTTTATGAGCAGAATTGAAACTTCCTTCTCTCTACCTGATCCCTCCAGAGTTTAAAAACTTTCAGTGACTGTTTTTGTATTCCATGGCAGTATGTTTATTTGCATGAGTTCAATAAGAATCTGCTTTCCTTGTGAGAAGACTACTTAAGAACACTGGTTATACTGCCAGGGCTTTGACTGGAATGTCATACCTGAGAGACATGTGCATGGACTCAGATGTGAACAACTTTAAGGAACTAAGATTGACTTTATAAAGCCAACAAAGCCCCTTGGAAGAACTGGCCTGGTACCTTGCTTACAGAGTTCCCAGCAGCCTTACCAGGTGAGTAAAGAAGGTCACTTCCTGGCAGGTTCAGAGACCTCGAGAAGAGAAGAATTCATCCAAATCTACAGGTACTGCAGGCAAAGCCTGATGGCAAGTCTAGCTTGGCTGTCTGGCCTCAAGAGGCCTTTAAAAGTTCAATCTTTTAAATTATAGCCTTCTTTATCAGCAACAATCTGTAGATTATATTTTACGTACTTATTTCCCCACAGGATGGCTGATCTCATCCTTTTAAATATTGATTCTTGTTTGCTTACAGTCATTCAACATTTTCTGAGCTTGTCTTCAAATTCTGGATATCTCTTATTTGATTTCCTGAGACCTTTTAAAGTCCCACAGGCTCCAGATGGGGAAAATACAGAGAAACCCTCAACTTTAGAGTCCAAAGACCAGGATTTTAATGTCAGCTTGCCACATCTTGGCTCTATAATCTCAAAGCAGGTAAGCTCAAATCCCTGTTTGTTTTTGTTTTAATCTATAAAATGAGAGTGGTGATAATGCTAACCATCTACCTAATTATCATTGTGAGGATCAACATTACAAAATATACTTACCCTCTCAAACAGAATTCTAACAAGGCATAGCAGAGATGGCTTATCTGTGCTTCATGATTTCCGTGACCTCAGCTGAGAATACTCAGTGCCTGGAGATGTCTCACTGGGTTGGGTCCGGAATCATCTGGAGGCATATTTCATCATAGGTCTCATGGCTGGAGCAGGGACCTCAGCTGGGGCAGTCAACTATAATACCTAAACATACTTTCCTCATGTAGCCTGAGCCTCCTCATAGCATGGAATCATCGGAGTAGTCAGACTTCTTACAATGTGGTAGAGGGCTCCAAATACTAGTGCTCCCGTAAGCAAGTTGAAAACTGTACTGCATTTTATGACTTAGCCTCTGAAGTCACACAGCACCACTTGTTTATTTTCCTGGATATGGGTAAGTCACTAAGACATGTTTAATTTACAGACAGTTTGTGTTTAGAATAACGAATAATGAATAATTTCCCTTTTATTACTGGGAATCACCAAGACATTATCTCAGTATGCTAATGAAAAAGCCCTTACCTTCTTTCTCTAGCTTCTGAGGCTCTCACCACATGTAAAAACAAAAGCAGGTCCTTGACTGTTGGACACAGCCTAACTGTCTCCTCTTGGGTCTTGCCCCCAAATCCCAATGCTGCCACAGAGAGTGTTAATGTGCTGAAACCCTCCACACAAAACAGTGGCACTGGAGCCGGTAATAAGCGAAGCCAGTGTGTGTTCTGAACAGAAGCAGAAACACCTCCCTTTTGTGTTATGGTGTGTTATACGGGCATCAAAGCAAGATTATCTTGCATTCTAAAGTCTTACAGATGTTTTAGTCAACGTGATTGTCTGGGTGTTGCTGCAATCCCCCTACCCCCTAAGGCATTCATGTATTCACAGGAAACCAGAAAGCAAATCTAGGTAAGATGTGCTACTCAGAACATGGCTCCAGGTGATGACTGAGACATTCTTAAGAAACCTTGCTGATGTGTCTGACCCTCTCTTCCCTGAGGTGAGTTTATTTCCAACTGACAATTATATCTTGAATTCTGCATTCTAATAGACACTAGATTGCTCTGTCCATCAGCCAGACCTGCCCAGGCCAAATCTGATCCCACATTAATGTGGTCAACTACTGGAAAACCAGTGAACAGCCTCTAGGAAGCTTCTACAGCTCCACACGCATTCAATGATGAATAGCTGATCACAGTTTAGTATTTTCTTTATGAATCAAGGTCATCATTAACAAATAACACACCCTATCTTGTTTTATAAAAGGCTACTCTCAGAAGCTTATCTAGGTGTGAACAGAAAATAGAATCATAGAGTTAATTCAGCACAACCTTCTCATTCAGAGATACTTAGAATCTCCTCTATTGGTTCCAGAATCTATCTAAATATTTTAGTGATGGGGACCTCACTAATACAGTACATTTAATTATACCTTTTTTTTCTGAAGTCGAATTGAAACCCTCCACTTTGTGACATCCATATTCTGGGCTGAGTTTTGCCTTCTAGAGGAACACAGGACAAGTCCGTTGTTCTATATAACTGCTTTCAAGTATTTAAGGGAGTTCTGTTTACTTTAGTTCTTTCCTCAAAACATTTTCTCTTCTTTCTGTGTACTCTCTGCAGTGTTCCTCTTGAAATGTGGCCCCACAGAACAGGGTAGAGGATATAGGGTGGGAGTGAGACTTCTGCAAGTGTACTGTTTAACATAGTTTTACTTTATGAAACACATAAATAAATGAAAAAAAAATCTAACCAAATGAACCTAATTGCATGTCAAGTTGGATAACATAAGTCCACAGAGAAAACGATTAACTCAAGCAGCTTTTGAATATATAGTTTTCTGACTGTAGACTATGATGGATTTGCACTGTTAAATTAGCTAACCTGGAACTGTTTCCCAGAATCCTCTTCCATCATGTAAGACCTACTCACCACTCCTTAAATATATCCTCTGAGAGAGTCCAGAGCAAACTCTCCTCACCAAGGTTGCAAGAAATGCATTTGTGAAATACACTTATAAATAATTTATAAGTACAAATAGTAAGAAGTGTATCCCTTAGAGCTCTCTGCTGGCTCTCCTCTATAAGCCAGAAATGACAACAACTGCTCCTATGTCTATGGGATGCATGTTTAACTGTGGTGAAGGGCACCCACTTCTCCCCCTGGGTCCCCATCACTGGCATTGTGATGAGAGCCCAAGGTAAGGACAGTCTTACTTGTATTGCACTCCCTCCTTATGGGTTCCAGCTTAGCCTCACAGATTTCATATTTTCCTCGCTTCACCCATTTCACCTCCATCTTTCCTTCCTTTCTTCCCAGAGGATTGTAGGTTCCAGCAGCAGACCTAGAAACATTGGCCTCACATGGACTGTTTAACCAGCTCCGCATTTGCATAAGACCAACTCCCTATAATAAAATACTCACTGTTTACGTACGAAACGGGAATTTGAAGAAGAACTCTGTGGTGCTGGACTTGAATTGGAAGTAGCTGTGTTAATATAGGATTTAGGAGAAAATAACGTCAATTTTCACAGACACACACAGTATATGATTTTTAAAAGAATATATGCTAGTTAATATACAGAAGGAATGATTGAATTAGAAAAACATATACTATGTAAGTATACACTTAAAATATATACTTAAAAGTACTTATATAATCTATATGTATATGCACTGATAGAGTATATGTGTGTGTGTGTGTGTGTGTGTATATATATATACGCACATATATACACTATATATAGGAATAGATATGGATATAGATATAGATTAATATATTGTTAGGTCTGCCCAGTGAAAGAGGTGCCTAGGATAGTAATAAGTATACCTGGTGACTGACTCTTGATTTTGAAATGCCATTCTTCACTATTAGTAATGAAGGTTCCCTTGAGAAATGGCTGAGTCCAGATCTGGGGCAGGAAATGTATAAATTGAGCTAGCATAGGATGCACCTTGGTGTACTCCAGAGCAAATACATAATAGAATTAGAAAAATCACCATTTTGCAGCTGCCAATGTATCATTTACTCCAAGTCAAGATCATTAATACTTGCTAAAACTATTTTTTTTATTTTGGTTTCATTTATCTACAATTACATGAATAATATTATGTTTACTAGACTCCCCCCATCATCAGCTCCCCCCAAGATACCCCATTACAGTCACTGTCCATCAGTGTAGTAAGATGCTGTAGAATCACTACTTGTCTTCTCTGTGTTGTACAGCCCTCCCCATGCCCCCCTCCTACATTGTGTCTGCTAATCGTAATGCTCCTTTTTTTCCTCTTATCACTCCCTTCCCACCCATCCTCCCCAGTCCCTTTCCCTTTGGTAACTGTTAGTCCATTCTTGGGTTCTGTGAGTCTGCTGCTGTTTTGTTCCTTCAGTTTTTTTTCTTTGTTCTTATACTCCGCAGATGAGTGAATTTCATTTGATACTCGTATTTCCACCTGAGCATAATACCCTCTAGCTCCTTCCATGTTGTTGCAAATGATAGGATTTGTTTTCTTCTTATGGCTGAATAATATTCCATTGTGTATATGTACCATATCTTCTGTATCCATTCATCTACTGATGGACACTTGGGTTGCTTCCATTTCTTGGCTATTGTAAATAGTGCTGGGATAAATATGGGGTGCATATGTCTTTTTCAAACTGGGCTCCTGCATTCTTAGGGTAAATTCCTAGGAGTGGAATTCCTGGGTCAAATGGTATTTCTATTTTTAGTTTCTTGAAGAAGAACCCTGTGGTGCTGGACTGGAATTGGAAGTAGCTGTAGTAAAAAACTAGAGATAGATACTCCATACTGCTTTCCACAATGGTTGAACTAATTTACATTCCCACCAGCAGTGTAGGAGGGTTCCCCTTTCTCCACATCCTTGCCAACATTTGTTGTTGTTTGTCTTTTGGATGGTGGCCATCCGTACTGGTGTGAGGTGATATCTCACTGTGGTTTTAAATTACATTTCTCTGATGGTTAGCAATGTGGAGCATCTTTACATGTGCCTGTTGGCCATCTGAATTTCTTCTTTGGAGAAGTGTCTGTTCAGCTCCTCTGCCTCTGCCCATTTTTTAATTGGCTTATTTGCTTTTTGTTTGTTGAGGTGTGTGAGCTCTTTATATAATTTGGATATCAAGCCCTTATCAGATATGTCATTTATGAATATATTCTCCCATACTGTAGGATGTCTTTTGTTCTACTGATGGTGTCCTTGGTGGCACAGAAGCTTTTTAGTTTGATATAGTCCCACTTGTTCATTTTTGCTTTTGTTTCCCTTGCCCAGGGAAATATGTTCATGAAGAAGTTGCTCATGTTTATGTCCAAGATATTTTTGCCTATGTTATTTTCTAAGAGTTTTATAGTTTCATGACTTACATTCAGTTCTTTGATCCATTTTGAGTTTACTTTTGTATATGGGGTTAGACAATGATCCAGTTTCATTCTCTTACATGTAGCTGTCCAGTTTTGCCAACACCAGCTGTTGAAGAGGCTCTCATTTCCCCATTGTATATCCATGGCTCCTTTATCATATATTAATTGACCATATATGCTTGGGTTTATATGTGGGCTCTCTAGTCTGTTCTGTTGGTCTGTGGGTCTGTTCTTGTGCCAGTACCAAATTGTCTTGATTACTGTGGCTTTGTAGTAGAGCTTGAAGTCAGGGAGCATAATTCCCCCACTTTATGCTTCCTTCTCAGGATTGTTTTGGCTATTCAGGGTCTTTTGTGGTTCCATATGAATTTTAGAGCTATTTGCTCTAGTTCATTGAAGAATGCTATTGGTATTTGGATAGGGATTGCATCAAATCTGTAGATTGCTTTAGGCAGTCTGGTTCAGCCTTCTTTCATGTTGCTGTTTTAGGGTTAGTTTTGTTAATTAACTATATTTTCATACTATTTGTGGTTTTGGGAGGAGTTCTCTGTCCCACCTCTCACACCACCATCTTGAATCCTCTGTAATATCCTTATTTTTTCTAAGGTAAATGTTGAAGTGTTTGGGGCTGAAATATCATGTCTACAACTTACTTTAAAATGACTTGGAAAAAACTAGAGATAGATATAAAGGTGATAATTCATTAACAGTTAGGGAACCTAGATGAAGGATATAGCAACGTATCTGTTATACTGTTTTTTAACTTTTGTATACACTTGAAAATTTCAAAAAATGTTGTAGGAAATCTTTATTATATAAAAGTAATACGTACATATGACAATAAAACACTGTGATAAGTTTCCAAAGGAATTTTACTTCAAGCAATTAAATCTTATTAGTAATAGTCATCTATTACATTATCTGCCTAGGATCTATTCCTGATAAAACAAGTTTGATACTGCTTTTTAATTTCTGATACATTGGAATTAAATTGTTTTGTGTCATGATTTATAGACCATAAGAATCCTTGAGCAAAATTTTTGCTGTGGTTTCATAACACCCTATAATGTATCTCAGTGTGTCAAATAAGAATTTTTCATATCTTAAGTGTTGTTATATTTTTCTAAGTGTGTATATGGAGTACACATCATTATAAACATTTGCAGCAAAATTTGTCAGGAATCTTCTTAAGGTATGTTTATGGTATCTCATAGTACCTTTCTTCCTTTTTTCATTCATTCAACAAATATTTACTGTGTACCTACTGAGTACCAGGTACTGTGCTAGGCTTCTGTGTCATCTGAACAATAATGAGTTCCAGATTTTTTGTTGTTGTTGTTTAACACTTACCATTACTTTGAGAGATCCTTGTATACAGTAGACTGTATAAAAAGAAAATTTCTAATAGTACCCAACTTTAGACATCAGAACTTCTATTACTGTGTTTTGTGTTTAATGTCTCTAATGCTGATTTTCAAAGCCATGTTTTGCTTTTGTCTTTTTTCTGAGGTATAGAAACCTTTCTTTGAGACATTTCTTCTTAAATCACAGCGACAACAGAGGCCTTAAGACATGAGCCCTCTAGCTTCCTACTCCCCCAAGTACCAACTTCTGTGCTCCTTCCCTACCTCACACTATGAAGTGTTGCTCTTCATTTTGCATTCGGTGTTTCCTTCTTCTCAAAAATCTCTCTTGCCTTAAATTTCATGACTCCATACACTTCTGGTTCTCACCATAAAAGGTCAATTCTTTTTTTGGTTTCCTTTTTGAGGTCAGCTTTCAACACTGTAATTTAACTGTCAGTATAAACTTGGGGCCCCATCCTTTGTCCATTTCTTTCCTCACAGAACTTTATTTGCCCTCTTACCCATTGCACTGGATTTGTTTACCAATGATGACTTCTAAATGTCTGTATATCTCCCCCTGGCCTCATCGTTCAGTATCCAGCTACCTACTAGATGTCTGATTCTGAATATGTCAGAGACTGCAAACTCCGTAAGTCCCAAATGGAGCTCTACCACCCCCACTTTCTGCTTCAACAGCTGATCAATCTGTATTTTTAAAATTTTTAAATATATTTGATTTAGATTGCTGGTGTATAGGTTGATCACAGTTTATATATTTTATATTTAAAAGTAACATAATAGCTTTGAGGGGCAAATCTCCTGATTATTCAGATCCTTTATTATGTACATTAGCATTTCTCTCACACTGTTAAGAATTAGTGTGGTTTTGTAGTTGGCACTTCTCATACAAGAATTTCCTTGCCATCTTCCCTAATTTTGTACAGAAAAATTGTTCACTCTCCAGGAAAGGTTATTAGTTGCTAAAATAATGAAACAAGTTGGATTAGGAAATTAAGGAGCCAAGAACACTGCTACTTTAAAAGAAGACTGAGTATTTTATCAATTTTGCATTTCATGTCATTTAATACATTCCAAACATATTATAAGTGCAGTGGATTGTTTTGGATGGGATTAGGCCCAGAGATTTTTGAAACACTAAAGAGAAGAAGTGATTAAAATTTCTATTTAAAATGTATAAGCGGGGGAATATTGGTAGGATCAGGGCTGTAGTAGTGGCAGACAGTCAGGCTGGACTCAACCAGAAATTGAATGTTACTGCTATTGATTCACATAATACTGATAAATGCAAATAGCAGCTTCATAATATTATTCTACCTTTAAAAGTTTTTGAATGTAAAGATCAAGTTTGAAACTCCCAACCATACGTGGAAGAGTGCCTAGAGAAGTCTCTAACTAAAATGAGCAAGGTATGAAGGCAAAACTGATATAATAAAGATACTTAAAAGCTCTTTACTTCAAGGACTAACATGACTAAGATTTGAAGTGTCCGTAGTGAGGATCACCCATCTTCGTAACTAGATTATTTTACCAAGTCTGAAGGCATCTATTTATTACCCTCATTGAATAGGCATGCCTATTACAAGGTGTTTGTGAGCAATAAACAATATTAAAGCTTTCTTAATAATGTGGAACAGGAGCAATTACTTCAAGGCCATTATAATTTTCCTCAAGACACTTGTCCTTGTAATTTGACCTTGCTGGATGTTGGAAACTTGAAGTTATTGGAGGTGTAAAATCAGTTTTCCTTTCTCTATCCTTGAAGACTTAGTTCATTATCAAGTTTTCAGCATGTAGTTAATTGCACATCTTTATATGTGATTTCTTTACTTATTCTCTGTGGGAAAATAGTTTGGAAATATTAAATATGTTCAGTAAAGACTTTTAAAAATTAAAAGTTACAGGGTTTTATTTCTAGTATGGGTCTGGATATAAAGCAAGTACCCAATCTTTTTTTCCTCTAAATACATGCATACATATATATGTATGTATGTACACACACACACACAGTCACCATTAAGATAATCACAGACATTAAGTGTTCTGATTTAGGTACATGCTTCTTTGTCCTTTTGGATGGAAGTTGGAGAAGGCATATAAAGATGTAAATATATTACACATTGAGGGAGATAATGCTAAACCAGTTGCTTATTTATGCAGCTAAGGCAGACTGTTGTTGGTCGGAGATGGTGTTAGAGTTGCTTGTAGGAGATGCAGAATGAATGAAGAGGAGAAGTTGATGGGACACTTTGGTGAAAGACTTTGTGATGTTTGGGACTGAGCACCTGGGAAACAAAGTTCCACCAACATAAGGAACAGGTCATTTTCTCTCCAACTCTGCACAGAACCCAGCCTATTCCGGCAATGTGTAAACAATGGTTCCAGGATTATCAGAGAGCTACATCTTTGGCATGATTAGTGGGGAGCCGTTAAGGATGCCCTCAACATTAGTATCACTGCTGCCCTTTGAGGCCATGTGGAGGGCAGAGGACAATGGTCAGGAGCAGCTGAAGCAGGAGAGGAAGAACACAGTAGGTCCTGGGTGGAAACTAGTTTGTGAACACCTGAAAAGTGCAGGGTCAGTGTTAGACCATTGCAGGGACACCATTCACATTCTACTCAAAGTAAATCTCAGTTGTGCTCCAGGGAGTGAAATTCACCCAGGATTCAGTGTCAATCACACCCCATGGAACTGGGCAGTGTAGCTGCCTAGGCCTGGGAAGTATCCTTTTTGGAGACATCCAGAAATAATTACAGGCTGCCTTACATGGGCTGCTGAGTTCAAGCTATCAAACTAGTAGGGACTCAAGCCATTGTGATTTTGGCTTTTGAGTTAAAATGCCCTCATTTTATTCATATGGTTTTATAACACCTGAGAATCTTGGTTGCTTAGTTCTATACCACTTTTGTTAGATAATTGTTGTGTTCTCTTATAGCAGAGGCCCAGCTGGAATCTAAGCAGTGTTCTTGATGAAAGTGTATTTGGAGGACTGGTGGGACATGCCTGCCAAGAGTCCATTTACAGGAGGGCTTGGAGTGCCTTGTAGATGGGTCAAGGACCATGAAGCAGTGTTGAATAGAATGATTCACATAGTAGTAGATTATTATTTAGATTGTTCCCCATTTCTACAGCTCTCACTCATACCTGAATTTTGATGTAAATCTGCAAAAAGGTCACATTTAATTTGAATCTGTCAGTATGGAGTTTACAGCAACCTCCAGTGGGAGAGTCACAGTGTAGAGTGACTAGAGTTAGGCCGTGCCATCTGAAGAAAAGAATAATACACTTCTCAGAAACATTTCCTGGAATATTACTGGGCCTTGAGAGAGACAAAATATTTGATCATGGGGAACCAAGGGTCCATGGGTTCAGAAATGCCTATTAGGGGTTTTGTCATACCTACCAAGTTTTAAAGTCAGATGATCCCAGCAGCAGTCGATGAAAAGACTGAAATGGTATATTTAATATCAAGCTTGAGCAGGGCCAGAGGGAAGGAACAGGTAGCCTAGACCGCTTCACCCACCACAATCACACAGGTACCCTCTCCTCGTTCATACCTGTGGCTGTGTTGTAGGAGGAGGTCTTATAAAACCAGCTAAAGGAGGAGGGAGAAGCCCAAACTTGGCTCACAGGTAGATGTGTCAGCTAGATACATGATGAAAACTGAGTATGTACATGGCTACATTGTATTCACATTTAGGGATGGCCTTGAACAATAGTGAGCAGGGAAATTGTTCTCAATAGGCAGAGCAGTGAGTGGTACAATTGGTTACTCACTTCGTGTGGAAGGAAAAATGGGCTAAGGTGAGAATATATTCAGATAACTGGGTAAGAGTCAATGATCAGGGGTCTAGGAGGAAAAGACTGGCTGATTGGATACAAGGAAATCTAGGCAATGTCCTTGTGAATGGACATTTAAGAGGTGGCACAAAGTAGTCAAATCTCCAAATCCAATGTTAACATTCACCAGAGAGCATCCACCATGGATAAGCTATTAATCAACCAAAGAGACAAAACGATGAGGTCAGTTGATGTCGGCCGTCCTATGTCATAGGACATCAACATTAGTATCCAATGCCGACACAATTGGCACATGAACAGATTGGCTATGGAGGCAGAGATGGAGGTTATTCATGGGCCCAACAGCTTGGCCTCACACTTGCCAAAGCTACTCTAGATATTGCTGCCAACCTGCCAGGAACAGAGACCGGCTGAGCCCCTGATACAGAATCATTTGTTGTAGAGACCAGTTGGTCACTTGGTGGCAAATTGACCACATTAAATATCTTGCTTTTCTTACTTTAATACCAAAAATACCTGGTAATCCCTCAAAGTCAACTAGTAAGGCTCTACTTCATTTTTTTATACTAAGAACAAAGCTGAATAAACATTCTTTTATGTGTAATCTTACCTCTTGGTGCTTTTATCTCTATGGGATATAAAGCAGATGTAGCATTGCTTGAAAAAGATACCAGTAAATATAATTTGAATAGATTTTCCCAATTGTTTTACAAAACAACTCTAGTACTTCCTATTTCCACCAACAATATATGAGAATCTCCTTCTCCCCACATTCTTGACAATAGGTATTATCACTTCCTAAAATTTTTGACGAATTTAAAGTGATCTCATTATTACTTTCATTTACATTTCTCTACTAGTGAATTTACTGTATTTTTTGTGTTTATTGGCCATTTAGATTTTCCATTCTCTAAAGTGTTCATACCTTTTGACCATTTTCTATTAGTTTTTTATTCTCTATTACCTCAGTGTGAGAGCTCATTATATATTATAGCTATTGAATATTTATCTCTCCTCTGTAATACAAATACATTCTCTGAATCTATTACCTATTAATTTAATATGTGATAGCCCTTCCATATTTATTCATATAAAAGTTTAAAATTTTTATAGGGTCATATATGTCTTTTTTTTTTCTTTTATACCTTCTGGCTTTCTGATATCTTCTACCTGTTAATTAAATATTTATTTTCCTAGAATTTTCCCTATAAGGATTTTGTTTGATTGGTTTTAAGTATTATATCCATCTATTATTTTAATATCTGGCACAAGATAAAGATCTAAGTTTATTTTCTTTTAAATAAACAGCTAGTTGTGCTAGCACTATTTATTGAATAATTCATCTTTCCCATAATGATTTTAACCACCACATTTATCACTTATTACTTTTCACATATATATGTTGAGATCTCTTTCAGGGTTCTTTTTTTATTTTTATTTATTTTATTTATTTTATTTTTATTTATTTATTTATTTATTTTGGTATCATTAATCTACAATTACATGAAGAACATTATGTTTACTAGGCTCCCCCTTTCACCAAGTCACCCCCACATACCCCTTCACAGTCACTGTCCATCTGCATAGTAAGATGCTGTAAAATCACTACTTGTCTTCTCTGTGTTGCACAGCCCTCCCCGTGCCCCCCACGCACTATACATGCTAATCGTAATGCCCCCTTTCTTTTTCCCCACCCTTATCCCTCCCTTCCCACCCATCCTCCCCAGTCCCTTTCCCTTTGGTAACTATTAGTTCATTCTTGGGTTCTATGATTCTGCTGCTGTTTTGTTCCTTCAGTTTTCCTTTGTTCTTATACTCCACATATGAGTGAAATCATTTGGTACTTCTCTGATGATTAGCAATATGGAGCATCTTTTCATATGCCTGTTGGCCATCTGGATTTCTTTTTTAGAGAACTGTCTATTCAGCTCCTCTGCCCATTTTTTGATTGGATTATTTGCTTTTTGTTTGTTGAGGTGTGTGAGCTCTTTATATATTTTGGATGTCAAGCCTTTATCGGATCTATCATTTATGAATATATTCTCCCATACTGTAGGATACCTTTTTGTTCTATTGATGGTGTCCTTTGCTGTACAGAAGCTTTTTAGCTTGATATAGTCCCACTTGTTCATCTTTGCCTTTGTTTCCCTTGCCCGGGGAGATATGTTCATGAAGAAGTCACTCATGTTTATGTCCATGAGATTTTTGCCAATGCTTTTTTCTAAGAGTTTCATGGTTTCATGACTTACATTCAGGTCTTTGGTCCATTTTGAATTTACTTTTGTGTATGGGGTTAGACAGTGATCCAGTTTCATTCTCTTACATGTAGCTGTCTGGTTTTGCCAGCACCATCTGTTGAAGAGACTGTCATTTCCCCATTGTATGTCCATGGCTCCTTTATTGTGTATTGTTTGGGTTAATGTCTGGAGTCTCTATTCTGTTCCACTGGTCTGTGGCTCTGTTCTTGTGCCAGTACCAAATTGTCTTGATTACTGTGGCTTTGTAGTAGAGCTTGAAGTTGGGGAGCAAGATCCCCCCTACTTTATTCTACCTTCTCAGGATTGCTTTGGCTTTTTGGGGTCTTTGGTGTTTCCATATGAATTTTTGAACCATTTGTTCCAGTTCATTGAAGAATGCTGTTGGTAATTTGATAGGGATTGCATCAAATCTGTATATTGCTTTGGGCAGGATGGCCATTTTGATGATATTAATTCTTCCCAGCCAGGAGCATGGGATGAGTTTCCATTTGTTAGTGACCTCTTTAATTTCTCTTAAGAGTGTCTTATAGTTTTCAGTTTATAGGTCTTTCACTTCCTTGGTTAGTTTTATTCCTAGGTATTTTATTCTTTTTGATGCTATTGTGAATGGAATTGTTTTCCTGATTTCTCTTTCTATTAGTTCATTGTTAGTGTATAGGAAAGCTACAGATTTCTGTGTGTTAATTTTGTATCCTGCAACTTTGCTGAATTCCAATATTAGTTCTAGTAGTTTTGGAGTGGCATCTTTAGGGTTTTTATGTACAATATCATGTCATCTGCAAATAGTGACAGTTTGACCTCTTCTTTACCAATCTGGATTCCTTGTATTTCTTAGTTTTGTCTGATTGCCGTGGCTAGGACCTCCAGTACTATGTTGAATTAACAGTGGGGAAGAGTGGGCATCCCTGTCTTGTTCCCGATCTCAGAGGAAAAGCTTTCAGCCTCTCGCTGTTCAGTATGATGTTAGCTGTGGGTTTATCATATATGGCCTTTATTATGTTGAGGTACTTGCTCTTTCAGGCTTCTTATTTCATTCCATTGATATATTTGTCTAATCCTCTAGAGTTCTGTAATGCTGTAATAACAGTGATATTTCAATGTGTTCTAATATCTACTAAGTCAGCCTTCACTGTTTATTTTGCTATACTCAGTATTTATTTTTCCATATAACCTTTAAAGGCATTTCATCCAACCTGTGCCCATACCCTATTAGAGTATTAACTGAAATTTTACTAAATTTATACATTGCTTTGGGAAAGTTAACTTTTTAATATTAGTGTTCTCATCCAGAACATTAATGCTTTTCCTTTTGTTTGGAGCTTGCTTTATGTTCTGAAATAAGATATTATTTTCTTCGTTCAAGGTCTGTATTTTTCTTGTAAAATTTATCTCTAAGTAATTTAGGTGTTTCTCTCCTATTATGAATGAAGTGTTTTACCTCATTTCCTTTTCTAAATGCCTATTAAAAGAATAAAGAAAGCCATTAACTCCTATGTACTTATCTTGTCTTCAGTTATCTTACCAAATTCTATTAATTCTAGCAGGCTTTTTTTTGACCTGCATCTCTTGAGTTTTATCTCCTCTTCCTCTAATATTTGTACCATTTTTCCTGTCTTAATGTATTAAACTGTCCAAGACAATGTTAAATAATAATGCTGATAGGGTATCCCTGACTAGTGAGTGATTTAATGGTCTAGTTTTGGTGTTTTGCTATTTAGAATATTTCCTGTTGGGTTTTGGTAAATAGTGTATTCTATTAAGAGTTTCTATCTCTTTTATGTAGAATTTTTATTAGGAATGGCTACTGGATTTTATCAAAATCTTTTCAGCACCTATTGACATGTTCATATGGTTGTTCTTCTTAACGTAGTTGATATTGTGTTATACTGATAGAATTCTTGTTGTCGAATTTGTAGAACCACATTTAAAAAATCTTCATTACTAGATTAAATGTAATAATTTAGAATCATGCTCTATATTCTTGACTTGGATATGTGTATCTATACTCATAAATGAGACTGGTCTATAGTTTCCTATTTTTTTAATATTGTCTTTATTTAGATTTAAAGTTGGCTGACTTCATAAAATGAACTAGTGGGCTTTTATCTTTTCATTAATAGCATGGAGTAGGTTAAATCACACTAAAACTTTATACTTTTTAAAGAATAGATGAAAATTGGCTAGGAACCTCTGGTTCTGATGCATTTTACAATGTTAGAGTTTAACACTTTCCCAATTCCATTTACAGTAATTTTTCTCTTCATGTTTACCATCTTTCTTGGGTCATTTTGTTGGTATAAGAAATCATCTGTGTTTGTCCCCAGTTTTCAAATATATTTACATAAAGGCATATATGGTATTCTCTTAGAATTCTTTTAATCACTCTATCTCTGGTATGTCTCATTCCTCATTCCTAATCCTGTATATTTTTATTCCCTTTATTTCTCCCTAATTAGACTCATAGAAGTTTATTAATGTTACTTATTCTTTACAAAGAACATGTTTCATGTTATTAAGAGAGAATACTTAAAGTTATATGGCATTATACATTTGTCTTTGGTGATGAAGAGAGACAATGTATTTCCCCAGAAGAAATATATCAAAGAAACTTTTTTAAGAAGCCACAAAATAGACAAAGTAGGCAATTATATGGTAGACAGAAAATAATGAGAAAAATGAGAAATAAATATGAGCTAACTGTAATTATCTCCACTGTCATTTATGAACTCAAAGTAAAACTTTCAAAATAAATGCTTGTGCCTTTAACAAATAGATGTGTTCACTTAAGCATATGCACCTTGCTAGGAGTACTCTTTACTTTGGGGGAAAATACAGTCAAACTTAGAAAATGTTTCTCCAATTATCAAGGTGTCTTATCTAGAGTATTATGTAGAATAATGTTTGGTTATTCTTTTTTTGTTGTCAAAGAATGTTTTAGATTAAAATCTTCATATCAATAAATAAGTAGATTGCATTTGTTAACATCTTTGTTCTAAACCAAGTAACAAATCTATAAAATTTCTAATAATACTGAAAACATTTTTTGACCAAAAAGAAGAAAGGATATGTAAAAAGAAATGGAAACCAGAATAATTCACATGAGGGAACTACTAATTTAGGATCTTTGGGGGTTTTTTTTTGTTTTTGTTTTAGTCTGTTAACTAAAGAGTGTTAAGAAGTATTACGTATGACAGTTCATAAAATCATTATGTTTGAGATACTAGAATTTCAAGTGTCACTAATTAAAATAATTCCATTTCATTTAACTATTTACAGTTTTCTTATAAATAACATCACAAACTGCTAGTCCTTGAAGAATCTTGCATTCTTTGTTGCTGTAAGTTGTGAGACACAGGTAAAAACACCAGAAAAAGTCACATATACATACAGGGAAGCAAAATTATATATTTTTTAAAGTACAAAGTACCTGTTTTGTAGAGAAGGAATTGAGAGAATAGAACCCCAAAATAATTAAATGTACTTTTTAACATTTTGCTATCACCAACATTAATTTCTAAATTCTGATCTTTTTTATTAACATATCATTGATATGCAACCTTATGAAGGTTTCACATGAACACTGAATTCTGATCTTTTTTGACATTTAATAATAACTATTACTTATTGATAGGTTACTATATGCTGGGCAATAAAATAAATGATAATAATCTTATTTGATCTTCCCACCAACCCTGTAAAATATATTGTGAGTGTTTTACCCAACATCTATTTATGTCATTGATTAGAATACCTATAAGTTTCTCAGGTCCCATTGGATTAGTGGAACAAATTCAGTGTCCATTCACATTCAAAACATATCATTTGTTCCTGAAGACTAACTTTATCATGCAATGTACCAGTGGGCTTTTCCAATATCCCTAATGCAGAACTGAGAAAAGTGCATAATCTTTTCTACATATATATCCATACCCCTACCACCTCCTCTGCTTTGACACATCCTTGCTCCTCGGCTCCTACCCTCCCCTCCTTGTCCACTTCTCTTCTTTCTCCCAGCCTTGATGTCTCTTTTGTTTACTTTCCCAGTGTGAGGGTCACATATCTTGCTTATCAGTATACAAAACACATCTGAGCACATTCAACTTAATTACAATTATAATGACTGCTTCTGCGAAGTTCAGGGTCTAGGCCTGTCCTCTACATGAATTGCCAGTAAGCTCACCCAACCCCCCAAACTGGTTCCTCTCCTCTCCTAGTTTTACACATCTCAGCAAATGGAGGGATGGAATTGAGCAATCATCCACCCTGCTATTCAGACCATTAACTTAGAAACCATCCTTGAATCCTCTTTTTCCCTCTCCACAGCACCCAGCCATTACTCTGCCTCCAAATCTTTACTCCCAAATATATCCTGAATCTACATCTCCCTCTTTGTCACTTCTAAGAGACTTGCCTAAATGATCTTGATCTCTTATCTAGACCCTACTAACATTCTAAAGGTCTCCCTACTTCCCCTCTTGCCACTTTTTGCTCCAGATATCACCTGGCATTGAGATGATCTAAAAATGTAAATTATTTTATCTCACTTTTCTGCTTAAAATTATCCAGTGGCTTCTTAATGCATTTAGAATAAAACCCAAATTACATATCCTGGCCTAAAAGGCCCATATGAACCACACCTATTTTTATCTCCAATCTCATCTGCTCACCTTCCATCCTATTTTCTGGTATTTTCTTAATAGTTGTTTTTTGCTTGTTTGCTTATGCTAATACGTGTATGAGCTTTATGATTTGTGTACCATCTAATGAACCAGACCCATATATATCTATTACAGAGGGGGAAGCCACTTTGGACAGCTGACCTATTAAAAGCCTAGGGAAAACTCATACATCTATGGTCAATTGATTTTGGACAAAGGTGTCAAGACCATTCAACAGGGAAAGAGTAATCTTTTCAACAAATGGTGCTGAGACAACTGGATACATACATTGAAAAGAATGAATCTGGACCCCTACTTCACACTATATACAAAAATTAACTCAAAATGTATCAAAGGCCTAAATGTAAGAGATTAACTATAATCTCCTAGAAGGAAACGTATTCATGACCTTTGATCATATAACAATTTCTTAAATATGACATAAAAAAACACAAGAAAAAATAGGTAATTGGACTTCATCAAAGCTAAAAATTTCTACATGTCAGGACAATACCAGGAAAGTGAAAAGACAACTCACTGAATGGGAGAAAATATTTGCAAATCATGTATCTAGTAAGAACATATAAATAACTCTGACAATTCAACAGTAAAAAACAAATAACCCAATTAAAAAAATGAGACCCTGGTAAAGGTAACTATGTAGGTAAATATAAAAAACAATGTGAATGTATATTTTGTTTCTAATTTTTTATGTCTCCTGACTTAAAAGACAGCTGCATGAAGCAATAGTTATAAATCTGTGTTGATGCTCATACAATATATTTTGTATCACATTAATAGCACAAAGGAGCAGGAAGGGAATGGAGCTCATAGGAGCAAAGTTCTTGTATACTATTGAAATTAAGTTGATACTAATGTAAACTAGATTATTATAAATTAAGATGCTACTTACAGTACTAGATAAGATCTCTCCTGTCTTTTATCACTTTTCCCTTCCTCTTATCCCAGCCTTGGAGAGGCCAGAAACCATGTCTAGCTGAGTAGGGAGCAAAAAGGGAAAGATAGAGGAGAGAAACAGAAGTCACTCAGGATCACCTTTCCCATAGCAATCTACCACTTGGGGGAAAGGAGGAATTTTAGTTTAAATGAAATTCATTTCAATGCATTTATTTATTCTATCACACATATGCATTGTTAAATATTATGGCTTTTTTGCATATTTTTAAGCTCTATGTAACTGCTCCATTGAACAAGCAGAAATGCATGAAATAGAATTGGACATGTCAATAAAGTTATTTTTTGTTTGTAAGTCTATGCAGTCCTGAACCCTCAGCATCTAACAGCGTCAAGCACATTGCAAAGTGGTTTGGGAGACGCCTCTGGAGGCAAACTGCTCAGTCTGAATCACAGCCCTACCACACACTAGCCTGTGACTGGGATTCGTTTCCTCATTTGTAATACAGGGAATAATAATACTGCCTACCACTTAAGATTGCTCTGAAGGTGGAATAAGATGGATAATCCATACGAACTTCTTAGCATAATGCTTGGAACATAGCAAACACAAAATAAGTGCTAGTTATTATCAAGATTGTTGAATAAAGAATTGCATCTGAAAACTTTCTCTGGGTATGTTCATGCCACAAGTACTCTGGGATCCAAGTAAGGTTAGCATCAAAAGGCCTTTCTTTTTCTCTCTGGTCTAGCAAACCAGGGGAAGAGACTATTAATTAGCTGGAAGGCAGACAGTGGTTTGCAGCACTCATGCAGGATCTGAGGCTACAGCGTTTCAAGCCTGTGATCGTCCTTTTCCCAATCAGTATGTTTCTCTCTGTCTGCCTTTTTGTGTCTGGTTTTCTTTTTGAGAGTGCCTTGCTCTTTTTCTAGTATTTGCCTTAAATCTATTTTTTTCCTTTAAAATTATGAAATACTACCAACACAGAAAATAACAGACAATAAAAAATCACCAGGGCACCTTGACCAAGATTTATCAAATACTACAGTTTAACCTTTGCTTCGAATTTATATTTAAAAAAAAAGACATGGTTGAATCCCCCTATGTTATTACATTCCCTCCTCCAAAGGTAACCACTACCCTGAATTTTACCTTTATTCTCATGGATGTTTATACTTGGCATTTCAAGATACAGAATTATTTTGCAATTAAAAAAATTATATAAATGTATATTGTGTACATCTATACATATTCTGTATTTGTTACTTTGTAATTAGCTTTTTTAGGTCAACATTACGTTTTTGAGATGTATACATATTGATTTATGAAGCTCTAGTTCATCCATTTTAACTGTTATATGAATATAACAACATTTGTCTATTTATCCTTTTGTTGATAGCCATGTAAGTCTTACCTCCCCCTTTTTTCAACTGTTACAATGCTGCAGTAAACATGGTTCTCTACATCTTCTTGTACACAAGCACAAGAGATTATTGGACTCCCTGGACCATACATTAAATAACAAGAGTCACGTGTTTGTATCTGGCAGTGGAATTATTATGACCATTTTCAACTATTCTAGCTTTTCCCAAGTTGCTGTCCAAAGTGGTTGCACCAATTTACCCTTCATCATTGGTATATGGAAATCTATGTTTCTCTACTTCATTGCTAGCACTTCATGTGGTCAGACACTACAAGTTCTGCTTATCTGATGAGCATGAAAGGGTATCTCATTATATTCATTTGCATTTCCCTGATCATTAGTATTAAGCATATAGACTTACTAGGTTTAAACATGTAGGTTTACTGTTGCTGTGTTTCCATACAATAAGTTCATAGGTAATGTCTGGCTGGTGAGATAAATATAATAATGCCCCTTAAAATTTGGATTTAGCTTGCTTTGTCTTTCTCTTTTCGTTTTTCTTTTTTTTGTCTTATGTTTCTTTCTCTCCCTTTCTCTCCCATCATTGCTAGCATATTGGCTTTTATCCTCATATAATTGCACATGGTTGGGAGATGGTTACTCTACCTCCAGCTTCAAATCTGGGCTCTAGAGCGGCTGGGTGAAGAACTGCAAGCATGGATCAGGAAGGCAGAAACGTTCTCAAGTCCCCAGCAGATTATTACTTATATCTCAGCCAAATCTTAGTTACATCATATAGGTGTTAGAATATGTCTCCCCAAAATATGCACTTAAGCATATTGATTTTTTTGATTTAAAGATACTTGAGAAACAGCCAGTGCTAGAAGGACCAGAGATAGGGAATTTAGGGCCAAGAAGGCTGTATTAAAAACCTTATTACTTCTTCATCATTTCACCATTCTGAGCCCAAACCCCTTTGTCTGTCAGATCTTCACAAATTTATTGTTTATTTGTCTAAAAGGTAGAAAAGCTTCCTGCTCCAGTCATTTCTTTGAGTCTTGTAACTTTATGGGACTCATGTAGGTAGGTACATAATTAAATTTGTTTTTCTTGTAACAGTCTGTCTTTTGATTACAGGAATTCTCAGCCAAGAACCTAGAAGAGGAAAGGGAAATTTTTTTTCCTCCTCTACTGTGGCCACCCTTAGCATCAGGGAAGGCCAGAAATAGCTTTATGGCCTCTGGGGTACAGCAGGCAAGAGAGAAGGGGACTAGAAATTGAGACTGGGTCAGCCCACCTTTGACTGCTACCTCACATCTCCCTGCACACACCCTTCTTTCCCTTCCATGGAGCATATCTGCACCGTCTAAGGAAACAACCCCAAAGTCTCACCCAGGGACCCTGTCCATCTTGATATCCGGGGTCTCTGGAGGAGTACCACCCTTCCCATCAGGTGAACTTGGCTTCTCCTAGTCCTGCAACCCGTAAGCTGAAAGGTCAATTGCTAGTGTCCAGGACCCATAATGCAGAATGGTGAGGAAGGCCAGGATAACTGCAATAAAACTCCCACTCAGAGAAAGGGGAGAATGGGAAATTACAGCAGTTGCTGATCTTTAGAAATGATCAAATCCTGCTAGACATTTACTACATCCTACTGGACAGTAACAGTGAGGACCCCCTGCCCTTGTAGAGAACAAAGTTCCTTGAAGAGCCCATCTGGCAGCTTCAGTCTTCTTTCTGGGATAAACCTGTGCCCACTACCCTTCCGTCACTGGAGATTATGCCATTCTCTTATGGATGGTACTATTTAGGGGCCCAGAAATTAGTTTAGGATTCAGTAGCCACAGACTGTTACCACACTTTGTTTTTTATTTATTTTATCTTGTTTTTAATCAACACAGTTCTCTCTTAAACCTAGTAGTTTTTTAGGTTATCTGTTTCCAATTAATTATTTGTGCAAGTAACCATAGACAAGATTTTTTTAGAGATGGTCTTCGAGCTGGGAATTTTTGGCTCTTAGGCTGGCTTCACTGTTCTGCCAATCCCCCACTCTCAGAATTTAAGGGCTCCAGCCTTGAGGTAATTCTTAAGAATAGGCAGGAAGAAAACCCCCTTAGCCCCATCTTCTTCCGTTGGCATTCCTTCTTTGTCAAGTGAAGAATTCTTACCGTGGAGGTACTGGATGAAGTTGTGCACACATTTTGGCTAGCTTGAATTTGTTCCTCTTTTAGGGATCTTTGCTCAATGTGGCAAGACTATGGCTTCCCAGCAGGCTCAGAGGAAAAGCCAGTCTTTGCAGTGGTCCCAAGGGCCTTATGTGCTCTCACTGCCCTACCTCAGCACATACCCCTCTGCGCCCCTTTTCACTACCCTCCTCCTTTTGTCTCCCATTCTGCCAACCCTCCAGAGGTGCTCCTGCTGCTCCTGCCATGTGCATGGTGTCATCAAGGTAGCTTTGTGGCTCCTCTTTCACTTCTTTCAAGTCCTTGTTTACCTGCCACATTATCACAGGAGCCTTTCTGACCACCTCAGATAAAAGCAACATCCATCCTTGAAACTCCCTATCTCCATTTCACTGCTGATTTTTTCCAACCCTTCATAGATTATATATTGTATATTTATTTATTTTGTTTGTTTCAGGCAAATTGTGCTCAGAGACTTAGATTGTCTTTGCCAATCATTTATTTAACACAGGTTCATGACAGGAATTATAGTTTATAATAATAATATTTTGCAAACCAATAGCATAGAGGATAATGTCTTTGTAAGTCAATAAAGAAATAACATACTCCAAATGATGATAGATTAATATAGCACTATTACTTCAGGCAAAGGGGAGGTGAAAGAAAGGAAGTCCAGATTTAGTTGAGGAGCACCTTTCTATGAGTTAGTTTTCGGTAGAGTCAGTTCTTCCAACTAGAAGCTGGGTATTGGCTGCTGGCTTAGGTCGCTCACTGCTGGGGCACAGCAGCACCAGTGTTGGCAGGTAAGGTGGGTGCTCTGAAGGCTATTGCTCCAGGAACCAATGTAGGAATATATTAGACCACTGCCTCTGAGGAGTAGCCTCACCAAGGCAGGAACAAATGTCCCTTCTCTTTTTGAGACCATTGAACAGCTTAGCACTCGCGGCCAAGAGTAGCCTGGCCATGGCAGGAGCAAGTATCTCAAGATCTTTGGAGAGCTATTTAGGTCAGCTAAGAGTAGCCTTGCCCAGGCTGAACACTCTTGAATTGCTAGTCACACCTCTTGGTTTTTAAAGTTCACAAGTCCATCATAGGATGCGCACCACTGCCATTTACTATGGCATCAATGACATAATGGTCCTCTCCACTCCAGGTGCCAGAATCTATAAGAAAGTCCTAATATTCAACTTCATCAAAATGGGTTATTCAAAATTAGTTCAATCTGTGAACAACTTTGTCCAAAACAAGCTTTCAAAACACAGATTTCAAATGATAACAAGTTAGTACACCACAGTTTATTATGTTTCCCCACTAGACTAGAAGCTCCATGAAGGCAGGGACTTTTTTCAGTTTTACTCACCCCTGTATCTCATGTTTCTACAACAATGACCAGCATGTAATAGTTGTAGCACATGATAGAAACTCAAATATTATCTTAAAAAAACCACCCTGCATATGTTAACATTCAAAAATGTCCTTATAATTCAACAACAGATGAAAGTCCTGGTAAGCATGTGGTATATATTCCAAGGTAAAACAGGTGACATTCTGCCCAAATATTTCATCACTGCACATCAGATTTCACCAGGTTTCCAATGATTATTGATTGGTACCTTCTGGCCTACTTCCTCTTAGCTTATTCCACAATTTATATTCTTATTTCTTTTCCTTTTTTTTTTTAGTTTCTCGTTCAAAATCAGTTAGGAAGGAATGTTTTTAGTTGCAAAGAAACCAACAATATCGATGTGTTAAATAAGTGGAGGATTGTCTCAAACCACAAGAAGTTTGGAGATAGGTAGGTAGTCCAGCTCGGGCCCAGTGGATTCTCTGAGTGCAGGCTTCTTCCATCTTCCCACACTTAGTGTTTAGGCCTGTGCCCCATGTTGGCTGCCATTAGACACAATATGTAGCTGTGGCATCTCCATGCTTTAGACCCACATTATAAACAGGAGGAAGGAAGAAAAGGTATAATTAATGAAGAACTTTTCCAGAAATCCTCAGTATTTTCATTTTTGTCTCCATGGCCAGAACTGTGTCACATGGGCCCTTCATTAGGCAAGGAAATCTGAGAAAGTGAACAAGGGAACACTGTTACCAAGAATGAAATCTGGAGTCTGTTAATAAGGAATAAGAGGAGGGTGGTTATTAGGTAAACAACAGAAAACTCTGACAGTGTTTCTTTCCTCTGTGAATTGCTATTTATACATTTTGCCTATTTTTATTGGGTTACTTATGATCATTTTATTTATTTTTATGAGGCTGTTGTCTAACTGCAATGTTAATTCTTTGTTGATTTTATGCATAACAAATAGTTTCTATGATTCTTTCACTCATTCTTTCTTTTTTTTTTAAATTATGGTAAAAAACAAAACTTAACCATCTTAACTATTTTTAAGGTTATAGTTCAGTGGCATTAAGTATATTCACATTGTTGTGCTACCATCACCACCATCCATCCACAGAGCTCTTTTAATCTTGCAGAAGTGAAACTTAGTACCTATTAAACAGTAACTCTCCATTCATTCATTCATTTGTTCATTCTTATATTCAGTCATTGAAGTTAGAAAGTTGTTAGTTACTACAGCATAGGATAGCCTATCCTGACTAATAGAGGTGGAAAGAATAAAAACAAAGAGACCACTTAGAGAGCTATTTTAATAAAGTTTGGATGATAGCTCAAAGAAGCTAGAATGATAGAATTTATGATAAATTCTGATTTCCTCATAGATTGGCTGTGGGGTTCTTGAGTAAAAAAAGAGTTGAAACTCTTAGTTGCCCAATCCAAGATCCGTTCTCCTCTGTCTTTTGAGTAACAAAGTCCCAAATTTTCAGTAGGCATATCACTGTCCAAAATAAAAGATGGCAATTTTTCAGCATTCCTTGCACTAGTTAAGGCTGTGTGATTAAGGCCAATGAAATATAAGTCAAAGTGTTTTGTGGAATTTCTAGTTCTTTAAATGGAGAAGAACATGACCTCTATCCTTCTCTTATCCTAATTCCTAAAACTTAAGCAGTCATCTTAGACAAAGGTGCCATGCATGAAAGTGGCAAACACCAAGAGAGAAGCAGCTAATCCCCAGTGGCTCTGTAGAACTATCAGGTGAGTGAAAAATAAACCTCAATGTTCTTTAAACCACTGTGATTTTGGGATTTTCTGTGATATCCAGAAAAACCCAACTCTAACTGGTAGAGAAGGATATTTTTTTAGAAAATTAACAGTTCAGTGTTGGACTTAAGTGTAAGATGCCCATTGGACATTCAAAAAGAAATCAAATTGTCATCTGTAAATGGAGTAGAGATATAACATCAGGTGGCATGAGAGTTTAGAAGGTACTTAAAGGTATGGGACTGGATGGAACTACTGGGGATAAGAAGCAGATACAGAAGCTTTCAATTTTAATATAGTTGAATTTTTAAATATTTTTCACATAACTTTAATCTTGAAATCTTGTACAAGAACTCTTTTTATAATCTGTGATCATAAAGATATTCTGTATTTACCTATAGCATTTTCAAGTTTTATTTTTTACATTTTTAATCCAGCTGAAATGTATTTTTGTATATAAGGAAAGTATCTAATTTTATTTTTATTTATATGGATAACCAGTTATTGCAGCAGCAATAATTGAATAGTTTATACTTTCTCTGCACATTTCACATAAACCTGTCATATGTCAAATTTTTATACATGTGTGGGCATGTTTCTATTCTGTTCTATTAGTTCATTTGTCCATCTTTGCATTTATCTCACAGCATCTTAATTATTATTGTTATAATAAGTCTTGATACTGGTAATATCAGAATGTCTGTTTTGTTCTTAACAAGTTTTTTAGTTATTCCCGCCCCTTTGCTCTTCCACATTAATCTGAATAAACAAAGGAATGCTCTTAGTATTTTGATTGGAATAGCTTTGAGATTTGTAGATTAATTGCAAACAATTAACATTTCTAATATTGATTCTTCTAATTCTTCAGATTCACGAAAATATATCTCTTCATTTATTCAGGTTAATTTCAATATCTTAAATAAATTGCTTACTACTAATGCTAGGGATGGTATTGATTTATATCTTATAACCAGCAGTATTGCTGAACTTTTGTTTTTACTAGTGATTTGCTGATTTTCTTGTATTTTTAGGCCAACATTGGTTTGTTTGCAATGAATTTGTTTCTTTCCAACTCCTATACCTTTCATTTCTTTTCCTTGCCTTATTGCATTGGCTAAGAATTCCAATACACTGTTGAAGAGGCGTGACAATAAAAGGCTTCCTTTTATTCTTCCTGACTTTGATGAGAATATTTCTAAATATTCAACATTGAGAAGTTTATTGTGGATTTTTGACTGATTCCTATTACCTGTCAAAAAGTAAATGTTGCCTTCTATTATCAGTTTTTCCTCTTTAGTCTATTAATGTGTTACAGTAATATGAATGAATTTTCAAGAATTGAACCATCAATTTATTCCTAGGATAGAGCCTATTTTGTGATTTTTATCAATGTGCAAATGAATTTAATTTGCTAATATCATACTTAGGACTTTTACAAATATGTATATAAGTTACATTAGCCTGTATTTTTCTTGTGCTGTCTTTGTCTTTTTTTTATATCAAGGTCATAGTTGCCTAATACAGTTAATTTCTTGTTTCCTGTTTTCTTTTTTTAATTCTCTGAAGCAATTTGTATAAGATCGGGATTCTCTGATGATTAGGTAAAGTTCTCCTGTAAGACTTTCTGTGCTTGGTGTCTGTTGATAGGCAGTAATTTTATGTAGCTTCTTGAGTCAATTTTCTTATTTTTCTTTTTAAAAATATATTTATAAATAAAATTTCTCACATATATTGACAAAAATGTTATAGAATTATCTTATAATTAACAGATTTTGTCCTTTTCACTCCTAATATTGTTTGTCCCACCCATCATTTATTTTGGTTTTCTACTTTTAACTGGAAGTTATTTTCCTTTATTAGTTGTTTATTTAAGAACAAGTATTTGATCTTATTTTTTTCCTTTATTTATTTCTGCACTTATCTTCATTATTTTCTTCCCTCTCCTAGATTTACTATTTATTCTTTTATTAGAGTCTTGACATGAACATTCAGCAAATTAAAATTTTTTCTTTTTATCCTTTAAATAAATGTTAAAAATATATCTCTATATACTGTTTTACAAGTTTTAATATATAGTATTTTCAAAATCAAAATCCAGGTTTATGTGTTCTATAAAACATAACACCTAAAACAAAAGCACAAGATACAGTATTTTCATAGTCATTTGATTCTAAATACTTCAGAAGTTATTTTGTAATTTCCTTTCTAACTCGAGTTATTTAGGAAATCATTTTAAAGTTTTCAAAGCAGAGATTTTTTAAGTTTCTTTTTGGTTGATTTTTAATTCATTTGCTTTGTATTAAGAAAGACTGGTCTATAAGACTTTTTTAAGACTTCCTCTGTGACCAAGTATGCAACCAATTTTTAAAAGTGTACCATTAATACTTTGCTCTATATTTGGGGAGGTTATTATTGATCTTTGTTTGACAAAGTCTGCTATTTTTGAACATTCTAGATTCTTTCTAATTTTGCCTGCTTTATTTCTGATAGAAGTTAAAAATTTCCAACTAAGATTGTTGATTTGTCAGTTTTCCTAATAATTGTTATCAAATTTTGCTTTGTATATTTTGAGAGGTTTATAGTGAGGGCAAGTTCATAATTAGTGAATGTAAGTGGATTTTTTCTATTATGGAGGTCACTTTTTATCCCCATTAAGATTTTTGACTTAAATTCTATTATATATGACATTTCCCATATATCTTTATTCATTCATTTTGCTTTTCTTGTGCTTTTGTTTTAGGTGTTATATTTTATAGAACAAAATAAACCTGGATTTTGATTTTGTCTCCAATCTTAAGATTTCTATCATTTAATAGGTACATATATTCTATTTACTTTTACTTTAATAATCTTTATGGTGGAGTTATTTCTACCAGTTATTTTGGTTCTTTTTCTGTTTACACTGCCACTTTTATTCTTTTCTTTCAGATTGATAAAATTTGCTGTATTGTTTCTTTTACCTTCATTGTTTTGGAAATTACAGACTGTATTTTCATTCTTTGAGTGAATTTAAAATTTCTTGTGAGTTTTTTATTATTACTGTTATTATTCTTATTTTCATGGTGGTAAAATACACATTATATGTATTCACATTGTCATACAGCCAATCTGTAGAACTCTTTCATTTTTCAAAACTGGTGCTCAACATTACTAGTCATCACGGTAAAAATCAAATCAAAACCACAATAAAATACCACTTCACACTTATTAGGATAGCTACTGATGTTGAATATCCTTTCATATGCTTTTTGGCATTTTCATATGTTCTTTGGAGAAATGTCTATTCAAGTCTTTTGCCCATTTTTTAATCACATCTTTTGGGGTATTTTGTTGTTGAGGTATAAGCATTCTTTATATATTCTGGATATTAACCCCTTATTAGATATATTCGTAAATATATTCTCACATTCTGTGGTTGACCTTTTACTCTGTTGCTTGTGTACTTTGATGTACAGAAGTTTCTGGTTTTGATATAATCCAGTTTATCTATTTTTACTTTTGTTGCCTGTGCTTTTGGTGTCATTTCCAAGGAATCACTGTTAAATTCAATATCAAGAAGCTTTTCTACTATGTTTTCTTCTAAGAGTTTTATAGCTTTAGCTGTATGTTTAGCTCTTTAATCCATTTTGAGTTAATTTTTTTATATGGTGTAAAGTAAGGGTCCAAACTGACCCTTTTGCATGTGGATATCATTTTTCCTACTCCATTTGTTGTAAAAACTGTCCTTTCTCCATTGAATGGTCTTGGCACCTTTGTTCAGAATTATTTGGCTATATATGTGAGGAATTATTTTGGGGCTCTCTTTTCTATTGTGTTGGTCTATATGTCTGTCTTTATGTCACACTGTTAAACATACATAGTTAATATATATATCATTTTAACAATGTCAAAAGTTATTTGGTATTTCTGTCCTCTCAAAACAATGTGACTCTTTCATACTTTATAAAATATCCTCCTCCATCTTTTAGTTTTTGAATAACTTTAAGTTATCTTTTCTGAACATACAAAAAAATGAGTTTTTTTTAAACTACCATTAGTAGTGATTTAAATTTGACTTTTTAAAAATCAGTTTTTATCTATTTCTGGACTTTCCATTATTTATTGATTCTGTGACTTTCCCCAAGACTCCCCCTTCTTTTTTTTTCTTTGGTATCATTAATATACAATTACAAGAGCAACACTGTGGTTACTAAATTCCCCCCATTATCAAGTCCCCACCACATACCCCATTATAGTCACTGTCCATCAGTGTAGTAAGATGCTACAGAGTCACTACTTGTCTTCTCTGTGCTGTACTGCCTTCCCCGTGACCCCCCTACATTATGTGTGCTAATTGTAATGCCCCTTTTTCCCCCTTATGCCTCCCTTCCCACTCACCCTCCTCAGTCCCTTTCTCTTTGGTAACTGTTAGTCCATTCTTGGGTTCTGTGAGTCTGCTGCTGCTTTTGTTCCTTCAGTTTTTTCTTTGTTCTTATGCTCCACAGATGAGTGAAATCATTTGGCACTTGTCTTTCTCTGCCTGCTCTTATTTCTCTGAGCATAATACCCTCTAGCTCCATCCATGTTGTTGCAAATGGTAGGATTTGTTTTCTTCTTATGGCTGAATAATATTCCATTGTGTATATGTACCACATCTTCTTTATCCATTCATCTACTGATGGACACTTAGGCTGCTTCCATTTCTTGGCTATTGTAAATAGTAAGACTCTCCCTTCTTTTTGCTGATGAGTATTTGTACTGATTTTTAAGTTATTATCTTTTAGCTCAAACTCCACTGTTCCCTTCTCTGCTCTGTGATGCTCAGTCTGCAACTTTGCAAACCTTTGTTAGCTGGCTCCCTGTTAGGCTTTGCCAACAAGGGACACTAGAAGTAGACTGGAAACCTGGAGAAAAGAAATGTTACTTTCTCCTTCTTATTTACAGGTTATCCCTACTAGCATTCCCCCAAAATCTTTACACATTCCACTCATCCCTTTGCATCTGAGGTCCAAGAAACAACTTTTTTTTTTAGGGAGATGAAGTTGGTGGGGAGGTTGAGGATTGGCAAATGAAGACCCATAATCTTACTACCCTGATAAAATTATTTTATATGCAAGTACTTTAAAAAATACACCTTGGTGGAGATATAATCTACATACCCTAAAATTCACTCATTTGCAATGAACAATTAAGTGATTTTCATATATTTAGAGTCATACAACTATCTGCACAATCTAATTTTAGAACATTTTCATCACCCCAAAAGAAACCCCATACCCATTATCAGCCTAATATATTCATTTTTCATTTGACATTCCTTTTAACCCTTAACCAGGTACATACATATTTTTATCCAGTTATAATCATGGTGTACCTAACATTTTGTATACTTTTAATGTACTCACTTTACATTACAAAAATTTTTTGTTTCTTTAGTTTAATAATTACTATTTAAATGTTTATGTAATATGTCACAGTGTGGGCTGTGACATATTACATTAACCATGTAATACCATGATTAACCATGATTAATGGGAAGAGTGATTGTTTCCATCTAAGGCAAGTTTCCAGGTTGCTGGCCCAGAAATTGGACTGAAATTTTCTCTTAGGTTCTGTCTTTTGTTTCTAGACAATTTTATTTGGGTGGATAAGCTATCAGATGAAGACAATGCCAGACATTGCAAGCCTTATCAGTATGCCCTCTGGGTTGGCAATCACCCTTGGACAGGCCACATTCACTTGCTGTGGCAGCCTGCTTTACAGCCGTGTGACTTTTTACTGTACAACTCAAGCAGGTGGTGGTCAGGATGGGTCAGACCTGCACAGGCTAAAGAATGTTCACAGGAGAAAGTCTGATCCAAAGGCTTTGTGTTAATTAGTCTTTCTCATCTGGTGGGCATTACGTCCCTTTTCATCATCTTACCCCCTCTATACCAGAGGCAGCTTGGACCCTGAGGATCCTGAGGTGCATTCCTTAGATTTTGTTTTTTGCTGGGAATATTACTCTAAGGTAATACTCCTGAGAGACATAAGCCTGCATATTTTACCAAGTTCTTAAAGCCACAGAAGCTTTTAAGGCTCATTGATTAGCCTTGAAATAAAATCTTGGCAGGACCACTCACTGTCTTTGGCTGCACAATTGCAGGGGCCACCATTCACAAAGGTACAATATGAAAGGCACATCCTGGTGTGCAGGGTGTAACCAGCACCAGTGTCCTTAGCAGCCTGGATCTTGGCCAGAAGATACAGAATAACAATAAGGAGTGGTAAGAAGGGTAGTTGTTAACTTTCTATAGCACTCATCTGCATATATAAGATTAAACTAGAATGTCTCATGGAATCTGTACATAAAATCAGTGAAGTTACTATGGCCCTCCTTCATGCTTTCTCCCCCATCTTTTTTGAGGTATAATTTTTAAATCAAAATTTTATATATTTAAAGTGTACAACTTGATATTTTGACATAAGTATATATTGTGAAGTAATTGCTACAATCAAACTAATTAGCATACCACCTCAAGTAACCATTTTCTTGTTCTGTGTGTGTGTGTGTGTGTGTGTGTGTGTGTGTGTGTGTGTGTGGTGAGGACACTTAAGATCTTCTCTCAAAATTTCAAGTATACAATACAGTATTGTTGACTATAATCACATTAGATCTCCAGAATTTATTCATCTTCTATACTGAAACTTTGTGCCCCTTGACCAACATCTCCCCATTTTCCTCTTCTCCTAGCCCCTAGCAACCACCATCTAGTCTTCGCTTCTGTGAATTTGTCTATTTTAAATTCCACTCTCCTCCATGCTTTTGTATACGCCATTGCTCTGGCTGAGGCATTCTTTTCCTACATCTTCACATGACCCATCTCTACTGTTTCCACCCTCCTAAGCTCTCTAGTTGGGTTGTTGCTCTCCCTGTGGGCTCCATTGCAGTGACACTATCCAGGTATCTGTACCTTAAGGCTTATTGAGTATAAGACAGTTGACTGTTTGCCTGTGTCTCCCCCACAAGCTTTAATCATGTCTTCCTAGCATATTGGAAGTATTCAGCAATATTCACTGGATTACTTTCCCAAGTAAAAGTATAAAGTACTTTCCCAAGTTTATTTATAGAGGGTCCAGGAGTCACATCCTGGCCTTTGGCCTCAAATCCCAAGTTCTTCTATTCTGTCATATTGGAGGTTTCTCTATCCCCAATTAAAGTCCCAACTATCAGGCATTCATGTGATTTAGTTTTGAAGGTGGTATGTAACTTCATGTGACCAATACATTGAACAAGCTAATCTTAGGGGAATGTAATCAGAGAACACATCTTTATTTTTGCCTCCCACTGTTTCTCTTCTGCAGCTGAGATCATCTCTAGATGGAAAGCTTTCTTGACCTGATGCTTCCACTCCACCCCCACCTCCTGCTAACCAAAGTTTCTGGGTTCTCTGAGGTTGACTGGTGAAAAAAGAAGGAAAAACAGAGCTGGAAAGCAGGGCTGGCAGGAAGGCCCTTGCCTCAGGTGCAAAATGTAAATTTTAATTTTTAATGCAATATTTGTAAAAGTCTAATGCAAAATAATCCAGGATAAACAAACTACCAAACAAGCTATCATCTTTTGTTTTATGGCCTTTAGTTATTGTGCAATGGGAACAGTGTTTCTAATCAGCATAGTTCAAGGGCAACTAGGTTATCCTGTCCCTCAATGGGTGTGTTTATGAGGGTTTGCGATGGTGTGAGAACAGATTGGGCAACACAGGACTCCATGTGTAATCATGCTTTTCTAATTGTAGAGTCTTTACTAACTTTTCCACTTAATTCAACATCTGGTAGGCTATTTTGAAAGTATATAAAGGGGCACAGATTTTCCTGTGGCCTCAAGCTCCAGAATGGTTTGGCATCACACTGCAGTCTTGTTTTACTGGTTCACTTGGAAGATGGCTTCCTGAGTCTGGCAGGTGTGTAAAGCTGACTTTTTTTCTCAAGGGACTTTTTTTGGGTTCTTTGGAGGCAGCCTCTGAGAACATTTGGCTGCATTACCTGTGATGTGGGTGAAGTGTTTTCCACAGGTTGGCCTGTTCTCTCTCTGATATTCAGAGGTTTGCTCTACATAGACTCTTGTCTTTTGCTGTCCTGCATTCCTTCTTGTAGTCCTTTGGGCAGGATTTAAAATGGCTCCAGGCTCGTTCTCTACCAAAAAGGCCACAGGTCTTGAAAAATGCTCAAACATCTTTTGCCCTGACACTCCAGGAGCACAGGCCGTCCAGGGCAGCCCCCTCCCCCCTTCATTCCCACTATCTTTATCTCACTTCTGGGTCTAATGCCAGCCCTGCTCTGGTTTTCAAGTTTTCCAGGTGGGAGTCAGGAACCGGTCCGTTGTGTCTTCTTTCCTCACTAGATATAAAGGGAGAAGAACTCACCCTCAGTTCTCCTGTGGGCTTGGGAGAGAGAGTCATAGAAGTTTTCTGCAAGTAAATTTTGCCACACATGATTCTCCTTTTCAACAGTTTTCTCCCTTTATACTCTCAGTGTGGTAAAAGGATTTTAAGAGCCATGCTACCAGTTTTCAGGTATCTACTGAAAACTTCCTTTAGGATGGTCTGTCTTGAAACTCCCTTTGGTTTCAGCTGTCTATAGCCTGGGTGTCTCAGCTGAAAATTCCACTTTACCATTCCTCTACTCCTATAATTATAAGAGGCATTTTATCCAAAGATTTGGACATGTTGAGAGAAAAGGAGTGGTGAATTACGATTCCTCAGCTCTAGCCTTAAGGGTGGGAGTCTGCATTGAAAAAACACACATAATAGTTCAAACAAACCCATGGTGTGCAAATGGTGTGACAATGGAGTCTATCCCTGGAATATCACCTGAAGTGAGTGCTCTTACCCAAGTCATGGCCAGGTTGCTCATTTCAGATAGGATAGTGATTCATCAAACTTTGATTCATCCTATTGAAGATGGCTAAAACTCACAGGTAAAGATGCCAAAGGTGGAAGTAGCTATAGTCTTATTATCAGATCATATGTTATGGGTGAAAGACTTACAGACTTTGGAGAGCTATTTAAGGATTCATTGTTACTATTAATTTTCTCTGGAAATCTAATTCTCTGTATTGTAATGTCAATGTACAGGTCAGCTAATTATCTAAATTAGTAATTCACAGACTCAAAATGAGCAGATCCAGTTAAATGAGGTTTGCCTATGACTCTCTTTATTCTGCAGTATGAATATAATGCCCATCTTTTTAGGTGTTTCTGTGGAAGATTAGTAGCCAAGCTCAGGCCAGTTTGTCTGGTGGCACTCCTTTTAAAATTTAGCTTCTCTGAGAAAACCACTCTTTCCTAGTAAGTGTTTCTCCTTGACTCTACTGTGACTTGACATAGGACAATGCTCCAGGGTAGGAAATTATTTACATTATGTCAGACCAATCTGATATTCATCCATCATGTTAAATATTGTTTCTTCAGAGAAGTTTATGAAGTGTTAAGGTCCCTTAACACAAGGGACCTTACAAGATTGTTGAGGGCAGGGACCCTGTGTATATCTTGCCCTGCTGTGTCTCCAGGACCTAGCACTGTGCTAGCACAAAGTAAGTGCTCAGTAATCATCTGTTCAATGGATGAATTCATTTACTTAATAATATGTGACAGGCCCAGTGTTTGGTACTGGGCTATAGAGAGGAAAGAGGAGGCCCTGCCCTTGTACAGCTGATGGCTCCTTTAGGGGAGACTGGAAATTACCTGGCCATATGAGAGGTACTTGGGTAGAGTATGTTGAAGTTCTGTGGGACACAGAGGAGAGGAATGTAACCTAGACTGGGTGAGGGTGGAGGAAATGTGGGAGTGGCCCAGGGAAAGCATCGTGAAGTGGTGTTGCTTGATTTCAGTGTTTAAGGACAGGTAAAAGCCCCATCAGAGCAGTACAAAAAAAAATAGCACATTCCTAAAGAAAGAGACCTAAGTGTGTGTTTGTATATCATCAGTGCTCTAAGGCAGAGTCCATGAGGTACATTGGGGTGTGTGTGTGTGTGTGTGCGCGTGTGTGTGTGTGTGTGTGTGTGTGAGAGAGAGAGAGAGAGAGAGAGAGAGAGACTGTGGTGAAAAGGCCATCTGATGCTTGTTCACATCCCTTCCAGGGTTCCTCTGAAGACCCATGACCCTATTTCCAAACGATATGTGGGGCTGAAACAGACAGTTTTTCCATCTGCCTGCTCTCTGCCTTGCACCCACTCCCATCCTTCTTCCCCAGATCATTTGTTTGTACGTGATGCTCGGTCTGTACCTGGCTCTTTTTCTTCCCTGCCTGTGTGGGCGTAAGCTCCTCACTTTAATGGCCAAGCAGTACTTAGTGTAAGGACAGCTCTGAGTCAGTCCCAAGATGGCCATCCCAGAACACAGCCTCCTTTCCGTTGCAAATGGTGTTCCCCTGCCCGGAATTGTTTGGTGAACTGTCTTAATTTTCTATTTTTCTTTGCATTGAAAGACACAGTCTTGCTATTCATATAGTTTCCTCTTGGGGAAAAGCAACTAAGGATACCACACTATTAAGGCAATGGAACAATAAGAATGGAACACTAGCTCTGAGAACTGGGTTGCAGTAAAACCAGTACCACTAATAACTTGTATAACCCTAGACAAGTGGTTTTCTTGTGTATAAAACAATAGTTGGACTAGTACTAGATGCTAAGATATTGTCCCACTTGGATTCTTGTCAAGGGGAGAGAAAATATTTGGTCTTACAGGGAAGAAAAAGGGAGCCACGTTAATGAGACTGCAGAAACAGTAGTAATCATCTCTCCCTCCCCCTCTCTCTCTCTCTTTCACACACACCGAATGTTTTGATGGGAACATTTCAATTAAAGGAAATAAGCTTAACAGAAACCCAGCAGTGGGTGTAAGGTTAGCATTCTCCATAAATGTTTTGATAATTGTACAGTTGTAATTAAGTCCTGCCTGAGAAAATTGGTTCTCACGGTGCAACTTGAGAACTTCCTTCATTGCTTATTAAACTCCAAAGCTGAGTAGGTCTCTCTATCCTCCTGGCCACCAAATTAGTTTGCTGTCCGACGGCCCAAAGCACTATGTTACCACTGAGACATAGTATCATCCACCTGATTTCCAGTCAATATGTTGTGGTGATCTGTATTTTTGGAAGATAAAAAAGATACAACAATTTGTTTATATTTAGGTTTTGAAGACTATCTTCTCATCTAAAGAAGAAGTAATTACACTGTTCTCTTCAAGGGGGTAGTGATTCTGAATTTCTAGTATTGTGTGTGCATGCATCTGTGAGTGTGTACCTGTCTCACATAAAGCAACAATTCCAGTTTGGCAACCCCCTAATTGCAGGGATTGCTAAAAAGATTATTATGCATGTTATTGCAGAGAACTCAGCACCCTATAAAGTCATGTGGCAGGAACTAGGGCATTTCTCAATTCACCACACTAACATTGCAATAAACCAACTGATCTCTGTAAACATCATGTCAGGAGGACTACCTAGAGGGTAGATTTATAGGGTCTTCTCAAAAAACTTATTTTTTTTGTTGTAGGAGGGTGAGGAATCACAGTGATTTTGTTAGTTTTTATCTTGTTCTTTGGCTTTTCTCTTTTTATTTATCTCTTTTTCTAACTGGAAAAGTAATACATGCTGAATGTAGAAAGTTTATAAAACACATAAAAGTATAAAGAAGCAGAAATAAAACTGAAATCTCACCTCCCAGTTACAACCACTGTTAACCTTTAGAAATACTCCCTTCCAGTCTTTTTATTCATGAATTTAAAAAACAGTTATGCCTGCTTTTTGCACTGAGTATTACAGGACAGGCATTTTCCTTATTAAAAAAAAAATTATAACTATCACTTCAAATGGCTCCCTGGTGTTTTATTTATGGAATTTACCTAAATATACCTCTATCATTATGTTAAGTAAATGTCAATTTTTCATTGTATAAAAAATGCTGCATCAATTATCTTAATATCAAAATATTTGTGCATACTTTGTATTACTTTTTTAGTATAGTTACTAAAAGTAGAATTCCAGGATCAAGAAGTAGAATGTTTTAAAGCCTCTTTAAACCCACTGTGCAATTGCTGTTCAGAAAATTTTATTGATTTTTATTCCTACTTCAAGTACTCTGTGAAAGGATCCATTTCACCACACTTTCATCAGATGGGGCACTCACATTTTAATACATCTTTGCAAAATTGGTAGGTAGGCAAAATATCATACTTGTGTAGTTTTAATTCTCAGTTATTTGATTTCAGTGAAGATCATTTTACCAAATACTTATCATCCAATTGCATGTGTGTTGTCTATTGATATTCTCTGTCCATTGTCGATTGAGAATTTAGAGTTTTTTTTTTACATATTTGTAGGAGCTCATTTCATCCTTGGTACATGATGTTTTAGTTTTCCCCTTAAATGATTGCTTATATTTCAAACCTACATATATCTTTTTGATGTACCAAAGTTTGATGTACAAAAGTTTAAATGTTTGATGCACTGCAACTTCTCAATCTTTAGTTATCTTTTATTTTTAGACTTGGGAAGGTATCTCCAATCCAGAGATTTAATAAAGTTTTCTTTCCCTTTTATTGGGTATACACATTTTTCTCCCCCATGGGTACAGGATTAGAATTTATTTATTTATTTACTTAATTATTTTTTTGAATTAAAGTATATACAATCATATGATTTCACATAAACAACACTGTGGTTTTAGCATTCACCTATATTATCAAGTCCTCACCCCCCCATTGCAGTCACTGTCTATCTGTGTAGTAGGATGCTATAGAGTCATTACTTGTCTTCTCCGTGCTGTACTGTCTTCCCCATGACCTGCCTATATTGGGATATATACAAACATTTTAAATGCAAACACATACACAGCCCAAAGTCTGAGGATATAGCCATCAGCTTAAAGAAAGCAAAAGTAATGATTCAGAAAGAAGTTAAAGCTGGCCTCCACTGGGAACCAACTGGACTACAAACTTCGGTAAAAGTATTTGGAAGGAACACCTGTGACTGGCTATGTATGAGCTGTTGATCAGGAGGTGGTTGTAAGTGGGAGGAGGTCCTTAGAGAATCCTTCTCCTGACTGGAAAGACAGACTTGCAACCAATCTTGAGGCCTCTTCATGTTTTCCATTCTCTTCTTTTTCTAGAAGAAATCTGTAGCAACTGTGGATTCAAGGAATAATGACTTAAGACCTTTCCTAAGACTGACAGATAACTGGGTTACAGAATGCACAGTTCCTCATTTTCAAAAGGAACTGAGAGAAATGAAAGAGGTAGACCCTGGAGGAAAGCTGAGTGGCACACCCAGGGTCTCTCAATTTCTCCCCATAGTGAACAGCCACAAGTAGGTAAATGTAAAACTTGAGTCTCAAGCACCCAAGGTGAGCTATATGGAGATGTGAAGCCTAAGTGAGAGGGAGTTGAGAGTTTCCCTTCTGAAATAAAATAAGGGCTACTAGAACTAGATAAATTTACAGTTCAGTGTGAAAAAGACAGGTATTTGTCCCTCATAAAATATTGTCTACACTGTGGACCTGCTTATTTTTATCTTACTGTTGTGGATTATTTAAACATCTGTATTGGTTAGCAATTTAGCGGCACATTTATTTTTTAGCTGACCTTACTTATAATGTATGTCCTCCTAATTATTGCTGCTTGGAAAAAGCCTAAGTGACTGGTCTAACAGCTACTAACTGGAGTTCATTCTGTAACCTATCTGAACTGCAAGCATAGTGACTAAGAGGAACTACTGGGCTTGTAAAGAACTAGCTTGGTAAACACAGCCTTATAAAGTGACCACAAATTTCATAAATTGACATTTGTGCCCTGTTTGAGCACATTTGTCAAGAGACCTATGTAACCTGGGCTCTAGTTCTACATCTCCAAGGGATCTTGGGCAAAACACCTGACTCTTGACATTCCAGTTTCATCAGCTGTAATATGGAGGGTTTGAATAAATCTCTAAGGCCGTTCCCAGCTCTAAAGGCAGGATTTTTTAAAATCCTGCAATTGGGAGAAACCAACAAGGATAGCTCTTCTTGCTGTTTTTATTTAACCATATGAAAAAGACTCCATTTTTCAGGAGAGTCATAGGAAGCATCCCAGAATTTTCTAGCTGATTATGAATACTGAAAAGACAAATATTATTCCTTTAAATAACTGCCTAAGCAGTATGACTAGGTTTTCTATGACTTTGAGTTCTTTTAAAAATCCTTTTATTTTTCTTTTTTTCCCAATCTTGGTATAAAAGAAACATCTATCATATTTAATTAAGTTAAAAGATTTTAATAAAGAGTTAAACATTGCAAAGAATAAAACCATACATCTTCAACATATTAGAACACCTTCTACAATAAAATCTTTACTGCTAAAATGACTCGGCCATAACTGAGTTACTACTACCCCCTGGTGGCATAATCACATAATTACAGGAAAAATATCTAAAGAAGTCAGGTTTTTAAGTGAAATAAGATGTGACAAAAATGTGTTATAGTTTTAAACAAGCCCATTAAGTTTATATTGGATAAGGCAATCATTGTATAGATAAAGATTTAGTAGTGACCAGGTCAGTGCCATTGAATCTATGGTCACACAATACTGACTTTTAAATTCATGTATATGTGCCAATGGACAGGAAAAACCCACTTTGTTCAATTGCTCCAATACTATTTATTTATTTATTCTTCACAAAATTGAATTAAACAAGTCATGGGTGTAGACTGTAGAAAAATTAGAAAACTCAAAGAAGCACTTAAAAAGTCACTTACAATTGCATCACCTTAGAGTAAACACTGTTAAGTTTTAGGCATATTTCCAAGATCATACTTTTTTCTACATCTTTTTTAATGGTGGGATAATAATGTTAGCAATAACAGCTAACACTTATATTGTACTTATTTACACCAGGCACAGTTCCAAATGCTTTACATAGGTACCTCATTTAATCTTCATGGCTGCCCTATAAGGAAGGTACTGTTATTATCTTCATGGTACATGCAGGGAACCAAAGCACATATAAAGTAAGTAATTTACCCAATACCACATATATAGTCATTGGTAGAATTGGGATTCAAATCTAGTCTGCCTGAATTTAGAATCAGTTCTTAACTACCACGCTCTTTGTATCCATTATATTGATATATTTTATTTAATAAATTACCCATTATTGGAATTTAGGTTCTTTATAAGTTATGATAAGCAGTGATGTGATGGTTATCTTACTAGCAAAATTTTTGTAAACATATTAACCTTTAGGCTAAATTCCAATAAGTAAAATAAGAGTTAAGTGAATGTGACATTTTGAAAGTTCATTATATAATAGCCTTGTGTCAGAAAGTAAGGAAGGGCTCAAAGAAAGAGGGAATGCTAAAGGTGTACCAATCAGTATTTCCAGGTCTATTCATTAATTTTCAAGTGAAAAGTCATTCATATTGCAAAACGTTCAAACAACAATTCTTACTTGCTACTTTTTGCATATGCTAAGATTCAGCAACAAATTAAATACTTTATAGTTAATTGGAGGTAGCTTCCTCACTATTGAAGATGTGAGTTACAAACAGGGAAAGAGGAAGGCTGACATGAGCCAGCAGTATTGGTTTGGAATTGAAGGACTGGATGTGAATTTATGTTTTTTTTTAACATCTTTAGATAGCTAGACACAAAAATGAATTTTGATATGTGTGTGGTGATGGGGAAGTATATGAAGTATATTTATGCATATGTGTATATATTACTAGCTCTGTCTGTTGGACGGGCCTAAAAGCAACAACACCCAGGAACAATGAACACACTTACCACCAAGAGTGGTTTCTAAGTGCCATTCTTCATTACAAAGAACTACATCTCTGTGGAGAAATGGCTGGTCTCAAGGCTGCAGCTGGGAAAGTGCAAGAGGAGCATGGAATATCTTTGTGTCAGAAAGTAAAGAAGCACACAAAGAAAGGGAGGGCATGTCAGGAGGACATATAAGTCAGCTAAAGGGGCTCCCACTAGCTAAATCTGGGACACACTGAACATCAAAATAAATAATGATAGTAAAGAATCCATGAGTCCACACTTAACGGAATATATGAAAGAAATAATGGATGATTAAATGGGGAAAATGGAAAGTTTTTCCTCGATAATAAAATCCTAACTAATTGATGTAGAAAGAATGATGTTATTAGAAATTTACCATTACAAAAGGAAAAAGTAACAAATTAACTGTGGAGAATATTGACAGATATCATCTTCACTGAGTATTTGAAGTTTAGCATCACCTGTAACAAGCCATCATATGGCTCCTGATATGGAGCACAGAGAAGAACACATTACTTCTTTGACATTGCTACCTGAAATGATAACCTGACTTTAATCATGAAGAATAATGTCCCTCAGTTTAATCACCCAAACTGAGGGACATTATTCAAAATACCCGGACTGTGTTTATCAGAAATATCAAGGTTATCATAAACAAGGAGTGACTGAGGCACTGTTTCTAATAAAAGGAGACCAAAGACACATGGCAACTGAATGAAATTCATTATCTGATTTTTCTTTTACTATAAAAGTCATTATTGGGATAATAGATGAAATTTAAACATGGCTTGTAGATAAGCTAATAGCATTTTATTGATTATCCTGATTTTGGTAATTGCTCTGTGGTTATATACCAGTATGCTTTGCTTTAGGAAACACATGCTGAAGTATTTAGAAATAAAGTGGAATCATGTTTACAACATAACCCTCACTTTTTAAAATACACACACAAGAACACAGGGAGGGAAGGAGGTGAGGAAAAGGCAGAGAGACAGAAAGATAAAATAAATGTGATAATATTAATATTTGGGGAATCTGGGTGGACGTTACTTGTAATAATTCTTCATACTCCTTTTGCAACCTAGTGTAAATCTGAAATTTTGTCAAAATTAAAAGTTAAAATATTAAAACAAAATGCAAAAATGTGTATGCTATAAAGGAAAAGTGATTTATTCTTTCTTCAATCCTATTCCTCAGACTTAATCATAGTGAATTGTTTGGTGGGCAGCTTTCCAAACATTTGCTATGCATATACAAATCTATGTATGTATGTGGCCATATATACATTCCTACACGCAATTTAAAAGTAGGTTTGGGGAGGGATTAAAGATGGTGGCATGAGAGGAGAGACAAAGGCTTCCTCCTAAAACTGGATACAATTAGAAAATTTAATTGGTGCAACCAATCCTGAGAGAGCAACAGGAAAGAGGATGGCATCAGACTGCACACACCTGGAGAAAAGAGCAGACCTCAGCTAACGGGGTAACGTACCAGAGCTGTGGCTCCGTGGGACCCGAGCCCCTCACCCACCCCAGCTCACCGGTGGGAGGAAGACAAACAGAGCAGGGAGGGAGTGGAAGGCTTGGGACTGCTGAATACTTAGCTCCAGAGATCGGCTCTGGGAGCACAAACCTACATTTCATGGTGCTTTCATGAGATTCGCATGACTACTGGGTTGGAGAGTTAATATAGGCAGAGTTCCTGGGGAGACTGTGGCTGCTTGTGGAAAGCAGGGATACATATCTGGCTGCTCTGGGACAAAAACTTATACCTGTGTGCCCGGCCCACTGGCTCAGGCAGTGGAGACAGGCACATCAGCCAGGAGGTGGGGAACAGCTCTTTCCTACCCCCAGGCACCAGTACTGCTCCACTGTGACCCCCCAACATTGCTTCAGGGGGTGAGCAGCTCCAGAATAGAGCTTCTGGACACTAGAGGGCACCATATACAAACATGAAATGCCAAAGGAACCTTGTCCAGAGTAAAATTGTTAATACAACTCCCGAGAAAGATTTAAATGATATGGACCTCGTGACTCTTCCTGAAAGGGAGTTCAAGATAAAAATCATCAACATCCTAATGGAGGTACAGAAAGACATACAAGAACTCAGGAATGAATTCAGGTCAGAGATCCAATCGTTAAAGAACATGATGGAGGGTATTAAAAGCAGGTTGGATATGGTGGAGGAGACAATAAATGAAAAAGAAACTAGAGAAGAGGAATACAAAGAAGCTGAGGCACAGAGAGAAAAAAGGATCTCTAAAAATGAAAGAATATTGAGAGAACTGTGTGACCAATCCAAACAGAACAATATTCGCATTATAGGGATACCAGAAGAAGAAGAGAGAGAGAAAGGGATAGAAAGTGTCTTTGAGGAGGTAGTTGCTGAAAACTTCCCCAATCTGGGGAAGGACATAGTCTGTCAGGTCATGGAGATCCACAGATTCCCCAACACAAGGGACCCAAGGAAGACAACAGCAAGACACATAGTAATTAAAATGGCAATGATCAAGGATAAGGACAGACTGTTAAAAGCAGCCAGAGGCAGAAATAAGATCACATACAAAGGAAAGCCCATCAGACTAACATCAGACTTCTCAGCAGAAACCTTACAGGCCAAAAGGGAGTGGCATGATGTATTAAATGCCATGAAGCAGAAGGGCCTGGAACAAAGAATACTTTATCCAGCAAGACTATCATTTAAATTTGAAGGAGGGATTAAACAATTTCCAGATAAGCAAAAGCTGAGAGTTTACCTTCCACAAACCATCTCTGCAGTCTATTTTGGAGGGACTGCTATAGATGGAAGTGTTCCTAGGGTTGGATAGAGGTAGTAAAACCATGGTAGGGAGGGTGGAGCACCTGATTGCGTGGCAAATGCAAAATTAAACTGACTATCCCCAAAGTCAATCATGGGATAGACAAAAAGTACAGAATTTGATACCTAATATATAAAGAATGAAGGAGGAAGAGAAAGGAGGAGAAATAGAAAAGAACCTTTAGAGTGTGTTTGTAACAGCATATTAAGTGAGTTAAGTTAGACTCTTAGATAGTAAGGAAAGTAATCTGGAACATTTGGTAACCACGAATCTAAAGCCTGAAATGGCAATAAGTACATACCTATCAATAATCACCTAAAATGTAAATGGACTGAATGCACCAATCAAAAGACATAGAGTCACTGAATGGATAAAAAAACAAGACCCATCTATATGCTGCTTACAAGAGACTCACCTCAAACCCAAAGACATGCACAGACTAAAAGTCAAAGGATGGAAAAAGATATTTCATGCAAACGATAGGGAGAAAAAAGCAGGTGTTGCAGTACTAGTATCCTGCCCAAAGCAATATACATTCTTCAACGAAGTGGAACAAATAGTTCAAAAATTCATATGGAAACACCAAAGACCCCGTATAGCCAAAGCAATCCTGAGAAAGAAGAATAAAGTGGCGGGGGTCTCACTCCCCAACTTCAAGCTCTACTACAAAGCCACAGTAATCAAGACAATTTGGTACTGACACAAGAACAGAGCCACAGACCAGTGGAACAGAATAAAGAGTCCAGACATTAACCCAAACATATATGGTCAACTAATATTCAATAAAGGAGCCATGGACATACAATGGGGAAATGACAGTCTCTTCAACAGATGGTGCTGGCAAAACTGGACAGCTACATGTAAGAGAATGAAACTGGATCACTGTCATACACAAAAGTAAATTCAAAATGGATCAAAGACCTGAATGTAAGTCATGAAACCATAAAACTCTTAGAAAAAAACATAGGCAAAAATCTCTTGGACATAAACATTAGTGACTTCTTCATGAACATATCTCCCCAGGTAAGGAAAAGAAAAGCAAAAATGAACAACTGGGACTATATCAAGCTGAAAAGCTTCTGTACAGCAAAGGATACCATCAATAGAACAAAAAGGTACCCTACAGTATGGGAGAATGTATTCATAAATGACAGATCTGATAAAGGCTTGACATCCAAAATATATAAAGAGTTCATGTACCTCAACAAACAAAAAGCAAATAATCCAATTAAAAAATGGGCAGAGGAGCTGAACAGACAGTTCTCCAAAGAAGAAATTCAGAAGGCCATCAGACACATGAAAAGATGCTCCACATCACTAGTTATCAGAGAAATGCAAATTAAAACCACAATGAGATATCACCTCACACCAGTACAGATGGCTACCATCCAAAAGACAAACAACAACAAATGTTGGCGAGGTTGTGGAGAAAGGGGAACCCTCCTACACTGCTGGTGGGAATGTAAATTAGTTCAACCATTGTGGAAAGCAATATGGAGGTTCCTCAAAATGCTCAAAATAGACTTACCATTTGACCCAGGAATTCCACTCCTAGGAATTTACCCTAAGAATGCAGCAGCCCAGTTTGAAAAGACATATGCACCCCTATGTTTATCGCAGCACTATTTACAATAGCCAAGAAATGGAAGCAACCTAAGTGTCCATCAGTAGATGAATGGATAAAGGAGAAGTGGTACATATACACAATGGAATATTATTCAGCCATAAGAAGAAAACAAATGCTACCATTTGCAACAACATGGATGGAGCTAGAGGGTATTATGCTCAGTGAAATAAGCCAAGCAGAGAAAGACAAATACCAAATGATTTCATTCATCTGTGGAGTATAAGAACAAAAGAAAAACTGAAGGAACAAAACAGCAGCAGAATCACAGAACTCAAGAATGGACTAACAGTTACCAAAGGGAAAGAGACTGGGGAGAATGGGAGGGTAGGGAGGGATAAGGGCAGGGAAGAAGAAAGGGGGTATTATGATTAGCATGTATAATGTGGGGGGTGGGGAAAAGGGGAGGGTTTTGCAACACAGAGAAGACAAGTAGTGATTCTACAACATCTTACTATGCTGATGGACAGTGACTGTGTGACTGTAATGGGGTTTGTGGGGGGGACTTGGCGTAGGGGAAAGCCTAGTAAATATAATGTTCTTCATGTAATTGTAGATTAATGATAACAAAATAAAATAAATAAAAGAAAAAATAAGTAGGTTCATACTATAATAGAATATTTGCTACTTGATTTTCTTATTTTTGTATTTAAAAATTGTTTTATTTTGGTATCATTAATCTACAATTACATGAGCAACATTATGGTTACTAGATTGCCCCATCATCAAGTTCCCACCACATACCCCATTACAGTCACTGTCCATCAGCAGAGTAAGATGCTATAGAATCACTACTTCTCTGTGTTGTACAGCCCTCCCCATGGCCCCCCTACATTAAGTGTGCTAATCATATTGCCTCTTTTCCCCCCTTCTCCCTCCCTTCCAACCCATCCTCCCCAGTCCCTCTCCCTTTGGTAACTGTTAGTCCATTCTTGGGTTCTGTGAGTCTGCTGCTGTTTTGTTCCTTCAGTTTTTTTCTTTGTTCTTGTACTCCACAGACGAGTGAAATCATTTGGTACTTGTCTTTTTCCACCTGGCTTATTTCACTTAGCATAATACCCTCTAGCTCCATCCATGCTGTGGCAAATGGTAGCATTTGTTTTCTTCTTATGGCTGAATAATATTCCATTGTGTATATGTACCACTTCTTCTTTATCCATTCATCTAGTGATGGACACTTAGGCTGCTTCCATTTCTTGGCTATTGTAAATAGTGCTGTGATAAACATAGGGGTGCATATGTCTTTTCAAACTGGGCTGCTGCATTCTTAGGGTAAATTCCTAGGAGTGGAATTCCTGGGTCAAATGGTATTTCTATTTTTAGTTTTTTGAGGAACCTCTATACTGCTTTCCACAATGGTTGAACTAATTTACATTCCCACCAGCAGTGTAGGAGGGTTCCCCTTTCTCCACATCCTTGCCAACATTTGTTGTTGTCTTTTGGATGGTAGCCATCCTTACTGGTGTGAGGTGATATCTCATTGTGGTTTTAATTTGCATTTCTCCAATAACTAGCAATGTGGAGCATCTTTTCATGTGCCTGTTGGCCATCTGAATTTCTTCTTTGGAGAAGTGTCTGTTCAGATGCTCTTCCCATTTTTTAATTGGATTATTTGCTTTTTGTTTGTTGAGTTGCGTGAGCTCTTTATATATTTTGGATGTCAACCCTTTATCAGATATTTCATTTATGAATATATTCTCCCATACTATAGGATGTCTTTTTGTTCTATTGATGGTATCCTTTGCTGTACAGAAGCTTTTCAGTTTGATATAGTCCCACTTGTTCATTTTTGCTTTTGTTTCCCTTGCCCAGGGAGATATGTTCATTAAGAAGTTGCTCATTTTATGTCGAAGAGATTTTTGCCTATGTTTTCTTCTGAGAGTTTTATGGTTCCATGACTTACATTCAGGTCTTTGATCCCTTTTGCATTTACTTTTGTGTATGTGGTTAGACAATGATCCAGTTTCATTCTCTTACATGTCCAGTTTTAGTAACACCAGCTGTTGAAGAGGCTGTCATTTCCCCCATTGTATATCCATGCCTCCTTTATTGTATATTAATTGACTGTATATGTTTGGGTTAATATCTGGATCTTTATTCTGTTCCACTGGTGTATGGCTCTGTTCTTTTGCCAGTACCAAATTGTCTTGATTTATGAGGCTTTATAGTAGAGCTTGAAGTTGGAGAGCAAGATCCCTCCCACTTTGTTCTTCCTTCTCAGGATTGCTTTGGCTATTTGGGGTCTTTGGTGTTTCCGTATGAATTTTAAAACTATTTGTACCAGTTCATTGAAGAATGCTGTTGGTATTTTGATAGGGATTGCATTGAATCTGTATATTGCTTTAGGCAGGATGGCCATTTTGACAATATTAATTCTTCCTAGCCAAGAGCATGGGATGAATTTCCATTTGTTAGTGTCCTCTTTAATTTCTCTTAAGAGTGTCTTATAGTTTTCAGGGTATAGGTCTTTCACTTCCTTGGTTAGGTTTATTCCTAGGTATTTTATTCTTTTTGATGAAATTGTAAATATGGAATTGTTTTCCTGATTTCTCTTTCTGCTAGTTCATTATTAGTGTATAGGAAAGCAACAGATTTCTGTGTATTAATTTTGTTTCTTGCCACTTTGCTGAATTCAGATATTAGTCCTAGTAGTTTTGGAGTAGATTCTTTAGGGTTTTTTATGTACAATATCATGACATCTGCAAATAGTGACAGTTTGACTTCTTTTTTACCAATCTGGATTTCTTGTATTTCTTTGTGTTGTCTGATTTCCATGGCTAGGACCTCCAGTACTAGTGGGGAGAGTGGGCATCCCTGTCTTGTTCCCCATCTTAGGTGACAAGCTTTCAGCTTCTTGGTGTTAAGTATGATGTTGGCTGTGGGTTTGTCATATATGGCCTTTATTATGTTGAGGTACTTGCTCTCTATCTCCATTTTGCTGAGAGTTTTTATCATGAATGGATGTTGAATTTTGTAGAATGCTTTTTCAGCATCTATGGAGATGATCATGTGGTTTTTGTCTTTTTTGTTGATGTGGTGGATGATGTTGATGAAATTCAAGTGTTGTACCATCCTTGCATCCCTGAGATGAATCCCACTTGGTCATGGTGTATGATCCTCTTGATGTATTTTTTAATTTGATTTGCTAATATTTTGTTGAGTATTTTTGCATGTATGTTCATCAGGGATATTGGTCTGTAGTTTTCTTTTTTTAGTGGGGTCTTTGCCTGATTTTGGTATTAGTGTGGTGCTGGCTTCATAGAATGAGTTTGGAAGTATTTCTTCCTCTTCTATTTTTTGGAAAACTTTAAGGAGAATGGGTAGTATGTCTTCCATATATGTCTGATAAAATTCAGCGGTGAATCCATCTGGTTGGGGGATTTTGTTCTTGGGTAGTTTTTTGGTTACCGATTCAATATTGTTGCTGTTAATTGGTCTGTTTAGATTTTTCCATTTCTTCCTTGGTCAGTCTTGGAAGGTTGTATTTTTCTAGAAAGTTGTCCATTTCTTCTAGGTTATCCAGCTTGTTAGCATATAGATTTTCATAGTATTCTCTAATAATTCTTTGTATTTCTGTGGGGTCCATCATGATTTTTCCTTTCCCATTATTGATTCTGTTTATGTGCATAAATTCTCTTTTTCTCTTAATAAGTCTAAGGGTTTATCTGTTTTGTTATTTTCTCAAAGTACCAGCTCCAGCTTTTGTTTACTTTTTCTATTGTTTTATTCTTCTCAATTTTATTTATTTCTTCTCTGATCTTTATTATGTTCCTCCTGCTGACTTTGGGCCTTATTTGTTCTTCTTTTTCTAGTTTCAATAATTGTGACTTTAGATTATTCATTTGGGGTTGTTCTTCCTTTTTTAGATAGGCCTGAATTGCTGTATACTTTCCTCTTAGAACTGCCTTCACTGTGTCCCACAGATGTTGGGGCTTTGTGCTGTTGTTGTCATTTGTCTCCATATATTGCTTGATCTCTGTTTTAATTTGGTCATTGATCCATTGATTATTTATGAGCATGTTGTTAAGCCTCCATATATTTGTGAGCTTTTTTGTTTTCTTTGTACAATTTATTTCTAGGTTTATACCTTTGTGATCTGAGAAGTAGGTTGGTAGAATTTCAATCTTTTTGAATTGACTGAGGTTCTTTTTGTGGCCTAGTATGTGGTTTATTCTGGAAAATGTTCCATGTGCACTTGAGAAGAATGTGTATCCTGCTGCTTTTGGCTGTAGAGTTCTGTAGATGTCTGTTAGGTCCAGTTGTTCTAGTGTATTGTTCAGTACGTCTGTGTCCTTGGTTGTTTTCTGTCTGGTTGATCTGTCCTTTGGAGTGAGTGGTGTATTGAAGTCTCCTAGAATGAATGCATTGCATTCTATTTCCTCCTTTAATTCTGTTAGTGTTTGTTTCACATATGTTGGTGCTCCTGTGTTGGGTGCATGTATATTTAGAATGGTTATATCTCTTGTTGGACTGAGCCCTTCATCATTATGTAATGTTCTTCTTTATCTCTTGTCACTTTGTTTTGAAGTCTATTTTGTCTGGTAGAAGCACTAAAACAGCTGCTTTTTTTCCTCCCTTTTTCCATCCCTTCTCTTTTAGTCTGTGTTTGTCTTTGGGTTTGAGGTGAGTCTCTTGTAAGCAGCATATAGATGGGTGCTGCTTTTTTGTCCATTCTATTACTCTATGTCTTTTGATTGGTGCATTCATTTCATTAACATTTAGGGTGATTATCGATAGATATGTACTTATTTGCCATTGCAGGTTTTGGATTCGTGGTTACAAAAGGTTCAAGTGTAGCTGCTTTACTATCTATCTAATTTTAACTCAGTTATCATACTACTATAAACACAGCCTTATGATTCTTTATTTCACTCCCTTCTTATTCTTCCTGTTCCATTCTTTATGTGTTAGGTGTTTTATTCTGTACTCTTTTGTGTTTTCTTTGACTGCTTTTGTGGATAGTTCATTTTACTTTTTCCTTTAGTTAGTATTTGGTTGGTCTACTTTCTTTGCTGTGATTTTATTGTCTCTGGTGACATCTATTTAGCCTTAGGAGTGCTTCAATCCAGAGAAGTCCTTTAAAATATCCTGTAGAGTTGGTTTGTGGGAGGCAAATTCCCTCAACTTTTGCTTGTCTGGAAATTGTTTAATCCCTCCTTCAAATTTAAATGATAATTATACTGGATATAGTATTCTTGGTTCAAGGTCCTTCTGTTTCATTGTATTAAATATGTCATGCCATTCTCTTCTGGCCTGTAAGGTTTCTGTTGAGAAGTCTGATGATAGCCTGATGGGTTTTCCTTTGTAGGTTATCTTTTTTCTCTCTTTGGCTGCCTTTAATACTCTATCCTTGTCTTTGATCTTTACCATTTTAATTATTATATATCTTGGTGTTGTCCTCCTTGAGTCCCTTGTGTTGAGCGATCTGTGGGCTTCCATGATCTGAGAGACTATTTCCTTCCCCATCTTGGGGAAGTTTTCAGTAATTATTTCTTCAAAGACACTTTCTATCCCTTTTTCTCTCTCTTCTTCTTCTGGTAACCCTATAATGCAAACATACTTCTGTTTGGATTGGTCACACAGTTCTCTAAATATTCTTTCATTCCTAGAGATCCCTTTCTCTCTCTCTGCCTCAGCTTCTCTGTATTCCTGTTCTCTGATTTCTATTCCATTAACAGTCTCTTGCACCTCATCCAGTCTGCTCTTAAGACCTTCTATTGATTGTTTCATTACTGTATCTCCCTCCGGAGTTCATCCCTTAGCTCTGCATATTTCTATGCAGGTCCATTAGTATGGTTGTGACTTTTATTTTGCATTCTTTTTCAGGAAGATTGGTTATATCTATCTCACCAGGCCCTCTCTCTGAAATTGTCTGTGATTTTTGACTGGACCAGATCTCCTACCTTTTCATGGTGATAGAAGTGGTCACAGGCAGGTGGAACGTGTGTCAACTGGGAGAACAAAGTCCCTTCCTGCTTGCTGGTCGCCATGCCCTTCTCTGCTGCCTGTGTTGATTACCCACACACAGGGAGCAGTCTCTGGGATAATCTCCGGAGCTGCTGTGGGCGGGGTGGCCCTCAGGATAGCCTAGGGCTCTGCCGGGGGTCGCAGACGCTCTGGGTGTGTTCTCCTGCGTGAACAGCGCCCCTTCATACCTTCCGGACCTTGCTCAGGCTTCCTCTGTGCTGGGAAGTTGCGCTCTGCCGGCAGCCTCTGGAGTGTCCCAGTTAGCTGCGTGCTGGGAGAAGACTCTGTGTAGTTGCTGTGGGCGGAGCTGTTCTCTGGCTGCTCCACAGCTGTGGTGGGTCAGCTGGTTTGCTTGCAGCCCTGGCCGGTGGGGAATGAATGGCAGGCTGCTTATTGCCATTGAGGGGCTTCGGGGCTGCATTACCCCCCAGGGGGTTAGGGTGCCTGAAATTCTTTAAGATTCCCAGCCTGCTGGGCTGAGTGTGCCAGGATGGTTTTGTCCAACTGTTAAGCCCCTGTCCCTTTAAAACATTTAAAAAGCGCCTGTTTTTCTCTTGTTCCAGGGGAGCCAGCTGTGGGGTCCTGCTCACAGTCTCCATCTTGGATTTTACTTCTCCGTTTCTCTAATATCCAGCACACCATGCAATGTGTGTCTGTGCTCCCTGTGCAGATTACTAGGGCTGGTTATTTAGCATTTCTGTGCTTCCACTCCCTCCCCACTCTGATTCTTTTCCTCCTGCCAGTGAGCTGGGGTTGGGGGAGTGCTCGGGTCCCACCGTGTCACGTCTTTGTATCTTACCCTTTTCATGAGATGCTGCATTCTTGCAGATGTAGATGTAGCCTGGCTGTTGTAGTATATCTTCTGGTCTCTCTTTTAGGAATAGTTGTTGTATTTTCAAAAGTATATGTGGTTTTTGGAGGAGTTTTCTGCCACCCTACTCACGCCATCATCTTGAGCCCCTTGCTACTTGATTTTTAAAATGCTATCACTGACATCTTTCCATGTCAACACATATACATATATCTCTTTTAAAAAGTTAGCTGTATAATATTCAGGGTATGGATGTAGTACTTAATAATTTTCTATTAATGAACATGGAGATTATTTCCTATTTTTTCTATAGAATTGTCAATGAAAATTTTTGTGCATTGTACCTGAATTTCTATATTATAGACTGGTAGAACACCTGAATCAAAGGATATTCATATTTAACCTCTTGATAAATACTGCAAGGGCCACCTTAGAAAGCAAAAGTTCACCTAAATAGTATCTCTTTATTACCATTGCCAGAACCATATGTTCAGAATAAATGTGACAATGACTAAGACCAATCTGTGGGCCATTTGGATGAATCTTACGGAGTATGAGCCTCATATAGCTGTGCATTGCTGGCTAGTACAGAGCACTGATCACTGCCCCTGTGTATTCCTACTGACCATCTCGGCTGGGTGTTAGCTTCTGCTGCCTGGCACATGGCTACATACAGTCTTGAAAGAGTCCATTGTTAACCTGAGGCGTTATACCAACTCTGTAAGTTCCCCAAGATTACATGCATGCTTTTTGGTGTGTTTGTTTTAAGAATACAGCCAATAATCATTATGACTCTTGGGTCACTACTTAACTTCTATTTTACTTTGTTTTCTTGCCTTTCACTCAAAACTGATTCAGCAATATCTGAAAGAAAATATTAGAGGTGTCAAGAGAGGCTTAGCATAAATGAATAAATACAGTAACTTCTTTTATTATATTTGCTTCCATCTCCCCTCAAAACTTCTCTGTAAGTTGGCTTTTCCTCAGCAATCGATATATTATTTTGTGGGAGACGGGTGCGGGCAAGGGAAAGGGAGACGAAATAGTTGTCCCAATGAAATGTAGGCTCAGAGATTGTTTCCAGGCTAATAGAAATGTTTCTGAATCATCACTGTAAATTAGCATATCAGAGATACAAGAATGGTTTTGAGTGGGTAGAATGTTACAGTGTGAAAATAGGTTTACTATTGCATGACTCTAAAACAATGGAAGAAAACATCAAATGTAGTTTTCATGTAACATTTATTGAGTCTCTGTTTCAAGTCCTGGGCTGGGTGCTAGGAAAAGCAGGTGAATAAGGCATGTTCTTTGACCTGAATAGCTCACATTCAAGGGGACACAGATATGAGAGTATATAATTATAATATGGTATGAAGACTCTATATAATATTGGTATATATTGGATAGAGATGTAATGTATCAAGGGAGTTCAGAGGAGGGAATGATTAGTTTTGACTCAGGGTATCAGAAAGGTTTCAATGGGGGTGTGAAGGATATGATCTTGGGGCTGGCCTTGAAGAGTGAGTAGGAGTTCACTGTGTTGATGAATTGTAATGAAAGACATTTCTAGGCAGAGACAATAATGGATTGTATGAGTGGCAGAAAGCCTGTGTTTGGGTCCCTGGCCCACCTATGGCCCCTAAAGACGCTGAAGGTTAACACAAATCTAAGCCAGTGTGTTTTTCACTTTCATGTAGGTACAAACCACTTGGGAATCTCATTAACATGCCGATCTTGATTTCAGACGGTCTGGTGTGGGCCTGCAATTCTGAGTTTCTAACAAGCATCTGTGCACCACACTTCGAGTAGAAAGGCTGTAACACTGTAAACTATTGTCTACTTCAGCTGACCTTCTGGTTGGTGCCACCTAAGTGATATGAAGAGCACAAATTTGTCTTTTGGTGTGAGCAAGTTAATAAAAAGTATTAGAAGCCTCTCTTTTTGAGACTCTGGCATTTCAGAAACAAATCCTGCATTGTTCTTAAACCAGCCAGAGGTGGTGGTTCCTAAACCACCATGAGGGTGACTCATCCTGGAGGTCACCTGTTCAGGTGACCAGGGAGCAGGCACTTCAGGAAAAGGAAGGGAAAGGCTCAAGCAAGCCTGGGCAGTTTCCGCGGACCAAGGCAGCAGGGTGATGGTGAAGTCCTGCATCTGAGGGTCTGTGGTGGGAGGTGGAAAAGCAGGCACAAGGGATTTGTACAAGTTTTCAATTGATTGGCACTCCTGCAGAATAAGAACAATTAGACAGCCATAACCCAAATTACCATTTTGAGTTAGTGTGACACTTTCTTAGGCATTTCATTATTAGTCAGAAAATAGCTGTAATTAGTTGGTATGCTGTTTTAAATTTGTAACAATGTTTTTTTCTAAAAAATAACCTTTTCTTTTTGGATCTTACAGGTCTTACTTGTTCTTTGCAGAACATTTGGCAACAAACTATGATTTGGGTGGTCAGAGTTGAGTAGATGATCTGGACTAATACCCTTCATTCCTATATTCCATCGATCACACAGCCACCCTGTCCTCCTGGGGGAGTGGTGCCAGTGAGTGGTTTGGGTGAGTGGTTTGGCAAAGCGGCAAAAAGAATCCTGGAGGGCCTACCTGTTGTGCTTCAAACAGGTTATGATCTCCAAACGAGATTACTGAGCTTTTCTTCACTTTCATCTTCCCTGCTATTTATGCTGATTGTGAAATGCAATGGGAGACTTCATAAGACTAGCAAAGGAGAAGGAAAGATCAAATGATGATTATTTTTCACAAGAACAATAATTCTGGTCATACCTTCCTGTGAAGTTTATAACCTGCACAGGTGGTCTGGGGCAGACCACATGGCTGGAATTTAGCACTCAAAGACTGGGATATCACTGCCTTTGTGTCCTTGAACATGCCCCCACATAGGCCACAGCAGAGACAAGATCACACTAGATCATATTAGTGATAAGCAGTAATTAATGCCAACTACTCACTAAGAATAAAATACTTGGGAAATAAAAGAAAAAAACACTTGTGAGCTTGCTGGAGACACTATAAAATCAGAGGCTGAAGGAAGAGTGGAGATGAGGACATCACAACTCAGAGTTGATTTGAGACATCTTTGATACATTTGCAAGCAGAACCAGGGTTTATTGCTTTCAGTTTTCAAGGGTTCCACCAGAATTCCAAAAGCAGTGATTCCCAAGCCTTAAGAGTGCACATAAGTCACGTGGAAATGCTTGTTGGAAATGCAGATGCCTGGGCTGCAACCAGCCTGCTGACTCAGAGAAGCATCTAGTAATGATTCTGTGGGTGGGCTGAGCCCATCCTCTGAGGGTTATTGTCTTAACAGAGTCACACTGGCTGACAAGTGGCAGTCTTGTGGCACTGGGAAAGAAAGTCACTTCCACTTACGTCCCACTAACTGAAAAGGTTAAAGACAGTAAAGAGTTCCAAAGGAAAGAAAATAAATACAGGAAAGAAAAACCCTAATTTTTACATGCTAGATGTATTTAGGTGGTATATAATCAATTTAGGTATCATATAATAAAAAGGTGGACTATAAATCATATTTACATGTTAATCTTTACTTTCCCTTTGCTTAGATCCTAATGTTATATCCACTTTTTGATTTTTGTGTGGTGCTGACTTTGCACCTTAATTTTATTTTGCAGCTTCACCTAACCTCTCCACCAAGAATTTGACCACCTGTGGATGGAGTAAGTGCAGTAAGCGAGATCATCAAGGGCCACCTGCCTTCTCAGCTGCAGAACCCCTCATTCACCTGGGGCTCCCTTCCCACAGCTGCCTGCATCTATGTGTGGGATCTGCCCTCTGACTGAGGCCCAGGCTCTCCCCACACTCTGCTCCTGCTCCCTGTTCCCTGGCCGACCCATCAAATGTGGCTGGACACCTGGAGCAACCTAGCTCACACCTGCTCTTCAGGACACACCACCTGCCAGGCCAGTTGCCTTGGTGGGGCTGGTCACTGTCTGGCTCCACTCTGGGTTAGCACCACCTACCGACCACGGGGCCCAGAAGTCACTTCCAGTTGGAGCTCCTGCTCTTGCTCAGGCCTGGCAGCCAGCAATTCCTCTGTTCGCTAGCAGAGTAAGTAAAATGCACTTACACGGAAAGACAAAATCAAAAAGCTTTTGTTTCCTGACAGTGGTCTCTCCCGTGACTTAACAATCTCTTTTTCTTCCTACCCTTGTCTTCAAACCACACAATTATGTCTGTCTTCTCCATGACCCATGGGATCATATTCACTTTTCACTTTGTCATCACAAAATCCCCGAACAGTAACCTAGATGCCTTACTGCTTAGAGAATCACATGTGATAGAGCAGAAACCATACCGGTGTGCTAGTCTCCTCCTGAGAAGAGTATTCTCTTGTCTCCTCAGTTCCTGATGACAGGGATTGTCAGAGCTGCCCCTGCCCTCAGGGGCTCCGGCTGCAGTGAGGGCTCAGAGCACCCCTCACCAGGCCTGCTCCTGTGAAATGGAGGCTGACTGAATCCCGGCCAGGCACAGGCAGTGCTCTCCTAGGGTTCCCGCTGATCTGGGTCTTCACGTGGAGTTTTCTGTTTCAGCAAGATCCTGAGACAAGACAGAGTTGAGAACCACAGCTCTAAACTCAGTGTATAAAATGGGAAAAATTGTACTTACCTCATAGGGCTGTTGTAGGAATTAAGTGATATAACAAGTATAGTGCTATGGTAAGTCACTGGACAAACGGTATTTGATATGGTGCCCCTCAGTCTGAGAGAGCTCTATCAGTGCTGCCTCCTCAGGCTATAAAAAGGACACTGGCAACTTGAGGGCCTGTTGGTTCATTCAGGGTATGGCTCTGAGGTTGCCAGGCCATGCTCATCATTATAGCCCTTGCCAGCCAGAGCTCTTATGGTTGTTTGTGGGCCTTTGATGTGCTGTCTGCTGTAACCTTTTGTCATTGTGAGGATTCCATCTGTAACAGTGTGGTGATTGGCGGTACAGGCTTGAAACCAGGTGTCTTGGATTTAAACCTCAGCCTAAATAATTAGAGCTGTGAGATCTTGAGCAAAAGATCTCAGCCTGAGTTTCCTCACCTATAAAATGGGGGTACTTAAAATACAGGGGTTACAAGAGGTAAGGACTACAAAGCACAATTCCCAGTGTGTGGTTAAGTGCTCCAAAATGTGGACATTACTTGGATTCACTGCTTTCACTTCTGGGAAACTCATTCCCGATGTTTCAAATTGCATTGATCTCTTCTAAAGTCCTTATTAAGAATTTATATTTAACTTGTTTGGTGCTTAACACACTGGTCAGTTCTCAAACTCGGTATCTTCAAACTTTTAGATTCAACCGGTGTTGCCTCCAAGACTTTCAATTTCTATTTAGAGTACTGTTTTCATTTGAAACTCAATGGGTCAATTAGTTGTTTGTGGCTCTTTTGGGAAGGTATTCTGTACCAAGCACCAATTTAGATTGTCAGTAAGGAGGAGCTCACGTTTTCTGCAGTAGACACAGAAAGCTCTCCAAAAATGAATCTATTCACTGTCTCAGGAAACACATTTCTTTAAGCAGAATGAAAAAGGTATTATAGCTGATGTTGGTTTGTTCTAGTTCCTACTTTAATATCAACTTACAGTATTGCCAGATCTCCAATTAAGTTAGAACACTGCATTTGGGGACTTTCTTGGCCAGTCCTCACAGTAGTTTCATGATTCCCATTTCGCTGCCTTTGTCAACTAAACATTTTTTCAGTTTTAAGTTCAATATAAATGGTTACTGGTTTTCCACTTATCTCAATATCCAGAGTTTTACTGTTTGTTCTTCTGTTTTAACTAAGTGTTTTTGAGTATATTACTGTTTGTTTTGCTGATTTTATCTCAGTATTTTATTTTAAAGAAATGCTTTCTTTGGAACTTATAAATGAATACTTAAGGACCATAAAGAAAGGGTTGGCAGGTTAAAAGATGTTTCCCTCTATCTATTGCTCATGAAATTTGCTCCTGCCTCTAAATCTCTAAAATGAGGCACTTGGAAGCTTTGAGGGAAATATGTAAGGAAAGAGGGAAAGGGCAAAGAAGATAATTTTTAATTTTAACTTACTCTCTCATGGAAGGTGCTTTACAAATAACAGCATTATATTTATATACTCATATATAGACAGATATATACACACATACATATGCTTTTTAAAAAAATGAGTTTCTGCAACACATGTTTACATAAATAATAAAATGCATGTCCTACTGCTTTCCTCCTGAACCTATTGTGCTGCTTGTAAATGAAGAGCATTTTATATTTTTAGCAAATATTTGTTGTTAACACTGCCTTGGAAAAATCTGTTAGTAAGATGCAGCAATTCTTACTAGTCACACAACTGCATGTAAAAACATTTGATTCATCTTTTACAATTTACATAGTCCTTTTCCTAAATCTTAGTATTTCATTAATCCATTGAAGCATTACTTATTTTAGAGAGGCAGAAAGAGTTCAGAGATGTGACTTAAGGTCACTAAGCCAGTAAACAGAACTAGGTTTTGAATCCATAACCCAGTTTTTCACTATGCCATATTGAAATCAAGGGCAAAATCTGCCATATACACAAAACACCAGAAGAAAAACAAACAGTTTTGGTTTTGATCAGAGAAAGCCAATTAAACAACCTGGCTAGCCAAAACCTGCAGTTAAAAGGTTCTTTCTCCTGATTGCACTCAGTCCTTGTCGTACCCTTCAATCACTGGTGTCCTGAAACGTGTTGCTTTCACAGCACCAAGAACCACCTCTTCCCTCTTACTCTGTACTTTCCATCTGATCCACCATAGTTCAGCACAGGCTGTTTTAAATCACATAGTGTTTACTGTATCAAGTGGGTTTCAGGGTACAACTTACAAATTTTAGCTTTAGTTTCTGATTTCCAGTGTGGAGCAGTGGCACACTAATCTACTGAATTGTCTACAGACTTCCCTATTACTCACTGCTAAGGCTTCTTGCAGGCTCAGGAGTCATCAAACCAACACACAGATTGTTTACTTCTTTTCTGACTCAGTTCAGCTGTAGATATCTAATGCAGTTTCTCTTACATTCAGGCTGTCTCCAAAAGTTGGAAATGGCGTTAATTCAGAACATCCACTGTGATGTTCTACACTGAGTTCAGGCTGAGAGCCTGTTTCTCAGCCCAACATCCTGGGGTACTCATTCACCTACCTGACTCAGCTGCCCTGGCCAAGAATTAAGTGTTTGCTCTCTTCTGAGTAAATCCCTGAGATCCTGACAATACTTCACAATACACACGCCCAGTCACATTACCTCAGGGACTAAGTCTACTTGTGTTCTACACAATAAGCGTGTGGCTGGCACATAGCAAGTGCTCAGAATTCTAAATGAATGCAGTCTATCAGCCTCCTGCTGGAATTCACCTGTCAGACACAAATTACCCAATTTTAGGTAGTTTTTACTTTTAACACCTTAATATAGTCATACCATCTGGATCATATACCTTTAAAAGTATCATTTATCAAAACGTAAGTAGTGACATTTTTACTAGTTCTGGAATTACACATTTAATGCCAATACTTCTGATGTTGCAGGCAAAGAAAATCATAGCTGGATAACTGCTATACAGCCTCCTGCCTGTGCACTTCGCTTACTTTTCCCAAAAGAGGTAGAAAAGGGGTTAAAAAGTACCTTAGCAGGACAATGTACATATCGTTAACATTACTGTACTCTTTAAAATGGTTAGGAGGGTAAATTTCATGTTTTTTTACATCAGTGAAAAAAGAAAAAGGTACTTTAAAAAATATACTAGGCAGTGCTGGAGTTCACTATAACAACTTGGGGGAAAAAATCAGAGAAGCCCTTACAACTTCATTGGCAACTCATTACTAGAATACAGTGTTGGCGGTTAGCTACACAAGTACATACAGTAGTCTTCTCTCAGAGAAGTAACACTATGCTCTGACCTCAGGGTAAGTTGGTTAAGTTGAAGCCTTTTCACAGAACTCGCAAACCTTTTCATGGTGTAGCCTCTCCTTCCTGACGATCAACCAGTACTGGTCAGGGGTGTTAACTCAACAGTACAATTACTTGTGGCCTTTGCAAATGATGTTCTCTATGCCTCAAACACTTCCCGTCATTTTCCTTCCCTTATGTATTCTTTAGAGCTTAGCCTAAAGCACCTCATTAGGAAGGCCTTCTTTAAATTCTCTAAAGGTTTGGGCCTCTTGCTATCTCTGTGTCAATCCAGAATCCATCCACACTCTCACAGAAGTCGGGATTTTTCCATTGCAGCCATTGTATTTATGTAATTATGTAGTATGTCTTTCCCACGAGATTGAAAGTTCTACGAGGAAGGACCGTTTCAGTTGCTAACCAGTCTTACCAAGACCCCGGTACCTCGTATACAGCAGATACTCCATACTGTTTTACTAGGTACAGCCTTTCAGGTCACTAATCTGTCATATTAGATACTCTCAAACGAGTCAGTGGAGAAGCATGTGAAGTTTGTGAGCGTGGTGGTGGAAACAGTGAGTGAATGTCCAGACACGAACGAGTTTCGGGCAGGTTAAGCAGAGAAGCAAGACGGGAGGAGAAGACTGCCGGGTGCTCATGTAACGTGTTTTCCCTCCACTCCCCTATCCCATTTCCACCCCAAACAACTCATTCAACAATAATTTATGCATTCATTTCTTTAGAGAATGAGGTAAACCTTGTATTAAAAAACCAGGGCCAAAATAATTTTTCAGAATTAGAATGTGTCCAAGAAACCAGTCATAATTCAACTGGATTAGACTTCACCACGGAGATGCATGCTCCTCCAAATAATCTTCAATTTAGGAAGCTTACACTCCTCCAACATGTGGAAAGATAAATACACTTTCTTCTGTCAGTTGCTGAGAAAGACACTTTTTCTCCTACTGGACCAACATTATTTCTTTTTTGTTGCTCTTTTCCCTTCTCCTTTCCTTGGTTTCCCCTTTCCACGAAGCTTCTTTAGACGCATCTGCTCATCCTTAAAGTCCTGATGCTCATCTCTAAGTGGATAAAGAAAAAAATAATTAGCAAGTACTTTTGCCTGACTGGAAAAGCACACTAGTCTAGCACTGTCCCCTTGGGTCATTCTGGTTCTGTCTTTGACTTTTACAGGGCATGTGCTCAACCTGGTGAACAGAAAGGACAGGGAGTCCCCAGCGTACAGATGGTTGTATTCCAAAGCTCATTTCTAAGTTACAGTTTCCCCTCAAAGAAACAATCCCACAAACAGTTAAATTCCCAGGTCAGCCCCTGAAAACCTATGTAACTAGGATACAATACTAATAATTAGCCCAAATTTCCCTGTAACACTCAGAGTAAACACTGAGAGGGGTAGAAAGTAGGCATAAGCTTCAGTAGCTACACAGAGACACCCAGAACCCCCGGAATTAGTACCTACTTCAAGGGAAGAGGTCTGGATGAAGCTGCCTAAATGACAATGGGTAACTCACACAAAAACCTGCCTAGGGAAAGCCTCTGCCAAAAGGGAGCCAGGTCAACAGACAGGTGCTCTAGGGACCAAGGCAGCCAGGACAGTATGTACATGTGGATGGGGTGTAAGATGAAGACTGACTATACTGTATAAAAATGTCTGCATTCTAAGACCAAATACCTAAAACAGTATAGCATTTAAATATGTAAGCATTGGAATCCATTTGAACTTGGTTCAAATCACAGTCCATCATTTAATAGCTGTGTGACCTTAGATAAGTGACTTCCCTTCTCTGTGCTTTATTTAGTCTCCTGGTCTGTAAAGTGTAGATAATAACAGCATATGAATTAAACATAAGAGAGAGGTTTGCTGGGTCCAATTTTTAACTCCTTAGGCAGTTTTAAAATAGATTGGCTTTATGGGGTATACTGTTTTCATTCCATAAACATGATGGATACAACCAATCTCTTCAGGATAAGCTTATGATCACCTCCAAATAGTCTGTTCTCAACAGACCAGCTATAAGAGTCCTTCAAAAACTAAGTCAGATCATGTCACTCCTCTGTTCACAACTCTGCAAATGGCTCGCCATTCCACCCAGAACAAAGGAATGGCCCTTAGGATGCTTCCTGACCCGCCGTGGCCCTACAGCCCTATGGCCTCCGCGAAGCCCCGGGCCTCTCCTTGAGCACGCTAGAGGCACTCCTGCCTCAAGGCTCTGCTCTGCCCGTGGCTTCTGCCCTGAAAGCTCTTCCCCAGTTCCCACTTGGCTCACTCCCCATGTTCACGTCTCTGCTTAAGCCTCACCGTCTCAACGAGGCTGACCCTGACTGTCCTGTCAGTGCTGCGGCCTGTCCTCTCCTGCTGGCCGAGTTGTGTTGGCACTCTTGATCCTGCTCAGCCAGCTCTACTGTTTTTTTTTCTCACAGCATGTTCAACTTTGTAACATACCACATAGTTTACTTATTTAATATATAAATTCTTCCTTATTCTTCTCTTCCTCTCCCAGTCCCATCAACCCCCAGCCAAAACCACGCTCCAGAGGCAGGGGTCTTTGTCTCTGTGATGCTGCCACCTGGGAACCTGCCTGACTGGACGAGTCACTGTCCCTGAGAGCCTGCGCTTCCCTCCGCGGTTTGCAGTGGGACTTCTTTATTGAAGATTGTCTAGTTTCATCCTGCCTGATGCCAAGGAGGCTGTGTATTAGAGGCACTATTTACCATAACTAATGGTTAAATACATGAAAATAATTGTGCTTTTCTATTGATAACTAAATGACAAGTACTTTTTCCCTGATCCCAAAGATAGTCAAGGCTTTATCTTTCAATGAAATGGAGAGTGGTAGCAAAGAGGTAAATTAAAATAGCTGTATGTGATTTTTGTTATGGGTGAGAGATCCGCCTTCCAAGGATATTTTATTTCAGGTCATGATAAAATTAAAAAAAACTTTTTTGAGCCCAGACTAATGGCAAGGGAGATAGCCCCAAAGCAATTCCAGAAATTCAAAATATGTCATGGATTATAATTTCTAATAATATACTAACCAAGACAATCTATCTTGTTCACTACTGTTCCCCTACTGTCCATATTAAGTGCCTGCTCATGGAAAGTACTTAAAAATATATCTGTTGGTTAGATGAATGTACCCATCTTTAGCTATCTGGAATGAACTATTACTTATATTAGAGTGAACAGTCCCAAATTAATTTTTGTATTGTTGCCCTAAGGCAAGTCCAATTAAAACACTTTAAATTTTAAAAAAATAAGTAAGTATTTTAACACAATTATGCACTGCTTGAATTCTTTTATTAGGAGCATGTGCTAGTTTGATAATTAGATATTTTTTAAATAAAATGATCAGAGATATTTGATCTCTTTTCTTTCTAGAGCAATATATAGTCCTAAGCACCCACTTCATATGTGTGTGTCTATACACACAAACACACACACACACAAACATACGCTGTATGATAGAAAGAACCTTTGTAATCTACTCTTAAAGGCCAACTATAGCTTATATAGAGCAAATTAACACATCAAAAAGGGTTCAAACTAAAAATGCCAGGAAGAGGGTAGAAGGAAATAAGAACTCTGATGAAACTGTCCAGGAAAGAAAGGAGGCTCCTGTATGCTAGCCAGGAAGTGGATCTGCTACAGGGCAGGGGGCTCTGACCAGTAAAAACCTGCTGGTCTTGAAACTTGGGTGGCTGAGGTTTTCTTGCTCAGCATTTGGCCCCGTCTTCCTCTGCATCCCCTTAGAGTGCTCTTAGATTAATGAATATTAAACATCTCTCTATAGCTCAGTATCGTCAATGTTAGTCACATTTTAGATATAATTAAAATATGTCTTCCAATAAGTGCATGTTTCTTTTTTTTTTTGTTTTTGTTTTGGTGTGTCCTTTATGGCTATTTTGAAAGCCTTTCCCCCATAAAAACTGTGCCTTTTGAACTACCTAGTACTACTGTTAAGAACCACAAAACTGTAAGGACAGAAAGGCTAACATTCTTTTTCTAATCTATTAACAAAGTATCTTACTCTTTGTCTTTTATTACCTATAGAGGCCAAAAAAACGTAGTGTGCCCATGAGTGCAAAGTAAGTGTTGTGATTTGGATACCAGTCGTATGTCTCCTTCCTCTTGGCCAAAGGCTGCTCACTGAACAGTTTCACCACTTTCATGGATTTGGAATCAGTAGGCCTGGCAACTTCACCAAAGAGCCGGGCACTCAGACGAGTCATACGCAGGGCATATTCTGAAAGCGAAGACATTCTTGGGCAGCAAGGAGCAGAAGTCCCTACAGAAAATGAGAAGAAAGATAAACAGATTTAGTGTAAGAAATCCCAAGATTATCTAATATATACTTTAGGACATAAAAACACCACAAGCCACGCATGAATCAATCATGTTGGCAGGCCAAGGTTTGGAGCTGAGTCCCAAGTGGCAATTTCCATTGCATGCCTTACATTAGCCATTTTTACATTTGGTATTCACATATTGTGAACATACATTACTCCTTGCTGTCCTTTTTACAATCAACTATTTTGTGATTCAATAGGTCTATTTACCTATTTGCAGGCTAGATGAAGAAAGAGAAACAAGTTACCCTACCACAGCATTATTATTATACCTTCAGAAAACACCCACCTCAGCCATCTGAGGGATAAATATGCTGACTGCTTGCCATCTGAAGGTTTAATCATAGCAGAGGAATAATTACGCTGTTGTCTTTATTATCAGCCCTTTGAACACTATTCTCCTCAAGGGCTCCAGATAGCTCTGAGAACTGCTAATGAGTTATGAGGTCATTTAGCCTCTATGATGCTGTACCGAATTCTGCCTAGAGACAGAGCCATTTGGGAAAAACAGAGATAGTAGTCTTATAGAAATAAACTCAACAGCTCCAAAGATTCATTTTACTCCTGAATAGAAGGTACTTATGAATGTTGATGTTACTTGTCTTATCTTCTATCTTTTATATTCTGCTTTAATGCAAACCAGTTATTAGCTGAAAATAACTTATTCAGACATACAATGTTGAAATATGTGTAAGAATAGACCTGTAATATGCATAAATTATAGCCTATATATCAAAAGTTATATATATAAATGATACATAAAAATTAAGGACATTGCTGGTGAACTATTTTATCCTATTCCAGACCAGACTAGGTGTTAGTTACTGTTGGCAGAATATGCTAGTATATGTGAAATTTTTGGAGTGAGATGAGCATCTTTTATTGACTAAGAGATTATCCTGGGGGATAGTTCAGCGGGGATGAAAGAGTTTATCTACACACAGAAACAAAAAGCAGAAACCTATCTTGAAAAATCAATGGGGGAAATATACCAAAAGAAGGTCTTCTAAAAAGGAATGGTGCCAAGTAAATTTCAAAATAACTCTTGTAAGAAACAAATCAACCAATGCAAACAACCCACCCTTTAAGGGATTTTTCATGTCTACTTCAAGATCCACTCAAAGAACAGGGGCTGATCTCAAACTAATTGCAGTGCACCATTTTGATCACCAACCAAGCAATCTTGAGCCAACAATGCCACCTGAAGGCCAGCAACGGGGCACCCTCCTATCAAAGGTCTCTTTCCTGTGGCCTCAGCCTGAGGATCATGTGCAAGCCTTGCTCTCTCCTTCCCTTTCAGCACTCAGTTCCCAAATTCAGTTCTCATCCAAACTGGCTCTATTATGTGAATGGGGATGGGTTGGACTTGTTAGCACTAGGGTTATATTTTCATCAATGAGAAAAAAAAGCAGTAATAGTTTGATGTATAAATAGAAAACAGTAACAAAGTAGTGCTACAAACCCCTATAGACCTTGCAAATGTCCAGAAGTTGCCTTAAGAAGATACAAAATTTCTTTGCATGCTTTACCTATTCTCTTCCTTCCACCTTAAAGTTATCTTTTTTCCAAACATTAGATTTAAAAAAACCCAAATTACTTCTCAATTATCTTTGCTTCATTTTGCTTAATTACTATTATGGCATCAGAATGGATTTATGTTTTAAGTGCACGGTATTTCCACAGTTAATTTGTCAGGCAGTCTAGGAACGGTCACTTTGTTGCAGTGTTTTCAGGAAAATATGTTAATTCCAAAGCACTCTATTTTTAAAGAGTTAAGTTCTTATTAACTGAAAATAACTTATTCAGAGACATACAATGTTGAAATAATGTGTAAGAATAGATCTGTAATATGCATAAATTATAGCCTATATATCAAAAGTTATATATATAAATTATATATATATATATATATATATATATATATATATAAATGCAGAGGCAGCATGGAATTCTGAGGCCTAGATTTGAGTACTGGGTCTGCCATTTATTACCTGGGTTATTTTGAACAGTTACCTATTCTCTGAATCTAACTTTCCTTTCAGAAAACAAAGCTTGCAGGACTATTGTGAGAAATAAGACAGTAGCACTAAGTAAATATAACTTAAAAAAAAACCTTTTTTGTAAATTTGGTGCTTATATATATGGTCTATACAGACACACTGAAATGACATCCTCACAAAGACAGAGAAACAGAGGGAAGGAGACCAGCAGCTTGGTAATTTGACAGCTGTCACGGAGGAACGGACTCATTAGACCACTGTGAATTTGTGGCCACTGAAACCATCACAGGATGCTAGGTTTCCTCCATGTCCACTTTGGTATGTAGCAAATTACTGGGACACATAAATCCTAAGTAGTAAGGTTTCACTAGAATCCACTGGATCATGGTTATACCCCAAAATCCAAACACTAAAACTTTTATGATGGAGAAAGGGAATAAGCTTCTTCAAACCTGAATCTGTTATACTAGAAACAAAGAACTACTTGCTAAATAGAAGCAAACTGAAAATAGTACTAATGATCAATTACTGCTCTGTAGCTCTCCTTACACAGAGCAAGCCTGTATGTCTCTGATGAGGCCAAAAAAAAAATGGCGTAGGAGCATGATATACTTTTCTTTTTTTACATAGGCTAAAGTGGCTAAAAATTCTGCTGTTTATAAATATTGATCTAAGGCTGGCAAATTGCCACTTTCTTACTAGCTTAAAAAAACTTCTTTTAATTGGGAAGCCTTAGGATTTTTCAGGACCCCCTGCTATGCCTTATGGAATCTTTCATCTTTAAAAAAATGATATGTTAAAGATATTAAAATAAAAAGCAAATAATTTGCATGTCAATTATATTTTTATTCGCATGAAGCCATTCTAAGTACAAAATGGTCACTTAAAAATATCACTTTTCCTTATGTGAACTAGAGAAAACAGTATCATGAAGAAAAATTAACTGGAGTTGAAAATGCTAAGCAAAAATAAATTATCCAAATGTGCGGAGCAAAACATGTTAAGCCCACACAGGGAAACTGCCCTATTTTTACTTTGGCATAAAAAGGCAAGTTTCTTTGATTTATCTGATAGCTCTGATGCTTTTAAAAGGTCGGATTTATTTCAATGATTGGCATTGAACTGCGTTTGCTTTTGTTTTTGGACGGGTTCTTAACCTGGATATCCCTCAATGTGATGAATACCTGGTTACTTTTTAAAAGTATGTTGAAACGTGCGTGTATGGGTATGTAAATTCTGCTGGGGAGTAGGTTTTGTTATGTTCTCAAAAACCACTGCAGAGCGGAGAGCACCAGCTTTGGGGTAGAAATGCTGGTTGCAAGCTTGCCTCTACGGTTAAACTGCCATACAGCGTTTGTAGTACGTAGTCTTTGCCTCCGTTTCGACATCTACAGGAAGACGGTTAAACCACCGACGGGGCTGACATGCAAAACTTGCGGCACAGTGCCTGAGCTAAAATCATCACGCTCCAAGGAATTCAACACTGTGCACACGTGCTTCACAGGAAAACGATCTAAACACATGCTGTATTATTTTTAAAGCCCAGTACCGATTATTTCATTGGGTCGCAGAAGCAGCTCCAACGGACTCGATTACGCCTGCCTGTGATGGAAGTGTCCAGTTGACCGACGTTAGGCATTTCGCGAATATTTTTAAGCTGGTAGCAAGATTAATCTGCATGTCCCACACAAACCTAAGGCGCACAAGGCCGTCTGATAAGCAGAGAAACTGAGCCTTGAATGTTACCTAGTCAGGAAGGTAGTAACTGCGCCTGAGAGAAAACTGCGCTAGCGTCCGTCGTTCGGTAAATTCCCCAGCTGACGCAGGAAAAGGTCAAGGTGTTTGTATGATACCTGGGAAGCCTCCGAGCTGGTTAACAACGAAAATGGCACATCCTATTCTTGGTGACTCTGCAAGTTTGGAGACCGCCGCAGGACCTTTACAGCCATTGCCCTTATCGCACTGGAGCCCCCAAAATCCACAGACAGCCTTACCTAGCCTTGACCTTCCTCTCCCGCGCGTCCCTTTCCCGGAAGGCCCGCCCCCAGCCCGGCTCCAAGCTCCCTCGCGAGCCTACTGCGGAGAGTAGCAGAGAAAAGGAAGCTTGGGGCTAGAAGGGAGCCATAGTGAAACACCCGGAACTACTGGCGCCCTCTTTTGGACGTCTCAGAGGTCACACCTGGCGCTTGCGCAGTAAGGGTAGCGCCTCCTGGTGTGCGGAGTGTTGGAGCCGGTGAGTTCCTGAAAGCCGAGTGGCTTTACGGGAAGGTCCTGCAGGGTTCGCTAAGGGTATTTTGTTGGAAAAGGCTGCAGAGCTGCATTCCCGTCCTCCCAAACTTCTGAAGCAATAGTTCTGCGTGTGCCGTGTGGTGGAGGATGAATGCTCTAGAGTAAAGCACTGCGCCCAGAGGACTTCAAGGCTTAGGCTTAAAGTAGACAAAGCACACAGAAAAAAGTGGGATGAGGAAAAGAAAAACCTCAAATTTTAGATTCTTTTTTGGAGTAAAACAGCCTTTTCACTGTTCTCATGTTTTTTTTTTTAAGCTACAAAAATTCTCTCTGTTTTTCCCTGTATTACCATATTTTTTTCTCCTATGTTGCCGCATTCAATCTTGGCTACTACATATTCATGAAGAATAAAAGTATATAGTGTTAAAAATTGATCAGTCTAGCAGCTAGCACATAATTTTATTTTTGTTAGTTAATAAGAGGCAGAAAATATTAAACATGTTAAAAAATGAAAGCCCATTAACTTGACTTAAAGAGGTCATAGTAAAAAGTAAATATAATAAATAACCTACTCTGACCAGACAGCAAGTCTAAGCACACTTTATTTTTGCGACTGTAATGGAAACTTTAGCATCAGACAGTAAGTGTTTCAGGTCAATATGTTCTTTTAAAGTCAGGTTGAAAACAGTTTTTTGTTTTCAGAAAAACTGAAGGAGGAACTAATAAAGGTATCAGCTGACAGATCATTACAAATTATTTTATAATAGATTTCTATGTAATTTTTGGCACATAACTTTGAATGGGTTCAAAGAATTTGGTGATATTGCTGTAGGCACATAGGTAAAATAGGTAAATTTATTTTCCTATTCCCATCTACTTAATAATGAACAAAGTTTCCCAGTGCTTACATACATATAAATGAAAACAGAATTGTTGCTTTCTCATTCAAGCAATAAATAAGTCATACTTGAACACATTAAGCAAATGGGAAAAACTTCATCTGTCAAGAGATGTGTTTCTTTTTTTTGTTTATAAGCATTCATCAAAATTCATGATATATTTAGGTTGTTTTGATCATCTGTGTACAAAAAATTGTAATGATAACCCAAAGGGAAAAATATTTCTAACACATAGTAGAGTTTTTTGGTCACAAAAGTTTAAAAATATTAAAACTCAACTTACAAATATTTTATTGCAGGTATATGATAGACGATCAAGAAGACTTTCAAGCATGAAAACATATTAGGACAAGGTAAAATTTCATCAGGTGTAACTTAAAGGAGAAAAATGACACAAACTTTCCCAGTTTCAAAGAAGGTCTTATTTATATATTTTTAAATGATGATGGATATGAAATTGTTTTTCCATTGGACATTGAAAAAAATGTAATGGCTTTATTTGAAAATCTATGTTGGTGATACACTGATACACTTTGCCACTCTTTGAGTCTACGATGAAAATTTTCAGATGCAACTAAAAATGTGCGAGGGAGCACCTGGTTTTGCAAATTCTCTTAGGTGGTTTATTAGGAAAAGTTTGAAGATCACTGGTATTATATGTATATTACAGTAACATTTTCTAAACTGTTTCCACAAATGCTAAACTGAAGAATTAAAGGCAATTGTCTGGGATTAATTACAATTTCCTAGCGTCTTTCCTTTTGTAAGAACTAAATACAGAAAGAGAGTTTTATACCTGTTACTTATCTGGGTAGTTGTTTCATTTTCATATGTGTGTAGACATTTAGTAGTTTTAACCTAGATTATGGATACAGGAAAGCAAATTTCTCTTCTGGTAGCACATACTACTACAAATGACTTTCATCTTTCCTTGTTTTTTCTATTACCCCATTCTGATATGTTTGTTGTGCATCATTTCAAAGAAGTTGATAAATAAGAAAGAAATAAAACTTAGCAATGTAGGAAACAATTATTTCTTTATCAAATAATTTAAATACATCTTACCTTACATCAGCACATTTAAAATGTCGAATTTTTGTGAAAGAATTTAACAGCTTGCAGGTACCATATGAGAACACATTACCAAAAAATCTCTGTATCCTCCTAGGTCCTTTATTTTCTGTGCTTCCCCAGCCCTTTATTTCAAGCCTAAAACCATACAGATCCATTTATTCTCTAACCTTTGTTATAATTGTTGTATTACATCCACATATATTGAAAACCCCACCAGAGAATGTTAACACTTTTTGTTCTGAATAGTCCTTCACATTTAAAAAAAAGAGTATTTTATTTACCCAGATACCATTACCATTGTTCTTCCTTCATTCCTAAAGTTCCAAGTGTCTCTCTGGTATAATTTCCTTTCAGCCTAAGGAACTATTGATAGCACTTTTCTTAAAACAGGTGTGCTGGTGTTGAATTCTTTTATTTTTCTCTCATGTGAGAATGTCTTCATTTTACTGTCACTCCTGAAGGATCTTTTCACCAAATATAGACTTCTGGGTGGATACATCTTTTCTTTCAACTCTTGAAAATGTTATTCCACTGTCCGTGGTCTCCATGGTTTCTGATGGGAGGACTTAAGTCATTTAAATAGTTGTTCCCCTATATGTAATATGTCATTTTTTTTTCTAGCTACTGTCAAGATTTAAGAAAACTACTTTTGTGTTCAGAACTTTGATTTTAATGAGTCTGGTATGATTTTCTTTGCATTTATCCTTAGGGTTCTCTGAGCTTCTTGAATATGTATATTTATGTCTTTCAGCAAATTCAGGGGAGCTTTGGCCATTATTTCTTCAAATATTTTTGTATTTATTCCTTCTGCCCTTCTAGGCCTACAGTGGCACAAATGTCCTATTATTTATTATGTTCTCATTTTGTCCCCTTTGGTTTTCAGATTGGATAACTTCTATTATATCTATCTAATCTTCAATTTTACTGATTCTTTCCTTTGTCACTGTCTCTATGCAATGACTTTTTAATTTTAGGCAATATACTTTTTGATCTCAAAATGTCCATTTGAGTCTTTTCTGATGTTTGTATTATTTTTCAAGAACTTCTGTATGTCTGTTCATGTAAGGAGTGTTTACCTTCAAGACACATGGATATAATGGCCATTTCAAAGTCTTTGAAATTTCCAACATCTAGGTCATCTTGGGGTTAGCATCTCTTGCTTTTCTTTTCCCTTACAAATTAGTCACAGTTCCCTGGTTCTTTGTATGTTGAGTAACTTTGGATTGTATTCTAGACATTTTGAATATTATGTTTTAAGTGTCTTGGTCCAGTTAAAATTCTCTAGAGAATGTTGATTTTTATTTGTTTATTTTAGCAGGCAGTCAGTTTAGCTATATTCAGACTGCAAGTTCTGTTTGCCTTCTTTGTCGATTCAATTTTCGAAGCCTTTGCAATGCTGCTTTGGGTCAGTTCTAAGCATGTGCAGATTAGGGATGAGGCCAGGAATGGGTCAGTTCATACAAAGAACTAGGAATCCCTTTATCTGTGTGCTCTCTAAGATTTTCCTCACACTCTCTGGGCCTCAGAATCCTCTTTTCCTGGTCTTCTGGCTCTAAAAACAGGTATCTCTTAGCATTTTAGCCACCTGCACTGCCATGTAGTTCTGCATGACTGAGGTCACCCATAGGGTCAAGCAGTGAGAAAAAGTTGGGGGTAAACAGTGACAGGGATTTCTCTGCGGTCATTCCCTAATCCTCTGTTCAAAATGATAAATTATCTCTTGAGGTTTTAGACACATGCTCCACCACTACCACAGTAGTGCAGCCCCATGACTGGGACTAAACTTGGGGCAAAGCTGGAAAAGAAAAGAGAAAGGAAAAAAAAGAAGTTTCCCTCCATACTTTCTGACTCTCAGGTTCTGGTCCTCTGGACAGTATGGCAGTGTTTCTTTTGGGTGTTTTTGCTGCTTGTGCCTACTATACATTTCTCACTTGGGCCACCTAGGTGAAAGAGGGGAGATAAAAGAGGGGAAAAAAGGAACTCATCACCTTGTCCCCAGAAATGGTTTGTTTACATTACAGAGTAAAATCTCTCATTCTCTGGACAAGAGAATGAGTCAACTGCCTTCAGCCCCATTATAAGCTCTGAGTCTCATAATTTTGGGGTCCGCACCTATGACTTTAACCCTGTGGCATGTGCAGGGTAACATCAGGCCTTCAGTGGGCTGCCCTGTGGGGAACTGGGTATGAGAACTGGTGCTAAGATGTTCTCTGAGTAGTAAATGGTATGATATTGTGTTTCCACATATAAAAATCAACTCAAAATTATATTTCTAAATTTAAGAGCCAAAATAAAATTTCTATAAGAAAACATGAACATTACTGTGACACTGAGTTAAGCAAAATCTTCAGTAGGACATGAAAAACATAAGCCATAAAAGAAAAAGTCAATAATTCATATTCCATTAAAATTTTAAAGCTTCTGATCTTTGAAATACACTGTTAAGAAAATGAAGAGCCGAGTCAACAGGGAGAAAATACTTGTGAAACATGTATCTTATAGAGGACCTGTAGCCACAATATATAGAGAACTACAACTAAAAATAAGAGGGCAAACAACCCAATTAAAATGAGCAAAAGAGTTCTCTTTGAGTCTCATATCTTTAAGGTTGGGTTGGGAATTTCTATTTGAGTGTCCACTGCTGCCTCAAAGATCATATGCTAGGTATTCCTATTTGCACCACCATATGCACTCTCCACTCTTCTTTACCCCTTGGGAAGCTGACCTCCTTGGACTGTGTTTCACTGGGCCCAGGCATTGGGAGGCACCAGCAAGAGATTGGAAGGTGGAGGGGAGAGAGCTTGGGGTAAAATGTTCAATAAAAGTGTGTTAATGAGAATACTGTTTTGTACCTGATCTCAAAGAGGAAGTTTTCAGCTATTTACCATTAAGTATAATGCTTGCTGATGTTTACTATAGACATCATTTATCAGATTAAATTTTTTTGCTTTTATTTCTAATTTGCTAAGAGTTTTAAAAAAATCATGAATCTCTGTTGAAATATTTTCATGCATCTATGGACATGATCATATTTGTTTAAAACCTTTTTTTCTGTTAATGTGATAAATTACTGTGATTGATTTACTTTTCATTCTTGGAATAAAACCAATTCAGTTATGATATGCTATTCTTTTTTTTTAAATTTTTTATTAAGGCATGATTGATATACACTCTTACGAAAGTTTCACATGAAAAAACAATGTGGTTACTACATTTACCCACATTATTGAGTCTCCACCCATACCCCAATGCAGTCACTGTCCATCAGTGCAGCAAGATGCCACAGATTGACTATGTGCCTTCTCTGTGCTACGCTGTTCTCCCTGTGATCCCCTACACCATGTGGACCAAACATAATACCCCTCAATCCCCTTTCCCTCACTCCCCACCAGTGCTCCCACACCCCTCCCCTTTGGTAACTACTAGTTCATTTTTGAAGTCTCTGAGTCTGCTGCTATTTTGTTCCTTCAGTTTTGCTTCATTGTTATACTCCACAAATGAGGGAAATCATTTGGCAATAGTCTTTCTCCACCTGGCTTATTTCACTGAGCATAATGTCCTCCATCTCCATCCATGTTGTTGCAAATGGTAGGATTTCTTTCTTTATTATGGCCAAATAGTATTCCATTGTGTATATGTACCACCTCTTCTTTATTCATTCATCTACTGATGGACACTTAGGTTGCTTCCGTATCTTGGCTATTGTAAAAAGTGCTGCAATAAACATAGGGATGCATATGTCTTTTTGAATGTGAGAAGTTGTATTCTTTGGGTCAATTCCAAGGAGTGGGATTCCTGGGTCAAATGGTATTTCTATTTTTAGTTTTTGAGGAACCTCCATATAGCTTTCCACAATGGTTGAACTAGCTTACATTCCCACCAGCAGTGTAGGAGGGTTCCCCTTTCTCCACATCCTTGCCAACATTTGTTGTTGTTTGTCTTTTGGATGGTGGCCATCCTTAGTGGTGTGAGGTGATAACTCATTGTGGTTTTAATTTGCATTTCTCTGATTAGCAATGTGGAGCATCTTTTCATGTGTCTGTTGGCTTCTCTGACCATTTTTTGATTGGATTATTTGCTTTTTGTTTGTTGAGGTGGGTGAGCTCTTTATATATTTTGGATGTCAACCCTTATCAGATCTGTCATTTACGAATATATTCTCCCATACTGTAGGGTGTCTTTTTGTTCTATTGATGGTGTCCTTTGCTGTGTAGAAGCTTCTCAGTTTGATGTAGTCCCAGTTGTTCATTTTTGCTTTTGTTTCCCTTGCCCAGGAAGATATGTTCATGAAGAAGTTGCTCATGTTTATGTCCAAGAGATTTTTGCCTATGTTTTTTTCTAAGAGTTTTATGGTTTCATGGCTTACATTCAGGTCTTTGATCCATTTCTAATTTACTTTTGTGTATGGGGTTAGGCAATAATCCAGTTTCATTCTCTTACATGTAGCTGTCCAGTTTTGCCAACAGCAGCTGTTGAAGAGGCTGTCATTTCCCCATTGTATATCCATGCCTCCTTTATCATATATTAATTGACTGTATATGTTTGGGTTAATATCTGGACTCTCTATTCTGTTCCACTGGTCTGTGGCTCTGTTCTTGTGCCAGTACCAAATTGTCTTGATTACTGTGGCTTTGTAGTAGAGCTTGAAGTTGGGAAGCAAGATGCCCCCTGCTTTATTTTTCCTTCTCAGGATTGCTTTGACTATTCGGGATCTTTTGTCATTCCAAATGAATTTTTGAACTATTTGTCCCATTTTGTTGAAGAATGTTGTTGGTAAGTTGATAGGAATTGCATTGAATCTGTAGATTGCTTTAGGCAGGATGGCCATTTTGACAATATTAATTCTTCCTAGCCAAGAGCATGAGATGAGTTTCCATTTGTTAGTGTCCTCTTTAATTTCTCTCAAGAGTGTCTTGCAGTTTTCAGGGTATAGGTCTTTCACTTCCTTGGTTAGGTTTATTCCTAGGTCTTTTATTCTTTTTGATGCAGTCGTGAATGGAGTTGTTTTCCTGATTTCTCTTTCTGCTAGTTCATTGTTAATGTATAGGAAAGCAACAGATTTCTGTGTATTAATTTTGTATCATGCAACTTTGCTGAATTCAGATATTAGTTCTAGTAGATTTGGAGTGGAGTCTTTAGAGTTTTTTATGTACAATATCATGTTATCTGCAAATACTGACAGTTTGACTTCTTCTTTACCAGTCTGGATGCCTTTGATTTCTTTGTGTTGTCTGATTGCTGTGGCTAGGACCTCCCGTACTATATTGAATGAAAGTGGGGAGAGTGGGCATCCTTGTCTTGTTCCCGATCTTAGGTGAAAAGCTTTCAGCTTCTTGCTGTTAAATATGATGTTGGCTGTGGGTTTGTCATATATGGCCTTTATTATGTTGAGTTATGTGCCCTCTATACTCATTTTATTGAGAGTTTTTGTCATGATGGATGTTGAATTTTGTCGAATGCTTTTTCAGCATCTATGGAGATGATCATGTGGTTTTTGTCCTTCTTTTTGTTGACGTGGTAGATGATGTTGATGGATTTTCGAATGTTGTACCATCCTTGCCTCCCTGGGATGAATTCCACTTGATCATGGTGTATGATCCTCTTGATGTGTTTTTTAATTCAATTTGATAATATTTTGTTGAATATTTTTGCATCTATGTTCATCAGGGATATTGGTCTTTACTTTCCTTTTTTAGTGGTGTCTTTGCCTGGTTTTGGTATTAGAGTGATGCTGACTTCATAGAATGAGTTTGGAAGTATTCCCTCCTCTTCTATTTTTTGGAAAACTTTAAGAAGAATGGGTATTACGTCTTCTCTATATGTCTGATAAAATTCAGCAGTGAATCCATCTGGCTGGGGTATTTTGTTCTTGGGTAGTTCTTCGATTACCAATTCAATTTTGTTGCTGGTAATTGGTCTGTTTAGATTTTCTGTTTCTTCCTTGGTCAGTCTTGGAAGGTTGTATTTTTCTAGAAAGTTGTCCATTTCTGCTAAGTTATCCAACTTGTTAGCATATAGGTTTTCATAGTATTCTCTAATAATTCTTTGTATTTCTGTGGTGTCCATCATGATTTTTCCTTTCTCATTTCTGATTCTGTTTATGTATATAGATTCTCTTTTTCTCTTAATAAGTCTGTCTAGGGGTTTATCTATTTTGTTGATTTTGTCAAAGAACCAGCTCTTGGTTTCACTGATTTTTTCCTATTGTTTTATTCTTAATTTTATTTATTGCTTCTCTGATCTTTATTATGTCCCTCCTTCTGCTGACTTTGGGCCTCATTTGTTCTTCTTTTTCTAGTTTCAATAATTGTGACTTTAGACTATCCATTTGGGATTGTTCTTCCTTCTTTAAATAGGCCTGGATTGCTATATACTTTCTTCTTAGAACTGCCTTCACTGCATCCCACAGATGTTGGGGCTTTGTGCTGTTGTTATTTGTCTCCATATATTGCTTGATCTCTGTTTTAATTTGGTCATTGATCCATTGATTATTTAGGAGCATGTTGTTAAGCCTCCATGTGTTTGTGAACCTTTTTGTTTTCTTTGTACAATTTATTTCTAGTTTAATACCTTTGTGGTCTGAGAAGTTAGTTGGTAGAATTTCAGTCTTTTTGAATTGACTGAGGCTCTTTTTGTGGCCTAGTATGTGGTCTATTCTGGAAAATGTTCCATGTGCTCTTGAGAAGAATATCTATCCTGCTGCTTTTGGGTATAGAGTTCTGTAGATGTCTGTTAGGTCCATCATTTCTACTGTGTTGTTTAGTGCCTCTGTGTCCCTACTTATTTTCTGTCTGGTTGATCTGTCCTTTGGAGTCTGTGGTGTGTTGAAGTCCCCTAAAATTAATGCATTACATTCTGTTTCCCCCTTTATTCCTGTTAGTATTTGTTTCACATATGTAGATGATCTTGTGTTGGGTGCATAGATATTTATAATGGTTATATCCTCTTGTTGGATTGACCCCTTTATCATTATTGTTCTTGTTTGTGTCTTGTGACTTTCTTTGTTTTAAAGTCTATTTTGTCTGATATAAGTACTGCAACACCTGCTTTTTTCTCCTGATTAGTTGCATGAAATATCTTTTTCCATTTCTTCACTGTTAGTGTGTGTATGTCTTGGGTTTGAAGTGACTCTTTTGTTGGCAGCATATAGTTGGGTGTTGTTTTTTTATCCATTCCATGACTCTATGTCTTTTGATTGGTGCATTCAGACCATTTACCTTTAGAGTGATTATCGATAGGTATGTATTTATTGCTATTGCAGGCTTTAGACTTGTAGTTACCAAAGGTTCAAGGGTAACTTCCTTACTATCTAAGCGTCTAACTTAACTCACTTAGTATGCTATTACAAACACAGTCTAGAGGTTCTTTTTTTCCCCTTCCTTTTCTTCCTCCTCCATTCTTTACATATTAGGTATCACATTCTCTATTCTTTGTCTATCCCTTTTTATTACCTCTGGTGACAGCTATTTAATCTTAGGAACACTTCCATCTATAGCAGTCCCTCCAAAATACACTGTAGAGATGGTTTGTGGTAGGTAAATTCTCTCAGCTTTTGCTTATCTGGAAATTGTTTAATCCCTCCTTCAAATTTAAATGATAATCTTGCCGGATAGGGTATTCTTGGATCAAGACCCTTCTGCTTCATTGCATTAAATGTGTCATGCCACTCCCTTCTGGCCTGTAAGGTTTCTGCTGAGAAGTCTGATGTTAGCCTGATGGGTTTTCCTTTGTAGGTGATCTTATTTCTCTCCCTGGCTGCTTTTAATAGTCTGTCCTTATCCTTGATTTTTGCCACTTTAATTATTATTTATATGTCTTGGTGTTGTTCTCCTTGGATCCCTTGTGTTGGAAGATCTGTGTACCTCCATGGCCTGAGAGACTATCTCCTTCTCCAGATTGGAGAAGTTTTCAGCAATTACTTCCTCAAGGACACTTTCTATCTTTTTTTCCCTCTCTTTTTCTTCTGGTACCCCTATAAAATGAATATTGTTCCGTTTGGATCGGTCACACAGTTCTCTCAATATTCTTTCATTCTTAGAGATCCTTTTTTCTCTCTGTGCCTCAGCTCCTTTGTATTCCTCTTCCCTAATTTCTATTTCATTTCCTGCACTGTATCTGATCTGCTTTTAATACCCTACATTGTGCTCTTCAATGATTGGATCTCTGTCCTAAATTCATTCCTGAGTTCTTGAATATTTTTCTGTACCTCCATGAACAAACCATGTTAATGATTTTTATTTTGAAAGCTCTTTCAGGAAGATTCATGAGGTTGATTTCATTTGAATGTTTCTCAGGTGTATTCATAATTTTGCTTTGAAGCAGTTTCCTTTGATGTTTCATAATTTGTCTGTGGTGCCCTCTAGTGCCCAGAAGCTCTACTCTCTGGAGCTGCTCAGCCCCGGAGCAATGTCAGGGGTCACAGGGGAGCGGTGTTGGTGCTTGGGGGGGAAGAAAGAGCTGTTTCTCGCTTCTTGGCTGCTATGCCTGTCTCCACTGCCAGAACCAGTGGGCCGAGCACACAGGTGTAAGCCTCTATGCTTTGTGTTTGTTGCTGCCATAGGTGGGGCTTCTCTCTGGCTGGCCTGTCGCTGGGGCAGGGGTTGCCAGTTTCTGGGCCTGAGCCAGGTGCAGGCTAGCTGGGAGGAAGACACCGCAGTCTGCGTATCATGGTTTCGGGCCTTGGAACTGCATAGTCAGCCACAGGGATGGAGTGCCTGAAGATTGTTTAAGCTCCCAACCTGCTGGGCAGAGTGCACCCCAACAATTTTGTCTACCTGTCCTTTCTCCTGAGCAGTAAGCTCTGTGCAATTCTTGCTCCTTTAGCAGCCCTCTCACTTTTAGGAAGTCTCTCAGACTGCCCACCCAGATCAGCCAGATATGAATCCCTGTTTTCCACAAGCAGCTGGAATTTCCATCTCTCCAGGTATTCTGCCTGTTGTAGCTTTCCAACCCCACTAAATCACTAGAGCACCATGCAATGTAGGTTCATGCTCCCAGAGCAGATCTCCAGGGCTAGGTGTTCATCAGTCCCAGGCCTCCACTCCCTCCCTGCTCTGTTTCTCTTCCTCCCACTAGTGAGTTGGGGGTGGCAGAAGGGCTTGGCCCCCATTGGGTATATATCTTTGGTATATTACCCTGTTCCGTGAGGTCTGTTCTTTTCTCCAGATGTATGCAGTCTGGTGCAGCCTTCTTTCCTGTTGCTCTTTCAGAATTAGTTGTATTAATTATATTTTCATATTATATGTGGTTTTAGGAGGAGGTCTCTGTCTCACCTCTCACACTGCCATCTTTAATCCTGCATCTAGCTTGTTACTTCTTAATGTACTGCTTTCAGGCCTTCCAATCTCCTCCCTGGAGGGTTGATACCCACCATGCTAATCCCAATGAGCTAGAGAGGGGCAGCTGCCCACATACCCAACTGTTGGATTGATTCCTTTGTCAGGCATACAAGTGGCCCACTGTAGAAAGGTGTGTCCATCAGGTTCCTGTCCTGTGACAGGACACCACAGGACGAGCAGAAGCCTAAGGTTGAAAAGGCAGATATTTAGTAGGAAATCGTAGGGTAACATCCTCTCCCTCTATAAGAATTACACTTGTGGCCTGACCTTTAGATGTTAATGTAGATGTGGCTTAGAAACTTAACCTGTTTGTGCGTACCATACATGTTGGCTGGGGAAGACAGCATGTCAGACATGAGGAGAAGGGATGGGGAAGGGATATGCCAGACTAAGACGCCCACCTTCTCCCTCTTTCAATGGTGTTTCATTCCAGGTATAGAGCATTCCAATAGGTCCAGCTTGCAGTAGGGCAGCAGGATCCCAGTGGAGACTGAGTAGTTGTCCCTCACCTGGGGGTACACAGTAACTCACCCATTTTGGTGGGGTATCCCATTGTAAATTTTAGCAGATAACTCCTTTCCCAGTTGTTATGGGGCTTGGGGTTCTCAGCTGCATAAATATTGATCCATAGTGAGAGTTGGAGCAACGGCTGTCTCCTTCAGCTTCCATGCCTTTATTGGTATGCCTTGACAGGGTTTCCCAGTCTGGCACATGGGGCAAGAGCCATAATGGTTGATCATTCAAATGTATTAAAGCTTAAGACAGTACTTTAGATCACCTGGCCAAACTGTTTTATCTCTCAATAGGTTAATGTGCTCTTTTAATATTCTATTTTTTTCTTTCTACTAACCCTGCTCCTTACAGGTTATAGGGGAGATGGAACTTCCTTTCAATGCCATCTTCCTTTGCCCTGTCTTACATATCATGACTATCAAAATGTGACCCTTAATCTCTATTTGATGAGGGTATCACATATATGGTACTCAGCTTCTCTAATTCTCTAGTGGTAGCAGCTTGATTTGCATGGAAAAAGTTTGAGGCCATTTGCAGTATCCACACAAACTAGGGCATACTAAGAACCCTTATTCAGAGGGATCTGAATTAATTTGCTAATCAATTTGCCAATCCCTCACTGGTTGAGAACTCTGGTGGATGACCCCAGACTCCTTTGGCAGTTGCCTTGGGCACTGTTTCAAACAGACAGGGCCTGTTGTTACTGTGTTAACTGAGTCATTGTATTTAAAGGGCAATCCGGCATCCTTGGCAGTATGCCATACCAACTGGGCACTATAGTGGCCCTTCTTTCTGTGCACCCAATCTGCTGTATCTACTAAAGGGTCAGTAGTTAGAGCTCATCAATGTTCTGATTGCCAGGGGGTCTCAATGCCTCATGGGTGGGTGCTGGAGTCCAGCTCCAGCGGGGGGGGGTGAAGCCCAAAAGGATGAGACAGAGTCAGCGCATGGAGAGACAGGACACAGAGTCAGATGGAGGTGGTCTCTCGACAAAGTGCCAATGACAGCTTTATTTATACTATTTTGCACAAGGATATGATTATTTTTTATTATTCTGATGATTAATTAGTATAGGCAGTTGGTTAATAAGTATAGGCAAGCTTTTTTCTTTTTTCTCCTTTCTAATCTATTCATGGTTGGTCAAGCGTTAGACAGGTGATTGTTTTTTTGTTCCTTGACCAAAACTTTTCCTAGCAACATGGACTCTATTGTGTTTTACATTTCTATGCAATGCAGTTTCTAAGTAGTGCATGTGACCATAGGAGTATGCAGTATGTAGCAGCAACTATGGAGTATATCCGCTCAGGGTGAAATACAGGTCACCTAGTGCCACAGTTAGCTAGGATTCTTTCCCACAAAAATATTCTTAGAGGCTCTAATAAATTTATAATTAATCTAAAATCATAAACTCATATCTTTACTTTATACCTCTTAATAGGGCACAGTAGGCAGCAAACTAAATTTCCTCTTCTTATCTACATTTCTCTTTCTTCTGGGTGGATACCAAAATCTTCCTTACATATGCTACACAGGTTTCTATAACTCCACTACTGCAGGGACTAAACAAGTTCTTACATGGTGAACAATGCAAGGGCATTCATATCATAGAAACTGTTTCTGTTTCAACTACAAACCTTAAACTATAAACAATCACATCAAATATAATGTATGATTATTCATTTGATTTTTCTACTTTATATGTGAATCTAATAAAATGTTAATGTAGTAGGTAAATGCAAGATATAGATAGAAAACATGATTTAGAACTGTAAGAAGGCAGGTGTAGATGATCAGGTTTGTGCCTACAGACCAGGTCTTAATCCAAGCTGAACAAGGGCAACAAAACATCCACAGGTGTAGAAGATTTCTTTCAAAACTGGGGGGTGAGTTCTAAGCCTCATCTCTGTTGGCCCCCTTTTTCCTCACCTGATGGCCCCCCTGCGACTGTGCCTGTCTTAGGTTGTTCCTCCCTTGAGGAATCTTACCCGTCTCTGGCTAACCAGCCGTCTTACGGGGCCATACAGGGAGATGTAAAGCTGGTAAGTGAGAGAAGTAATATTCTTTGAAAAGGTTAGTTTTTCACTTCTTTGCAGATTTATGCTCCGTGGCTTCTATGCCCAGCACTTGTTTTGAGGTATCTTTACTTCCTGGAAAATTATGGTACTTGGTAATTTCACGTTTGAGGCACAAATTCTACTAAAGGTGAGGCACAAATTCTAGTAAAGGGCTGTGATTAGGAAAGAAGGAAAACAAACTATAGAAGTAGTAGAGGGAAGAAAACATGAGATGATTGATTAAGTGTCAAAAGGGTTATTCTATTCAATATTTTCTCATGACTCTATTTCTATAAAACTTTCCATCACTAGTTTCACTAGCATTGTAAACAAGGGGGGCATTCTCAGTGGAAATGGGGTGGTCAATGTTTGACTAACTAACAGCAGGTTTCAGTACTTTATGGTAAGATCGCCATTTGGCCCCGGTGTGTTCTATTCTTCAGGAGCACTGTCCTGAAAAGCTTTTGGGAAGTTTATGTTCTCATCTTTTCCGTGCTGCTTAGCAAAGGTTAGCTTAGTCTTTGGCAACAATGCAAGTAAAAACAAAGCCAATAGCATAATAGAAAATAACAAAATCAAGGTGGGTAATAGAGGGAGCCGGCTGCAAAGGCCCCTGCCTTATAGGGGTCTTCTTCCAGCCTGAGCTTCGCTACACAGCTTGAGTAGCATGGCTCCCGGCAGGTGGGATGTGGAAAATAGTGAGGACCGCCTCAGGTTCTTGTAGGCAGACCCAAATGTCCTTCCAAATAGCTGGTGCCCGTAAGAGCTTACTTGTGATAATCCACTCCTTAGCTTCCCATCATCAAGCCATGGGGTTAAGTCCTTTGGAACAGCCCAACTGACAGGATAAAGGGTTAATGGCTAGGGTTCCTGAGTAACCACCAGCCAAATTGCTCTGAGTTCAGCCCACTGGCTGCTGCACTGGCCACGTGGGAGAGGCTCTACCTGGAAGAGTGAACACTGGTAGGAGCTGTTGCTCTTTGGAAGTAAGTACAGGTTCTGTCTCCTTCCAGACCTGAGACCAAAATTCTAGGGACATTTTCCCCTTCTGTTATTTCTGCCACAGTGCCTGACCCATACCTTGTGAAGTCACAAACACAACTAACTCAAATGGTAGCCCTGCATGGGAGATGCCCAGAACTTTAACCTTCTTCATTAATATTTTTGCTGTTTCAAAGGTGGCTTGTTGCTCTGATTTCCACTCCCATGCATGCCGTTTTTTTTTTTAACCAGGGGATGGGGCACTCTGTCAGGTGGGGAATAAAAATCCTCCAAACCCCAAAGTCTCTATGAAGATTTTGCACCTCTTTCAAATCCTTAGGGTTGGACAGTCTTGCATGCTTCTTACCTGACCAACCACTCCCCAAACCTTATGGCAGTGCCTTGGCCTTGAATTTTCTGTGGGTTCATTGTTCACTCTCTGCCTCACAGGTGTTCCAGTAAAGCTTGCAGGGTTCCTTGAAGCAGAGGTAAATTGTCAATATGTTAACATTACAGCATCAGTGTAGTGGGGCCATTGTGCTGATGTGGAAGAGAACAAGGATAGTCTTCCACCTGCCAATCCATGACCTATGGTGGGCTGTGTGGGTAGCCTTGGGGAAACACTTGAATGGTTCATTGTTGCCCCTCCCATGTGGAAGCCAATTGATCTTTTGACTCATGGCCAGGGTATACTGAAAAAGGCCTTTGTTAACTCCAGCACAGTATGGTACACTCCTAGCACCACGGACAAGGTATCTAAAATGACGGACACATACCTTGCTCATTTTTTGGTAGTCCATTGTCATCTGCAATGAGCCATCATTTTAGTATTTTTCTGGAGAACCAGTGAATAGTGAACTCAATGTGGAGCCTCTGATTGTGGCCCTCATCTGGAGGCAATCCTAACCCACATCCTATATCCCTTCCCAAATAAGCTTTAACCCTGAGGCCTCTTCTGGACAGTTGGGGCATCAGGTAAGATACTGGAGATGGGGCCAGACAGATTTTAAGACTTTCTGAGCTTGGGCTGTGTCTCAGGTCTTACCCACAGCCAGTATCTATTCCTGAGATTTGTCAGTGTTCCCTAGATCAATGATGGATTGCCCATCATGAAGGTCTTTTCCTATTATTGGGATCAGCATGGATATCAGGGTCCCATACTGGTCCTGGGGGCAGACTGGCAAACTTTAGCTTTCATTCCTGGTGCCTGATCAGGGCCCTTAAAGACAAGGCCCTGTTTCATTCCCAGTTTCCTAAGAATATGTTGTCCACCATCTATAGATTTCTAGGGCCTCACATGCCCAGTGAGATCTCCCTCACTTGGCCAAGCCCCCATTCAGGCTAGAATAATCCACTCTTAGGGAGTATCTGGAACTGCTGAGTACCAGGCAGGTGCCAGAGGGCAGTGTGTGTGGTGGTAGCGCTCATTTTCTCTGCCTCCTACTGGTCACAGAAATGCTGTCATCCCATATCCCACAGCAGCATTAACCTTGTCTGGATACTTCCCTTGGCCTTTTGCTGGAACTTGGCAGCTGTATCAATAAACTCAGCAGGAACACCTTGTCTTACCATAAGGGTTTCCTGAAATGGGGCTTCTGGGTGGCTGGCGTTGTTACTGTGCTTTTGTTTTCCATTGTATTAGAGTCCGAGGGCACTCAGTCTGTTTCATTGTCCATTACAACATCCTCCTCTTCATTCTCATCGTTTTCCAAGAGATTCCAGGTCTCAGCCTCCCAATCAGGCTTAGTCACAAGTGCTCAGACCTTAATCTGAGGCAGCCTGTGCCTTCCTAGCTTTGTAAAATGGCACACCAAGGTCTCTAACCTATTATCTTGTTCTCTCCACCTTGTCTGCCAGCCCTGAAGCTAGCAGAGTTGGGTTAACCCCATGTTCTTCTCTAACCTCAGTTATTCTGACTTTCTAATGTGAGCTTCAGCCTCTAGCTGGGCATCGGTGGCTAGCTGAACTGCCCACAGTAGAGGCCACTCCTCTGTGACAGCCACATGCTTCCCTTCTTTGTCATAGTGCACTATTTGCAGTTCCATAAACAAGCCCTTTAAAGCAGCCAGTGTTTTCAGGGTGTCCTCATAATCATGTAACAGCCCACAAGCATCTGATGTATGGATCACCCCTCCCACACAGAGGCGACTGGCCAACTTGGGATCCCGATCTGCAGATGCCTCTTTCTCAAGGCCCTTTTCTTCAGTTTCCTGGCTGCCTCACCAATTGTTGGTTCACAAGCTCCTGGGGAGCTTCCCAGGTGAAACTGGCCCCTATAATCAGAGGGCAGGGAGCAACCCAAGAAAGAGGCAGGCCACTCCAGATTGGTAGGTGGCAAGTTTCATGAGCAAGGAAACTTACATATGAGGCTTGTCTTGGGTGGCTGCAAGATGAGTAGATCTCCATATCCACCTGCCAAATCTTAAAAGGTTTTGTAGAAGTCTTAACTGGGTTCAGTTACATAGGCAGTCAGGATGGTCTCAAAACTACATTGCTATCTTAAGGTTTGTCTTTGAGGCAGCTTCTGGAAACAGGGAAGGCAGGCAGAACCCACATTCCTAGGATGGGAGTGGGGAGGAGCCTCTAATTGCCTGGGTGTAGCTCACAGGTCAACTGGCACTCGTGTCTTCCTGATGACTTCCCTCTACAAAGTGAGATCATAAAGTATTTTGTCCCCGTCTGACTTACTTCACTTAGCACAATGCCCTCAAGGTCCATCCACATTGCTGCAAATGGCAGGATTTCCTTCCATTTTATGGTTGAGCCTTAGCTTTCATTCCTGGTGCCTGATCAGGGCCCTCAAAGACAAGAGCCTGTTTCATTCCCAGTTTCCTAAGAATATGTTGTCTACCATCTGTAGATTTCTAGGGCCTCACATGTCCAGTGAGATCTCCCTCACTTGGTCGAGCCAACACGAAAGTATACAGACACCCACACAACACATTTTCCTCAACCCTTTATCTTTCAATGGACACTTAGGTTGCTTCCATGTGTTGGCAATTGTAAATATTGCTGGAATGAACATGGGGGTGAAACTATGTTCCTGAGGTAGATAACCAGGAGTAGAATTGCTGAATCATATGGCAGTTCTATTGTAAATTTTGGGGGGAACCTCCACACTGTTTCCTAGTAACTGCACTAATTTATATTCCCACCAACAGCGTACAAGGATTCCCTTTTCCCCACATCTTCTCCAACACTTATTATCTCTTGTCTTTTTGAAAAAGCCATTCTACTGGGTGTTATTGTGGTTTTGATTTGCATTTCCCTAATGATTAGTAATGTTGAACCTTTTCCATGTATCTGTTGTACATCTGTATGTCTTCTTTGGGAAAAAATGTCTACTCAGAAACTCTGTCCATTTTTAAATTGGATTATGTTTTTGCTGAGTTGTATGAGTTCTTTATATATTTAGGATATTAATAACCCCTTATCAGATACATGATTTCCAAATATTTTTGCCCATTCCATAGGTTGCCTTTTGATTTTTTTTGATGGTTTCCTTTTCTGTACAGAGGCTTTTTATGCAGCTTGAGTGGAAATATCTAGCTTTGGACTTTATCCCATTCCCCCACCAAAACAAAAATATCTTATTTCTCAGATGAATGTACATCATCTTTGTGGAATGATGCAACCAGAGAGTATTTCTGTGGTTCATTATGCCCCAGTAAACATTTTGGAAAAGAGAAAACAGCTGCCCCTTTTAAAAGACTATTTTATGCAAATCACTGTGAATAAATAAGCTTTTAAAAACCCAGAAGCCCTCTCAGAGTTTGCTTTTCTACCTTGTCTCTAAAGCCTCCATCAATTCAAGAATGAAGCAGTCCATCACAAACTGCCCAGGCCAGCATCAGGCTCCCCTCTCACCATGCTCTCCAGCCCTACTGGTTCCTGGAAACATCTGATGTCTCTGGAGACCCCAGGGCCCACAGGACAAACCAGACCCTTTCCTGAGCATGTGCAGCACTTCCCCAGTGCTTGTCAATCACCCCTCAGAGTTAGGCTGTGCTACTCCACCGGGTAATGGAGACAGGAACAAGAGCTAAGGCGTTTCTGCCTTGAGGACTTCACAGTCTAGCCTAGTGAGGAAGCAAGATGTGAACAATAACATGAGATGTCATAGCATCATGTTATGGGTTGAATTGTGTCCCCCTGAATTCATATGCTGAGGTCCTAACCCCCAGTAACTCAGAATGTGACTGTATTTGGAGAAAGTTTTTAAAGAAGCAATCAAGTTGAAATGAAGTATCCTTAGAAGAAGAGATCAGGACACACACACACACACACAGAGGGAAGACCATGTGGGGACACAGAGAGAAGACGGCATCTGCACACCAAGGAGAGAGGACTCAGGATGAACCAGCCTTGCTGACACCTTGATCTTGTATTTCCAGCCTCTGGAACTGTAGGTAAATAATTTCTGTTGCTTAAGGTGTCCAGGCTGTGGTAGTTTGTTGTGGAAGCCCAAGTAGACTACATTCATAGGTATTCATTCATTCATTCAAAGAAAATAGGCTGTGCAAGATCCTGAAACTACAGAGTAGAATGAAATACAATCACTGTCTTCAAAGATGGCCATAGGTTAGTGAAGAGGATAAATATCGATACACACGTGTTATTATGGTAAGTGCTATAGTGGAATTTTATTTATTTAAATCCCACATTGTTCTGAAATTATTTCAAAATTTTATATCGTGAAGGCTAGGAGGATTAACCCAGAGGAGTTTAAAATTGATGAATTTGGTGGGTAGAGGCACAAAGGCCCCGCAGTAACTTCCTGGGCCCTGGGCACTCTTGCCTTTTAGGGTTTCTTCCACCATAAAAAAATATTTAAGGTTATATTTAACTGACAGGCTTCGTAAAAGACAAATACATAGCATCACATATTAAAGCATTTTCTTTGACCTAAAGTTTATTTTTTGAAACTAAATTAATCATTTTCATGGTCCCTGAAAGTGGACCCCAGGCACAGAGACTCCTGCATGTGGTAGGTCAGCCTGGAGGCAAGGCAAACAGCATTCTGTGTAAGAGCTCAAGGCCAGGACACAGTAGAGCATATTTGTAAAACTGCAAGCTCAATGTGGCTAGAGCTACAGGGAAGCTAAGGGAAGAAGCAGCAGCTGACGTGGCAGACACAGGCCAGCAGAGAAAGGTCTGGAATGTTGCAGTAAGGCAGTGGTGTGCTGGTAAATGCTTAACAACCAGCTCTCTGGAGAAAAAGGCCCTGATTTACAGTGTTTTCTGCTGCGCCCCTACTTCCCAGCCCTCCTTCGGGGTAAAGCCGCTCTGCCTTATGGTCCTCCCCACCCGCTTTTGGGCGGCAAACCCGCGCAACCTGCTAGCGACGACCCTGGGAGGACATGCCTAACGGGGGCACTTTCACGGGCCTCTTGAGCAGAACGTTTCTCGGAAACTCTGAATCTTGCTTTCGGGGGGAGGGCGGCAGGCAGGCCCCGGCGCGGACCAGGCTGCCCCGTGAACTGGGCAGAGAGGCCGGGTGCAGACCCCGCAGCGCCGTGCGCTCGGAGGGGCAGAGGGCGGCCCCTCACAGGCCGCAGCCCCCATATTTGGCTTTTATTTGGGCTTTTTACTTAAAATTATGTTCTTTAAAAACATCTTTTTAAGTGATGTGTTCTGTGCCAATACTACTGTTTGTTATTAGAGCTTTGAAAATTGTAGCTTAATTATTATATTTAGCAGGTAGATCTCCGTACCTTGTTCTTATAGAGCGTTACGGCTATTTCTGACCCTTTCCTTATCCTTGTAAAGTTTAGAGTAAGATTGTCAGGTTTCATTGAACAAGAAGGCAGAGGAGAAGGAGCGGGGGGCAAAGGATGGGAGATGAAGGAGGACGCTGGGATGGGGCTGGGGAAGAAGGTAAAGAACCAGCAGCAGCAAGAAAGAACACAGCTGTGATTTTTGGAATTTTTATTGGAATCATAGTAAAATATAGATTGAGTTAAGGAGAAATTACATTATAAGATTTTGCATTTAGCACATAGTTTAAAATTTACTATTGATTTTAATAGTGTACCTGTTGATGAGATATCACCTCACACCAGTTAGGGTGGCCAACATCCAATAGACAAGAATCAACAAATGCTGAGAGGATGCGGAGAAAGGGAAACCCTTCTATACTGCTGGTTGGAATGTAAATTAGTTCAGTCACTGTGGAAAACAAATTGGAGGTTCCTCAAAAAACTAAAAATAGAAATATCATTTGACCCAATAATTCCACCCTTAGGAATTTACCCTAAGAAAACAAGAACCCTGATTCAGAAAGACATTATGTCTATTGCAGCACTATTTACAACAGCCAAGATATGGAAGCAACCTAAGTGTCCATCAGTAGATGAATAGATAAAGAAGAGGTGGTACATATACACAATGGAATATTATGCAGCCATAAAAAGAAAACAAATCCTACCATTTGCAACAACATGGATGGAGCTAGAGGGTATTATGCTCAGTGAAATAAGCCAGACCTAGAAAGACAAGTACCAAATGATTTCCCACATCTGAGGAGTATAACAATGAAGCAAAGCTGAAGGAACAAAAGAGCAACCGACTCACAGACTCCAAGAAGGGACTAGCAGTTACCAAAGGAAAAGGGTTTAGGAGGGTAGGTGGGGAGGGAGGGAGAAGGGGATTAAGGGGCACTATAATTAGCACTCACAATATAGGTGGGTCATGGGGAAGGCAGTACAGCACAGAGAAGACAAATGATTCTGTGGCATCTTACTATGCTGACCGACTGCAATTGGAGGAGAGGGCTTGATGATATGGTGAATGTGGAAACCACGATGTGCATGTGAAACTTTTGTAAGATTGTATATCAATGATGCTTTAATTAAAAAAAAAATAACGTACCTGTTGATTCATTTTTTATGTCTATATAGACAATCATATCATGCCCAAATAATGACATTTTTGTTTTTCCCTTTCCAATCCCCCAACCCCCCAATTTTTACTATGCTGGCAAAGACTTTAATTGCATCCTCACCTTGTTCCTAGTCCTAAGAGCATTCCAGCGTTTCACATTTTAACTCCAGTTTGCTATGTTTTACGTACTTTCAAAAAATAAATCAAGCTAAGGAAGATCCCTTTTACTCCTAATTTGCCAACATTTTTTTTTTAAAGAAAACCAAGACTGGGTATTAATATTAAATAATTTTTCTGCGTCTATTGAGATAATTATTTAATAACAAATGTAACACATATAAAAACTTGTGGAATGGCACAAACTATATTTTGGAGGAAATTTACAGTAATTAAATACTTACTAAAGAAAAGAAGAAAAGCTAAACTGAATGAGCTAGCCATCTAAATTAAGAAGTTAAAAAAAAAGAATAAAACTCAACAAGAAAATAATAAAGGTGATGGCAGAAATTTACAGACTATATTAACAATCATATAATAATAGAAAAGAACTTGTTCTTTCAGATACTCATAAAATAAATCAAACTGGCAATGTTAATAAGGAGAAAAGGAAGAAAGCACAAATATATTAGTAATAAAGCAGATCCCTGACTATAAATGCAGCAGAGATTTTAAATATGACAATAGTTGCATGTTAATAAACTTGAAAACTTAGATGAAATGGGTAAGTGCCAAGGAGAAATTATCAAGCATAACTCAAAAGGAGTAGAAAATCTAAATTGTTCTATCAGTAAAGAAATAAACTCTATAGTTAAAAAATATCAGTCATAGACCTAGGTGCTTTATAGACAAATTGTACCAAAGATTTAAGGACAGAACATTTCAGTCTTACACAGAAAAGGAGGAAACGTTCCTCAAATCACTTTATGAGACTAGCAAAGTCGATATTAGATAAAGTACAGGAAACGAATATTACTGATGGTTCTCAGTCATGAAATTAGTTGCAAAATTAAATGTTAGCTAACAAAATCCAGCAATGAGTTAAATACATATACATATATTATATAATATATTATCAACATACACAGACACCCAGGAATGCAAGACTGTCTTGAATTGAAAAGTTTGATTAATGTAATTTGCCACATTGATAAGCCAACTCATTACATCTATGATAAATGTCACTTTGGTTGCAGATAAATTAGAACCATGCCTCCTGCCCCCACCTACTACATCACATCAGTTGAGACTCAGTCCTTTGATTTGACATAGAGGAAAATACAGGGAGAGTAGTGAGAGCAGTTTCGGGGACACGTGGGAGGCCGGGCAGGAGTGAGACCAGGGCAGGTGACGGCATCTGGACGGGGCAGTTGTCAGGGCCAGAGGCACTGTGGCTAAGCAGCAGATACGGCTTTGCGGTGTCTCACCGACGCTACCCACCCCACCAAACGATGCCGCCGGCGCTTACCAGCAACCCCCTGCCCCTCGCCCCTCGCCCCCCGCCTCCTTCGCCACCGCCCTCCGCCATTAGCCGTCTGCAGCCTCCAGGGCGCCCCTCACCAGGACCTGGCGCCCTCTCTTCCACGACGGCCTGTCTTCGCAGCCGCAGCTCCTGGCAGGTAGCCGCAGGCGCGTCCGGGCGACCCTGCGGGCCGGCGTCCGAGGGGGCGGCTCCGCAACGAGGGCGTCTGTGGGCTGGGGCCCTGCTCCGCCGCCCGCAGAGGGGCAGCGCGGGGCGGAGGTGAGAGGCGGCGCGGGCGGGCAGAGGCGGCAGGCGGTTTAGCAGCGGGGAGCGGCGGCCCCGGTCCGGGCGGCGGCAGGCGGGGACCATGTCGGTGGGCGGCGGGAGCGGGTGGTGGGCGGGCAGCATCGTAAGAGAGCGGTGTCGGCCCGCAACCGACGCCTCCTTGCTCCGCGCTGCGGCCGCCTCCGGTCTCAGACTCCGCCCACCCCCCCCGCAGGGGGCCGCCCGCTGCCTGTTCCCACGCAGACCTCGCCGCCTCACAGCAGCAGCAGCTTTTAGTAAGTAGCCGCCCCAACACTGGCTTTTTGATCCGGAAGTTTTGGGGTGGTGCATGGCTCATTAGACTCTGGAAATGTATTCATCTCATTCATTTAACAATTGTGTGTGTGTGTCTCACACACACACAAATACACTTACTGTTCAGCCACACTGTGCCTGGTGAATACGCTAGATGGTAAACGGGAGGAATTTAGCATGCAGTCCCAGCAATAAACAACATAGTAAAAGGCAGGAAGTTAAGAAGTAAGATTCTTAACTTACTCTTTAGCAGACAATAACTCAGCCCACCTTGGGGCTGGGCAGGTGGTCTTGCTTGTTAGGCTCTCAGACCGAGTCGCCAGTTATCTCAGGGAGAAATCAGAGCAGTAAATTTCTTGTATTAAGTTAATTTTAAATATTCAGGGACCACTTAACAAGTCTGCACCCTCAGCCCTGATCACATTCCTGAAAAATCCTTAAGAGGAGGAACCCCCAACCTTTCAGGGCACTCCTCTCTCTGAGGTCACAGGCACTTTCTAAGTGTATAACCTTTTAATCTTAAACTTTCTCCAACCTTTCAAGGCGCCTCTCCAAGCTGAGGTTGCCTGCTGCCCAGCTATAGCCAACCCAACCCTATTTCTAAAGGAAAAGAAAAAAGAAATTGGTGGGTTTGACCTAATCTTGTACCTGGTGGGGAAAAGGGGATAAATAAAGAGATGAGAGAACTTTCTCCAGGTAACACTTGATTCATTCAGAGGCAGAGTCAGAGGCAGAAAGAGGAGCTGGGTCTACTGACTGAAGACTGCTTCTCACTCACTTTTGGGTGTTCAACTCCGTAAGAGAACTTGTAGAGTTAAAATTGTCTGTAATGTCATAGGGTTTAAGGCCCTTAAAGATGAGATTTTGTAGTTTCTGTTTTCATAAGGTGAATGCCTTTAATTGGGGAGTGTCGACCCCCCTTGGGCTGGACAGCGGGTGATTACTGCCACAATGCACCCGTGTTTCTCTAGGCAGGGCCCATGGAAGCCGTTTCAGTGGTGGTAGAGTGAGTCAAGGTTGGCACAGTCTGTTTTCTTGTTCAGCTGCCATCAGATTTAGTCTTTTTTCATCTGCTATTTTCTGGGTGTGTCGGAAAGTACCAATGGCCCAGGAACATTCTCCTTAGGGAAATTGTTTATTGGCCTTAATTTGGATCCATTATTTGCCAGCTGCCTTTGAAGCAGGTGACCATGGAATCTGTAAGCCTCAGTAAACATCTTTTATTATGTAAAATCGTCATTTGGGGGTTGTTAGCTCTGCAGTGAAGAACAGGCATTTGTCACTTTTTACTGCCTTCAGAACTTGGGAAGTTCAGGCGGGAAGAGATCTACTGGCACACATTTGCGTCTGTCTGGTAGATGAAAAACACTTACGGCGATGAGGGCTGAGACTTGATCTTGTTTTTACCTCTTAGGGAAATGATGCTGTCTTAGGCCGTCACCCTGAAACGTGGCATAGTTTGTTTAAAAAATTGCTGCTGAAATTTCAGAGATTCCTTGGCTCATGAAATCTGGAGAAACTTTTTATCTGAATTTTGCAGTGAGTTAACTTTTGAACATGTAAAATGATTTGTGGCCACAAATCACTTTGGACTGGAATCCTTCCAAGGTTAATTATGTGCTTTCATGTCCTTTTTAAACCTGTGTAAGATGTTTAATCTGCTTTAAATGGCTTAATGTCACCTCCAGACACATCATAGTTAGTTGTGAAAACCTGAGCGGTGCCCTCAACAGCCATTGAAGTGTGGAGGCTGCTGGCTGCAGTGTGTTGTTTGAGCTTTTGTGTCTGTGTAGTTTTCTTGACTCTTTCCTTCCTGCCCACTACTTACTTTCAGAGCTTTCTTGAGTTTCCCTTGTCTGCTCCCAATTATTTCTAATTTGATTTTTCTCCTCCATTTGTTGTTGGTTTGTAAGTCCTGTAATTTGCAGCCATGTGCACAGCAGTCCGTTATGTTGAAGGACCAAATTAATGTCATTAGTCTCCCTCCAACAGTAAGATTGTTCTGAAGGAGATGCTACTACACGCCGCCCTGTGGGGTCTTCTCAAGCATACCTCTCTGTGGGCATGGGGCAGGGTTCTCCTGGGATCAGTACCAGCAGTAAAATTGCTGCAGGCAGGGGACACACAGGTGAACAGTGGGTGAGCTGTATGGGTATTCTCTCCACGAGCCTGCGCCAGGCAGCATGTGGTGTCCCAGCCCCTACCTGGCCGCCCTAGGGCAGGCACCTCCCGCTGTGCCCTTGCCAGTCCTGCGGTCAGCCACCCTTCCTCACCGCCCAGCTCCACCTGGCCTTCCCAGGGAGCTGCCCGCCTTCAGTCCCCTGTCCCCTGGAGCCCAGCCAGCCTGGTATATAACTTTTCTCCCAGAAAGAGTGCCCGCCCTTCCAGAAAGGATCTGTCTCCTGTCCTGGGGCTGCAGGTCCCTCTGCGCTCTCAGAGCTGGTGGGCAGCGGGAGTGCAGCGGGGGAAGTGCAGCTCCCTGAACGCTGGCTGTGCTCACTCTTGGGTTTACTTTCTCCTTGGGGTTTTTACTGTTGGAGGAACACGGTGAGGGCAGATAGAATGTAAAAGGAGCAGCTGTCTGGGCAAAGCACAGCCCTTTAACTCAACATCTCTTCTGCTCAAAACCCTGAAACCATCATCCTGCCCCCACTTACCTACAATTCCCAGAGTGAACCAGACCCCTGGGAGCTGTAGTTCCTACAGGAAGACGAGTGGTCAAGAGCAGGGCCTGCAGGGCAGCAGGGACACAAGGCAGCTGCAACCTCCCCAGAGTTCATGGGAATTCTGTTTTGGGGGTGGTCTGCCATAGTTGTGATCTGAGGAAAATACCTCAGCCCTTCCTCACACAGACATATGTTACTCTTGCAGTTAACAAGAAATTGAAGGTTATTGGGAAAAGCTTTCAGTATGGACTACACGGAGGAAGTTATTTGTCAATTCAGATTTGGTAACAAGAAATCCCTAGGTAAGTAGGCCCTCCTTTCTTCCAGTGAAAATCCTCCCAGAACAGGCTGCATCCCCACAGTGAGCCAAGCCTGGACACCTGCCAGTGACACCCAGGAATTAATCCGTCCCCAGCACCACCACACACTTGGGAGTAGCCTTTACTGCAGCTCACGCTGGGTTTGGGGGCAGGTTGTGCCCTCAGAGCTGCGTCCCCCTCTGTGTGCCCCTGCCTGCACCCATTAGGGGGCACCTTGGCATTTCAGATCAGAAACCCGTGGCTGGGTTTGCCCCTAAGGAGGGAAGCAGGGCGGGTGCCTGATGTTCACTGGTAGGAGAATCCAGATAGCAGATTCAAACCCCTCCAAATGTATCTACATATTTTTTATTTTGCTAAAATACTAAGAGAGGTTTAGGTGAGTCAAGAATTTATGATTCCAAAATTTACATGAAAGAGAAAGTGGGTTTTCCATGGAGGAAAGTCAACCATGGCCACTCAGACATCTCTGAATTTCTAATCCACAGAACCTATGAGCATATGAAAATTTTCTGTTTTATGTCCCTAGGTCTGGGAAGGTTCAATACACAGCAGCAGATAACTAGAATGTCCCTCATTCACAAAGGACACTGGCCTGCTTTCACAACCTTCTTCTAGATCCTTCTATCCCATGGGTGACTTCAGTGTCCCCACAAATAAACTTTACAGTATTCTTGTCTCCACCTCCTCACACTCAGTAATGTCCGTGTATAGGCCCCCTCAGCTGCCCTCTTTCAGTTTACCAAAGGGCTGGGTTTCCTTGAAATTGTAGACTCCCTGGGAGGGTTTGGGGTAAGGGACAAATGGAGACCTCCTCTGACCACCCCTTCAAACTCCTGCCTGGGTTGCCCACAGGGAGAACACTGGGCAAAGCTGCAGGTCACAAGGTTGCCATGGCAACCTATTGTCCATCATAATGGACATACCTCAGCAGGGTGGGGTGAAGGTGCATAAATAGTGGGGCCATCACCCCACAGCCAACCACTTGCTACTTGGACTCACAGGGCAGGTATCAGGTGGCTACTTGCAGGTACAAGATATATTGATTAAAGCGTGAGTAGAGCTGAGGTTGGGAGTAACGAGGACCCTGAGCACAGGAGGAAGCAGAAGAGGTGTTGGCTTGAGGTGGCCTGCAGTTTACGGGGCCCATCTGGGCCCCCAGGGACTGGGCCAAGGCAAGAACAGCGGCCCCAGGATGCTGGGCCCCATGCTCGTCGTCTTCCTGCTGCTGCTGCTGCCATCTCCGCTCCTGACCACCAGGAGCACCCTCCACCGCTACCCAACCCAGGACCAAGGTCACAACCCCAGCTCCAGGCTCCAGGAGAGCCCAGCAGATGGGGAATCCTGCTGGAGCACTTACGACGTGTACTTCGTCCTAGACTCGTGAGTGGCCCACCTGCTCTAGTCGCTGCCATAGAACAGTGCTGTCCCTGGGGTCAGTATGGGGCCCCAGGCTCTGAGAGAGGGAAGCAGGGACTGTCTGGTCACATTCAAGGAACAGACTCTCTGTGGCCTCCCTGTTCCTGGGGCAGAAAGAATGCCCCAGACATTTGTTCCCTGGGACTTTTCTCTTGAAAAGGATTGAAGACCACCATCTAGCTTTTCTTTTTCGGTGAGGTCTTTGCCTGGTTTTGGTATTAGGGTAATGTTGGCCTCATAGAATGAGTTTGGGAATATTCCCTCCTCTTCTATTTTTTGGAAAACTTTAAGGAGAATGGGTATTATGTCTTCTATGTATGTCTGGTTTCTTTGCTGGTAATTGGTTTGTTTAGATTTTGTGTTTCTTCCTTGGTCAGTCTTGGAAGGTTGTATTTTTCTAAGAAGTTGTCCATTTCTTCTAGGTTTTCCAGCTTGTTAGCATATAGGTTTTCATAGTAGTCTCTAATAATTCTTTGTATCTCTGTGGGGTCTGTTGTGATGTTTCCTTTCTCCTTTCTGATTCTGTTGATGTGTGTTGATTCTATTTTTCTCTTAAGTCTGGCTAGAGGCTTATCTATTTTGTTTATTTTCTCAAAGAACCAGCTCTTGGTTTCATTGATTTTTTCCATTGTTTTATTCTTCTCAGTTTTATTTATTTCTTCTCTGATCTTTATTATGTCCCTCCTTCTGCTGATTTTAGGCCTCATTTGTTCTTCTTTTTCCAATTTCAATAATTGTGACATTAGAGTATTCATTTGGGATTGTTCTTCCTTCTTTAAATATGCCTGGATTGCTGTATACTTTCCACTTAAGACTGCTTTCGCTGCTTAAGACTGGCCTCTTGCATCTTATCCATTCTGCTTATAAATCCTTCCAGAGATTGTTTCATTTCTGTAAGCTCCTTCCGGACGTCATCCCGTAGCTCTTGCATATTTCTCTGCAGCTCCATCAGCATGGTTATGACCTTTATTTTGAATTCTTTTTCAGGGAAAGTGGTTAGGTCTATCTCCCCAGATTCCTTCTCAGGGGAGGATGTCTGGCTTAATCTGGTCTATAGCAAATTATTCTGCCTTTTCATGGCAATAGAGGTAGTTGTGGGGAGCTGGTGTGTGTGTCAGCTGGGAGAATGTCCCTTCTTGCTGGTTTGTGGCCTTCCTCTCCTGGGAGAGCAGTGACCCCTAGCAGCTTGTGCTGGGCAGCTGCATGCAGATGTGGTTTCTAATTCTTGCCGGGCCGCTGTGAAAGAAGCTGCTCTGCTGCTGTGCGTGTGGCCAGCCTCAGGCTGCTGCTCCACTGTGGCGGAGCAGCATCGGAGGGGAAATGGGCGGGAGGCGGTTTATCCCCATGAGGGGCCTCCGAGCTGCGCTGCTGCCTAAGGGTTCCCTGGGATTCCCAGCTGCTGGGCTAAGTGTCCCGGGATGTTTCCATCCAGCGGTGCGGTCCCTGTCCCTTTAAGTCTTTCAAAAAGCACTCAGTTTTCTTTATCCCAGGGGCCCCTGCTGCGGGGACCCACTCACAGGTCTTACTGTCCAGTTTCCCTAATACCCAGCGCCCCATGCACTTTGTGTCTGCGCTCCAGTGCGGATGGCTAGGGCTGGGTATTCAGCAGACCTGGGCTCCCTCTCCCTCCCCACTCTGACTCCTCTCCTCCCACCTGGAGCTGGGGTGTGGGGCGCTCGGGTCCTGCCGGGCTGCAGCTTGTATCTTACCCCCTTCACCAGGCACTGGGTTCTCTCAGGTGTAGATGTAGCCTGGCTGTTGTCCTGTATCTTCTGGTCTCTCTTTTAGGGATAGTTGTATTTGTTGAATTTTCAAAAATATATATGGTTTTGGGAGGAGATTTCCGCTACTCTACTCACGCCGCCATCTTGGCTCCGCCTCCTCACTGGGTAATCTTGATGTTTGGGTCATCTGTCCTTAGTTTCCTCACTATTTGCTGACAGTTTTTGATGTAGCCATGGAGGCAGAAGGAATGGTGGGGAGGAAGAGCTGAGAGCCGTGACCCACCCCAGTGTTAAAGGGCTGGCAGAGGAGCAGAGAGCTGGGAATGGTGATTCCCAAGGGGAAATGGGGGACCAGGAGAGCCAGCATATCCAAATTTCTGGAGGCTTTACCGACCAAAGCATCCCACCTCATTTCCTAACATTCCCACGTTGCATGATCAACTATCCATGTTTGCCACCAAAAGCCCCTCATCCGAGAAGTCCCTCATCCCCTCCCACACAGGTCTAATTGGTCAATTGCTGCCACTCACATTGAATAAAGTCAACATGAGGGTAACTCACTGATTTCACGTCAGGAGCTGTGGTGGCTCTAGCTATTTCAGGAGCTGGGGGCTCTCGTGGAGGAGCTTGCTAAGGGCCTGCAGGAAGGCAGGGAGGGCAGAAACTATGCTCGCACGATACATGCACCTCTGTCTCTGACTCACTGTCTTTTTTTTCAGGTCACACAGTGTAAACAACAACTGGGAGTTCACACAGAGCTTTGTGAAGGATTTGGTGAACAGATTTAAAAAGTATGGCTTTCCAGCTCTGTGTTGCAGGGCGTTTTCCTCTCTGAGTACATTGCTGTTTAGATGAGTGGACACGGGACTGCCTCAGGTCACAAAGCTCAAGGCAGTGTTCTGAAGCAGGAGAAAAGTACTGATCCCATTTGTTTCCTAAGATCTCTGCAACCTTGCTTGGCTCCTTTCTGGGAGTCAGGCCTTGTTTTCAGGGGCACAGTCTTCCCTGGAGGACCTCATAGATTAGGAAATAGGCAAACTACTTAACACTGTAACCAAACATCTGGATGTGGAGATTTTATCTAGATCTTCAAGGATGAGAAATTCACGGTAACAGGAACCATGAAGGTCATTTGAGCAGTAAGAGGTCTATTTGGCTGAACATGGTTAACATGGGAAGGCTGGGAGATGAAGTGAGAGGTCCATTTGTGGCCAAGGCAGAGAGGCCAGTAATGCCAGGAAGCAGGACTTGGATTTCCTGCTGCGGGCCATAGGGAGCTCTGGACGATGCGTGATCAGAGGGGCTGGTGGGGCTCCAGAAAGATAGGACTCCAGCTGTACTCCAGGCAGAGAAGTCTCATAATTGTGGACAAGAGCCAGGACCAGTAGGGAGCTCCACAGGACCTGTGGGAACAATGTAACTAAAGGATAATGAGGGCCAGGTGATCAGAAGAGAGTGGCCAGAAGATGAAAAGGGAGGGGAGAATATGAATGGTGATGAGGGAGGATAATTTATTCGAGATGAGGGGGAGGAAGGTGGGGAAGATCGTCTAGGGAGGAGGAGAAGTGAAAGTACAGAGAATTTGACAGGAGAGGAGAGGCAGCTTGGGAGGGCCCTCGTGGAAGAGCATGTAGCTGTCTATCTCCCTGTGCAGGCAGCAGCCCTGTGTGCATGTGTGTGTGTGTGTGAGAGAGAGAGGCAGAGAGAGAAAGCAGACTTTTGGGATTTGGCTCTACAGGGTGCTATGCCGCACTCTGACAAGAGGGCTGCCCGCCTTCCAGGCCTCATAATCCTTCACTAAAGTTATGAGAACTTCTGGAGTGCAGGAAATGTACTCCACACTAAAAGAGACAGAATGGAGAACAGGGAACTTGGTGGGCACCCCCTCCCTGTTGCACATCAGCATCACTTTCAGCCTGTGTGTATAGTTGCTCATAAGCCCATGTTTCCTTCCAAGCCCCAAACAGCGTATGTCATTCATTACCTACTCGACGGACGGCCACGTCAATATGCAGCTGACCTCGGACAGGTAAGTGTTTCATTGATCCCCTAAAGCAGACCCAGCAATCAGGCCACAGGCAGGGCCAGGGAGCAGAGGGGGACCCTGATCCCACACCGAGGAACCCACTGGTGTTGTCCTGGACCTTCCCCTCACTGCCCACCCTGACCTTCAGCCCTGGCCCCCTGAGCCCCACTGCCACCTCTGCACTGGCACTGGCCGGACCTGGTGCTAGTAGGCAGACTCCTCCCCTCCGAGCCCAGCCCTCCTTCCGACCCGAGTCCTTCCCTCCGTGCTCTACCCTTTCCCTAGAGCAGGCTGATTGTGAAGATTCCCGAATCAGGTGGGGCAGATGTGGGGGCCTTTAGGGACATAGCCTGGCACCTGCTGTTGTGTGTCACTTTCTGCCCTGGGCCGCTGGGGAAAGAGGGGACAGTCAGAATCAGGGAGGAAGGGATGGGTGTCATCCAAGTGTGGGTGCTTCAGGAGGGGAGCACGTTCCCAGTGAGTCTGGTCAGGTGAGCCCAGGAGTGGGTCCTGAACACCAGGCTGGGACAGGGTGCTGGAGGAAGGCCCTGTGGGCCTGCATCCCAGGAGGGTCTAGGTGGGAGGTGGGACGTTATGGAGCTTCTGAGTAGCAGGGAGGTTAAGATTCTCATGGAGGAAAATGACTGGAACCCTCCTGAGAGTGGGAGGAGCACCAGGCAGAGCCCGAGGACCCTGCACTGGAGGGTCCCAGGGCCTGTGGACAGGAGGGGCCAGGGTGAGCATGGTGACTTCCAGGCTCTGCCTTAAGTGTGGGAGTACAGTGTACCCTCACCAGGGCCCCCGGGCGGCAGTTGTGCTGCCAGTCACACTGTGATGGAATCACAGCTGGGATCTCCCCGTACTCTCCATGGAGTCGAGGTATATCCCTGGTGAGGTTCCCAGTTCTGCACAGCTTAGACAGAGCTGAGCACAGAGAAGCCCCGGCCATACGTATGGGGCTAGAAAGCAGCGTCCCCTCGCCACCCTGCTCACCGGATAGGGGACTGGGAAGGTGGGAACCAGGCCAGCCAATGCCAAAGGCACAGGACAGAGGGCCGGGACAGGGCTCCTTGATGTGGCCCTCTCCCATCCCAGCAGGGCTGCATGTGCAGACGGACAAGGACAGCCTGGGGCTGGTTGTAAGAGGTAACCCTTCATTCCATCTCCCACCTGCTCTGATTTTTTTTTTCAGAAAAAAAATAAACAATGCTCTTGTCAAATTGTTACATGTAATACCTTCAGGAGCCATAAATATGCAACACGGATTGAAAAAGGTATGGAATCTAGATTTCTGAGATGTGGCTCTGCTTTATCAAATTCTCAGAGGGTCATCATTGGGTCATCTCACTGTCCCCCCGACACACATTTTCCTTCATTTTGTTGCAGGCCAATGAGCAGATCGAAAGAAAGAGTGCTGCAGGTAAGTGAGCTGCTTCCTGCGTTCTTGGCGATGGTGTCCGGGGAAAGAGCCAGGCCTGGGCCTCAGTGAGGTTGGTGCAGCCCTTCCCAGGCTTCCTGGTGCTGACTCCTGGAGCCAGCTGCTTGCCCTCTCTGAGCGGCAGCCCCCTGCTCTGAGCAGTGGGGATGAAAGCCACCCCGAGAGGTTCCGCAGCACAGCAAGGGGTCGCGTGTGCGACGTCATGGTTCCTAGGAAATAGGAGGCGCTGGCCCTGGAGCTGGGCTGCATGAAGAAAAAAGGGGGAAACCCAGAGGGCCCTAGAGCGGTGGGGCTTCAGTGTAAGGAGAGAGCCTGACCTTCCCTCTTGCTGAGCACACATCCCTCCCTGACTCCTCCCTTCGGCTCCTTCCCTTGGGTTGATGCTCCTGCTCTGTGTCTCCCGTAGTGTAAAAGACTGTGCCTGTCCCAGAAACATCTTCGTCTTGGCTGTAGGGTCTAGGAAAGATGTGTGGGTCCAGGGAAGGACATTGAGCTGGGGAAGGGGTCTACTGCTCACCTGACTCTGACCTCAAGCCCTGAGCCTGGGTCTACAGGTGCCCGCGGGAGAGCTGTGGGTGAGACCCAGAGCTGGAACAGGCCTGCATGGACCTGCGGGAGTCTTGCACAGTAGGTTTGCCCACACCTGCCTTTGCTCATCTGGAAGGCTGATGCTTATCCTGTGAAACTGCTGGACTTGCCTTACAGGGCAAAGGTTCTACTGTCTGGTAGAAGTGACAGTTCTGTAGGAAGAACCCTAAGCTGGGCTCAGTCTCCTCATCTGCAAAGTGGGTCCTGGGCTAGGGGCCCTTCTTGTTGCATGATAAGCTGCAAAGCCTTCCAGGCATGTGGGTGGCAGGTGCTCAGGTCGGGGTGGCCTCTCCCCAGGAGGGTGAGGTGTGGCGAGCAGTGCTCGGGTCCTGGAAGCCTGTGACAGTTGCTCTCATTGACCCAGACATGCCCTGCCTCTCCCATAGGAGCGAAGGTACCCAGCCTCATCATTGTGCTGACAGGTGAACAACTGCTGCCAGAATCGTTTGCACAGACACAAGTTGAAGTGAGTCAAGCCCATTGTTACCAGCCTTTTGGTCCACATATTTGGACCAAATTTATTATACCCAACACTTCCTCTTTCTCAGGCTGCAAAATCCAAGCAGTTGGGGGCAACTCTGTATTTCGTGGGTGTACAAAATTATCAGCTATCCCAGGTAATTCTGAGCAGGTAACGAGGGGTCACTTGTGAGCCTAGCTGGGGAAAGCTTCAAAGATGGCTCTCTCAGGGTCACCCAGAGGATGGGCCTGTACCCACCAAAAAGTGCCTGGGAAGTGGGGTCAGGGCCCTCTCCACTTAGGCTGGGCCCGGGAAGTTGAAAGATAGATATACAAGGTGGCCATTCACAATGAATAACAAGTGTTGTATAAGACCTGCACAGCAGAGGTGAGGGTGGAAGAACTTTCCCTTCCCTGAGGGTGGGCTGCTGGTGGATGCCAGGGTCTATCCCCCGGTGTCTGCCTCCTGGGATGGGGACCTCTGGGTCATCACCCCTGGCTGTGGGCTCAGGTCTTCTCCTCTCCCTTTCAGCTGTTGGAAATTGCTGATGAAGAGGATCATCTGTTTCAAGTGGACAGTGGATACCCTGGACTGAAAAACATCGTTGACCCAGTAAGTGAGGGGGGGATGAAGGGGGCTGCACACCGTGCCTCCGCCGTTCACGCCCATGACCCTGCCACTCCTCTCTCTCTATTTCAGCTCATTGGGAGATCTTGCGTGCAGATTACATCTGTGGATTTCTCCCCTATCTGCACTGGAGGTAATAACTGGAGTCGCTGTTGTAAACGCAGGAGTGTGTGTATGTTTGTTTTGTGAATGTGCCATGTGTGTGGTGGGAGTGGTGTATGTGGTTCCAGTCTGTGTGGTGTGTATGAGCACACCATGTGTGTGTGTGTGTGGAGCATGTGGTGTGAATGTGTATAATGCGCTGTGTGTACATGAATGTGGTGTCTGTGGGGGAATTGTGGTTTGGAATGCGATTTGGTCCATAGAACGTTTGTTTCAGGTGTGTATAAGTCTGTGTGAGGAGGTATGGATGCCTGGGGTGTGCTGGGGGGCGGGCATGTGATGGCAATTTTACCCAGGTTTGTAATGGGCCGACTATCACTTTAGAGCACACTGCACAATGGCTTGGTGACCACACTGCAAAATGACTGCCACATAAGTTTAGTGTAATTACTTTCTTTAATCCCCTGTCCCCTGGAGCCCAGCCAGCCTGGTATATAACTTTTCTCCCAGAAAGAGTGCCCTCCCTTCCAGAAAGGATCTGTCTCCTGTCCTGGGGCTGCAGGTCCCTCTGCGCTCTCAGAGCTGGTGGGCAGCAGGAGTGCAGCGGGGGAAGTGCAGCTCCCTGCACGCTGGCTGTGCTCACTCTTGGGTTCACTGTCTCCTTGCGATTTTTACTGTTGGAGGAACACGGTGAGGGCAGATAGAATGTAAAAGGAGCAGCTGTCTGGGCAAAGCACAGCCCTTTAACTCAACATCTCTTCTGCTCAAAACCCTGAAACCATCATCCTGCCCCCACTTACCTACAATTCCCAGAGTGAACCAGACCCCTGGGAGCTGTAGTTCCTACAGGAGGACGAGTGGTCAAGAGCAGAGCCTGCAGGGCAGCAGGGACACAAGGCAACTGCAACCTCCCCAGAGTTCATGGGAATTCTGTTTTGGGGGTGGTCTGCCATAGTTGTGATCTGAGGAAAATAACTCAGCGCTTCCTCACACAGACATTTGGATATTACTCTTGCAGGTAAAAAGGACATCAAGGTTATTGGAAAAGGTTTTCAGGACAGACACCAGGATGAAGTTCTCTGTCAGTTTCGAGTTCGAAAGGAAACCATCCGTAAGTAGCCCCTCCTTTCCTCCAGTGATGGCTGTCCCACAGCAAACCAGGCCTTCAGGGCCCGTGCTGGCCATTCACTACGTACACACTGAAAACAAGCAACATGCACAGTGGAAGGGGTAACTGGTTGGGAGCCTGGGCACCTGCCACTCATGCCCAGGAATTAATCGATCCCCAGCACCACCACACCCCTGGGAGCAGCCTCTCCTGCAGCCCTGGCTGACTGTGGGGTGGGGTGCTCCCTAAGAGCTACATGCCCCTCCCTTTCCTGGGCTCTCACTTCCCTTGAGAGGCAAGGACTAGAGTCCATGAGTCTGTGGGAGGGAAGTCGAGGCAGCCCCAGGGCTCTGAGTCTCTGCCAGGTCTCCCAGGACGGTGTGTTCACTTGAGATTGAAAGATGATGCCATAAAAAATCCTAAAGACTCCACTCCAAAACTACCAGAACTAATATCTGAATTCAGCAAAGTTGCAGGATACAAAATTAATACCCAGAAATCTGTTGCATTCCTATACACTAAGGATAAACTAGCAGAAAGAGAAATCAGGAAAACAATTCCATTTGCAATTGCATCAAAAAGAATAAAATACCTAGAAATAAACCTAACCAAGGAAGTGAAAGACCTAGTCCCTGAAAACTACAAAACACTCTTAAGAGAAATTAAAGAGGACACTAATAAGTGGAAATTCACCCCATGCATGTAATATTGGTTTGAAAACTCCTTTCCAGTCAATCGTGCTTGTCCAGGCCCCTCTGCATGCTGGGCTCCCATCACATCATTCTCTTCTCTGGACTGTGAATATCCAACGGGAAAGTCAGTTTGCACCTCTTTGGGGATTTTTTCCCCCATTTAATCCTAACCGTTCCACATCCCAGACACAAATCCTTTCCCCTAACCATACTTAGCATTTAGTTTTCATTATGAGCTCCAACAAAGGGGTAAGAATGTTCAGAATGTCGTAGCTAATCTGGCAGTCGAGTCAGCAGCACGGTACCTGGTATGAGGTAGGTGCTCTGAAGAAGGCAGAGAACAGAAGCCGACATCTGCCAAAGGGTGAGCTCTGCTTGCCAAGGGCCACAGGAGGGGAGACGGGATGTGGAGACATGTCCACTCACATTATTTGCGTGTAAATTTCTTCCAGGAATAAAGGCTATATCTGTAGAAGATACCTCCATTACCTGCCCAGGACCGAATATAACTAATCCAGGCCAGTAAGTGAAAAGCTCAGGGAGCAGTGGTCAGTTTTTGGCTCTATGGCGTGACCAGCTTGGAGGATGCCTCCTCTGGCGGAGCTGCTCACACCTGTGCTGGGAGGGCGCAGAGCTTCCTCTGCACCCACCTGTGCGGGTGGTCCCCTGAGGGGCTGTGATCCCCTGTCACCCAGGTTCTGTCAAGGAGGGCAGGATACAGGAGGTGATGAGCCCCAGAGATGGTCCCTTTGGCCCAGGCAGCCTTTCAGGGCCAAGCCAGCATACCCTGTCATAGAAAAGAGTTTGGAAGGTGACACCAAACAGCCAGGCTGGCCACTGAGCCCATGGCCACGAGGGCATCTGGGCCATGCAGGGCTCCTCAAGGCCTGCTCAGCCTTCATTGCAGAGGGTGACCTCATCTCACCTGGGGCGGGCTCTCCTGTCCCGTGCTGCCTCCTATCTGGTGTCCTGAATGCCCACTGAACAGAGCCATCACAACGAGGACCACTGTTGGGCTGCAGTTAGAGCCAAGTGCACGCACTGTGCTGTCTGGGCTGCTGGTCACCATCTGCCCTTTCTGTGCTTTAGGGCCGTCTTCATCGATATCAGCCTGGATAATGGCCTCACCTTCTTCAAGACGGATTTAGATGTCAGCAGGAGGAGCTGTGTGACTTCCAGGGTAAGACTGCAGCCTCCCTCTGGGACTATGCTCTCCTTTCACTGGACGGAGACACACACACACTGGGAAGCAACAGGCAGGAACAGTGTACAGGGCAGGCCCAGCAAGCAGCTTGTGCAGCTGGGCACCTGGGCAGCACGTCACAGCCACTGCAGCCCCTGAGCCCTTCCCTGGGGAGCTGTGCCCCACTCAGGCTTCAGAAGTGCCCTGGGGGTACCTCTGTAAAAGTATCTGGGGCTGGGCAGCTCCTCTGCTCCTTTGCAAAGCCAAGGTCCCTGAAGGCACATGGCACCGAACACTTGGGGCTCTAAGCAGACTCCGGAACAATGCTGACTCCCACCTTGCCACCTCCCTGGCCTGAATCTCCTGGTGGGGAGTTCAGAGCTCCCTCTGGGTCTGGCTTAGGTGAGGGGTGGAGGCTGGAGGCTGTGTGCAGGGAGCTAGAGTCTAGGCCCTCAAAACAGATCCCAGACCCAGGAGCCCTGGAGGCTGGGACCCCCTGTGGCCCTGCATAGTTGAGGTGAATTTCCACTGCACTGGTGCTCCAGCCCAGCTGTGGGTACAGCTCCTGTCCCCAAGCCTGGCTTTCAACAGCACTGACATTACTGTATGTGTCGTTTATGCTTATCCCCGGATGTCTGCTCACAGCGGCAGAGAGAACTGACCCATTTGCCCATCAGGAGTCCCACCCGGTGACAACTACCTTTCAACAGGCACATTGGGAAAAGAACTCAGGAGCCAACTGGCGTCTACTCCCAGCACAGTGGCTTCTCCCCCATCCCTGATCTGGCCTCCCCTCTCCTCTGCCCTGCCTCCTGGACACTGAAGCAATCTCACCCTGTCCCTCTCCCACTTCTCTGAAGCATCTCACTTGGTTGAACGGTTCAGGACTTGCAGCAGCTGAGTGCACAGATGCAGTGAGCTTCTCCTTGGCTATGACTAACAACAGGACAGTAGCCCCCATTCCTTATGGGTCTGCCCTGTACTAGGATGGGCTGTGAACTCTAAACCTCACAGGTGACCACTCACTCGCTCCTGCAGATGTGAAAGTGCAGGCTCAGAGGGGCTGAGCAGCTCTGGAAAGGGGGCAGGGAGGGTGAGGCTACGGGGAGATAGACCCAGGGTGCTGCCCTGACCCTGCAATGCCCCTTCCTCCCAGCCCCAGCAGCCCCTCCTGCACCCTGTGTGCTGTCACTGTTGTGCTCCTCCCCAGGCCCCTGTGTTGTCAGCCTGGGCGTGCAGTGGGGGCTGCCTGTGGCCCAGCACGGAGGATGCCGCACTCCCTGACGGGGCTCTGGGGCGGAGCCTCTGAGTGGGGTCTGTGGCCCAGGGCTCTTCAGGGGCCCTCAGGGCCCAACCCTGGGCTCCTAGTCCTGCTGTGCCCTCTCAGAGTGGGGCAATCTGAGTGTAAGGGGGAAAGGTGGATTTGGAGGTGTGGGGTCAGATGTCAAGTGATAGGCACCACAGGAAGCTGCCCAGGTGCACCGAGGGCTTAACACATGTGCTTTCTTTAGGAGGGGACCCCACCTGCCCTACTGGGTGCCATACCACCAGCTATACAGCGACGAGCCCTTCCAGATGCTGTGCCGAAAGACACACAGAATACTCACCCACATGGAGCCTCTCTCAGCTCATTGTTCCCCAGTTACAAGACTCTCTACTGGGCTGTGCCCCTCCTGGTGCTGCCCTGTTTCCTGGTGCTGTGCTGCTGTATCTGGCAATGGCACACTAAAAGTGTGAGTGACCCCTGACTACGCAGCCCTGTGGCCCAGGCCCTCCCCAGCCAGCCCCCCAAAGTATCGAGACTCCTGGCTGCTCCAGGATCCCTCCTGTGGGAAGGTTCCCGTCAGTTCTGAGGTCATCACCTGTGCACGTAGAGGCTCTGAGCTGCTCCCCCATTCCTGGGCACACAGCCTGGCCTCTAAGGTGCTTTGTGCCTCAGGCTTGCCTCAGAGAGGGGACCTGTGGGCTTCCTCCCCCTGAGGAGAAGTGACCCCAGGCCCTGACTCAGGCTTCTGAAGGACTCAGGGGGACAAAGGCCAGGGAGGGACCTCTACTGTGGATTGGAGGAAAACACAGACCCTACATGGGCAATGATGGTCCCAAAAGGGGTGCCAGGTGCCCCAGGATTCCTCTCCTCTGGGGCAGCTATGCCTTTAAAAGCAGACATGGCCTCTGCCCATCTCTGGAGCCCTGTCCTTCCTTCCCAGTCACTACTCAGGACCAGGGTGTGCTGGGCCCCATGCTGGGCAGGGGACAGAAATGGAGTGGTCCCATTCCTGCCATGGCAGCTCCAGGTCTGGTGGCTCGACGGGCCTCTGTCCCTGGGGTGCTGGGGGGAAAATGTCACCTTCATGGCATGTGGCCAGTGTCCTGTCCAACCAGAGCAACAGCAGAGGGCAGAGGCGGGCCCTGGGGAGGGCGGGCACAGAGGCCTGGCTAGCTGGGCTCCCAAGGACAGGTGCAGGAGCCCTGCATGAGGAAGGACCCCCGGGAGTGTGAGGGCAGCCCCAGCAAGATGCCGGCAGGCCTGAGGTCTGCAAACTGGGGGCATGAGGACAGGAAGCCAGGGTGCTGGGTGGACTTCCCTGAGGGCTGGGCACAGGGGCAGTTCAGGGTGTGCGGAGGAAGGGGAGGGAGGAGCAGGAGGGGAAGGGGAGGAGCTCTTGTCTTCATAAGACACACAGGCTGCTGATGAAAACCACATGGTTAGACACCTGTACCAGCACCAGGCATCCTAGGCTGAATGTCTCTCTGGGGACCCACAGGGAAGTGTGGGCTCAGCTCAGGCAGGGGGAGCCAGCCGGCCACAGACCCATATGCAGCGAGCACCCATATGAACACCCAAAGCCCTGTTCTGTCCCTCTACTGCAGAGTAGGTAGGTCCCCTCCTGGGGGCATGGCTGAGCCAGAGCCTTCTCACCCTGTGTTTATCACTCCATCTGTCTATTTCCCAGAAGCCACCACCAAAACCGGACAAGGTAGGTCCTGTTTGGTTCGGTTGTGGTGTTGCCAGAGCCTGCGGGCACACTGGCCTTCACAGTGAGGCCTCCCGCAGCCCAGGGTAGTCTCCTCGCACCCTCCAGCTCTCATGCCCTGAGCAGAGAGAGCTGGCAGAAGAGGGTGACAGGGCCATGGTGGGCCCCCTCTAAGATGTGGGACTCACAGTGTCACACAGAGGACACCCTTCTCGTGCTCCCATCAGAGCCTGACCAAGGTCCTCGGTCATTGAATTAGCAACTCAGGGGCCTGTTTCAGCAACTGCTGTGATTCCCACTGAAACAAAGGGATTTTTGTTCAATTCCCAAAGGCCTGCTTGTAGGAGGCTCTTCCATAGGACTCAGTGAGTTACGGTAAAGAGGCTCAGGTTTCAGGACCTGGTCCTCTCCTCTGGGCTCTCATGTATGTGGTGCTGCATTTCACAGGCCTCATCCCTGAATCCTGGCTGACAGAGGGGCTGCGGTGGGGTTGGCTTTTAGGGGCAGCAGGGCTGGGGAGAGTGGAGGGCGTCTTATGTGGCATTAGGCTGTGAGGGAGGCCCAGCCCAGGTGCGCACAGAGCCCAAGTACCAGGTGAGCAGGCACGGCTCCCCTGGGGCGGGGGCCTAACCAAGGCCCATAGCTGGGGCACAGTGTCCCGAGGCAGGAAACGAGGGTCTGGGGTGAGTGGAAGGTGGGCCTCCCTGCCCGGGTGAGTACCCTGTATGGGTACAGGTGGCCTGGGAGACCAATCTGCCAGGGTCACGTGAACACAGCCCTGTCCTTGCGAATGCTCTCACCCTGGCCACCCTCCTCTAAGTCACAGAGCCCCAGGACCAGGTCTCTCTAAGGGGAGCTGCCTCAGAGAACGAAGGGGATGTGAGAGAATTTCTTGCCCTTTTGGGGAACAGCCTTATTTGCAAACTAAGAGTTTGCTGGCTTTTCATCAGGACGGCTCCCTCCTAAGGGACAGGGTGCTATCCTTGGTCCTGGAGGTCTCCCAGCAAACACTTGCGGAGTGGCCAGGAAGTGACAGGTGCAGGGCAACAGCTGCAGCGTCCCTGCCCCAGGAGCTGCCTGCGAGGAAGCAGACACTGTTTTCTCTTTCTAGAGCCCAGTGTCACCACGGATGTGCCCCATGGTGATTGTGTCATGCTGTGGGAATCATGATAAAGAGAAGATAAAGGAACCAGAGGTGAGAAGGGCCCTAGACAGGTGCTGATCCCCCAGGCTGGGCTGAGGGGGGACAGGGACAGCCAGCTCCTGCCCCACAGACACGGGTCCAGAAGGCCAGGCTTCTGTGGTGGTGAGGTTATGGGTGCTGGGCTTTGATCACCTGGCACCACAGTACAAGACACCGTTCCGGCCCTAGAGGCCTGGGAGAGAGAAAAGGCACGAGGGCTCATATTCTCCACCCCACCAGGCTGGTCCCAGCCCCTGGGACTCCCCCTTGGCTCTGGCCCAGGCTTCTGGATGTGGGTGGCTGCGCAACAGGTTCCAGTCCACGGTTCTGGCCGAGCTTGTCATCTGCTCCCGCAAAGCTTAGGTTTCATTGGCCCTCAGGGGGATCAATGAGAACAAACCGAATGGCACAAGCCCGCATAGGTCAGGGAAAGCCAGAGAAGTTCTGTGCCAAGTTCTTTCTGCGAAGTTCTCATATTCCCGAAATATGAGTGTCACCTGCTGCTCTTGCAGACGTCCCCTCAGCAGAGTGAGGGAGAGAACTGCAGGGTCCCTGTGACCCACTGTGAAAGGGTAACGGGCACCTGGAGGAGGGGCCTGAAGGACCCCCACCCCCAGGAAGAACCAGGGCCCCACCCAGTGAGGAGAAACCGTCCTGCAGGTCCCAGAGATGGCAGGGGTGGACGGGGACCTGGTTGGCAGGTGTTGAGGAGGAAAGAGCCCCACAGTGTGTCAGGCCCTGCCACCGTCTCCCTGATTCTACATCTATTTTTGACAGATCCATTAATTCCTCCTTACCTTCAAATGGCAGCTGAGAGCCATCCTGCTCTCACTGCAGGCAGTCTGGGGCCCCAGGGAACCCCAAACACATCTGCCAGAGCTAGAAGCCCCTTGCTGGGGATTGTTCTGCCACAGGGCCTGCCCCATGCTGACACCTGTCAGGGCTCAGAGGGGCCTGAGCCACAGCTTCTGGCATGGGTCCATGATGCCACCTGCCATTGGGCCCAGGGCCACTTTCTGGTCTGTTCTCTGCCTTCCTCTGGTCCCCATGAAACTCCTACCCCCCTGAGCAGAACAAGGGTCCTCTTGCCCTCTGTGTGTCCCCAAGATGCAGGCCCTGTTCCCCACCTTTCCAGCTCCTGTGCCGTGGCCACCCCATGTTTCCCCCTCACGTCCTCTCTGTGGTCACTCTGGATTGCCTCCAAACTTCGACCTTTTCCTCTAAATGTAGCCCGTGACTCTCCCTCAGCAAAAATTCTGATTTGTTCCAAATTCCAGAACTTTCAGTGACTGACAGTAATCTCACCCCAAACACACAAGGCTGACGGGCCCCCTGCCCACGGTGGAGGCCGCAGTGTGGGGTCGGCAATGCCCTGGGGACAGAGCCAGAGGGGACGCTCCCCCTCGCAAGACAGTGGCCAAGCCTTAAGTTTCCTCACAGCCACACCTTTTCAGGACAAATCAGGCCCCTTGTGTGACTTTGTTGAGACCTGCACTGAGGAGCCACAGGTGTGTCAGCCCATGAATATGTAAGCGGGGCATCAGAGGTTCAGGTCTCCTGACACAGAGAGACTTTGCTTGTGCTCTTGACAGTTACCCTCCGGCACAGTGGGTCAGAGAGCCCTGTATGGGCACCTGCCAAGGATGATGCCCAAGACATGGGGGCATGGCTCTCCTGAGCCCCCAGCTGACCCTGGGCAGGGACCCCCCAACAGTCCCGTGCGTTGTCATTGCAAGATGTTAGGACACTTATTATCTAGGTCTTCAAAACTTAGGGTAACAGGCCTGGGGGCAAAAGCAGGCCATTGAGGTCTCTTGGCCTCCCAGGCCACTGTCCCTCCGCTCTGAGCACCCCACCCTGTGGGTGTGTGGCTCCCTTCAATTCCTGAGACTCTCCTGGCTGCTCAGGCAGGTGTCGGGCTGGCCGACAGGGACTGGTCTTACCAGTTACTAAGGATTCATTCCTTCCGTTATTGCCTTTGACACCAAGAGGGAAGCCAAATTGTTATAATCATCACCTTAGAATTTAATAATAACAGTGACTAATTTTTATTGTGTTCCCCTTAGGGACCAGTTGATAGATCAGAACCATATACACTTTCACTGTTTCAATCCTCCCAGTAACTGCACCTGTAGGTTTTAATGGTGTCCCAGGTTTACTAAGATGGTCCTGACACAGAGAGGCACAAGCTCTGTGTCATCACAAAGCCTGGAGGTGGCAGAGCTGAACTTGACTCTTACCCCTGGCTCCTCCATTTTCACTGCCCTGCCCTCCTTTGGGGTCGGCACTCATTTCCTGATGGCTTTACCCCCAAACCACCAGAGGGTGGCCCTACTCAGACCCTGGGGCCAGGGACAGCTCCTGGCTCACCTGGGACTCATCTGCCTGAGCTTCCTCAGCCTCAGACCCTTTGCACAGACTGGGCCGGGACACCTGGAGGACATGTGGTCCCCAGAGTCTGAGCAGGGCTGCACTGGCCACACCCTGGCTCCAGGGGCTGAGCCGGCGACCTTTAGAAGTTCTGGGCAGCCCCAGAAGCCTCTGCATGTGGCTGATGAGACACACCTGAGGCATGTTTGTGTCCAGCAGGGCCAGTGCCTGGCATCAGAGGTTCAGGTCTCCTGTGGAAGGTGGGCTAGAAGTTCTGATCAGTGGAGTCACAACCCGGAGATGCCATGTAGGGGCAGGGGCAGGGACAACAGAGCCAGATAGAGAGTTCAAGCAAGGGGAGGCAAGCGACCAGAGGGTGGACAAGAGCAAGCTGCTAGGCTGGCCTTCGGGCCCAGCAAGGTGAGGGTGAGGACACTGAGCAACTGTCTGAAAAGGTTGCCTTTCCAAGGGCCAAGCTCAGGCGAGGAGGGTAGCAGAGTGATGGGTTCTGGGCATGTACAGCTGCCCAGGGTTTGGCCAGGCCCTTCAGGGCCACCTCTGAAGTCATCCCAGCAATGCTGAGAGCTCCAAGTGACCACCTGTTTGTTCGCTGGTGGTGCAGTGGGGGTCCCAGAGGTCAGGGAAGTGGGCGAGGTTACCCCAATAGTACGTGGCAGCACGCAGGATTTCTTACATGAACTGAGCTCGTGCTGAGGAGGGCTGTGCCCTGTGCACGGGTTCCCTCCCTCTCCCCTGGCACGGCCCTGGAGACCCCAGGACTGTAGGATTCCAGCTGGACATCTGGACCCTTGCACAGGTGCTGGGGTTTTGGCTCCTGCTCTTTAAGCCTTCAGTGTTAGAGTCTAGGCCTCAAGGTAATGATGGGCTGAGAGGCTTGGGTGACACTGGGCCCTGCAGTTCCTACAGAGCAGGAAGGGCCCAGCCCAGCCTGATCTCAGTGCCAGACAGCCCGCCCAGTGTGCCTGGGGCATGTTACCAAGGCGTAGCCTTGTGGCCTTGCACATACTAACAGAGGCAGCCTTGTTCACTTCTGCTCTGGCAAACAGGCCGTGTCTTTGCCCCACTGCCTTCAAATCCCAGAGGAGTTTCTCTCCTACTGCTCCCTTACAGGGCATCCCTCCTACACACACACACACACACACACACACACACACACACACACACAGGGCATCCCTCCTACACACACACACACACACACACACACAGGGCATCCCTCCTACACACACACACACATACACACACACACACACACACACACACACAGTGACCCAGCTGGAGTCACTCCAGTTCCTTAGTCTTGTGCCAAACCCTGACTCCCATCTCACACACACACACACACACACACACACACGCGCACGCACATAGTGACCCAGCTAGAGTCACTCCAGTTCCTTAGTCTTGTGCCAGACCCTGACTCCCATCACACACACACACACACACACACACACACACACACACACACACTCTGACCCAGCTAGAGTCACTCCAGTTCCTTAGTCTTGTGCCAAACCCTGACTCCCATCACACACACACACACACATACGCGCACGCACACAGTGACCCAGCTAGAGTCACTCCAGTTCCTTAGTCTTGTGCCAGACCCTGACTCCCATCACTCACACACACACACACACACACACACACACACACACACACACACACACACACACACACACACACACACACACTCTGACCCAGCTAGAGTCACTCCAGTTCCTTAGTCTTGTGCCAAACCCTGACTCCCATCAGGTCCTGATTCTCTTCCTCGTAGCCTGAGCCCAGGGCAGCCCACAGTTCATGGGAAACGACCCTCATAGATCCATCAGGAGAGTCAGGTTCAGGATGGAAATCTTACCCTCTCACTGAATGGGTGCTCAGGGCAACAGAAGGGCTCCCAGCGAGGGTGACCTGTGCCACCCCCTCACGAGGTCCTTTTTAGACAAAATGGGTGTCATTTCCTCCTACAGCCCCCTGCAGGGACCAAAGCTGCTGCTTACACACATTTAGGGAATTTGATCAAAATGATTCTAAAGTTGACCTGAAAAAATAAACAGTTAAGAATATGCACAAGAGAGAACAGTTCATCTCTTTGGGACCTCCCCGTGGGCATGAGAAGACTGCCGTTGGTGCTGAGAAGAGAGCTCCAGTTCTAGTGTTCTGGGGGCTGTAGGGCCAGAGTGCCCCCAGTTTGGCCTTAGGAATGTGGCATGACGGACAAGGTGGGGGGTGATGGGTGAGTAGAGTCTGCAAATGTGCAGTGGGCTGGAGAGGACAGGGAGTCGCTGGGCCCCTTGTGGCCTTTCATGCACCAACGTAGGCAGCCTTGTTTGTTCTGCTCTGGCAAGGAGGTCAGGGGCTAGGCCAGGGGCAGAGTGGGAGCTTAGGGACACACAGGGCAGGGTCACAGGCTTTGCATGCATGCAGGCCAGGCTGGTGACAAGGGAGGGGCTTGGTGGTGAGGAGTCTGGCAAGCCAGCTGGGCACTGGAGCTGGATTCCCAGGCAGAGGGGAAGCGCAGCCGAAGGTGGCAGCTGCCAGGAGTTTCTCGGGGAAGGTGATTTGGTGAGGCTTGGAATGGCATAGACCAGAGCCGGGTGCCCAGGGGAGAGGAGACACTCGAGTAGGCCTGAGAAGGGAGGCCAAGGGCCTGGCCAGGCAGTAGGTACACAGGGAGGTGAGAGTGGACTTCCGGCCAGAGGCAGAGGAGCCTAGGACAGGATCTGGGCAGAGTGCGCTCTGAGGCTTGATGCAGGAAAGACAGGTTCTCGGAAGCCTGATGTTAGCACGTTACATGGTGCCCCTAGGCAGACCTGGTGGGGGGAATCAGTGGGATTCGGGCCAGCAGGACAAGGGTGGGCTTGAGAAGACAAGGAACTTGGCCAGCCCCATGAGTGAGGGAAACTACAGCCTTCAGCCCCCAATTCCAGTGGCTTCTCAGTGACTTTCTCTCCCTCCTCTTCCCCACAGAGGTGTGATTCTGCTGTCCCCCTAATGACGCACTCTCGAGGGTCGCCCTGCGGCACATGGATATACCATCAACCCAGCTGTCATTGCTCCCACTTCAGCAGCACCTGCTCACGGTGCCACGGTGCCCAACCCAACTGCTGCCAGCTGAATGATGCCACTCATACCTGCTGCTGCCTGCAGCCTCTGGAAAGCTGCTTTGAAACTCTCACCCCATAACACAATCTCTACAGCACCAAAACCCCAATATTGTTTTTGTTTTGTGTGTGTCTGTTTTTAAATTTTGGTATGATTAATATACACTTAAATGAGCAACATTGTGGTTATTAGATTCTCTCCATTATCAAGTCCCCACCATATACCCCATTACAGTCACTGTTCATCAGTGTAGTAAGATGCTATAGAGTCACTATTTGTCTTCTCTGTGCTGTACAGCCTTCCCCATGCCCCCCCCACATTATCTGTGCTAATCATAATGCCTCCTTTTCCCCTTCTCCCTCCCTTTCCACCCATCCTCCCCAGTTCCTTTCCCTTTGGTAACTGTTACTCCATTCTTGGGTTCTGTGAGTCTGCTGCTGTTTTATTCCTTCAGTTTTTGCTTTGTTCTTTTACTCCAAAGGTGAGTGAAATCATTTGATACTTGTCTTTTTCCATCTGGCTTATTTCACTGAGCATAATACCCTCTAGCTCCATCCATGTTGTTGCAAATGGTAGGATTTATTACCTGGCACTTGAGGAGTATTAGACCCTTAGTTATCATCCCAGGTTGCTGTGGGACTTGGTGTAAGTCCCTTTTATTTATTTTATTTTTTATTTTTATTAAGGTATTATTGATATACACTCTTATGAAGGTTTCACATGAAAAACAGTGTGGTTACTACATTCACCCATATTATTGAGTCCCCCCATACCCCATTGCGGTCACTGTCAGTGTAGTAAGATGCCACAGAGTCACTATTTGCCTTCTCTGTGCTACACTGTCTTCCCCATGATCCCCATCACATTATGTGCGCCAATCATAATGCCCCTGAATCCCCTTCTCCCTCCCTCACCACCCGCCCTCCCACACCCCTCCCCTTTGGTAACCACTAATCTTTTCTTAGAGTCTGTGAGTCTGATGCTGTTTTGTTCCTTCAGTTTTGCTTCATTGTTATACTCCACAAATGAGGGAAATCATTTGGTATGTGTCCTTCTCTGCCTTGCTTATTTCACTGAGCATAATATCCTCCAGCTCCATCCATGTTGTTTCAAATGGAAGGATTTGTCTATTGTAAATAGTGCTGTGATAAACATAGGGGTGCACATGTCTTTTTGAATCTGGGATCTTGTTTTCTTTGGGCAAATTCCTAGGAGTGGGATTCCCAGGTCAAATGGTATTTCTATTTTTAGTTTTTTGAGGAACCTCCATATTGCTTTCCACAATGGTTGAACTAGTTGACATTCCCACCAGCAGTGTAGGAGGGTTCCCCTTTCTCCACATCCTCGCCATCATTTGTTGTTCTTAGTCTTTTCAATGCTGGTCATCCTTACTGGTGTGAGGTGATAACTCATTGTGGGTTTAAATTGCATTTCCCTGATTATTAGTGATGTGGAGCATCTTTTCATGTGCCTGTTGGCCATCTGAATTTCTTCTTTGGAGAAGTGTCTGTTCATATCCTCTGCCCATTTTTTAATTGGGTTATTTGCTTTCTGGTTTATGAGGCATGTGAGTTCTTTATATATTTTGGATGTTAACCTCTTGTCAGATATGTCATTTACAAATATGTTCTCCTGTACTGTAGGATGCCTTTTTTTTCTGCTGATGGTGTCCTTTGCCATACAGAATCTTTTTAGCTTGATGTAGTCCCATGTGTTCATTTTTGCTTTTGTTTCCCTTGGTGTTAAGTCCCTTTTAGAGCATACAATGCACTCCTGCTGGGCTCTGATGACTTCAATGGTTAAAGTCCAGGCCCTGCTGAAGGACTACAGCCTGCATTGTCTTGCCCTGGATGCAACAAACATTTTTGTAGCCATTGGGCCACATCAGAGTCAGGCTTTCCTTCCAGCCAGCATACCTGGGCCAATTCATCTGCTTCATCAACTCATGGGGATGCCAGCAGCAAATGGCGTCTGCTCTTTTTTGGATTTTGACAGTAATTTAATAAGCTGGTGAGTCCATTCAAGCTACTTCCAGGGAACCCTGCCATAACTGTCTTTGGTCAATGGACAGCCATCTCACAGGGTCTTGAAAGGTCTATAACACTCAAGGCCTAGAAGGCCTTGACTGCCCATTTTGCAGTGGTGAAAGAAAATGCACATGTCTCATCCTAGGCCCACCTGATGCCCTTTCATACCACATGGTATAAGGGCTTTATCATTTGTGCCAGATGTGGGATAAACACTCTCCAGTAGCCTAAAAGACCCAAAAACTCTCGCAATAGTGTGATGGCTGTGGGGGTAGGAAAAGCCTGAACTTTATCTATAATCACTGCTTCTGGGATAACTTTACTCTTACCCAACCAGACAAACCCCCAGAATTTGACTGACAAACCAGGTCCCTGAAACTTGGTGCTCTTCACAGCCCATCTTTTCTCCTGTACGTGTTGCAGGTGCTGCACAATGTTTGTTGCATGCAGGACTGGTGGTAAGAAAATAAAAAGTAAGCATGATATCAATATAATGGTACAGCTGCACCATTGGCAGGTTCTCCCATGCTGCAGATCCTGGGCTCCAAGTCCATGACATGCGGTGGGGCTGTGGAGGTGCTCTTGTGGAAGGACAGGGACAGCCCACTACCATCCTTCCCATGTGAAGGAAAACTGTTCCTGACTGTCCTGTGCTATGTTTATGGAGAAGAAAGCATTAGCATAATATGTCCCTCGTCCATGATGTAGGATATTCATGAGGACTGTAACAGAGGGGCCAGCAGCCTGCAGACGGGGTATGCTTACTCAGCACTCTGTAACTCACGGTCATATGCCAGGAGCCATCTGGATTTTTTACCAGACATACCAGCAGATTAAAAGGGTTATGAGTAGGCTTTATAGTGCCCACTTTTCCAGTTCCTGGAGGGGTTCTCCAATTTCCTTATGCCCTCCAGGGAATTTGTAGTGCTTGGCATTAGTCACCTGCTGATGCACAAGAAAAGCTACAGGCAGGTGCTTAGCATGTCCACTCAGAACTGCCTTTACCACACATATCCTCAGTCTGAACTCACCAGACCACAGGCCCTGTAGGACATCTATCCCCAAAATATATTTAGGGATGGGAGAGATATACACAGTATATTCCTTTGGGTATAGATGCCCTATTCCCAGTGGGATTCAGGCTTGTTTCACTCTGATAGCCTTACCTCCGCATCTAACTATAACAGTGGGGGTCCCTGAAAATCACTCACGGTTGCCATAAATCAGTGAACATTCACCTCCTGTGTCTACCAGAGCTTGGATGTGTTGAACATTCACTGGGTACCAATGAATTGATATTTGAACACGTGGTCTATGGTCCCCACCTGGTTACCCAAGGCGGGTGCCTTGACCCTCTACTCAGTAAAACTGTGTAGTCCAATCACCTTCGTGTGTGGGTTCAGGTGAGGATGCCTCACTGTCTAGCAGGAAGTCTTGCAGGCTCACAGGCCAAGACTTGTGGCTTTGTCTCCATTTCTCGATCCTCGGTGACTGGAACCACTGCTCTGGCTTCAGTTGTTGCCACAGCTCCAATAAAATTCTAGTCAACTTCCCATCCAATTTCTCTTTGTCCACTCCTGCCCCTCTCAAATCAATCCATATCTGGGTCCTTATTACCTTCACAGGGCCCTTTAAGTCCTTCTTCTCAGTAGTGGACTACACTCCCTTCTGTGCCTTCATCACTTCAGCTTCCCCCCAAATATGCCACAATATGGGTAACCTCATTTATTGGCTGCCCTAAGTGAGGGGTAAGAATGGCTACTAAGGGCCCAAAGAGGGTTGAGGGAGCCATTTGCAGCACCATACCCTTATCCCCACCATAAACAGCTCCTCGTTTTGGGTCATAATTTACTGGGTTATAAATGGCATTTTTCATGCCCAAATTCTGTAACACATGTTAGAGCTTGGCATGCATCTGCCATCTAGAGATGGTAAGTCACCCAGATTTGGCTGTACAGTGTGAAGTGTGGCCATCAGCCATTTGAGGAGGGAATGGGTCCCAGGGGTCCGGTGTACATTCTGCACTCGCTGTTGCAAGGCAGGATGAGTTGTCAGGGAAGCCAGCTTTCCCATCTCTGATTCAGACAGGAGGATGCTATCCACCTCTATGTCCCAAAGGTAAGGGAGGTGGGCTGATGTGGATTCTGGGGGTTTCTGCTGAAACTGGAAGCCCAGATCCACCAGCTCTGCCTGTGTATAGGGGAACATAGAGTGCACTCTGCCCTGGAGAGGGCACTGTACCTCTCCTGGAGGACCCTGCAGTTGCTATCTCTTTTTTACTTGATTACAGCTGGGCAGGCTTTCAATAGAGGAGGGTTGGTGCCTCCAGCACCACCCCTACCTCCTCATTCTCCTTCAGTGTACCCTCCTCTACTTCTGGAGCTGTTGGGAGCTATCTTGCTCCACAGAGCATCTCCTCTGCTACATCCTTTACCTTCTCCACAGTGTCTCTCAGGAATGCTATCTCAGTGTGGAGAGAATGGAAGCTCCTATGGCCAAGATCCTCACCTGACCCTAAAGTATTTGAGTACTAATTGGCCTACTGCTGGGCTAATGCTTGTGCATCCATAGGCAATAAGCTAATATTGACTGAGTCATGATCTAAAGAGCTCTGCCTAGTGCTCTGGGTTGAGGCAGAGAAAGAGGAGGATTATGGACCTGCAGACAGTTGGATGAAGATATGATTCTAGTACTTAACCTATCGCCAGGAGAATAAAGCTGGGTGTAACACTTTTACCCCAAGAATGTTCCATTGTCATTTCTTGGTCTCACTGAATCCATAGTGAACTTGTGTGGGACTGAAACACTCAGTCAAGATAATTGGCTTAGCCAGCAGGATTCACTGTAGACCAAAGAATGGAAAAGGCTACCCTCATGGGAAGGTTACTTCAGCAGGATACCCCTATGAATGGGGAGATATTTGAGTGTCCCCCAGTGGGCATGTGGTCTGAGGTGGCTTGCCTCCTACAGGACTGGACCCCATCCCAGGACTTGAGGAAGGAGAAGCCCACAGCAAAATAAGTTCTTTAAGAAATAGAATGGCCATTGGGCAGCAGGAACCATGGTCTGACTGTTTCTCACAGTATTAAAAAAGTCTACAGTTGAGAAGAATTTTCTCCTGCAAGAGACATGAGAAATGGCAGCACAAGAATGTGAACTGGGAAGGACTGTGGGTTTACTGAAAAATAAAATGGCATTGATACGAGAGGAAGCAGCACGAGAATGCAAGTTGTAAGGTCCTGTGGAGGAAGTAAAATATTTGTTAAAAAATGAAATGGTGTTGCTGCAAAGCACTGTGGAAGAGGTAGAGGCCACGAAGGAGAAGGACGTACCCCTGTGAAAAGCACAAGAGGCAGTGTGAGAACATGAGCTGCGAGTTTCTGTGGAGGAAGTAAAAGATTATTTGCAGAATGAGACAGTGGTGCCTCAAGGTGCTCTGAAGAACGCAAAGGACCTGAAGGAGGCAAAGGCCACGGAGGAGAAGGACGTACTCCTGAGGGAAGCACAGGAAGAGGCAGCATGAGAACACCAGCTGCGAGGTATGGAGGTGAAGGTAAGAGAGCTGTTGGCTGAGCTGGCATTGCTGCGAGTCACTGTAGAAAAGGTAAAGGGTGTAGCAGAGGAGGTACTCAGGGGAGTGGAAAGGAAGGTACCATTAGCTCTGAAAACAGAGGAGGAGCCTGGGAAGGATGAAGGGGTGGTGCTGGAGGCATGGACCCTCCCCTCTATTGAAAGCCCACAGAGTTGCAGTAAAGAAAATAAAGATGCAGTAACTGTGGGTTCTCTGGGAAAGGTGTGTCCCCCTCTCCAGATCATGGAGCACTCTATGCCCCACCCCTATACTCAGGTTATGCTGGTAGATTTGGGCTTCCAGTTTTGGCAGAAGCCCTCGGAGTCAATATCAGCTTGGCTCCTGCATCTTTGGGATGTAGTGGGAATGGAATTGCTCTGTCTGGATCAGAGATGGGAAAGCTGGATTCCCTGACACTTCATCCTGCCTTGATGCGGTGATTACAAAATGCACACCAGACCCAGAAAGTCACTCCCTCTTTGACTGGCTTATGGCTTCACTTCACCCTGTATGGTCCAATCAGGATGATTTACATCCTCTCCTGCTAGATGGCAAACATATGCTAAGCTCCAACAGGTGTTATGGGAGTTAAGCATGAAAAATGCCATCTATAGTCTAGAGAATTATGGCTCATATGAGGAGCCTTTTACTGCAGGGATGAGAAATATGGTGCTTCAGAAGGCTCCCATGTCCCTCTTTGGGTTGCCAGTGGCCATTATTGTCCCTCACTGAAGGCAACCCATAATGATGTTATCCATATGGTAGCAGACCTGGGAGAGGCTGAAGCAATGATAGCACAGAAGGAAATATGGTCTGCTACTAAGAGGAAGAATTTAAAGGGCCCCGTGAAGGTCACAGGGACCCAGATGTGGGTTGATTTAATAGGGGAAAGAGCAGACAGAGAGAAATTAGGTGAGTAGGCAAATAGAATCTTCCTGGAGCTATGGCAACAATTGAAACTGGAGCAGCAGTTCTGGCTGTTGAAGAACAAGAAGCAGAGGCTGGAGACAGAGCCACAAGTCTGGCCTATGTGTTTGCAAGACTTCCTGTTAAGAGAGTGAGCCAGCCTCACCTGAACCCACACAGGAAGATAATTGGAGGACTCGGTTTGACTGAGGGGAGGGTTGAGGTACCTGCCCTGAGGGCTTGGAGGGGGACCAGATGTCACATGTTGAAATATCAATTTATTGGTACTCAGTGAATGTTTCACACATCCCAGCTCTGGTAGACACAGGAGCTAAATGTTTACTGATTTATGGCAACCGTGAGTGATTTTCAGGGACCCTCGCTGTTACAGTTGGATACAGAGATAAGGCTGTCAGAGTGAAACAAGCCTGAATCCCGTTGGGAATAGGGCATCTACACCCGAAGGAGTATACTGTGTATATCTCTCCCATCCCTAAATATATTTTGGGGATAGATGTCCTCCAGGGCCTATGGTTGCAGACCACTGCAGGTGAGTTCAGACTGAGGATATGTGTGGTAAAGGCATTCTGAGTGGACATGCTAAGCACCTGCCTGTTGCTTTTCTTGTGCATCAGCAGGTGACTAATGCCAAGCACTACAAATTCCCTGGAGGGCATAAGGAAATTGGAGAAGCCCTCCAGGAACTGGAAAAGTGGGTATTATAAATCCCACCCATAGTCCTTTCAATTCTCTAGTGTGGTTGGTAAAAATATAGGATGGGTCCTGGCATATGACCATGGATTACAGAGAACTGAATAAAGTCATCTCCTCTGTTGCATACCTGATGGATACCCTGAGTCATGAACTAGGAACATATCATTATGTTGTGGATCTTGGTAATGCCTTCTTTTCCATTGAAATAGAACAAGAAAGTCAGGAACAATTTGCCTTCATGTGGGAAGGACTGCAATGGACTTTCACTGTCCTTCCACAGGGGATACCTCCACAGCCCACCATCTGTCATGGGCTTGTAGCCCAGGACTTGGCAGCATGGGAGAAACTGCCTATGGTGCAGCTGGACCCTTATATTGATGATACGCTAATGTCTGATTCTCTTTCAGATCTAGAAGGTGCAGCACCTAGACTGCTGCAACATGTACAGCAGAAAGGATGGGCTGTGAACAGCACCAAGGTTCAGGGACCTGGTTTGTCAGTCAAATTATTGGGGGTTGTCCTGTTGGGGAAGACTGAAGTTATCCCAGAAGCAGTCATAAAGTCCAGGCCTTCCCTAGCCCTACAATGTGGTGTTGTTACAGGAGTTTTGAGTCTTTTAGGTTACTCGAGTGTTTATCTTGCACTTGGCACAAATTCTGAAGCCCTTATACCATCTCGTTTATAAGAGCATCGGGTGGGACTGGGATGAGACATTTGCATCTGCTTTTACCGCCTCAAGGCAACTCCATCCGCCACCGGTACCTGCCGCGGTCAGAGCCGTCGCGAACGCACACCGCGTCTCTGCGTCTTGCGGGTCCTCAGCGAAGGCGAAGGGCGGCCCTCCGCGGCAATTTCTGAGATCGGAGTCACGGAGAGCGCCGAATTTGTAGAACACGTCCTCCGTGTCCTTGGTTCGCATGTCTGGAGGTAAGTTACCCGCGTAGATGCGGCGATCTCACACCACTTCCCGACAAGGCAGCGACGAAAAGCGCGGACCCAGGCACCGGCCTTCCCACCGAGCCTAGCGCTCCGCGCAGCGAGCCCACAGGACTCCACGTCTGCCCCATGGTATAGTGCTTGGCATTGTGTTTCAGAGATTTATCCTTGGTGCCTGTATAAGATTCTTCCTTTTTTTAAATTAGGGAGTGGTATGCTAACATGTGGATACATACATTTGGTCATCTGTTCTCCTCCTACTAATGAACATTTAAGTTTTTCCAGTTCACGTACAATATTTTTAAACCAGAATTTTGTTCATGGCATTTACCAGCTTTAAAGTGTTGTCATCTGGTTATTGTCAGCTGCATAATGCAATTAACCAAAACTTGAATTTATTTTTTTGTTAGTAATACCTTCTGGCTGCCCATTAGAATCATCTGTGGTGCTTAAAAAATAACAAAACCCAACAAATCAGGCCACACCTGACACCAATTAAATGAGGATCTCGGGAAGTGGGGCCCAGAGGCAGTGGTTTTGAAGCCCCCCTGGTGATTCCAGTGTGCCTCCGGTCGGGAGAGCTCCTACATGGTCTTCCAGAGACTGGGCAGGCTGGGAAGGTTGCTCGCTAGTCTCTCACTTCCTGTAGTAACTGTTTCTCACTCCTCTTAAGTCTGGTATTTTTTCTTCTCTTGAATTTGATGACATTCAGATTTCATTTCTCTACTTGTGTTTTTTCTTTAAGGGCTTTTGTTTTCCTCCCTGAAGTATTGTTAAGTTCCTTCTTACAGGCTTTCCATGTCTCCTTTACATTCTCTTCTCTCTCAGTTCCCCCAGATAACAGGTAGTTTTTCCTTGCACTCCCTGAAGCCTTCTAGAAGATTGCATTTTAAAACCCAGGCACCTCTTCAGTAAGTTCTCCTTTTATGCATTGATTTATTCAAAATATGTCTTCTAATAGGTGGAGCATCTTCAGGCTCATCCATTTACAGTCTTGTTGTCTTCTCCTGTGCTGTCTTGTTGTTTCTTTGCTGAGCCATGACCCTGACATTCTCATTCACCATTGCTTCAGGTCCACGGTCTTCTGGGTTTTGCTGCTTGCTCCTGTATGGATCTTGGGAGCGGCCGATGGGACATCTTTCTCCACTGTCATGGCTGTCTGTACCTGACCCAGAGAGCATTCCCTCCAAGGGTGAGTACTCCCTCTACCTTGCTTCTGTGCCTCCCAGCTGTGGATCTAGAGCAGTTGAGTTCTAGGGTCAGAAAACCGGGCAGGAGGACTGAGAGATTCCAGTGTTGGACTGGGGCAGGGTAATGGACATTTCAGCCCCAGGTCCTGGCAATAAGGCAGTGCTTGGTCTGTGGGGATTTGTCGTCGTAACATTGCCTTGTGTTGATTTACGTTGTCTAGTTTGAATATCAAATATAGATTGTTTTCCCTGTTTAGTGATTTCCCACCTTTAATCTTATATCTGTGGCTTCTTTCTTAGATCCCTGCAAGGTTGCAAAATGTAAAATTGATGGGACAGATGTAGAGAATTTAAAAACAATAATAAAACTGATTAGCTTCTCTGTTTTTTATTGTAAAACCTTGCACTGGCAATCCTAAAGCATGGCAGTGACAAAATGCTCCTCCCACTGCCCCCCCCAAAATCTTTTGCTACAATTGCTTTGGTCATTGTTGAATTTCAATTAAAAAACAAGTCTATCTGTGTGCTTAAAATTAGCATACTTCTATTATTTATCTTTAATAGTCTGCATGGAAGCTAGTTTGGAGAATCCCTGATATATACAGTAGGAAAATCCCCCCAAGACAGGCACATAAACTCTGCAGCATGAGTTCATTTGGAAAGTACATCCTTAAAGGTCTGAAATCCTATGAGCTCACTTCCATTGTATTTTGTGTCTCCGGCCCAAATATTCTAGATATTCCTGTATTTAATTAGTGAATATGAAATAATGATGTCACAGTGGTTGGAAAAATGAGGAAACAACTGGAATCACTTCAATTTTGTCAGTTTATATGATCACTTATGTTTTGATTTTGTAAATTTAAAACATGTAAATAGAGTGTAAGGTGTATTTTTTTTTTTGGTTAATGAAAATTTTTATTTATACATGGACTATTCCACTTGACTGAATATTTTAAAATTTTGAAATTATTCCTTTTGTCTGTAAAGCTGAAGGATGAATCAAGAAATGATTACTGATTGGAACATGATTATTGCTGAAAATAATTTTGTCTATAGAGAAGAGAGTGTTTAAATGATCCCCCCCTGGGTATCAAGTGGGCAAATGCCAGTGAGCACAGATGCCAGAGCCCTTGGTGGGGTATCCTGGGAGATTTGCTCCATCAGACCTTTTGTGTTGACTTCTCTTGAACGGCTGAATTTCACCTCGAGTGTTTTCCTTGGGAAGAGCCATGAGAACAATATTCCTTGAGTTTTGTATATTCAGTAATGTTTGGGATGAGTATAAATGTCTTGGGTTACATTTGCTTCCTGCAGAATTTTGAGGCCTTACTGGCTCCCCTGTCTTCCAACTGAATACAGGTGTAGGGATGTTGTCAGCCCAGCCACATCCTTTTCTTATATGTGACTTGCTCTGTTTTCATGTCAGTTCAAAGCATTCTTTCCAGTAACTTTGAAGTTCAGTAACTAGCATTTGGAAGAGTTGGCCACTTATATGCACTTTTCCTGGGGCACGGCCTCTCAAGATGTTTAATCATGTATTTTCTTACTGCTGGAAGCAGTTTCAGGGTTCTGTCTTTGAGTCCATTCTTTGAATTTGCTTCCTGGGGGACACCAATCACATATATATATTGGCTTTCTTCCCCATTTGCTGAATTGGTCATTTCCTTTTAAGTCTCCTTCACTACTTCCATGTCATCTGACGCGCTCTTCACCTTCTGGCCCTCCAAACTCCCTTCTGTGTTTTTGCAGCATTTATGTTCCCTGTGATACTCTTTTATTTTGTTTTCTCTTCCTGCTGCTTTAATTTTCTTCTTTTACTTGTCTTCTAGGTTTCTTCAGCACACGCTTTGCTCCCTTTGTTGCCTTCCCATTCTCCTACATGTTTTTATGCCCTGGTTTCATGGAAGAGTTTTTTTTTTTAAATTTATATTTAAGAGAAAATACTGAATTTTCCCCCCGCTCATGGGTAACAATTTTCTAGTAAGTGGTCTGTGGCTTTCACATTTACCATGCTTCTTTTCTCCCCTTTTTCCTTCTAGCATCTTTGTGTAGATTTCCACTGCTTCCTCTTTGATTATTTATCTTTGATAGAGATGAGTTTTCAAGTGGAACAAGAAGAGCTGGGGCCCTTTTCTAGGCCTGCAAGAATTTTCTTAATGACCTGGTGTTACTATAGCCTTTCCTTTTACCCAGGCAGTGGAAGCAGGTAGCCACAGGGATAGTCACAATGCAAAGCCATTAGTATTGGCAAAAAACAGCAGAGTAAGGATTTCCAAAAATTTCTTCATAAAAGCAATGAAGCAATGAGGAAACCGGCAGAAATAACTTTTCCAAACTCTGGAAATTAACTAAAGGCCTATGGCAATTCAGGAAGTGCTTATGCAAGAAAAATTGCTGAATTTCAGTAAGAACAGTGAGCTTTTCAGTCTTTTTTTTTTGTTAGCTTTTTATTGTTGTGAAATACACATAACAAAATTTACCATCTTAACTGTTTTTATTGAGGTACATAAATAAAATACGCCAATTTAGTGTACAGCTCAGTGAATTTTGCCCTGTGTATACACTCATGTAACCACTACCAGATCAAGATATTGAACATTCTCACTAGTTTTTTTCCTCTCCACATATTTCACCCATATACCCGCTGCCCTGTCCTATGGCAACCACTCTGTTCTCCATGTCCGAGTCCATTTCTGTTTTGTTTGTTCATTTGTTTTGGTTTTCAGATTTCACATATAATTGAAACCACATGGTATTTGTCATTCTCTGTCTTACTTATTTCGCTTAGCATAACACCCTGCAGGTCTATCCATGTTGTCACAAATGGCAAGAGTTCATTCTTCTTATGGCTGAGCAATATTCCACTGTATATATGTACCTTGTCTTCCTTATGCATCTATTGATGGACACTTAGGTCACTTCATATTTTTGGCTATTGTAAACAATGCTGTGATATACATAGAAGTGCGTGTATTTTTTTGAATTAGTGATTTTGTTTTCTTCAGGTAAGTTCCCAGAAGTGCAATTACTAGGTTGTATGGAATTTCTACTTTTAGGTTTTTGAGAAAACTCCATACTGCCTTCCATAGTGGTTGCACCAATTTACAATCTCACCAGCAGTGTACAAAGGTTTCCTTTTCTCCATATCCTTGCCAACACTTGTTATTTCTTATCTTGCTAGTATTAGTCACTCTGACTGGTGTGAGGTGATATTTCATTGTGGTTTTGATTTGCATTTCCCTGATGTTGAGCATCTGTTCATGGGTCTGTTGGTTATATCTTCCTTGGAAAAATGTCTATTCAGGTCTTCTGCCCATTTCAAAATCAGATTATTTGGTTTTCTTTGGTGTTGAGTTACAGGAATTCTTTATATATTTAGGATTTTAGTCCCTTATTGGGTATACAATTTGGAAATATATTCTCCCATAGAGTAGGTTACCTTTTTGTTATGTTGATGGTGTCCTTTGCTGTGCAGAAGCTTTTTAGTTTGATGTAGTCCCAGTTGTTTATCTTTGCTTTTGTTGCTCTTGTCTGAAGAGACAGATCGAAAAAAAAATGCTGCTAAGGCCAATGTCCAAAGGATGCCTATGTTTTCTTTTAGGAGTTTTGTGGTTTCAGGCCAAACATTTAGGTCTTTAATGCATTTTGAGTTTATTTTTGTATATGGTGTAATAAAGTTTTATTCTTTTGCAGTCGGTGTCCAGTTTTCATTCTTTTTCACGTAGCTTATATCCATTGATACGTTAGGTGTTAAAGTCCCCTACTATCATTGTATTAATGTCAATTTCTCCCTTTATGTCTGCTAATATTTGCTCTCTATATATTTGTAGGTGTTCCTATGTAGAGTGCAACAGGTATTTATAATTTTATGTTGTAACAATTGTTGGATTGATCCATTTATCATTACATAATGCCCTTGTTTGTCTCTTGTTATAGTCTTTGTTTTAAAGTCTGTTTTGTCTGATATAAGTGTTACTGTCTCAGCTTTTTTTGGCTCCTGTTTTCATGGAATATTTTTTCCCATACTTTCACTTTCAGTCTGTATGTGTCTATGTCTGAAGTGAGTCTCTTATAAGTGGCATATAGATAGGTCTTAAGCAGTGGTAGGTATATAGTCATTGTCATTTTGTTGTTTTCTCATTGTTTTTGTAGTTCTTTTCTTCTGCTCTGTTCCCTTGTGATTTGATGACTTTCTTTAGTGTTATGCTTGGATTCCTTTCTCTTAATTTTTGTTTATCTACTATAGGTTTTTGGTTTGCAGTTACCATGAGGTTCATACGACATCCTATGTATATAACAGCCTTTTAATTTAATGATCACTTAAGATTGTAAAAGCACTACATTTTTACTCCACACTCTGGGTTTTATGTATGTGTCATATTTTACATCTTTTTATTTATTTTCTTTATCCTGTAATTATTGTAGATATAATTAATTTTACTAATTTTTTCTTTTAACCATCACACTAGGATTGTAAGTCATTCCTACTACCTTTACTACCTTTATTATGTGTTTGCATTTACCTGTGACATTTTTTCCTTTCATTATTTTCTTACTTCTAGTTAATGACCAGACTTTTCTGCTTAAAGAAGTCCCTTTAACATTTCTTATAAGGTTGGTTTAGAGGTGATGAACTCCTTTAACTTTTGTTTGCCTGGGTAACTGTTTATTTCTCTTTCAGTTCTGAGTGCTAACCTTGCTGGGTAGAATATTCCTGGTTAAAAAAGAAGGAAAACAACAAAAAGAAAATAAATTAAAACAGAAATAAAAAAAGGAATATTCTTGGTTGTACGTTTCTTCCTTTGAGGACTTTGAATATATCATGCCACTTCCATCTGGCCTGCAAAATTTGTGCTGAAAAATCTACTCAGATCTTTACTGGGTCAGGGGTTCCCTTGTATGTCACTAAGTTGCTTTTCTCTTGCTGCTTTTAAGATTTTCTTTATCTTGAATTTTCAACATTTTAATTACTATGTGCCTTGGTATTCTCCTGGGTTCATCTTGTTTAGATCTCTCTCCTGGATGTCTGTTTCCTTCCCCAGGTTAACAAAGCTTTTGGCTATTATTTCTTCAAATAAGTTTTCTGTCCCTTTCTCTCTCTCTTCTTCTGGAACCTCTATAATGTGAATGTTAGTATACTTATATTGTCCAGAGGTCCTTTAACCTATCCTCATTTTAAAAATTCTTTTTTCTTTTCCTGTTCATCTTGGATGATTTTCACTACCCCTCCTTGTCTTCCAGATGGCTGATCAGTTCTGCATCTTCTAATCGGCCATTCTCTCTAGTGCATTTCTGGGTTGAGTTTTAGAAGTTTTCTATATATTTTGGATATTAAACCCTTATCAGATATGGGATTTGTAAATATTTTCTCCCACTTTGGGGGTTGCCTTTTTACTCTCTGAATAGTGTATTTTGATCTGCAAATTTAAAGTTTTTCACGAAGTCTAATTTGTCTATTCTTCTTTTGGTACCTGTACCTTTGGTGTCATATCCAAGAAATCATTGCCAAATCCAGTGTTGTAAAGATTTTGCCCTGTGTTTTCTCCTGAAGGTTTTGTTTTTTTAGGTGTTACATTTATGTCTTTGATCCATTTAAAGTTCATTTTTGCCTATGGTGTTAGGTAAGGGCCCAACTCCTTTCTTTTGCATGTGGATAACCAGTCTCCCCTAGCACCGTCTGTTGAAAAGACCGTCCTTTCCTCATTAAATGGTCTTGGTACCTTTGTCAAAAGTCACATGACCATATAGGTGAGGGTTTACTTCTGGGCTCTCCATTCAGTTCCATTGTTCTATATGGTTGTCTTTATTCTAATACACACTGTTTTGATTATGCTAGCTTTGTAGTAAGTTTGAAATCAGGAAGTGTGAGTTGTCCAATTTTGTTCTTTTTCAAGATTATTTTGGCTATTTGGGGTAACCTGAGATTCTGTATAAATTTTTTGATGGGTTTTCTATTTCTGCAGACAATATTAGTATTTTATAGGGATTGGCATTGAACCTGTAGATTGCTTTGGTAGTATTGGCTTTTCCCAATCCATGAATGTATCATGTTTTTCCATTTACTATTCTTTAATTTATTTCAGTGATGTTTTGTTGTTTTCATTGTATAATTCTCTTCCTTCTTTGTTAATTCCTAACTATTGTACTCTTTATGATGCTATTGTAAATGGAATAGTTTTTATAATTTCCTTTTCAGATAGTTCATGATTTGTGTATAGAAATGCAACTGATTTTGTGTGTTGACTTTGTGTCCTGTACCTGGTGACTTCATTTATTAGTTCTAATAGCTTTTTTGTAGAACATTTAGGGTTTTCTACATATAACTTAATATCATCTGTAAAGAGAGATCATTTTACTTCTTTCTTTTTAATTTGGATGCCTTTATTTTCCTTGCCTAATTGCTCTGGCTAGAACATCCAGTAGTATGTTGAATAGAGGTGGTAAAAGTGGGCACCCTTGCCTTGTTCCTGATCACAGAGGAAAAGCTTTCAGTCCTTGACCATTGAGTATGATGTTTGCTGTGGGTTTTCTTTTTTTTAATTTAATTTTTTATTAAGGTATGATTGATACACACTCTTATGAAGGTTTCACATGAAAAAACAATGTGGTTACTACATTTACCCATATTATCAAGTCCCCACCCATACTCCAATACAGTCACTGTCCATCAGTGCAGCAACACGCCACAGATCCACTATGTGCCTTCTCTGTGCTACACTGTTCTCCCTGTGATCCCCCCACACCATGTGTACCAAACATAATACCCCTCAATCCCCTTCTCCCTCCCTCCCCACCAGCCCTCCCACACCCCTCCCCTTTGGTAAACACTAGTTCATTCTTGAAGTCTCTGAGTCTGCTGCCATTTTGTTCCTTCAGTTTTGCTTCATTGTTATACTTAACAAAAAAATGAGGGAAATCATTTGGCATTTGTCTTTCTCTGCCTAGCTTATTTCACCAAACATAATGTCCTCCAGCTCCATTCATGTTGTTGCAAATGGTAGGATTTGTTTCTTTCTTATGGCCGAATAGTATTCCATTGTGTATATGTACCACCTCTTCTTTATCCATTCATCTACTGATGGACACTTAGGTTGCTTCCGTATCTTGGCTATTGTAAAAAGTGCTGCGATAAACATAGGGGTGCGTATGTCTTTTTGAATCTGAGAAGTTGTATTCTTTGGGTAAATTCCAAGGAGTGGGATTCCTGGGTCAAATGGTATTTCTATTTTTGGTTTTTTGAGGAACCTCCATATTGCTTTCCACAATGGTTGAACTAGCTTACATTCCTACCAGCAGTGTAGGAGGGTTCCCCTTTCTCTGCATCCTCGCCAGCATTTGTTGTTCTTAGTCTTTTCTATGTTGGCCATCCTTACTGGTGTGAGGTGAAATCTCATTGTGGTTTTAATTTGCATTTCCCTGATGATTAGTGATGAGTAGCATCTTTTCTTGTGTCTGTTGGCCATCTGAATTTCTTCTTTGGAGAATTGCTCTTCATATCCTCTGCCCATTTGTTAATTGGGTTGTTTGCTTTTTGGGTGTTGTGGCATCTAAGTTCTTTATATATTTTGGAAGTTAACCCCTTGTTGGATATGTCATTTGCAAATATATTCTCCCATACTGTAGGATGCCTTTTTGTTCTGTTGATAGTGTCCTTTGCTTTACAGAAACTTTTCAGTTTGATGTAGTCCCATGAGTTCATTTTTGCTTTTGTTTCCCTTGCTTGAGGAGATATGTTCAGGAAGAAGTTGCTCATGCTTATATTCAGGAGATGTTTGCCTATGTTGTCTTCTAAGAATTTTATGGTTTCATGACTTACATTCAAGTCTTTGATCCATTTCAAGTTTACTTTTGTATATGGGGTTAAACAATAATCCAGTTTCATTCTCTTACATGTAGCTGTCCAGTTTTGCCAACACCATTGTTGAAAAGGCTGTTGTTTCCCCATTGTATGTCCATGGCTCCTTGATCATATATTAATTGACCATGTATGGTTGGGTTATCAGGGCTCTCTAGTCTGTTCCATTGTCTGTGGGTCTGTTCTTGTGCCAGTACCAAATTTTCTTGATTACTGTGGCTTTGTAGTAGAGCTTGAAGTTGGGGAGCATAATGCCCCCAGCTTTATTCTTCCTTCTCAGTATTGCTTTGGCTATTCGAGGTCTTTTGTGGTTCCATATGAATTTTACAATGATTTTCTCTAGTTCATTGAAGAATGCTGTTGGTATTTTGATAGGAATTGCATTGAATCTATAGATTGCTTTAGGCAGATGGCCATTTTGACAATATTAATTCTTCCTATCCATGAGCACTGGATGTGTTTCCATTTATTGGTATCTTCTTTAATTTCTCTTAAGAGTGTCTTGTAGTTTTCAGGGTATAGGTCTTTCACTTCCTTAGTTAGGTTTATTCCTAGGTATTTTATTCTTTCTAATGCAATTGTGAATGGAACTGTTTTCTTGATTTCTCTCTCTGTTAGTTCATTGTTAGTGTATAGGAATGTCACACATTTCTGTCTGTTAATTTTGTATCCTGCAGCTTTGCTGAGTTCAGATATTAGATCTAGTAGTTTTGGAGTGGATTCTTTAGGGTTTTTTATGTACAATATCATGTCATCTGCAAACAGGGACAGCTGAACTTCTTCCTTGCCAATCTGGATGCCTTTTATTTCTTTGTGTTGTCTGATTGTTGTGGCTAGGACCTCCACTACTATGTTGAATAGAAGTGGGGAAAGTGGGTATCCTTGGCTTGCTTCCACTCTAGAAAGAAAAGCTTTCAGATTCTTGCTATTAAGTATGATGTTGGCTATGGGTTTTTTTTTTATATATGGCCTTTATTATGTTGAGGTACATACCCTCTATACCCATTTTGTTGAGAGCTTTTATCATGAATGGATATTGAATTTTGTCAAATGCGTTTCAGCATCAATGGAGATGATCATGTGGTTTTTGTCCCTCTTTTTGTTGATGTGGTGGATGATGTTGATGGATTTTTGAGTGTTGTACCTTCCTTACATCCCTGGAATAAATCCTACTTGGTCATGGTGTATGATCTTTTTGATGTATTTTTATTTTATTTTATTTTGTTATCATTAATCTACAATTACATGAAGAACATTATGTTTACTAGGCTCTCCCCTACCGCAAGTCCCCCCCACAAACCCCATTACAGTCACTGTCCATCAGCATAGTAAGATGTTATAGAATCACTACTTGTCTTCTCTGTGTTGCAAAGACCTCCCCTTTCCCCCACCCCCCACATTATACATGCTAATCATAATAACCCCCTTCTTCTTCCCTGCCCTTATCCCTCCCTACCCTCCCATTCTCCCCAGTCTCTTTCCCTTTGGTAACTATTAGTCCATTCTTGGGTTCTGTGATTCTACTGCTATTTTGTTCCTTCAGTTTTTCTTTGTTCTTGTACTCCACAGATGAGTGAAATCATTTGGTACTTGTCTTTTTCCACCTGGCTTATTTCACTGAGCATAATACCCTCTAGCTCCATCCATGCTGTGGCAAATGGTAGCATTTGTTTTCTTTTTATAGCTGAAAAATATTCCATTGTGTATATGTGCCACATCTTCTTTATCCATTCATCTACTGATGGACATTTAGATTGCTTCCATTTCTTGGCTATTGTAAATAGTGCTGCGATAAACATAAGGGTGCATCTGTCTTTTTCAAATGGGACTGCTGCATTCTTAGGGTAAATTCCTAGAAGTGGAATTCCTGGGTCAAATGGTATTTCTATTTTAAGCATTTTGAGGAACTTCCATACTGCTTTCCACAATGGTTGAACTAATTTACATTCCCACCAGCAGTGTAGGAGGGTTCCCCTTTCTCCACAACCTCGACAACATTTGTTGTTGTTTGTCTTTTTGATGATGGTGATCCTTACTGGTGTGAGGTGATATCTCATTGTGGTTTTAATTTGCATTTCTCTGATAACTAGTGATGTGGAGCATCTTTTCATGTGTCTGTTGGCCATCTGAATTTCTTCTTTGGAGAACTGTCTGTTCAGCAGCTCTGCCCATTTTTTAATTGGATTATTTGCTTTTTGTTTGTTGAGGTGCATGAGCTCTTTATATATTTTGGATGTCAACCCTTTATCGGATCTGTGATTTACGAACATATTTTCCAATACTGTAGGGCACCTTTTTGTTCTATTGATGGTGTCCTTTGCTGTACAGAAGCTTTTCAGCTTAATATAGTCCCACTTGTTCATTTTTGCTGTTGTTTTCCTTGCCTGGGGAGATATGTTCAAGAAGAGGTCACTCATGTTTATGTCTAAGAGGTTTTTGCCTATGTTTTTTTTTCCATGAGTTTAATGGTTTCATGACTTACATTCAGGTCTTTGATCCATTTTGAGTTTACTTTTGTATATGGGGTTAGACAATGGTCCACTTTCATTCTCCCACATGCAGCTGTCCAGTTTTGCCAGCACCATCTGTTGAAGAGACCGTCATTTCGCCATTGTATGTCCATGGCTCCTTTATCAAATACTAATTGACCATATATGTTTGGGTTAATGTCTGGAGTCTCTAATCTGTTCCACTGGTCTGTGGCTCTGTTCTTGTGCCAGTACCAAATTGTCTTGATTACTATGGCTTTGTAGTAGAGCTTGAAGTTGGGGAGTGAGATCCCCACCACTTTCTTGTTCTTTCTCAGGATTGTTTTGGCTATTCGGGGTCTTTGGTGTTTCCATATGAATTTTTGAACTATTTGTCCCATTTCGTTGAAGAATGTTGTTGGTAATTTGATAGGGATTGCATCAAATCTATATATTGCTTTGGGCGGGATGGCCATTTTGACAATATTAATTCTTCCTAGCCATGAGCATGGGATGAGTTTCCATTTGTTAGTGTCCTCTTTAACTTCTCTTAAGAGTGTCTTATAGTTTTCAGGGTATAGGTCTTTCACTTCTTTGGTTAGGTTTATTCCTAGGTATTTTATTCTTTTTGATGCAATTGTGAATGGAATTGTTTTCCTGATTTTGCTTTCTATTGGCTCATTGTTAGTGTATAGGAAAGCCACAGATTTCTGTGTGTTAATTTTGTATCCTGCAACTTTACTGTATTCTGATATCAGTTCTAGTAGTTTTGGAGTGGAGTCTTTAGGGTTTTTTATGTACAATATCATGTCATCTGCAAATAGTGACAGTTTAACTTCTTCTTTACCAATCTGGATTTCTTGTATTTCTTTGTTTTGTCTAAATGCTGTGGCTAGGACGTCCAGTACTATGTTAAGTAACAGTGAGGAGAGTGGGCACCCCTGTCTTGTTCCTGATCTTAGGTGAAAAAATTTCAGCTTCTCGCTGTTCATTATGATGTTGGCTGTGGGTTTATGATATATGGCCTTTATTATGTTGAGGTACTTGCCCTCTATACCCATTTTGCTGAGAGTTTTTATCATGAATGGATGTTGAATTTTGTTGAATGCTTTTTCAGCATCTATGGAGATGATCATGTGGTTTTTGTCTTTCTTTTTATTGATGTGGTGGATGATGTTGATAGATTTTCGAATGTTGTACCATCCTTGCATCCCTGGGATGAATCCCATTTGGTCATGGTGTATGATCCTTTTGATATATTTTTGAATTCAGTTTGCTAATATTTTATTGAGTATTTTGCATCAGGGATATTGGCCTGTAATTTTCTTTTTTGGTGGGGTCTTTGCCTGGTTTTGGTATTAGGGTGATGTTGGCTTCATAGAATGAGTTTGGGAGTATTCCCTCCTCTTCCATTTTTTTGGAAAATTTTAAGGAGAATGGGTATTATATCTTCTCTGTATGTCTGATAAAATTCCGAGGTAAATCCATCTGGCCCGGGTGTTTTTTTCTTGGGTAGTTTTTTGATTACTGCTTCAATTTCTTTGCTGGTAATTGGTTTGTTTAGATTTTGTGTTTCTTCCTTGGTCAGTTTTGGAAGATTGTATTTTTCTAGGAAGTTGTCCATTTCTTCTAGGTTTTCCAGCTTCTTAGCATATAGGTTTTCATAGTAGTCTCTAATAATTCTTTGTATTTCTGTTGGGTCCGTCGTGATGTTTACTTTCTCATTTCTGATTCTGTTGATGTGTGTTGATTCTCTTTTTCTCTTAATAAGTCTGGCTAGAGGCTTATCTATTTTGTTTATTTTCTCAAAGAACCAGCTCTTGGTTTCATTGATTTTTTCTATTGTTTTATTCTTCTCAATTTTGTTTATTTCTTCTCTGATCTTTATTATGTCCCTCCTTCTGCTGACTGTAGGTCTCATTTGTTCTTCTTTTTTCCAATTTTGATAATTGTGACATTAGACTATTCATTTGGGCTTGTTCTTCCTTCTTTAAATATGCCTGGATTGCTATATACTTTCCTCTTAAGACTGCTTTTGCTGCGTCCCACAGAAGTTGGGGCTTTGTGCTGTTGTTGTCATTTATTTCCATATATTGCTGGATCTCCATTTTAATTTGGTCGTTGATCCATTGACTATTTAGAAGCGTGTTGTTAAGCCTCCATGTGTTTGTGAGCCTTTTTGCTTTCTTTGTTCAATTTATTTCTAGTTTTATACCTTTGTGGTCTGAAAAGTTGGTTGGTAGGATTTCAGTCTTTTTGAATTTACTGAGGCTCTTTTTGTGGCCTAGTATGTGGTCTATTCTGGAGAATGTTTCATGTGCACTTGAGAAGAATGTGTATCCTGTTGCTTTTGGGTGTAGAGTTCTGTAGATGTCTATTACGTCCATCTGTTCTAGTGTGTTGTTCAGTGCCTCTGTGTCCTTACTTATTTTCTGTCTGGTGGATCTGTCCTTTGGAGTGAATGGTGTATTGAAGTCTCCTAAAATGAATGCATTGCAGTCTATTTCCTCCTTTAGTTCTATTAGTATTTGTTGCACATATGCTGGTGCTCCTGTCTTGGGTGCATATATATTCAGAATGGTTATGTCCTCTTGTTGGACTGAGCCCTTTATCATTATGTAATGTCCTTCTTTATCTCTTGTTACTTTCTTTGTTTTGAAGTCTATTTTGTCTGATACTAGTACTGCAACACCTGCTTTTTTCTCCCTGTTGTTTGCATGAAATATCTTTTTCCATCCCTTGACTTTTAGTCTGTGCATGTCTTTGGGTTTGAGGTGAGTCTCTTGTAAGCAGCATATAGATGGGTCTTGTTTTTTTATCCATTCAGTGACTCTGTGTGTTTTGATTGGTGTATTCAGTCCATTTACATTTAGGGTGATTATCAGTAGGTATGTGCTTATTGCCATTGCAGGCTTTAGATTCGTGGTTACCAAAGGTTCCAGATTACTTTCCTTACTATCTAAGAGTCTAACTTAACTCACTTAGTATGCTGTTACAAACACAATCTAAAGGTTCTTTTCTATTTCTCCTCCTTTTTCTTCCTCCTTCATTCTTTATATATTACATATCAAATTCTGTACTTTTTGTCTATCCCTTGATTGACTTTGGGGATAGTCAATTTAATTTTACATTTGGCTTGTAATCAGCTGCTCCACCCTCCCTACAATGATTTTACTACCTCTGGTGACAGACAGCTATCCAACCCTAGGAACACTTCCATCAATAGCAGTTCCTCCAAAATAGACTGCAGAGATGGTTTGTGGGAGGTAAACTCTCTCAGATTTTGCTTATCTGGAAATTGTTTAATCCCTCCTTCAAATTGAAATGATAATCTTGCTGGATAAAGTAATCTTGGTTCCTTCTGCTTCATGGCATTTAATACATCATGCCACTCCCTTCTGGCCTGTAAGGTTTCTGCTGAGAAGTCTGATGTTAGTCTGATGGGCTTTCCTTTGTATGTGATCTTATTTCTGCCTCTGGCTGCTTTTAACAGTCTGTCCTTATCCTTGATCATTGCCATTTTAATTACTATGTGTCTTGCTGTTGTCTTCCTTGGGTCCCTTGTGTTGGGGGATCTGTGGATCTCCATGGCCTGACAGACTATGTCCTACCCCAGATTGGGGAAGTTTTCAGCAACTACCTCCTCAAAGACACTTTCTATCCCTTTCTCTCTCTCTTCTTCTTCTGGTGTCCCTATAATGCAAATATTGTTCAGCTTGGATTGGTCACACAGTTCTCTCAATATTCTTTCATTTTTAGAGATCCTTTTTTCACTCTGAGCCTCAGCTTCTTTGTATTCCTCTTCTCTAGTTTCTATTTCATTTATTGTCTCCTCCACCATATCCAATCTGCTTTTAATACCCTCCATCATGTTCTTTAATGATGGATCTCTGACCTGAATTCATTTCTGAGTTCTTGTATGTCTTTCTGTACCTCCATTAGGATGTAGATGATTTTTATTTGGAACTCCCTTTCAGGAAGAGTCACGAGGTCCATATCATTTAAATCTTTCTTGGGAGTTGTATTAACAATTTTACTCTGGACAAGGTTCCTTTGGCATTTTATGTTTGTATATGGCGCCCTCTAGTGTCCAGAAGCTCTATTCTGGAGCTGCTCAGCCCCTGAAGCAATGTCGGGGGTCACAGGGGAGCAGTACTGGTGCCTGGGGGTAGGAAAGAGCTGTTCCCTGCCTCCTGGCTGCTGTGCCTGTCTCCACTGCCTGAGCCAGTGGGCCGGTCACACATGTATAGGTTTTTGTCCCAGAGCAGCCAGATATGTATCCCTGCTTTCTACAAGCAGCCAGAATCCCAGTCTCCCCAGGAACTCTGCCTGTATTAACTTTCCAACCCAGTAGTCATGCGAGTCTCATGAAAGCACCATGAAATGTAGGTTTGTGCTCCCAGAGCAGATCTCCGGATCTAGGTATTCAGCAGTCTCAAGCCTTCCACTCCCTCTCTGCTTCATTTGTCTTCCTCCCGCCATTGAGCTGGGGTGGGTAAGGGGCTCGGGTCCCGCGGAGCCACAGCTCTGGTATGTTACCCTGTTCGCTGAGGTCTGCTCTTTTCTCCAGGTGTGTGCAGTCTGATGCTGTCCTCTTTCCATTTGCTCTCTCAGGATTGGTTGCACCAATTCAGTTTTCTAATTGTATCAGTTTTAGGAGGAAGCCTCTGTCTCTCCTCTCACGCTGCGATCTTTAATCCCCTATAACTCTTTTTGATGTATTTTTGAATTCGGTTTGCTAATATTTTGTTGAGTATTTTTGCATCTATGTTCATCAGGGATATTGGTCTGTAATTTTCTTTTTTTGTGGTGTCTTTGCCTGGTTTTTGTATTAGAGTGATGCTGGCCTCATAGAATGAGGTTGGAAGTATTCCCTCTTCTTCTAGTCTTTGGAATACTTTAAGGAGGATGGGTATTATGTCTTCACTAAATGTTTGATAAAATTCAGTGGTGAAGCCATCTGTTACAGGCATTTTGTTCTTAGGTAGTTTTTTGATTACCAGTTTAATTTCATTGCTGGTAATTGGTCTGTTCAGATTTTCTGTTTCTTCCTTGGTCAGCCTTGGAAGGTTGTATTTTTCTAGAAAATTGTCCATTTCTTCTAGGTTATCCAGTTTGTTAGCATATAATTTTTCATAGTATTCTCTAAATCATTCTTTGTATTTATATCGTATCCATAGTGATTTTTCATTTCTCATTTCTGATTCTGTTTATGTGTGTAGACTCTTTTTTTCTTGATAAGTATGGCTAGGGGTTTATCTATTTTGTTTATTTTCTTGAAGAATTAGCTCTTGCTTTCATCAATTCTTTCTATTATTTTATTATTTTCAATTTTATTTACTTCTGCTCTAATCTTTATTATGTCCCTCCTTCTACTGACTTTGGGCCTCATTTGTTCTTCTTTTTCTAGTTTCATTAATTGTGAGTTTAAACTGCTTGTAAGGGATTGTTCTTCTTTCCTGAGATAGGCCTGTGTTGCAGTATACTTTCTTCTTAGCACAGTCTTTGCTGCATCCCACAGACTTTGTGGTGTTGATTCATTGTTATCATTTGTCTCTGTATATAGGTTGATCTCTGTTTTTATTTGGTCATTGATCCATTGGTTATTTAGGAGCATGTTGTGAAGCCTCCACATGTTTGTGGGATTTTTTCATTTTCTTTGCATAATTTATTTCTAGTTTTGTACCTTTGTGGTCTGAGAAACTGGTTGGTACAATTTCAATCTTTTTGAATTTACTGAGGCTCTTTTTGTGGCCTAGTATATGATCTATTCTGGAAATGTTCCATGTTCACTTGAGAAGAATGTGTATCCTGCTGCTTTTGAGTGTAGAGTTCTGTAGATGTCTGTTAGGTCCATCTGTTCTAATGTGTTGTTCAGTGCCTCTGTCTCCTTACTTATTTGCTGTCTCATTGATCTGTCCTTCAGAGTGAGTAGAGTGCTGAAGTCTCCTAGAATGAATGCATTGCATTTTATTTTCCCTTTCAATTTAGTTAGTATTTGTTTCACATATGTAGGTGCTCCTCTCTTGGGAGCATAGATATTTATAATGGTTATATCCTCCTGTTGGATTGACCCATTTATCATTATGTAATGTCCTTCTTTGTCTCTTGTTTCTTTCTTTATTTTGAAGTCTACTCTGTCTGATAAAAGTACTGCAGTTCTTGCTTTTTCCTCCTATTAGTTGCATGAAATATCTTTTTCCATCCCTTCATTTTTAGTCTGTGTATGTCTTTGGGTTTAAAGTGAGTCTCTCTTAGGTAGCATATAGATGGGTCTTGTTTTTTAATCCATTCAGTGACTCTGTGTGTTTTGATTGGTGCATTCAGTCCATTTACATTTAGGGTGATTATCAGTAGGTATGTGCTTATTGCCATTGCAGGCATTAGATTCATGGTTACCGAAGGTTCAAGGTTAACTTCCTTAGTATCTAAGAGTCTAACTTAACTCACTTAATATGTTATTACAAACACAATCTAAAGGTTCTTTCCTTTTTCTTCCCCTTTTTCTTCCTCCTCCATTCTTTATTTATTAGGTATCATATTCTGTACTCTTTGTCTATCCCTTTATTGACTTTGGGGATAGTTAATTTAATTTTGCAATTGCTTAGTAATTAGCTGTTCTACTTTCTTTACTTTGGTTTTATTATCTCTGGTGACAGCTATTAAACCTTAGGAACACTTCCATCTATAGTAGTCCCTCCAAAATAGACTGTAGAGATGGTTTGTGGGAAGTAAATTCTCTCAGCTTTTTCTTATCTGGAAGTTGTTTAATCCCTCCTTCAAATTTAAATGATAATCTTGCCATATAAAGTAATCTTTGTTCCAGGCCCTTCTGTTTCATTGCATTAAATACATCATGCCACTCCCTTCTGGCCTGTAAGGTTTCTGCTGAGAAGTCTGATTATAGCAAGATGGGCTTTCCTTTGTATGTGATCTTATTTCTCTCTCTGGCTTCTTTTAACAGTGTGTCCTTATCCTTAATCTTTGCCGTTTTAATTACTATATGCCTTGGTGTTGTCTTCCTTGGGTCCCTAGTTGGGAGATCTGTGGAGCTCCATGGCCTGAGAGACTATCTCCTTCCCCAGATTGGGGAAGTTTTCAGCAATTATCTCCTCAATGACACTTTCTATCCCTTTTTCTCTCTCTTCTTCTTGTGATGCCCCTATAATGCAAATATTATTCTATTTGGATTGGTCTCACAGTTGTCTCAATATTCTTTAATTCTTAGAGATCCTTTTTTCTCTCTGTGCCTCAGCTTCTTTGTATTCCTTTTCTCTAGTTTCTGTTTCATTTATCATCTCCTCCACTGTATCCAATCTGCTTTTAATAACTCTCCATTGTGCTCTTCAATGATTGGATCTCCAACCGGAATTCATTCCTGAGTTCTTGCATATCTTTCTGTACCTCCATGAGCATGTTAATGATTTTTATTTTGAGCTCCCTTTCAGGAAGATTCATGAGGTCCATGTCATCTTTCTCAGGGGTTATATTAATTTTACTCTGTACCAGGTTCCTTTGGCATTTCATATTTGTATATGGCACCCTCTAATGTCCAGAAGCCCTACTCTCTGGAGCTGCTCAGCCCCTGAAGCAATGTCGGGGGTCGCAGGGGATTGGTATTGGTGCTTGAGGGGAGGAAAGAGCTGTTTCCTGCTTCCTGGCTGCTGTGCCTGTCTCCACTGCCTGAACCAGTGGGTCGAGCACACAGGTATAAGCTTTTGTCCCAGAGCAGCTGTATATGGATCCCTGCTTTCCACAAGTGGCTGGAATCTCAGTCTCTCCAGGAATTCTGCCTTTCTTAGCTTTCCAACCCCATAATCACGAGAGTATCATGAAAGCATCATGAAATGTAGGTTTGTGCTCCCAGAGCAGATATCCACAGTTAGGTATTCAGCAGTTCCAGGTCTCCATTCCCTCTCTGCTCAGTTTTTCTTCCTCCTGCCGGTAAGCTGGGGTGGGAGAAGGGCTTGGGTACTGCCAGGCCACAGCTTTGGTACATTTCCCTGTTCTGTGAGCTCTGCTCTTTTCTCCAGGTGTATGCAGTCTGGCATAGCCCTCTTTCCTGTTGCTGTCTCAGGATTAGTTGTATTAATTATATTTTCATATTATATGTGGTTTTAGGAGGAAACCTCTGTCTCACCTCTCATGCCACCATCTTTAATCCTCTCTGCTCTGATATGCTATTGTTTTTATGTAGTTCTGTATTTAGTTTGAAAATATTTTGTTTAGAAAATTTGTGTCTATATTAATGATTGATTTATAATCTTACTTTCTCAAAATATATTTATCCAGTTTTGGTACCTAGGTTGTGCCAGTTCATAAAACTATGCTGGGTTTCTATTTCCTGGGAGAGTTTTGAGATTAACATTATTTCTTCCACAGATGTTTGGTAGAATTTGATGGTAAAGTCATCTCAGTCTAGGGTTCTCTTTGTGGCAAAGTTTTAAATTATAAATTCTTTTTTTAAAAATCATTATTCTTAAGTTATTTTTTGGAATTCTACTTATTATCTGAAATAGGACCTTTTGGGGCTTTCTTTTTCTCCATAGGTTATAAGCTGTCCATATAACCTAAATTTTAATGTTTATTGTCATAATAGGCCATGGGTTATGAGTTTTCAAAGAACAAATTTTTGGCTGAGAAAATCTCTATGTTTGTTTCATATTTTACTGTTTTAATCTCTTTGAATCTTCCTTCTATTCTGTTTGAATTGGATTTGCTAGGTTTTTTTTTCTAACTTTAACTTGGATGTTTAGTACGTTAATTTTCAACTTTCTAGTATGTGCTTTAAAGAAATGACAACTTTTGAGGAGGTTAAGAACTGTGTGGAGTAGCTAGTGAATGAATCACAGAGAAGACAGGATCTGAGTTTTCAAAAGAGGAAGGAATTTCCATCCCTAAGCCAATCTTACATGATATGTTGAAGGGATTGTTGTAGAAGGAAATGACCCTAAGGTTAGATAACTTTCACCAGTGAAAATAAACCCACTGTAAAGGTAGTAGACCAACTAATGACCAAACAAGTATGAAATCAAAACAAAGCAAAAGAAGCAAAATCAACTATACACAAAATCAGTCAAGGGATACACAGAGTGCACATTATGACATATAATACAACAAATGTGGAGGAGGAAGGAAAAGAAGGAAAAAAACCAGTACTTTTAGATTGTGTTTGAAATAGAGTAATCAGAAATTTAAGATAGACTATTATTTAGTAAAGAAGCTATCCTTGAACCTGTGGTAATCACAAAACTGAATAAAACACACACATAAAAATGAATATCTTTTTAAAAGAGAGAGAAATCCAATTACAACACTAAAGAAAACCATCAATAACAAAAAAAGAATATAAGAGAGGAAGAAAGGAACAAAGAGGAGATATAAAACACAGCTGAAAACAATTAATAAAATGGCAGTAAGTTCATATCTATCAATAATCACCTTAAATGTAAATGGACTGAATGCACCAATCAAAAGACATAGAGTGACAGGACGGATAAGGAAACAAGCCCCGTCTATATGCTGCCTGCAAGAGAGTCATTTCAGACCCAAAGACATACACAGACTAAAAGTGAAGGGATGGAAAAGGATATCCCATGAAATAATAGGGTGAGAAAAGCAGGAGTAGCAGTACTTACATTAGACAAAATTCATTTTAAAATAAAGTAACAAGAGACAAAGAAGGACATTACATAATGATAAAGGGATCAGTCCAACAAGAGATATAACCATTATAAATGTCTATGTACCCAACACAGGAGCACCTAAATATGTAAAACAAGTACTAACACAAAGGAGGAAATAGATTGCAACACATTCATTTTAGGAGACTTCTAACATACCACTCACTTCAATAGACAGATCAGGCAGAAAATAAATAAGGGAACAGAGGCACTGAACACTACATTAGATCAAATGGACCTAACAGGCATCTATAGAACACTCCATTCAAAAGCAGCAGGGTACACATTCTTCTCAAGTGTACATGGAACATTCTCCAGAATAGATCGCATACTAGGCCACAAGAAGAGCCTCAATAAATTCAGAAAGATTGAAATTGTATCAAGAAGCTTCTCAGACCACAGTGGTATGAAACTAGAAATAAATTACACAAAGAAAACCAAAAGACTTACAAACAACATGATTTTAAATAAGCAACGGGTCAATGAATAAATTAAAACAAAAATCAAGCAATACGTGGAAACAAATGGAAACAAAGATAACAGCCAAAAATCTGTGGGATGTGGCAAAAGCAATTCTAAGAGGAAATATAGTCTTACCTCAAGAAACAAGAACAATCTCAAATAAACAGTCTAAAGTCACAATTAAAGAAACTAGAAAAAGAAGAACAAATGAAACCCAAAGTCAGTAGAAGGAGGAACATAATAGAGATCAGAGCAGAAATAAAATAGAGAAAAATAAAACAATAGAAAAAAATCAGTGAAACCAGGAGGTGGTTCTTTGAGAGAATAAACAAAATAGTAACCCCCTAGACAAACTTTATTAGGAAAAAAAATGAGTGTGCATACATAAACAGAATTAGAAATGAAGAAGGAAGAATCACAACAGATACCTCAGAAATACAGAGAATTATTAGAGAATACTATGAAAAAATAAATTGGACAACTTATAAGATATGGACAACTTCCTAGAAAAATATAACCTTTAAGACTGACCCAGGAAGAAACAGAAAATCTTAACAGATCAATTACCAGCAATGAAATCAAATTAGTAATAAAAAACTCTCCCCCAAAACAAAACTCTATGTCCAGATGGCTTCACAGCTGAATCTACCAAACATTGAAAGAAGAGATAATACTCTTCCTTCTTAAAGCATTCCAAAAAATAGAAGGGGAGGTAATACTTCCAAACTCATTCTATGAGGCCAGCACAACTCTAATACCAAACCAAAGACACCACAGAAAAAGAAAATTAGACCAATATCCCTGATGAACATAGATGCAAAAATCCTCAACAAAATATTAGCAAATAGAATCCAAAAATATATCAAAAAGATCATCCATCATGACCAAGTGGGATTTATTCCAGGGATGCAAGGATGGTACAATATTTGTAAATCCATCAATATCATACACCATATTAAAAAAAGAAGGATGAAAACTACCTGATCATCTCAATAGACATTGAAAAAGCATTTGACAAAATTCAACATCCATTCATGATGAAAACTCTAAAAAAAATGGGTATAGAGAGTACATACGCCAGCATAATAGAGGCCACATATGACATTCCCACAGACAACATCATACTTAATAGCAAAAAGCTGAAAGATTTTCCTTTAAGATTGGGAACAAGCCAAGGATGCCCACTCTTCCCACTTTTATTCAACATGGTACTGGAAGTCCTAGCCATAGCAATCAGACAACACAAAGAGATAAAAGATACCCAAATTGGTAAGGAAGAAGTTAAACTCTCACTATTTGCACACTACATGATACTATACATGGAAAAGTCTAAAACTCCACCAAAAATCTACTAGAAATAATAACTGGATTCAGCAAAGTTGCAGGATACAAAATTAATATACAGAAATCTGTTGCATTCCCATATATTGACAATGAAGTAGCAGAAGAGAAATCAGAAAACAACTACAGTTACAATTGCATCAGAAAGAATAAAATACCTAGGAATAAACCTAACCAAGGAGGTAAAAGACCTTTACTCTGAAAACTATAAGACACTGTTAAAAGAAATTAAAGAAAACACCAAAAATGGAAATCTATTCCATTCTCATGGATAGGAAGAATTAATATTGTCAAAATGGCCATCCTGCCCAAAACAATTTACAGATTCAGTGCAATCCCTATCAAAATACCAACAGCATTCTTCAGTGAGCTAGAACAAATAGTTCTAAAATTTATATGGAACCATAAAAGACCCTGAATAGCCAAAGCAATCCTGAGAAAGAAGAACAAAGCTGGGGGGATTATGCTCCCTGACTTGAAACTCTACTACAAAGATGTAGTAATCAAAACAATTTGGTACTGGCACAAGAACAGACCCATTGATCAATGGAACAGAATAGACAGCCCAGATATAAACCCATGCATCTATGGTCAATTAATATATGATAAAGGAGCCATGAATATACAATGAGGAAGAGACAGCCTCTTCAATAAGTGGTGTTGGAAAAACTGGACAGCTACATGTAAGAGAGTGAAACTGGGTTATTGTCTAATTCCACACACAAAAGTAAACTCAAAATGAATAAAAGACCTGAATGTAAGTTATGAGACCATAATACTCTTAGAAGAAAACATAGACAAAAATCTCTTGAATATAAACATGAGCAACTTTTTCCTGAACACATCTCCTCAGGCAAGGGAAACAAAACAAAAAATGAACAAGTGGGATTACATCAAACTAAAAAGCTTCTGCACAGCAAAGGACACCAGCAGCAGAACAAAAAGGCATCCTACATTATGGGAGCATATATTTGTAAACAATTTATCCAGTAAGGGGTTAACATCCAAAATATATGAAGAATTCATATGCCTCAACCCCAACTCCCCAAAAATAACCTGATTAAAAAAGTGACCTGCACAGACACTTTTCCAAAGAAGAAATGCAAATGGCCAACAGGCACATGAAATAATGCTCCACATCACTAATTATCAGGGAAATGCAAATTAAAACCACAGTGATATCACCTCACACCAGTTAGAATGGCCACTATTGAAAAGTCAAGAAAATAAATGCTGGTGAGGGTGTGGAGAAATAGGAACCCTGCTACACTGTTGGTGGACTGCAAATTGGTGCAGCCGCTGTAGAAAGCAGTGTGGAGATTCCTTAAAAAACTAAAAATAGAAATACCATTTGACCCAATAATTCCACTCCTAGAAATTTACAGGAAGAAAACAAAATCCTTGATTCGAAAAGATATGTGTACCCTTGTGTTTGAAATAGCCAAGATTTGGAAACAATCTAAGTGTCCATCAATAGATGAATGGATAAAGAAGAGGTCGTACATATATGCAATGGAATATTATTCAGCCACAAAAAGAAAAGAAATCCTCCCATTTGCAACAACATGGATGGATCTAGAGGGTATTATGTTCACTGAAATCAGCCAGGCAGAAAGACAAATACCATATGATTTCACTTATTTGTGGAATATAAAAACAAAGCAAACCAGAAGGAACGTACTGCATTAGACCCATGGACACTGAGACGTGACTAGTGGTTACCAAGAAAAAAACCTGGGGTGGGCATGGGGGAAAGGGGAAGGGGAACTTTGAACCACTGTGATGTACATTTGGTTAAAAAAATGCATTGAAAAATTTTTTTTATTATAGAAAATTTCAAAAATACATACAAGTAGAGAGGGATATAATGAACCCCTTTGTACCTGTCACTCAGTCTCAGCTAATATCAGCTCATGGTCCATCTTCCTCTCCTTCAGTATTATTTTGAAGTGAATCATGGATGTCATATAATTTCATCTGCAAATATTTTAGTATATATGTCTAAAAGATGGGGACGCTTTTTTTGTTTGTTTAAAACAAAACCAGCCTGTTGGGGACCTTGTAATGAGGCACTACTAAGCAGTGATGTTATGGTAATTTGGTCTGAGAATGCATGAATACCCAAGTCTGGGCAACATGGCCTTCTTACTCCTAAACCCAAATTCACATCTTGGAAGTTACCACTGTAGTAGAACAAAAAGTCACACCTGTCGCTATCAGAGTAAAAGGATTCAAACATTGACATCATAGGGGTCATTCAAAAGTGTAAACCTATCAGTGTCCATGAATCTTGTCACTTGGATGACTTGGGTAGTAGGCTGCACTCAGAAGTCAACACAGCCTAGCATAGCCAATTGACTCCTTAGAAGGCTTGTTGGACAGGCATGATGCTGTGTATAATGACACATACTTTTGTGTTAGAATGGCTCAGTCTCCTCTGCACTGCTTAACACCTCTCTCACTCTGGCTTTTGGTAGTTCATCTTTGTATCCCATGACTGAGGTGGATTTTGCCATCCTGGGAGAGGCATGCTTCCACTCTGCTCCAGCAGGGCAGCATGGTTTAAAAAAAACCCAGTCTTTGGAATCAGCTAGAACTAGGTGTGAATCCTACTTCCTCTACTGAAGAGACTTCGATATGCTACTTTAGCCACCTTTTTAATCGATAAAATAGGTTGGTAATGGCTGCTTTGCAAGGCAGTTATGAGAATTAACAAATATGTGAACTATATGGTATTTGCTATTAGCATTCCTCAGTTTAATGTCTAACTTACCCTCCTGGGATTACCTGAGTCTTAATATCACTGGACTTGGTCAACAGAAATTCTGTAAATTAAACTCTACTTTGGATATTTATTACCATTAGATTAGACTGCCTGAGATGTCTGCTTTTAAAATGTTTTCGATATTTCTTAATTTCTGAATCCAAAAGTTCTCTCAAGTTTTTCAGTTTCTCCACTGTTCTGCCCTGTGTGGCAGGAGTTTGTCCCCCAGTTATACATCAGAATGTTAGGAATTCCTATTTAATGGAAACTTCTTGCCTTTGAACACCCTCCTGCCAGCATTAGCATTCTTAGAACTCCACATTTATATTTCATCATATCCTCTCTAGTCCATTTTGAGTTCTTAATTGAGTCATAATAATTTGGAGAGAATATTTATTTTCCAATAGCACCACGGGGAATTGGAGTTACTAGGTAGAGAGAAAAGGGTTTGAATGAGAGTGTGGAAACTCCAAAGGAAATACTCATTTGCCTCACAACTCTGCCTGTAGTTAGCTTTCCCAGTGACTAGACTGGAGCTTCCTTGGGGCAGCCTAGGATCTGCTTAGTCTCTGTGGCTTCATTTTTCCATCTTCAAAGTGATAGACAATGGTATCAGTGATCAGTAGCCTCCAAGTGGGTCATGAATAAACATCCATGTGATTCATTAATAATAATATCATAATACCTACCTCACAGGGTTGGGGAGATGAGAGAGGATTGTGGTTAAACACAAGAGTTTTAGAGCCACACAACCTGGGTTTGAAGACCAGTTCCACTACTTACTACTTAAATTACTTAACCTTTTAAAGCTTTATTTTCTTCATCTATAAAATGGCAATAATAACAGCATCTACTTTATAGGGCTCTTAGAGGTTTAAAGGAGATCATTTCTACTTTTTGAGTTCTCTATAAAAATCTTTTTAAGATTGTTCTTTAAAGTACTAATGGTGATTTAAGTATTGAAATATGTAGGTGTGGAAGCCCCAGCACAGTAGGTGCTTAATACATTTGAGAACTTGATAATTATTTTTCTCTCTTTCAGTGCCACTTTCTCCGTCCACTGAATAGCAATGATGAATGGTAAATGGCAAAGTGGTTAAGGGCCTGGCCTCTGGAATCAGACTGTTAGGATTCAAATCCTAAATCTGTGCCTAAGCTGTGTAACCTTAGGCAAACCACTTAACTTCTCTGTGCTTCAATTTCTTCACCTGTAAAGTTAGGATAGTAATAGATCCTACCTCATAGAATTATTATGAGAATTAAATGGGTTGATACTAGTAAAGCAATAACAGCCCCAGTACACAGTCAAGGCCATATACATGTGTATTAAGTAAAAGATACTTTATTTCTTAAGTTTTAATCCAAATTCCAGATGCATAAATCCTCATTATGCAAATATATATGGGAAGTGACTGGCATATTGAGCTTGGATGAACTGTGAATTAATTGTATTATAGGAAATAGTTTGAAAACTCAGGGTAGAAAAACACAAAAACCAAGTATGTACAGATAGTCCTTGACTTACGGTGGTTTGACTTAACGATTTTTCAACTTTATGATAGTATGAAATTGATATGCATTAAGTAGAAATTGCACTTTGAATTTTAAATTTGGATCTTTTCCCAGGCTTGCGATATGTGGTCTGATATTCTCTCGTGTTGTTGGGCAATGGCAGTTAGCTGCAGCTCCACGTCAGCCACGTGCTCACAAGGGTCAACTATTCTGTCCCCACACAACCATGCTGTTTTTCACCTTCAGTGGTGTTCAATAAATTACATGAGATAGTCAATACTTTATTATAAAATAGGCTTTGTGTTAGATGATTTTGCCCAACTATAGGCTAATGGAAGTGTTCTGAGCCTGCAAAGGCAGGCTAGGCTAAGCTGTGATGTTTGGTAGGTTAGGGGTATTATGCATTTTTGACTTAGGATATTTCCAACTCATGATGGGTTTATCAGGATAAAACCTCATAGTAAGTTGAGGAAGATCTATACAGTTATAATATTAATAATTTTTCAATATTTATTACGTATCAGTTACTTATTTAAATACTTGACATGAAATATCTTTTAAAATTCTTATCATAATCTTTTGAAGTTAGAGCTATTTTATCCCTGTTAAAAGTGAGGGAAACGAGGCACAGAAAGACTGAAGAGCTTGCCTAAGGTCACAGAGAAGAGCCAGGTTAATTCTGAGTCTGTCTCCACTACTCTTGCGTGTCCCTATCATGCCTTGTGGCCTTCACAACGAGGCAGGCAACACGGTGCTCAGTGGCTCATGCGCTTAGGCCCAGGTTCTTCATACTTTGAGTCACTGATCCCTCTGGCATCCAAGTGGACTCTGAAAAAATGCACAAACCTGGGTTAAGTTCTCCTGGTTGAGGAAAAGATGTTTTAAAGTACAACGTTGGTCTTTTACGTAGTCTAATGCTAGATCAAATTTTAAATAACATAAAATGAGATTTTCCCCCTAAAACTTATTTGACTGTTAGAATAAACAAAATGTGCTTATAAAGCACAAAAATGAACATGTAATAAATGCAGGCACACTTGGGTCTTACTAGTAACACAGACGTAAACACGCTGATGAATAAATTGGAAAGAACTAAAGGCTGGCCCAGTGAAAATAGAGGTCATCGATTCAGACACAGAATGCTGAACTGACAGCAGGGCTTCTCTGACAAGTGCACTGGCACAGACAGGGAACAGATACTAAAGGAGGGTTAGGCTGTTTTTCCTGAGGGAAGCTTTGGAGCAGCTACTCTTTGCCACAGTTCCTGGAACACTCATCTTCGCCAGAGCCCTAGGATCTTCTCTTGCTTTCCAAATAGGGAGAGTTTAATACTGAAACTACAGTTGTTTAGGATCCACCTCTCATATCTAGAAACCACAGTTACTTCAGTTTTATCTTAAATGCCCATGGGCAACATTTACTGTTGATCAGCCATCATGCAGTTGCTCTCCTGTGGGTCAGAGCACTCTGAATTTCCTTTGGTGAGCCATTTTTCTATGACAGTCTCCAAGGGGTGTGGATTGGGTGGACCTCCTTTCTTTCTCCAGAGGTGGATCATATGACCAAGGCCTGACTAATCAGAAGCGGCAGTGAGCCAAATTGATTCAATAGGTGTGAATTCAGGGACTCTACATAAGGCATCGGAGAAAGGTGGAATACAGCCTGGGAGCATGAGAGCCCAGAAAGCTGTCAAGTGGTCATTCCTTCCTAAATGCAGCACAGTACGTATGAGAGAGTGTACATGTCCATAGCAACAAGTAAGGACAGAAGAAGCTGCTTTGGAATTTGGATGCTGGAATCCTGCACAAGTTGCTTGGGGCATAGAAAGCTGAAAATTAAAGTTTTAGCAAAATTCTCGCCTACTATATGATGTGGACTTTAGCATCATTAAAAAGGAGTCTAAACCATGGATGCTAAATCCCCAATGCCAAGAATTAGCAATATTGCTTTACTGTATTAATTTGTCCAGCTGCAGTTTATTTCCTTTCCCTTCCATTTCATTAGTCAGATTTTCCTTCAAAAACCTTCATATCTGATATCCATGCTCTTGAGTGAATTTTGGATCCAAATGCATTTGGTAGCCATTAAAGCAAAATGAAAATATTGGAAATATTTCAGCTGCTTGTTTATTTTAAAACAGGCATTTAATCTTCCCTTACAGTCTACAGTTTATTGACCTTTACATTTAGATTTTCTGTACTTACTGATACAGGAAAAGTAAAGGCATTTAAATGGGTTTCACTTTAAGAGAAGCTGATATTTGAGAAGTAAGATTCATGAAATGACTATTTGAGGGAGTGCTTATTTGTATTTTAAAAAGATTTCTTCACTTTAAACAAAGCTTTCTCCATGTTTCCTATTAATATTCACCCTAGTGAGTGAATGTATACTTTACTTGCTGTATTAAATTTTACCTAGAAGTCTAGAATTTCAGAGCAGAAAGAATGTTTTCAGATAATTTCATGTTTGTGGAAGCCAAGGAAACAGACAGGCTAAATAATTTGTGCAGTCAATGGTTGGTTGGTTAGTGGTAGTTGGGGATTTGTTGCCAATAAACCCACCTTATTACCAGTAGACCTACCTTTTTCTTAAAAGAGGTTCTTCAAGACCAGATACCTGCCACCCATGAAAGAAGTTGTTTAGAGATAAGGAAATGATATAGGTCAGAAACTCAGGTCTACATTAAGAAGGGAAGAGCTAGTAGTGAAGGATAAATAAATAAAGGTAAAATAAATATTTTAGTTTTTTTATTCTTAATAGACCTAACAGTTTGCTTAAAATAGTAATAGAAACCACGTATCTGGTGGCTATACTTATGGATAAGTGAAATGAATGGCAATGATGTTATAAGGAATTGGAGGATAGACTGGGAATACTCAGTTATAAAAGTACTTACATTACCCATGCAGTGGTACAGTGTTATTTGAAAATGGAGTTGAATTAGTTGTAAATGTACATGGTAGACTCTAGGGAAGCCACTAAAAAAAAGTTAAAAAAAAAAGTATAACTGTGGGAGAGCGCTCAAGATGGCGGCATGAGTAGGGCAGTGGAAATCTCCCAAAACCATATATATTTTGAAAATACAGCAAATACAACTATTCCTAAGAGAGAGACCAGAAGATACAGTACAACAGCCAGGCTACATCTACATCTGTGAGAACTCAGCATCTCACGAAGTGGGTAAGATACAAAGCCGTGATCTGGCGGGACCTGAGCACTCCCCCACCCCAGCTCATGGGCGGGAGGAAAAGAATCAGAGTGGGGAGGGAGTGGAAGCACAGGAATGCTAAATAGCCAGCTCTAGTAATCTGCACCAGGAGCACAGACACACACTGCACGGTGTACTGGACATTAGAGAAATGGAAAAGTAAAATCCAAGACGGAGACTCCGAGTGGGTCGCCACAGTCAGCTCCCCTGGGACAAAAGAAAAGTGGGCACTTTAAAAGTCTTAAAGGGACAAGAGTTTGACAGGTGGACAAAATCCTGGCACACTCAGCCCAGCAGGAAGGAATCATAAGGAACTTCAGGCACCCTAACCCCCTGGGTGGCAATGCAGCTCCAAAGCCCCTCACGGCAATAAGCAGCCTGCCATTCATTCCCCTCCACCAGCACTGCAAGCAAGCTGGCTGTCCCACAACTGCTGCAGACCAGCCATGGAGCAGCCCTGCTCACAGCAACCACATAGAGTCCTCTCTCAGCACGCAGCTAACTGGGACAGACGCAGAGGCTGCTGCCTATGCACAGCTACCCAGCACAGACAGACGAAGCTGACGCAAGGTCTGGAAAGCATGAAGGGGTGCTTTTCTCACAGGAGAACACCCCCAGTGCATCTGCTACCCCCCACAGTGCCATAGGCTATCCTGAAGGCGGCCCTGCACACAGCAGCTCAGGGCATTAACACAGAGACTGCTCCCTGTGTGCAGCTGACTGACACAGGCAGCAGAGAAGGGAAAGGCAACCAGTAAGCAGGAAGGGACATTGTTCTCCCAGCTGACACATGCACCACGTGCCGGCGATCACTTCTACCACTATGTAAAGGCAGAAGAACCTGGTTCAGTCCAAAATCACTCAAACAATGCCAGAGAATGGGCCGGGTGAGATAGATAGAACCAATCTTCCTGAAAAAGAATTCAAAAATAAAAGTCATAACCATGCTGATGGAGCTGCAGAGAAATATGAAAGAGCTAAGGGATGCCTCAACAGCAAAAAAAGAAATAACCCTATTAAAATATGGGCAGAGAATATGAAACAATTAATAGAAGGCCGTAAGAGTGGACGAGGTGCAAGAGACTGCTAATGGACTAGAAACCAGAAAGTAGGAATATAGAGAAGCTGAGGCAGAGAGAGATAAAGGGATCTCTAGGAATGAAAGAATATTAAGAGAACTGTGTGACCAATCCAAACGGAACAATATTGACATCATAGCAGTACTAGAAGTAGAAGAGAGAGAAAAATGGATAGAAAGAGTCTTTGAAGAAATAATTACTGAAAACTTCCCAAAGCTGGGGAAGGAAATAGTCTCTCAGACCATGGAAGCCCACAGATCTCCCAACACAAGGGTCCCAAGAAGGACAACACCAAGACATATAATAATTAAAATGGCAAAGATCAAAGACAAGGACAGGGTATTAAAGGCAGCCAGAGAGAGAAAAAAGATCACCTATAAAGGAAAATCCATCAGGCTATCATCAGACTTCTCAACAGGAACCTTACAGGCCAGAAGAGAATGGCATGCTATATTTAATGCAATGAAACAGAAGGGCCTTGAACCAAGAATACTGTATCCAGTATAATTATCATTTAAATTTGAAGGAGGGATTAAACAATTTCAGGACAAGAAAAAGTTGAGGGAATTTGCCTTCCACAAAGCACCTCTACAGGGTATTTTAAAGGGACTGCTCTAGATGGAAATGCTCCTAAAGCTAAATAGATGTCACCAGAGAAAATAAAATCACAGCAAAGAAAGCAGACCAACCAAATACTAAATAAAGGCAAGAAATAAAATCAACTATCCACAAAAGCAGTCAAGGGAAACACAAAAGAGTACAGAATAAAACACCTAACATATAAAGAGTGGAGAAGGAAGAATAAGAAGGGAGAGAAATAAAGAATCATTAGACTGTATTTGTAATAGCATAATGAGTGAGTTAAAGTTAGATGCTTAGATAGTAAAGAAGCTACCCTTGAACGTTTGGTAACCATGAATCCAAAGCCTGCAATGGCAATAAATACATATATATTGATAATAACCCTAAATGTAAATGGACTGAATGCACCAATCAAAAGACACAGAGTAATAGAATGGATAAAAAAGCAACACCCCAACAATATGCTGCTTACAAAAGACTCACCTCAAACCCAAAGACATGCACAGACTAAAGGTGAAGGGATGGAAAAAGGTATTTCATGCAAACAATAGGGAGAAAAAAGCAGGTGTTGCAGTACTTGTATCAGAAAAAATAGACTTCAAAACAAAGAAAGTTACAAGAGATAAAGAAGAACATTACATAATGATAAAGGGATCAGTCCAGCAAGAGGATATAACCATTATAAATATCTATGCATCCAACACAGGAGCACCAACATATGGGAAACAAATACTAACACAATTAAAGGAGGAAATAGAATGCAATGCACTCATTTTAGGAGACTTCAACACACTACTCACTCCAAAGGACAGATCAACCAGACAGAAAATAACTAAGGACACAGAGGCACTGAACAACACACTAGAAGAACTGGACCTAACAGATATCTACAGAGCTCTACACCCAAAAGCAGCAGGATACACACTCTTCTCAAGTGCACATGGAACATTTTCCAGAATAGAGCACATACAAGGCCACAAAAAAGAACCTCAGTAAGTTCAAAAAGATTGAAATTCTACCAACCAAATTCTCAGATCACACAGGTATAAAACTAGAAAACAAAAAAGCTCACAGACACATGGAGGCTTAACAACATGCTCCTAAATAATCAATGGATCAATGGCCAAATTAAAACAGAGATCAAGCAATATACAGAGACAAATGACAACAACAGCACAATGCCACAACTTCTGTGGGATGCAGTGAAGGCAATGCTAAGAGGAAAGTATATAGCAATCCAGGCCTATTTAAAGAAGGAAAAAAAATCCCAAATGAACAGTCAAAAGTCACAATTATTTAAACTGGAAAAAGAAGAACAAATGAGGCCCAAAGTCAGCGGAAGGAGGGACATAAAAAAGATCATAGAAGAAATAAATAAAATTGAGTAGAATAAAACAATAGAAAAAGATCAATGAAACCGAGAGCTGGTTCTTTGACAAAATCAACAAAATAGATAAACCCCTAGCCAGACTTATTAAGAGAAAAAGAGAATCTATACACATAAACAGAATAAGAAATGAGAAAGGAAAAATCATGACAGAACCCACAGAAATACAAAGAATTATTAGAGAATACTATGAAAATCTATATGCTAACAAGCCAGATAGCCTAGAAGAAATGGACAACTTTCTAGAAAAATACGACCTTCCAAGACTGACCAAGGAAGAAACAGAAAATCTAAACAGACCCATTACCAGCAATGAAATTGAAGCAGTAATAAAACACTACCCAAGAACAAAACCCCTGGGCCAGATGGATTCACCACTGAATTTTGTTGGACATTTAGAGAAGACATAATACCCATTCTCCTTAAAGTTTTCCAAAAAATAGAAGAGGAGGGAATACTTCCAAACTCATTCTATGAAGCCAACATCACACTAATACCAAAACCAGGCAAAGACACCACTAAAAAAGAAAATTACAGACCAATATCCCTGATAAACCTAGATGCAAAAATACTCAACAAAATATTAGCAAATCAAATTAAAAAATACATCAAGAGGATCATACACCATGATCAAGTGGGATTCATCTCAGGGATGCAAGGATGGTACAACATTTGAAAATCCATCAACATCATCCACCACATCAACAAAAAGGACAAAAACCACATGATCATCTCCATAGATGCTGAAAAAGCTTTCAACAAAATTCAACATCCATTCATGATAAAAACTCTCAACAAAATGGGCATAGAGGGCAAGTACCTCAACATAATAAAGGCCATATATAACAAACCCACAGCCAACATCATACTTATCAGTGAGAAGCTAAACGGTTTTCACCTAAGATTGGGAACACGACAGGGATGCCCACTCTCCCTACTTTTATTCAACATAGTACTGGATGTCCTAGCCACAGCAGTCAGATAAAACAAAGAAATACAGGGCATCAAGTTTGGTAAGGAAGAAGTAAAACTGTCACTATTTGCAGATGACATGATATTGTACATAAAAAACCCTAAAGACTCCCTTCTAAAACTGCTAGAACTAATATCTGAATTCAGCAAAGTTGCAGGTTACAAAATTAATACACAGAAATCTGTTGCTTTCCTATATACTAACAATGAACTAGCAGGAAGAGAAATCAGGAAAGCAATTCCATTCACAATTGCATCAAAAAGAATAAAATACCTAGGAATAAATCTAACCAAGGAAGTGAAAGACCTATACTCTGAAAACTGGAAGACACTCTTAAGAGATATTAAAGAGGACACTAACAAGTGAAAATTCATCCCATGCTCTTGGCTAGGAAGAATTAATATTGTCAAAATGGCCATCTTGCCTAAAGCAATCTACAGATTCAATGCAATCCCTATAAAAATACCAACAGCATTCTTCAATGAACTGGAACAAATAGTTCTAAAATTAATATGGAACCACCAAAGACCCTGAATAGCCAAAGCAATCCTGAGAAGGAAGAATAAAGCAGGGGGCATCTCGCTTTCCAACTTCAAGCTGTACTACAAAGTGACAGTAATCAAGACAATTTGGTACTGGCACAAGAACAGACCCATAGACCAGTGGAACAGAATAGAGAGTGCAGATATTAACCCAAACATATATGGTCAATTAATATACAAAAAGGAGCCATGGATATACAATGGGGAAATGACAGGCTTTTCAACCACAGGTGTTGGCAAAACTGAACAGCTACATGTAAGAGAATGAAACTGGATCACTGTCTAGCCCCATGCACAAAAGTAAATTCGAAATGGATCAAAGACCTGAATGAAAGTCATGAAACCATAAAACTCTTAGAAAATAACAGAGGCAAAAATCTCTTGAACATAAATATGAGCAACTTTTTCATGAACTTATCTTCCTGGGCAAGGGAAACAAAAGCAAAAAATGAACAAGTGGGCTTATATCAAGGTAAAAAGCTTCTGTACAGCAAAGGATACCATCAATAGAACAAAAAGTTACATATAGTATGGGAGAATATATTCATAAATGACATATCTGATAAAGGGTTGACATCTAAAATATATAAAGAGCTCACACACTTCAACTAACAAAAAGCAAATAATTCAATTATAAAATGGGCAGAGGATCTGAACAGACACTTCTCCAAAGAAGAAATTCAGATGGCCAACAGGCACATGAAAAGATGCTCCACATCACTAATCATCAGAGAAATGCAAATTAAAGCCACAATGAGATATCACCTCATACCAGTTAGGATGGCCACCATCCAAAAGACAAACAACAACAAATGTTGGCAAGGATGTGGAGAAAGGAGAACCCTCCTACACTGCTGGTGGGAATGTAAATTAGTTCAACCACTATGGAAAGCAGTATGGAGGTTCCTCAAAAACTGAAAATAGAAATACCATTTGACCCAGGAATTCTACTTCTAGGAATTTACCCTAATAATACAACAGCCCAGTTTGAGAAAGACATATCATATGCACCTCTATGTTTATCACAGCACTATTTACAATAGCCAAGAAATGGAAGCACCTTAAGTGTCCATCAGTAGATGAATGGATAAAGAAGATGTGGTACGTGTATACAATGGAATATTATTCAGCCATAAGAATAAAACAAATCCTACCATTTTCAACAACATGTATGGAGCTAGAGCATATTATGCTAAGTGAAATAAGCCAGGTGGAGAAAGGGAGAAAGACAAATATCAAATGACTGATACTTGTCTCTCACAGAACTGAACATTCACAGCAGCACACTCACAGAACTGAAGAATGGACTAACAGTTACCAAGGGGAAAGGGACTGGGGAGGATGTGTCGGAAGAGTGGGATAAGGGGGAAAAAGGGCCATTACGATTAGCACACATAATGTAGTATAGGGCCCATGGAAGGTATACAATACAGAGAAGACAAGTAGTCATTCTCTAGCATCTTACTACATTGATGGACAGCTACTCTAACAGGGTATGTGGTGGGGACTTGATAATGGGGGAAGTCTAGTAAACATCATGTTACTCATGTAATTGTACATTAATGATACAAAAAAAGTATAACTGATATGCTAAGAGAGTGGAGAATACAAAATCCAATAAATATGCAGTTAAAACCACAAAAGGCAAAAAAGAGTGGAAGACAAAAATAAAAACAAATAAGGACAATGAATAGAAAATAATAAATATGATAAATATTAATCCTATTATGTCAGTAATCACTTCAAATGTCAATGGTCTAAATAAACCAATTAAAAAACAGGTATTCTGACTCAGTTAAAAAAACAAGACCCAACTATATGTTGTCAACAAAAACCCTTTTTAGATATGAAAGATAGATTAAAATTAAAGGGATGGAGATACATACACCACACTAACCCCTATCAAAAGAAAGCTGGAATAATAGTATTAATTTCAGGCAAGGCATACTTTAGAACAAGGAAAACTAGCAAGGGTAGAGAGTGGCATTACATAACAATAAAGGGGTCAGCTCTCTAAGAAGAAATAACAATCCTTAATGTGTATGCAGCCAACAATAAGGCATCAAAATATAATGCAGAAATTGATGAGTTGCAAGGACAAACAGGTGAATCTACTTTTATAGTTGGAGACTTCAACACCCCTCTATCAGTAATTGGCAGAAAAACAGTAAGGACATAATTGAAGTGAACAGCACCATTAATCAACATGATTTAAATGATATTTGTAAAATACTTCATCTGACCATAGAAGAATACACTCTTTCTCAAACTCACATGGAATGTTTAATAAGTGGGGCCACAAACACTCCTTAACAAAGTAAAAGAAATAGACATCATACAATGTATGCTCTTAGTCCATAATGGACTTAAACTAGAAATTAATAACAGAAGAACAGCTGGAAAATCCTAAAATGCTTGAAAGTTAAATGTCACATTTCTAAATAACAGAAGAAATCTTAAAATAAGTTTAAAAATATTTTAAACTAAATGAAATTAAAAATACAACTTTTCAAAATTTGTGGTAGTCTAAAAGTAGAAGAGGAGGGAATACCTCACAACTCATTCTATGAGGCCAGTATCACTATAATACCAAAATCAGACAGACACCACCAAAAAAGAATTATAGACCAATATCCCTAATAAACACAGATGCAAAAATACTCACCAAAATACTAGCCAACTGAATTAAAAAATATATTTAAAAAATCATCCATAATGACCAAATGGTATTTATACCAGGGATGCAAGGATGGCATAATATTCATCAATCAATCAATATCATACCTCACATCAACAAAAGGAAGTACAAAAATCACATGCCCATCCCAAAGGATGCTGAAAAAACAACTATTTGACAAAATTCAATATTCATTCACGAAATAAAATCATAACAAAATGGGTATATGGGTACATACCTCAATGCAATAAAGGCCATATATGACAAACCCACAGCCAACATCACCCTTAAAAGTGAAAAGCTGAAAGATTTTCCTCTAAGATCAGGAACAAGAGAAGGGTGCCCACTATCACCACGTTTATTCAACATAGTCCTGGAGGCTTTTGCCATGGTAATCAGACAGCACAAAGAGATAAAAAAAGTATCTGAAATGGTAAGGAAGAAGTTGAACTCTATTTGCAGATGACATGATATTGTACATAGAAAACCCTAAAGATGCCAACAAAAAATTATTAGACCTAATAACTGAATTCAGCAGTTGTAGGATACCAAATTAGTACACAGAAATTGGTTGCATTCTTATATACTAACAATAAAACAGCAGAAAGAGAAATTAGGGAAACAATTTCAGTTACAAGCGCATCAAAAAGAATAAAATACCTAGGAATAAAACTAACCAATGAGGTGGAAAACCTTTATTCTGAAAACTATAAGACACATGAAAAAAATTAAAGAAGACACCAATAAATGGAAATCTATCCTGTGTTCATGGATAAGAAGAATTAATCTTGTCAAAATGGCCATCCTGCCCAAAGCAATTTATTGATTCAATGCAATTCCTATCAAAATACCAACAGCATTTTTCAATGAACTAGAACAAATAGTTCTAAAACTCATATGGAACCACAAAAGACACTGCATAGCCAAAGCAATCCTGAGAAAGAAGAAGAGAGCTGGGGGATTACACTCCCTGACTTCAAGCTCTACTACAAAGCTAGAGTAATCAAAACAATTTGTTACTGGCACAAGAACAGACCCATAGATCAATGGAACAGAATAGAGAGCCCAGATACAAACCCATGCACCTATGGTCAATTAATGTATGATAAAGGAGCCATGAATATACAATGGGGAAGAGACAGCCTCTTCAACAATGGATGTTGGCAAAACTGGACATCTACATGTAAGAGAATTAAACTGGATCATTGTCTAACTCCACACATGAGTAAATTTGAAATGTACCAAAGACCTGAATGTAAGTCATGAAACCATAAATCTCTTGGAAGAAAACATAGGCAAAAATCTCTTCAATATAAACATGAGCAACTTTTTCCTGAACACATCTCCTTGGGCAAGGGAAACAAAATAAAAACTGAACAAGTGGGACTGCATAAAACTAAAAAGCTTCTGTACAGCAAAGAACAATATCAGAAGAACAAAAAGGCATTCTACAGTATGGGAGGATATATTTGTAAATGACATATTAGACAAAGGGTTAACTTCCAAAATATATAAAGAACTCACATGCCTCAACAGCAAAAAAAGAAATAACCCTATTAAAATATGGTCAGAGAATATGAATAGACAATTATCCAAAGAAGAAATTCACATGGCCAACAGACACATGAAAAGATGCTCCACATTACTAACTATCAGGGAAATGCAAATTAAAACCATAATGAAATATCACCTCACATCAGTTAGGATGGCCAACATTGAAAGACTAGGAACAACAAATGCTGGAGAGAATGCAGAGAAAGGGAAACTCTCCTACATTGGTGGTGGGAATGTAAATTGGTGCAAGTGTTGTGGAAAGCAATAGGGATGTTTCTCAAAAAATGAAAAATAGAAGTACCATTTGACCTAGTAATTCCACTCCTAGAAATTTACCCGAAGAAAACAAGATTCCTGATTTGAAAAGACATATGCACCCCTATGTTTATCGCTGCCCAATTTGCAATAGCCAAGATATGGAAGCAACCTAAGTGTCCATCAGTAGATGAATGGATAAAGAAGATGTGGTACATATACATAATGGAATATTATTCAGCAATAAAAAGAAAAGAAATCCTGCCATTTGCAACAACATGGATATATCTAAAGGGTATTATTCTCAGTGAAATAAGCCAGGCAGAGAAAGACAAATACCAAATAATTTCACTTTTTTGTGGAGCATGAAAACAAAGCAAAACAGAAGGAACAAAATAGCAGTAGACTTATAGACACCAAGAAGTGACTAGTGGTTACCAAAGGGGAGGGGTTGGGGGAGGGAGGGAAAAGGGGATTAAGAGGCACAATAATTCACGATCACAATATAGGTTGGTCATGGGAATGGTAGTACAGCCAGGAGAATACAGTTAATGATTCTGTAATATCTTACTATATTGATGGACAGTGACCGCATTGGAGGGTGATATATGGGTGAGTGTTGAACCACTGTGTTGTGTATTTGAAACCATCATAAGATTATATATCAATGATTCTTTAATTTAAAAAAATTGTGGTATGCAGTAGAAACACTGCTTACAGGGAAATTGATAACAATGAATGCATATGTTAGAAAAGAGAAATAATCTAAGCTTCCATCTTACAAAACTAGAAAAAGGATAAATTAAATCTGCTGTAAGCAGAAGAAAAGAAGTAATAACAGTTAGAACAGAAGTCAATGAAATTGAAAACAGGAAATTAATGAAATCCAAAAATGGCTTTTTGAAAAGATCAATAAAATTGATAAACCTCTAGCCAAGCTAAGAGAAATAGAGACAAGACAGAAATTACATCACAAAATGAACAAGTGACCATCACTACTGATCCTATAGAGAATAAAGGAATATTAGGGATAACTCTATATTCATAAATTTGATATTCTAGAGCAATGGACCAAGTCCTTGAAAGACATAATCTGCCAACCTCATATAAGAAGAGAGATCATCTGATTTTGCCTATATCTATTAAGAATTGAATCAGTCAGTAGTAACCTCCCAGAACAGAAAGCACCAGATGAGTTCACTGGTGAATTCTACTAAATATTTAAAGAAGAAATGATAGCAACTCTCCATAATTTCTTTCAGAAAATAGAAACAGAGGGAACACTTCCTAATTCATTATATGAGGCCAATATTATCCTAATACTGAGATAAGACAAAGACTTACAAGAAGGGAAAACTACAGACCAATATCTCTCATGAACATTGATGCAAAAAGCCTCAGCAAAATATTAACAAATCAAATCTGACAATGTATAAAACAAAGTATATACCCCAATCAAGTGGGATTTATTCCATATGAAAAAGATCACATGTTCATATCCATAGACACAGAAAAAGCACTTGACAACATAGTTCACTGAAAGGGTATTTGTGTATATATTTTTTATAAACAGTTCCTGTACATTTGTCTAGGTAAAGTCAATACAGCAAAATGTTGACAGATGAGTTTTATTTTTTCTTTTCACTTCCCTGAATTTTCAGTTTACTGTCAAGTTTTCTAGAAAAAAAGTACTAAACATGATTTTTAAAACCTTTATTGATTTCACAAGAGTCCACTAACAGAAACACTTGTTAAAAGATCACAACTAAAGGGAATAAGCCTGCAAGTCTTCTAGTGCCTGTTGGTGGGGGTGAAATCGGGAACTGGGAAGAGCTTCCCCTGGTGGAGTGCTTAAATTAATTGATTTGGTATTTCCAAACTGACCCCCGATGCAGGCAACATACAGACGACAGAACATAGAAATCTGTCCCCATCTCTTCCCCCCAGTCTCATTTTGTATAAATTCTGATAATTGCTGCCATCGATGGAGAGAGATCAATTTCAGGTCAGATGGATCTCTAACATCGGCCTAAGCAAGTGAACCTATGCAAGGTGTTTACGTGCACACACACACACACACTTAACACATACACACAGACACACACTACTACAAAGCTGAAGGTACAGTATATAGGTGTTTGTAGTATTGACTGTGATCTGTCTAGTTTTTTTGATATTTATCAAACAGTGTGGTTTTGTAAATCCTAGTTTTGGGTTTGTTAAAGACTAAATCAGCTTTGTTTTCCTTGAATTGTCTGTCAGCTCCCATCTGGTCTCTGGAAAATGGTACTTTTTTCCAATATGGCTTCCAAACCGACTGACTTCAGATAGACTCATCATCATATTCGATATACAGTCAGTGCCTCCTACCTCAGATTATTTCCTTTTGGGGCTGGTTGTCATGAATATTATAGGCACATGTATCTTCACCTCTGACCCTAAGAGGTCACCTTCCCTTCTACTGTCTCTTACTTTTGTGGGCCAAAGCAGGTCTACAGTGCAAAGAGAGTGTCATTTGGGGTCAGCCATATCTAGGTTTAAATGCCTGCCCAGTTACTTACTAGCTGGATAAACTTCGGCAGTCACTCTCTGAGTGGCTTCTTTCATCTGATAAATGTGGGCAATACTGGTTTGAAGAATTGTTGTGATTGTTAAATTACAAGTCCTCTGCTCAATGTCGGCACAAAGTAGCCTAACAGCACATGGAGGCCGGATGCTCATAGCTATTCTTCTGACCTGCCCTCCCTTCCAGTTATCTGAGTTGATTCTAGCGGTTCTGGATTTCCTTGCAGGACTATCGTTGTCCTGGTCTAGATTCTTGCTTTCAGCCCACAGTTCCTGCTGCTTCTCTGGCTGTTTGGCCTTCTGCATTTTGTGAATGTTTTGGGTTCCATTACCTTGTTTGTTGATTCTGTTCCTGTGATTCTTGTCCTGGGTGCTGACTTAGCCTCTCCACCACTTCTGCCCGGCCCAGGCCCTTCAGTAGCCAGCCTTGGTACCTTGGCACAGTCGTCTCAAGTCCTGTACTATACGTGTGCCTCTGTATAGCACGTCTTTCAGATCCACACACAATGATCTAGTTGAGGGAGGAGGTAGTTTTTGCCTCACAAATATCATAAATGGGTGAAAAATTTAAAGTAATGAGAACTCTGGAAAAACCATGTTTTTTTTCTTCTGAAAAGAATTTTCACTGTCAAAAGGAATAAGGCAATAACAATAAGCAGTTTAAAGTACTTAGAGTTATCTCTAAGGAGAATACTTTTAATTTTGGATGTCAGTGACTATTTATAGATTTTGTGCTTTTGAATGAATTTGTTCAACTGGAACATAGGGAAGCCTCACCACATGGGGAATTAATAATACATAGAAAAGTTTGAATATGTACCTTTATTATCCTAATATGGCTATTGTTTTAGACAATTAAGTAATACCCACTCATCATATGAAATCTAGAAAATGTGAAAACCCTTAAAGAGAGTCCAGAAATAATCGTAACATTTTGGTCTATTTCCTTGTCATTTTTTTTTTCAATAAAATTTGGATATGGCATCCACAGTTTTTATATCCTACTCTTTGCACTTACAAGTATCGCTTGAGTGTTTTTCTATATTCTTAAATATTCCTCAGAAACATTATTTTAAATGGCTGGTTATCATTCCACTGAATGACTGTATTGTGATTTATTTATCTAACCTCTTTTGTTGGGCATTTGTGAATCTTACTACAAATGATACTCCAATGTAAATATCTGAACCTTCATTTTTGAGTACTCATCCAATTATATCCTTAAAATAGATTCTGTCTGGACACTTTACATTTCCAAGGTCCGCTGACTGTGCAGCTCTGATTGCTGTTGGTGACACAATGTCGAGGCCAACTGCATGCAGTGGGGTTAAATGACCGAAGATACTTTGGGTGGAGGATTCTCTCTGGAAGGAATTTTTATTGCCTTCCAGGTGAGGGCTCTTCCTATTTAGCTGCTTGGCACATATGAAATGGTCAACTTGACCAAGACAGCTCGCTGGCTTGTTACAAACACGCTGCTCTCTGCATCTGTGTCAGCTACGGCCGGCTAGGGCACGTGAGCACCCTGTAATGCAGTGCCCCAGGCAGTGTCCTCAAGTCTCGGCCAGGCCTTTGTTGGAGAGTAATTCTTGTTCTGAGTTGGGTGCTTGCTTGTAAGGCCAGCATCTGCAGGACATGGTGGAGTGGAAATACGTGCACCCAAGGTTCTCCTTGGTAAGCCTGGCCCCCACTGCCAAGCTGGAGCCCGGAGTTGGCTGGGTAAGCCCTGGCCATGCTGTGATGAGTGAGGGTGTGTGCATGTGTGCGTGAGAGAGGTAGGTAAATAAGGTCTTCAGCCACTGAAATTCTTTGGCACCTTGCACAGATTATTTCTCTTTTATAAGGCGATTCCTCTTTTTTATTAGTCTGCTCAAGCTGCCATAACATAACACCATAGACTGGGTGGGATAAACAACAATAATTTTTCCTCTCACAGTTCTGGAGGTGGGAAGTCCCAGATCAAAGTGCTGGCCAGTTAGGGTCCTGGTGAGAGCTCTCTTCATGACTTGTAGATGGGCAGGAGATGTTCTCAAATCACCTGTCCTCTGTGGTGAAGGGAACAGAGAGAGAGAGAGAGAGAAAGATAGAGATATCGCTTCCTTTTTTTTATTAGGCCACCAGTCCTATCAGATTCGGGCCTCATCCTCATGACCTTATTTAAACTTAGTTGCGCCTGAAATACCCCATCTCTAACTACAGTCAAATTGAGGTTTAGGGCATCACAATATGAATTCTGAGTGTATACAAACATTCAATCCATAACACTCTAATACTCTATTTTTATCCTGTAGCATTTGTCACCTTCTAAAATACTGGATGATTTGCTTATTTATTAAATTGGTTATTACCTGTCTCCCACTACTAGAATATAATATCTGTGAGGTCAGGGATCTTTCTTTGTTTTTCACTGATGTCTCTTCAAGAACCTAGAAGGGTGCTTGAATGTGGGAAATATAGAACAAACGAATGAGGTCAGCAACCATGGCTATCAAGGAGATTAAAGGAGAGAGAGAGTGACAGACACACAGAGAGAGAGGCACAGAGAGAGAGAGAGAGAATGAATTGCTCATAACAGAGAAAATACCAGGAAACACCGATACCTAGGAAGGGAGGTTCTGCCCCAGAACTGCTGGTGTGTCGTCCAGTGGCATGTGGCTCACTTCACTTGATCTGGCATGGTGCGGTGGAGACACTCCGCATTGCGGTTCACACCTGTGTCCCCTTGAATTGCTATGGGGCTACAGTGTCAGTCCGCTTGTGTTGCCATAACAAAATACCATCTATTGGCACAACAAGAACATTCTATTAAACAACAGAAATTTAACTTCTCACAGTTTGGAGGCTGGAAGTCTAAGATCAGTGTGCCAGATGACTGGGTTCTGGCCACTGCTCTCTTCCTGGTTTGCAGATGGCCACTTTCACTCTGTCCTCACATGGCAGAGAGAGAGAGCAAGCAAAAGCTCTCTGATGTCTCCTCCCGTCACAGGGCCCTACCCTGATGACCTTCCCAAAGGCCCATCTCCGATATTATCACATTGGGAGTTAGGACTTGAGCACAGGAATTTGGTGGCGGGGGACATAAACATTCAGTCCACAGCAGATGATGTAGCAGGGGATGAAGGACTTACAGGATCCAGATTCATAAGATCAGGTCAGAAAGAAGAACGGGACAGTGTCCACATACACCACGGCTCCTCAGCCCAGGAGCTCAGCGCCTGGAGAACACCAGAGAATCGCTCGGGCCAGGCGGCTTCACAGCGCACCCATCTTGGTCAAAGCCTGCCAGGGACACTGTTGTCCACTCATCAGGTTCCCAGATCTTGTGGAACTGTAGTCCCCAAGAGGTCTGATTTCCTACAAATCACAAGTTCTGCAATTTTTGGTGAATGAGTAAATCAGCTTCCTTATTCTTTTTATTTACAAAAAACCCTGGAGCTTCTGGGGAGGAAATGCAGGGTCTGAAAAGTGCTGTCACACTGGTTGAAATATTGTAGCTTTTAAAAATATTTTAATACTGATGAGAAATGATCACATTAAAATATCTTAGCTATTCTATTAGACTTCTACAAATGAACTTTATAATTATTTTCCAAGTTCTGATTAAACCGATTGAGATTTTGACTGGAAGTGTGTTTAACCTATGAATGATTTTGTAATGCACTGACATTTTTGCAGTATTGAGTTGTTTTATTCAGGAACATGGTGAGTTTCCACATCTTTTTAGGTTATTTATGTCTGTCAATAAAATTTTGTAGTTTTCTTCATAGAAAGTCTTCACTTTCTTTGTAATTTACTCTTAAGTGTAGTATAGGTTTTCTTGTTGTTGTTATTATTGTGAATGGGATAGTTTTCCAGTATGTTTTCTTACAATTTTTATTATATCAGAGTGTATTGAGTGCTGTCTGTTCTGCTTATATTAGGCCATCTTATTGATCTTATTGGTACTAATAATGTTTTAGTTTACTCTTGGAGTTTTCAGCCATTTTATCCACATATGATAATACTTTTGCATTCTCCTTTCCAATTGTTGTAACTCCTTTTCTGTTGCCTGCCCTATTCTTGACCCTCAAAATATTACATAGTGATGGTATAGAGAACATATTTGTCTTGGACCTGATTTTATGGAATTATTCACTGTGGGCCAGTCCATCCTGGACTGTTTGCCTCAGATTTGTTCCTTAATTTTCCTTGCTTTGTTCTACTGCGGGGTGCAATTTGTGGGCTGCATATCATAAGGCTCCCATGTCAGCTGGTGTCCACCTAGGTTCAGCCAGTGTGAGGTCCTGGGGAGAGATTAGTGAGCAGAAGAAAGGGAGAAGCCAGGGCATTTCTCCCTTATTTTCTGCCACAGGCAGCAACTCCAGGAGCAGCTGCATTCATTTCATGGTTCCAACTCTGGCCAGGCAGGGAATGCCAGGGCTGCAGCTTCTGCTGGGCAAACCTGGTCCTCGGGCTCAGGAAATACCCTTTCCTCTTTTCGTTCTTCTAGCAAGGCCTTCCTCAGTCCCCATCAAGAAGGTCCCTGCCTTAGACCCCAGGTTTTAGAGGGTCTGCGTATCACAAACATACACAAAACAAATTATTGAAGAACTCATGGTGGCCTCTATGCCTTGGGATTCCTGTATCAGTACTGGTACAGCACGGTTTACAATCCTAAAACTCTTGTCTTCTGGTTAATGCAGTATAGGCACCAAGGAAATGCTTTTCTATACATCTTTCCCTGTGTTCTCAAAACAAAGTCAGCTGCATCTGAATGCCTTTAAGTTACACGGGTTGTATTGCTGCAGATGTTGAGGATAGATACTGCTTTGGAGTGCTGAGAGGATTTGAGGGTGGAGATACTTTGATAAAAGAAAAGATGAAATGGTTAACTTATCAAGTCCTTCTTCCCAGATAGCAAGCATGCAGAGTTTGGATAAGGAGGTATTTCCCAGCAGTGATGAGAATCCATTTCTTATTTCCCCTTGTGTTCAGTTCACATTTCAGGAGTTACACATGAATTAAGGTAGTATTTTTGAACAGTTGCACGTAGTAACTGAGGAACATTTTGCAGTATTATGTTCTTGCAATTTATGTGGCTCTTAAACTATAAGTGTTTTTCTAGACCTAACCTGAATTTTGGTCTAAAATCCAGAAACATTCTTTATGACACATATATGAAACATAATTTAAATTTATTACTAAGAGATGGGGCCTCAACTGAAGCAGTAGTCATGAAGTTCTTTGGAGAAATTCAGAGATTATTCATGATATATCTTGAATTTATCCAGAGATGAAATGTTTAAATTTGACCTTACAGCCACATAAGACAAAATGGAAATGTCAACTGGATGTTGATAAAACCATTAACTTAAATTTTGAAAGGATATGAGATATATTAGGATAGTTAAATGAAACAGATCCTCAGATACAGAGCAAAATGTGGTCTTTGGTAAAAAATGAAGTTAATTTTGGATTTGCGTGATGCACAATTTTTTGATGTAAAACTTGTTTGCTGTTAATAATGTAAACAAAAGAAGATCTAAGTTCAGTAACTTCTCACTTAAGGGGATTAAAAATACTTCTACATTTTAAAGAAAATTGTTTTCTAAATACAAATAAACTACGGTAAACCAGAAATGATATTCCAATAAAATATAAAGAAATTAGAACAAGGAAATGAAAATGTTTTTATGACTTTAAAGAGAAAATTCATGTACAAATAATCCCAAAGTAATGTCTGCAGTAACAATTTCCCAATCATTATAGATCAAAGACATGATCTTGACTGTAGAGAGACTTGAACAAACTGAGCAGTATACTGTGATTTTTGGTTTTCTTCATCCTAGCATTGGAATATTTGAAAGAACTTAAAAAATATTGGAAGGATCTAGATATTACTTTAAGAGATAGTAAAAGTCATGATATATGTGATAATGATTTATTTTATCAAAATATATAGTATTTTTTGCACGAACAATAACTTGTCATATGTGATAGTTACAGTGCTCTTGAATGTAACACGTAAAATATTAGTACTACTGTAAGAATATTGACACCTCCGATAGAAGTGTTACTTCCTTAGTAGAGTGAACTTCCTCTAAATTGAAATTAATTTAAAAAACCTATGAATTACAATGAACCAAAACTGGTCATCATAAACATTTGGCATTGCCATCAATAGAATATAAAGTTATATGAAAACCTTGATTTAACAGTAGAATGATATTTTTCTGAAATAAAAAGAAAAATAAGTTTTATGAAATATATATTATAGCATAAATTATGAAGGCCTTTATCTTATTACTCATCTGCACATTGCTGGTTCATCAATATATGAGCAATAATAATTAATTTGGTTATCTCTGATATTTTGCCAACTTTTAGTTATACAAAAAACACAACTTTACCCACATTTGAAAATTTTGCCTTCATAAAGATATTTGTAAGGTAGAAGGATAAAACATTTTAATTTAATGATTTGTCATTTGAACATTTAGACACATGGTATGTGGGCCTCCAGAGGTATGTTTGCCCTGGGCTCTCTGTGAGGGGTAAGCCTGCCTTCAGCCTCTGGTGGTGGGCTGGTGGGAGGGTACTGGTTTTCTGCTATCTATTTCTTGTTGCCTGCTTAGACTCTTGTGTCTTCCATAACCCTTTTATTTTGCACAAATAAGCAGATACATGTATATTTTCTTATCTCCTTTTTTACAGAAAAGGTGGAATTATGGGTTGAATAGTATTCCCCCAAAGATGTGTTGAAGTTCTAACCCCCTCAAAAGGTGACCTTACTTATAACAAGTGTCATTGTCCATGTAATTAGTTTAGGTGAGATCATGCTGGAGTAGAGTAGGCTCCTAATCCAGTATGACTGGTGTCCTCATACGAGAGGGACATTTGGAGACAAAGGGAGGGTGATATGAGAGAAGACAGTCATGTGATGACAGAGGCAGGGATTGGAGTGAAGCATCCGCAAGCCAAGGAATGTCAGGCATTGCCATGGACACTGGAAGCTGGAAAAGGCAAGGAAGGATTCTGTCCTACAGGTTCCACAGGGAGCATGGTCCTGCCAACATCTTCATTTTTGGACTTCAAGCCTCTAAAACTGTGGCAATGAATTTCTGATATTTTACAATACCTAGTTTCTGGTACTTTGTTGTAGAAGCCTTAGGAAACTAATGCAGATGGCATACTAAAGGTACTCCTTGTTCTTTCTGCCAGTGTTTCTACAGCCTAGATACCTAAAAGTACATCTGCTGGGTCAGAACAAACATGTAGTTTTCCTCTTCATAGTTGCTCCAGATTGCCCTCCAGAATGGCTGTATCGGTTTATGCTCCTGCCAGCCGTGCATGAGAGCATGTTTCCTATGCCCTGGCCAACACTTGACATTAACAGATGTAAATTTTTCCCCCATCTGATGGGTAAACAGCAGTATTTTTAAAAAGTTATATTCTCTGATTACTAGTGAGGTTCAGGTTTTTTCATATGTTAATTCTTCACTTCAATTTTTTCTTCTGTAAGCTTTCTTTTTATAACCTTTGCCTATTTTTCTGTTGTTGTTTTATTCCTAGTAGTTTGAAATATTTCTTTATGCAAGAGATGATCTTACTCATTTTGAACCATTCCTAGTTTAGCAAGAGCTTTTAAATATCAAGAATGTTTGTTGGCTTTAATTGGTTCCTCTCAGCTCCTACTGAGATGATCAAATGGTATTTATTTGACCTAGTGATATGAGGCACCTGTAATTGTAAGAACTTTAAAAAGCAAATCAGTTAAATCTTTTATGAGCAAGAGGAATGATGCCAGGGTGGGGCTTTTCAAAACACGTTTAGCGGGCTGCCTGGTTAGAACAGCGGGTGTGTCTAAAGGAGTATGATGGCCAGCTTTAGAAAATAGGCTGAGGCCTTTGCGGGGACTTGTATGGCCATAATGAGTTTGAGCTTTATTGTACAGGCAAGATGAAACTACTGCAGAATTTTGAGCAAAGGCTAACTGTAGGCTTTATGCTGCAATGGTGGAAGAAGAAAATAAAAGCAAGGAGAGGACTTAGATACTCAGGGATGAGAAAAAAATAGCCTTTTGCTATATTGACCCCAGTAAGGAAGAAAAGAAGGAAAGTAGCTAAATGAACCAATATTACTCTGATGAGATTTAGAAAGAAGGATACCTATTCAAGGATTAATACAACATGTCAGAGACATGGGGGACTGTTAGGAGGGCTAAAGTGGAAGATGACTTTTGGGTTTCAAATACTGTCCAAGTTGTGCAAAATTAATTAGGAAAATAGGAATAAGATATATAAGGGGTCTTTTCTCTGGGCAAATGATGTTGAGTGTAAAAGAGAGAGCACATCTCGTCAACTTTTATTTTGCTTACAGTTGACGATGTCAAAGACAGTGATTTTCAGACTGGAGGTGGGGTGTAAGGTAAAACAAATATGACAAATGAAGATAGTTGATAATGGGTGAAGACATTGCTGGAAAGTATCTATCTGCTCTGCGTTAACTCCATATACTCCAGGCATCCAAGAGAGCTTTTAGTGATATCTCTGAATTTCTGTCGTTGATCTGAGAAAACTTGGTGAATGTGAATGCTACTTAAAAAAAGGGGGCATGTGTGAGCGAATAGAGTGCTAAATTTCAAAAATGTGGATTATACAAACTGCAAACCAATGCTCTGAATGTCATTTTGGAGCAAGATCCTGGAATAGCATTCAAAAGGGATGACTTGTGGGCTCCTGGAAGGGAAGTGAGGATCATTAGACCTCCTCCTTCATAGGCAGACACAGCTGTTAGATAAAGGAGCACAACTGGACACAAGAAGAGGTAACAATCAGGCAGTATTAGAAAGCCAGGAGGAGCCAGCTCAAGGAGGCCGTGTACAAGGGTTACTTGGCCTGGAGGGAAGAAGGCTTAGGGAGAACGTTATAGCCAATGTCAAGTATAAGAAGCACCATTATATGGGAGAGGAATCACATGTCTGTGGGCTTCTTGAAGGCCAATGGGTAGGATTACAGGGATCTAGGACAAGACTCAGTGTAAGGAAGAACTGTCTTAACCACTTACACCATCCTATAGTGGAAGGGGGTACTTGCCCAGAGAGTGATTTCCACATCATTGCAACTGTGCAAGAAGCAGCTGATCAATCACTTTTTGCAAAATGTTCTAGGAGAGATTCATGCATTATTGTGTAGTTGACTCTAAAGTCCCTTCTGATTTTGAGATTCTATAATCGTGGGACAGTGTAGGTGTGGGTAAATGGAAGAAATAGGTTGGAAATACAGAGATAGTGATGTTGTGGCTCATAGCATGGAAAGAACTGGAAGCAGACAGAGGAAGAAACACAGATCACTAAATTAAGAAAAGTCATGTGGTAATATAGTTAAGAGGAAGTGTCCACTGTCTTTTTAGCCCTGAAGACTCAGAGCATGCCCGTAGGGCTGTGTGACAAAACTGCACTTCAAAGGAGGCCTGAAATCAGCATCTTTCATGGGCTTCTTGGGATGTCATCATGGGCAAAAATTTCATGATAGAATTTTAATGACGTTCACAAAAGAGTAGGATACTGTACCCTTCCCACCGTAGGGCGCTAATCACGGGCCTGCTGAGGAGGACCATGAGCGGAGGTGCACCTGTTTGGGAGCAGGCCGAAGGCCAAGAACAAAAGTTGAAAAGTGTGAAGGAAAAAGGGGTGGACAAATGGAAGGAGGAGGGAAGAATAGGGCAAAATGAACAGATATATCTGTTGCAAATGGACAACTGCCTGGGCCTCCAGAGGTCCCAGGCCAGCAGTTTCAGCTGGTTCGTAATCAGGAGGCTGAGGTGAATGCTGGTGGTGCCCTAGCTTCCTGAGTGACCTTGCATATTTTCACCTTTCTGCCTTCCCTCTTTTGTCAAATGCAGACACCCTGTTTAGCCTAAAAGTGCTGTGGGCTTTAGGGAAGAAAATAGCTCTAGAAATTTAAGTCATTACCTGCATGTGTGTGAAGTGTTGATGCTTGTTTCCTTATTTGCACAGTCGAAGAAGGAGAACTGGTATGAGAAGAGTAGAAAGAAAGGTGAGAAGACGTTGCGGCGTTAAGTCACTTGGCTCCACCCCCTCGTCCGAGGGAACCCAGGCGACCGGGATCTGGCCAAGGGCACAGGCCTACAGCCGCTCCGCCAGCCGGTCCGAGACCCCAGCGGACACCCTCAGTCTCTGCCGCCCCTTCAGCATATCCCAATGCAGCATCCAGGGACGAAAAGCGAGGCACGCCCCTCCCCCACTAGATGGCACTGAAACGCCTCGTTCGCGATTTTCAAAATGCAGGAAGGAGGAAAAAAGACAAAAAGAATATGGTGGAGGCGCATTCATTTTGGCTGGCAGGCCGGGTTTTGCAAAGCAGGGTGCCCCACGCTTTTATCCCCAGGGTAGCCCTTTGCCCGGCAAAGCAGGCCCTCGACTTTGGAGTGACGGTGAAAATGAGGGGTGAGCATTAGAGTGAAAAACCTAGGGTTTCAATGTGGGAGGGAGTCTCCCAGCCTTTGCGGCGTTGTCTCACGTGAGTGCCAAGGGGGGCGGAGGGCGCTGGGGTGAAACGGGGCCCGCTTGGGGCCCACCCGCCCAAGGTCTAGGGTCCCGCACTACCCCCCAGAGGCCCGGCAGAGCTTCAATCCAGTTGCCGCCCAGATATGGACAAATCCCGCACTGGGGTGTCATTTAACCTCACCTCCCTAGCTCAAAGTGCAAGCCTCCGAGCGTTCTTTTAAGCAACCCCCGACCCTCCAGCAATTAAAATTCTTTTCCGCTTGTCTTGAAAGGATCGGTCAATTTCCTTTTTTCCTTTTCCTGCTGTGGAGGGAGGTGGAGGCAGGTGGAGGTGTGTGTGTGTCCGGCTGTCTGGGGCTGGCGGTGACAAGCCCCGGCTGGAAACGCCTGTAGCTAGCAAGGTATTGCCTGTGGCTTCCTGGGGAAAACAAAGATCAAGTGCAATCCAAGACACCGGTGACCGGCACCGGCGACGCGGGGAATTTACTCAGTCCCTCTGAATGCCTACTCTGCTAGAAGCTGTCTTTTATTTAAAGAACTGTGGTCGATTTGAGGGAATTTTCCACTACTGAAAAGAATTAAACAGGAGATGGAGGCAGCATTCCTAAATTTAAAATAACGCATGTAAACATGCTACATACCACATATATGTATATGTGCATAAATATGGATGTGGTTGGGCACACACCTATCTAGACACCATTGACTTGCCTGGTCAAAGAATAAGGCTTAGACATTTCGTGCCGGGGAAACGGTGCAGTTTATCTTTAAGGATGCTAGAAAAATAAGAGATGAGGCTCACGTTGCACGGATGACATCACTAGCTTTTGGCTGCGCGCTCCGGGTTCTCGTCTGTGGGTTTTAGCCAAGGCTGCAGCGCCCGGCGCCCGAGGAGCGAGTGCTGCAAGCGGCTTCCCCTGGCGCCCGCAACCGGGCGATGCGATTTCCCGAGCTCCCCGGGCGCAGCCTGGGCTCTCGCTCCCCAGCACCGGCCGAGCCCGCGCGGCCCTGGAGCCGCCGCGGCTAGAGCAGAGACAGGGAGGAGAAGCCCAGCGACCCAGCCTCCCTCCCCGTTGTCGCCCCATTCACCTCGGCGAACACCTCGCGCCTGGAGCCTGCTCGTGGGACGCTGAGGCCGGGACGGGATTCTTTCCACGCTGCCGAGTGAGCAGGCATCTCGGCCCCTGGGTGGGCAGAGAAGAAAATGGTGCAGTCTGAGAGCGACTGACCCCAGTTGGTCAGTGGTAGAGTGCCGGGGTTCAGGTGGTGGGAGAAGGGGGAATGTTTTGAAGGGCCGAGGCAGCAGTTTTCCTCGGTGCCTGCTGCATTTTCTTTGCACCTGGCAGTACGTTACCAGGGCTTCTCGGGAGGCAGATGAAGTGAGGCGGAGGCGTCGCGAGAAAGGTCTGGAGGCTGCCGAGTGGATACTCCAGGAAGAAGAGGGCGCTGGGGAGGTCGGCTGGACGCCCTGGGTGCTGGCTGCCGGGCGGGCCGGGCGCCGCGATCGCGCGACCTGTCCATGGTGTTGAAGGCGCTCTGCTCCGAGCTCCGCGCGCCCTGCGCTGTGCGCCCTGCCGTGTGCGCCCTCCTCGGCGCAGCCCGCCCCTCGCGCCCAACGGCGGCCGCCCAGTGGCCGCAGACCTCGGGCCAAGGCTTGTCCGGGAGCGCCGTCCGGATGACCGCGCTGTGGGCCCGAGGGGCCGCCTGAATGGCCAGGCCCCACGCCCCGGGAGCTCGCGGGGAAAGGTCGGCCAACACCGTGCGCCCACCCGGAGCCCGCCTCTGAGTGCAGCTTGTTGGCCAGACGAAGCAAGGGACCTGCTGGTGACCAGAGCACGGAGATTTTTAAAAGATCTGACTCAGAGAGGAAGAGGAAGAACATTTATTTCTTCGCTTGCAGACCGGAAGGGGGAGAGCAGCTGAGAGGGAGACCCAGGCGGGACCCAGGGCAGCCGGCCCCGGCGTCTGCAGGGTTTCTTCGCTGGCCAGCGGCATCACGCGTGTTTCAGTTCACCCTGCAGTCTAGCAGCTCCTCCTGATAGCCGCCACCCTCCAGCCCCAGGAAAGCCGGGCGAGTGGGTCCCGTCGCCACCTGCCCAGAGCAGCCCAGCAGTCCCACCGCCGCGAGGGCGCTTGGCGTTTCGCTTCCGGCCGGAGGGCAGCTGCTCTCGGAGGCCGCCGGAGCAGGCGCTTCCTGAGGGGCAGGGAGGGGCGGGAGGTGGACTTGTCCCGCTCGCCGCCGCCCGAAGCTGCACCTGCCTCGGAGGATGCCCAGGAGCCCGCCGGCGCCTCTCGGAATCAGAACTTTTTAGGCTGCCGGCTCCCATCCCCGCAGGCCCTGGGCCGCGCACCGGCGGGGGGGCAGAGGGGCCGCCGCGCCGTGAGCCCCCCTCCGTCCCCTCCCCCCTTGGCTCTGCCGCCCGCCGCTTTGTTCCGGGCGCGCGGAGGGAAGGCGAGGCTGCGGCGGATCATGCCCATGGTGTAGCCCGAAGCGGAGGCATGGCTGCCGGAAGGTTACTGCTCTACACGGGCCTCTCGCTAGCGCTCTGCGCCCTCGGCATGCTGGCCGTGGCCATCTGCTCGGACCACTGGTACGAGACGGACGCCAGGAAGCACAGGGACAGGTGCAAGGCCTTCAACACCCGCCGGGTCGACCCGGGCTTCATCTATAACAACAACAACAACTTGCCGCTGCGGGCGAGCCGCTCGCGCCTGGACCGCTGGGAGGGCAAACTCCTCCGGGCCCGGAATCGCCGGCAACTCTTCGCCATGAGCCCCGCCGACGAGTGCAGCCGGCAGTACAACTCCACCAACATGGGCCTCTGGAGGAAGTGCCACCGGCAGGGCTTCGACCCCGAGATCGCGGCCCTCATTCGGAAAGGTAAGGACGAGAGCGAGGCGTGGTGCGGCGGCGAACCGGCACCTCCAGGCCCGGCCACCCTCTCCTACCTTCGCCTGGCCGGCCTGTCACGTCTCCGCGTTCCAGGAGGTCAGGTTATCCAGGCCCGGCTGAGCCTTGGGGTGGCCAGAACTTGCCTCCAAGAGCTGGTAATGGAGGCTTACCTGTCTCTGCCGGGCTTCTTGGCTTGCATTTGTCTGATGAGATTCCCGTGGAATCTCAAGGTCCAGGATTTCTATGCAGGATAATGCTTCATCAGTCTCTGAAAAGGAAGGGAATCTGTAATGCTGTGCTCTTAGAAGAGGGAGCCCTTTAAAAGTGATTTGTAGACTGTAGACAGATGCCGTTTTAATCTTTGTTTTAGATGTTGAGCTGATTCACATGCAAATTGGTGGAAACCTCACAAAGAAAGCCTTATTCTTGCCAGAAACGTTTGTTAAGTGCTCTGCTAGTCCAGGCATGATGCAGGCATTGGTCATAGGAACATCACTAAATCACAGACCCTGCCCTATTGCAGCCCAAAGCCTGTTGACCAGTAGCATCATACCTCGATCCTTGATTTCTCCTTTTGCACAAGTGGTTGACAAAGTGACTTGGTATGCATTAAATATTAGCACAAAAAGTAGTTCTTTGGGTAACACCCAAAGTGGGCACTTCAGCAGAAAAAACGTGATATTTTAAGAAGTTTTGTATAAAAAATAGCCAAAGCATACCAAAACAAAACAAACTGCATTTATCAAATGATAAAATTTGATACAGTAGAATGACCATATAAATTTTTAAGTTTGCTCATCTGATGAAATTTGTGAGTCTTAAATGATTTATACTTTGGAGACCATCCTATTCAATTAGCCTACTGAAATACTGTTTGACTGTATATTAGTATTGCTCTGAGGAAGGGAGTATGTTCTCTGTGGCAGCTGCATCTCAGGCTATGTGGTGGGTATGATTTTATAAATCTTGCCTCCCCCCCCCAATATTTCATGCTCTTCAACTATTAAATGGTGATACCAACGTAAAAATGATGTTATCTGCAAAGTCTTTGAGGCCAAGATATAAAGCATTTCTTACTGTTTCTTAATATTGTAAAGCAGGTTTGCTGCTGTTTTTAAATATTATTTGTGAGAACTGATGTTCTTTGATTTTAAATAATGTTGAAATCGATCAGGACAGAATTGTTAATTTGAAAAAAGTTAATTGTTTAAGAATGACAATCAGCAGGTATGGTTTAGGTGCCATTCAGATGTACAGAAAGAGAATCCATCTTAATGTTTGTTTTGTAGCTTCTGTGGAATGACTAGGGATTTTAGCTGATTTAGTTATGAGTGTTAGTATTACCAACACATCTACTTCATGGTTAGTCTCTTATTAGAGCAGGGTGACCCGTTTGGAGCTTTACAACCTGGTAAAGATGTAAGGATGTGTTAGAGAATTCCAGAAGAGAGCAACTTGGGGTTGGAAAACCAGAGGAAGCAGAATAGTTTTTGACATGGGTGACTTTATAGCAGTTTTCAGATTTTCAGATTCATGATGTGCTATTTTATCTGTTGTTTTCTGCTTTCATTAAACTTGGAATGGTAGGAAGTTAGTTGAAATGTGAGGAAGAATTCATGGTAATAATGACTGGTAAACACTGGTAGGACTTACGGAAGGGCATTCTTGAATTTCCTACCTTGAGTGTCCTGGAACAAGACAGGTATCCTTCTGCCCGGTATTGGCTAACTCCACTTAGGAAAAGGGGCCGTGGCTTCTGGTGGTTCCATTGAGGGTTTTGATTCCATGTGGCTCTGCTGGCAATCCTGCCAGAAAGGCTGACTTGGTCTGTGCACCAAAAGGGATTGGTTACCATGGTGACATGTTCTTCCGGTGAAGCTGGAAACACAGTGACAGGGAAAGGGATAGGGGAAGAATGTACAACATTTTGACTTTGTGTTGACTGATTTTTAATTGCAGCAACAGAAAATGGACACGGCACAGCAGGGGAATTGAATACGTTGATACCTAGAGTTGGCAGGGCATTGTATTTCACTTGAACTAATGGAAATGCTTTTCCCATCACCCAGAATATAGCAATCACTGTCAGCTGCAAGCACCCACTTACCATGGTCGTTTCTGTCCATTTGACATTCTTGTTAGGTATTATTGAGATAGATGGCATGCCAGCCTTACAAATCTTGAGAGACTTAAGGCCACCATCTTCATTTCTAACCTCAAAACATAGTCTTTGAAAGCCAGACCTTCCTTTTATAACCAGTAGTAGACACATTTTGGAAATAAGTGCATCTTACTTTAGTAGAATTCACAAGCTCTTTCAATAACATATAGATCATAATTTCTAGACTTAATCGATGTTCTTCTTAGATGGGCAGATTTTAGAAGGAAGTTAAAAAAAGGAATTGATATCCCTGTGTTTAAATTTAAGGCTTCTTAGGGAAAATGTTTATCTTAACAGTATTCATTGACAACCTCAAAAGCTATCTTAGGCCTTTGTCTTTTTTTGAAACATCTTAGATTAAAATTCAGGAGGTATATGTTGGGCAAGGGGAAATGGGAACCAGAGAAAAAACTTTAAAATCTGTCAGTATTATGGGAAAATTAGAGATTTGTCTAAATGATCATACAGCCCCAAATAACTCAATCATTTGTTAAATCAATGTTCATTACATCAGAAAGGGCTGTTAGTGCATTTTAAAATAAAACTAACTAGTAAGAAAACAGAATTCAAATTTGTATCTGATTTGAAGATAAAGTCCTTTGGATTCATATTCTTTCCAAAATCTATTTCTTCAATGCCCTGTTGCTAAGACTGTACCCACAAATATACATTTCTGGTCACTGTATATTTATTTGTTTGTCTCATTGAACTGTAAATTCCTGGAGGGTGGGGGAAAAATAATCATTTGTAAAATACATCCACCAGATACGTGTTACTTGGGAAATGTACAAATTAGGTTCACAGAAATGTATCCATCAAGAGCCTATTCTAATTGTAGGAACACTTGTGTGGGAATCCAAATAAAGGATTAGTTAGAAAATTGTGATGAAAGAGAAATGAACCAGTGTGGATCTCAGGGCAGGTTAATATTGCAACAGATACTACATAATTTAACAAAGAAGATTTCTTGAGCAAAAGCTTTGCTAAGGGCTAAGGGAAGCACAAAGTTTTTTTGGATAACATGTCACTGAACAGACATGTATCACCCACAATTATTATTTTTCACATTAAATAAGATTTTAATTATTTCTTTCTTGGAGGTAGGATTGAGTTAGAGGGTGTAGCAATGGTAGATTACCCTTGAGTTCCCATATGACTGTCCATAACCAGGCCTTCTTGTCTTCTTGCTTTTCAACCTTATCCATGGCTCCCTAGTAAGTCACTGCAAGCACTGGGGACAGATCAATGGCAGGATCAGTTTCTGAAATCCAAGAGACTTCTAGATCCTTAGGAGGAGCAACTACAGGTAGGATTTTGTTCCCAGGAACATGTATATTCTTTGGTTTGTACTGAAATGTGATAGTGCTAGGGCTTGAAATAAGTAGACCTTCAATTGATACTCTAAGAATTTTTTGTTATTTGAAAATAGGCCTTCTAATAGAATTTGACCAATATTGTTTCCATAATCATGGAGTCAGCATTCTGAAGCTTATTTTAATAAAACTTAGCACATAGTCACAAATTAATAGTGTACTCAGCAGATATTTACTGAACATGTATTATGTGATGGGCATACATCACTAGGATGAAGGGATGAATAAGAGCTGGTGCTTAAAATTCCCTTGGTCTGTTAGTGTCACAGAGAATAGGTGACAACTAAGGATGGTGAGAGCAACAGGAACACAAAGGAGACAATGATGGATTGTGTCAGCAGTGGGGTGTGGTGGTGAGGCACGTCTGGGTTAGGGAAAGTTGCCCTGAGGAAATGAAATCTGAACAAGATTGTCATGAAGTTTGGAGGTGGATGGGGAGGAAGGGCATTTCAGGCAAAGAGGGCAGCAAATACATAGCCATGGAAGTGTGAAACAGCAGTTTGGCCTTGTGAGTGTTGATTTGAACAGACCAGGAGCTGGAGAGCAGGCAGGGGCAGGTGAGGGAGCCTGTGTACTCACATCCCTTCTAGCCATGCTGCCTGGTAGGGTAGCCACTCGCCATACGGGGCTATTTAAATTTACAATAGCCAAATTAAAAAAAAATTAAAAATTCATTTCCTTTGTCACCTTGACCACATTACAAATGCCCAAAAGCCACATGTGGCTAAGGGGCTGTCGTATTGGACAGTGCAGATTAGAGAACATCCATCATCACTGGAAAATTCCACTGGACAGTGATTCACGGAGCCTCTGTAGGCTCTAAAAAGAACAAGCACATGCTTTGCTTCAGATGAGGATAATTAAACATGATAACTTGGGCTTAAATTTAAGTATATTATTCTACACTTGAAACTTTGCCACTTGAATATTTTGGGCAGAAGGTTTTAGTTTATGGTCAATTACACTCAATCTATATTGTTTTAATTTTCCATCTTTGACTCACAGAATTCTCATATGCTTCTCTCTTCTCTCCTTTCCCTCTCCTGACTCCATTAAAAGTAACCTGCAAAGTTGATTGTATGGGAAAGACTAATAGTAATAGTTGCCAAACTTGATGCCAGCTACTCTTCTAAGAGTTTTACATGTATTAGCTAATTTATTCTTCATAATAATGCTTTGAGGTGGGTATAATTATTTAAATTTTTTAACCTATTCTACAGTTGAGGAAACTGAGGCACTTAAAGGTCAATGAACTTGCCAGGTCTTATGATAACGAGGTAGAGGTGTCAGGGTTTGAGTTCCAGCTCTGGCCTGGGGAATCCCCACTGTACTCTGCTGCCACTGTCGAGTGTGTTGGGGCAGGGTTGGGTGCAGAAGAGGCTGGTGTTGATTCCCCCAAATCGAAAAAAAATAGGAAGTAGTTTTAAAATCTCACCAAGAATCTTGAGACCTGCTCGAGAACTTTGGCCTAGCTTTAAGGAGGAAGATCGTTTTAAAGTGGTTCACACACCTTGCTTTGAGACCGACTGACAGAAGTTCCTATTCTTTTTGTCATATGATTTTTGACCTATTTATTTTGCTCACTGTGGTAGATGCTGATGTTACAGACATAAAGGACATAATCATTACATGAATATTTATTGAGGGCAGATGGGCTGGGTATCATGGGGAGGCTTACATTCCAGTGGGAGAGACAGACAGTAAGTAAACACATCTGGAATAAAAATAATATCTCGTGAACTCATCAGTGTGTAATATAACGTGGGGTAGCGAATGCCGTGATGTGTCTTTGCCCTTAGGAAGCACAAAGGGGAGGATGGACAAGAAGCCAAAAATTAAATAGTTCTCTTTGGCAAACACATACAGACATCCATGGTCTTTATGGATAGTGTGCATCCCCAGGCGCACAGGTTATATGAATGCCGGTATGTACAAGTACATGACTTCGTCAACCCTCCTCCCCAGTAATGCTGAAATACAACGAAGCAGGGAGAACTGACGTATAGGGAAGAACCCTGTGACTCAGTGGGCAAGTGCATGGGTAGGAAGAGAGAGAGGGGTGGGTAGAGAGGTGTGTTTTGAGCACCTACTCTGTGCTGAGCCCTCTGTGAGGTGTCGCGGGAGAATGAAGAGGTGCAGTGTGGTTCTTGTCCTGAGGGGGCTCACGCTCCAGCTCACGCTTTCCCAAGTTTGTTGTCTTATGTTCATATGTGGTTGGGTGAGGTTCTTGCTCAGGAGGTCATCCCTGTATCAGCTGGATCAGGAATCAGCTGGTCAGAGAACTCGGGGTTGACTACTTTTTATTGAATCAAAAAGTCAAGACCCTTATTTCTGTTCCAAAAGGTCAGTTTATTTATTCATTTACTGTAGGATCTGGAAGGATCAATTAGGTGATGGATTCTGTATACTCCACTTTTTTCAGGTAAACATATTTTCTCCCTCTGTGCTATTAATAGGTAATCCTAAGGCCTTCAGGCAGAATCCCAAACATGCTCTGGTTTAGTTCGACCCTTCATATGCATGCATGCACATATATTAGTATTAGTAGAGTCACAAATGTTTATTTAGATGCAGATACTTTTATAACTATGTATCCCAAACAATACAGAGAGAGTGGGGAGTGCATTACTTGGTGGGTTAGTAGGCAGAAAATTTATTCTAACATCTTGAATGGGTGTCTGCTCTTTTTGAGAGAATACCTTCCTTCTTTTCAAGGCCTTTGTTTCCTCATATATGAAATAATGGGTTTGGATTATATAAACTCGGAGCCCTTTCATGTGCTAACATTTGATGAGAAAGTGAAATTTAGGTGATAGAGAGTAAATATTGTGTAAGTGTTGAAGAAGGTGAAAAGAGAGGGAAGGGAAAGCAGAGGCGGAAGGAGAAAGAGCAAACTGAGAGAAAGACATTTCCACAGGGACCCTTACAGACTGCTGGTTTGTAATGAGAAGAGGTGGAAGTCAAAGCAGGTGATTTCATACCAATATATGAGCATGTAATAAAAATTAACTTTCTCTACTAATTTGAAAAAACTGTGTTGCAGATTGGGGTTAAAAATTTAAAAACTTAATGGAGAAAGGTGGTGATGGTTGCACAACAATGTGAATGTACTTAATGCCACTGAACTGTAGACTTAAAAATGATTAAAATGGTCCCTTTTATGTTTGTATGATTTACCACAATTAAAATAAGTAAATTAATTAAAAGGAATTTAATACCTCAGTAGAGAAAAGAACTGGATTACTGGGCAGTGTGTAGAATGCTTTATTGGCCAAAGATCTTCATTCATTCAATACATTTTTTAGCACAAACGGTGTGCTACGCACTAGCCCAATGTGTGCTTGGGATGCAGAAGTTAATAAAAAGACAAAGCTCCTGTCCTTACAGGGCTTACATTCAAACAGCATTGTATCTTTTGTTTGTTTTTCTAAACAAACATTTAAAGAGCACCAATATATAGAAGTAAAAATAATGAATACTTGCCTTGGGTCATTTAAAAATAATTGTATGATGAAGAACACTTCACTGTATGTATTCCAAAAAAATCCTCAAAGAACAAAAATAAAAAAAGGAGGAAGTGTACAAGAACACTGGCAAATACTAGCCTCAAGTTTAGTCTGTGAGAGATTTACATGCCAGCTGAGTAACAATTAATTGAGTTTTGGGGCAGTTAGGGGATGCTTTGCAGAAAAGGGGTATTATCTGTGGATTGATAAGGTTAAGTCCTTGCCTCATTTAAAAATGATTAATTACCTTTGATGAGGGAATGCTTTTCTAGTTTGCTTTCCACCCACCCTTGTCCCCCAGACTCCCAGTCCTTCCAAGAGGCAGCCATTCCTACCAGATTTTTATAAATCATATCTGAGCTATTCTATTCAGCAATACTTAAAAATAACAGCAAGTATAAATATAAGTCAGGCAATGAACTGGTGATTCAAGGATGAAAAAACTTTATTTTTTGTAAATTCGCATATGCAGAGATGATGTTTAAAGGCCCATTCCATGAGCCACTAAGAATCTTTTACAGGTGATGTTTATTCTGAGTGGAAGCTGCAGTTGGCCTACAAAGAAATTTGACAGATTTGCTGCTTCTCTGGGAGACTGCGGTATCTGAAATATTTCAATTGATTTTTTTTTGGTTTTAAAGTATTTTGCTAAGAAAAGGCAGTATAGTTTATATTAGGTCATCTTCATAAATTTGTGTAATTACCTGCATTTTAAAATGACCTGCTGTTCTGTATTCTGAATCTCACTCTGTTGGACACTTTATTGGTTCTAGAACATCTCTCATTCAGTTTTGGCCTGAATTTCTCTTTGTCTTTATAATAACAATTGTATTTAGGCAAACATAACTTCTGTTCCCTTGGAGTATCTCATAGACCTGGATGAGGTAGGGTTGTCTTACCTTAAAGAAGTTCTGTGCTCACATGCTGCTGTATGTCAACTGGCTCAACACTGGAACACAGCTGAAGATGTGTGTACCTTGCAGCCGGGCACCTCTACTCCTGGCTATATACTCATGAGTACATGAAACACATTCAAGATCCATGACACCAATGTAATAGCAAAATAAATAAACAAGAAAGAAGAACTTAAGTGTCCATTAAATAGGAAAATGGACAAGGAAGCATGGTATATTCATATACTGGAAACTGTCATTGTATATTTAAAATAAATATACTGGATCTACCTGTTTCCAAATGGATAAACATAAAATTTGAGAGAAAAAAAGCAAGGTGCAGAATGAAATGTAGAGAATGATGCCATTTATATGATGCTCCGAAGCAGATCAAGTAACACCTGATATTGTTTATGGAAACATATTTGCATTGTACTTATAAAAATATTCCTGGGATTGATACCCACAAAATGAAAGATGATGGTTACCCTTCTCAAGATAGGAAGAAATGGAATTGGTCAGGTGCTTCAAAATCATCTGTGATAGTTTATTTCTTAAAAAACAAAGTCTGAAGCAAATGGGACTTACACATCCATGCACACTTAAGCTATTTGGAAGGTTGTTGTGATTCTGACAAAAAAGTTAAAATTATATTCAGACTGTACATTGTACAGGAGGCAGGCTCTTTAAGGAAAATTCTTGGAAAGCTTTGTCTTTGAGGCAATCTGGGCCTGACTTTTCTAAGTAGTAGCAGGAGGCATTTAGAGCAGAGGAGAATCAGAATCAGGTAACCCCCAACAGGTATCACTGAAAGTAGCTCCCGAGAAAGTGTTTAGGAGGAATCAAATTTTGTTTTACTACCTTCCGATGTGGTCTTAGAAGAGGAAATCAGGGCTTTAGAATGATTTCTTTCTGAGATAGAGACTAATGTGCAAGTCACTCCACCCCTTTGTAAATTTCCTGCAGTTTTGTGGGGAAAACCAGGAGTTCCAAAGGGCAGAAAGTTAAACTAAAGTCATACCTCTAACTAACTTGATCAGACATTGAACTATAAGTAGATAAGGCCTGGAGACAGACAGTGTGGGACAAAGCAGAGCCTGAGCACAAACATCTGGGAAGGCATTTGAATACCGAGGGAAGAGCTCACCAGACACTAGGAAGCGAGAAGCTACGAATTAATGAGAAGGAATCAGGATTGTCCTTTACATTTTTAGCAGTTTTCCTATCACTTTTGAAAATGAGTAGAAAATGTTGGTAAGACTTTAGTTTTACTGTTGATGAATACGGGATAGAATCTTTATTCTTAAAATTATGAAGGTGACTTCAGCCAAGAGCCACTCTGTTATCCGATAACAATATGTTCCCATTCCATTTCTGTCAACTACAGCAGGAACAGCGAAGTGCCATCAGAGTTGTAGCAAGGGTTCCACTGCCACCTGATAAGGCTTTAAAACACCAAAACTGGGCCTGAAGTTACTAGGGAGCCAGGCGTCTTAAAGCAGAATAACTTCCCTGCTGATATTTCAGTAACCCCAGGGCCGACGAGATGCCCGCATGTGGCTCTGGGCAGGCCGGCATCCCACGGTCCCCGGTGGGTGGGCTGCTCTGCTCATCGTGCTGGGCAGAGAGATAGACGTATGTTGCACTGCATTAGGTCCATGACCTTCCACATCAGGAAAGACTGGCCTCTGTGTCTCCAATCTCCGTCTGTCTCCCTGAAATGTGTTACCACAAAGGAAACAGAAGGTAATCTTGCCTGGTTCTTGCCCTTTTCTGGGGTGGCCTCTCTCCTTGCCGGGCTCTCTTCTCTTCTTTGCTTCCCATCGGTGTGCACTTTCGGGTCCCTGGTGCCAGGCTGCCTTCCCTGGAAGCTTCCCTGGCTGCAGAGGGCCAGTTTCTCCGGTACCTGCTTTTATCTGATCTTAACTCCTGCGCCTTCGCTGGCTCGCCTTTCTCAGCCTGCTTGGAGTTCTCCAGGGTCCCACCTGTCACCCTTTGCACCCTCCCTAAGCGCTGTCGCCTGTGGCCACGGGCACGTTCACCGCCTGGTGCGCACGACGGGTGTCTCTGGCTTGGACTTTCCAACCAGACATCTTGCCTATTGAGTATCTCTGCTGGGTCCATTAGAACCCATTTTCTCTTTTCTCCCCAGAGTCACTGCTCCCACATCTTCCTCTCTCTTGGGGAGTGACAGCGCTGCCCCTCTGCCTGCCCAAACCAGACACCCGAGGGTCATCCTTAGGGCTCCTTGCTCTCCCGCTCTGCCCAGCCAAGCAGTGAACGCGTTACTTTTACTCCTGATACTTCTAATCATGTTATGACTGCTCACAGCCTTCAGTGGCTCCCCACAGCCCATCCCCATGGAAAGGTCCATACTCTCATCTGGCACAGGCACTGCACAGGTCTGCAACATGCTGCCCCCACCCCAATCTGTCCATCTCATCCTTTGGCATCCTCTTCCCAAGACCAGCACACACTTTTCCAGCTTTGATGAAGGGCTCCTGAGCCCCAAACAGAACTTTTTTTTTTTCCTTCAGAACCTTTGTGTGTGACACTTCCTCCTTTGCTTGCCCGTCCCTGCCCCTGCTTGCCCCCTCCCCAACCCCTGCCTGGCTGACCCCTGCTTATCCTTTGGGAATCAGCTTCAGGCTCCTCCTCCCCGTCTTGCTCTGTGTTCTTTTACCTCCTCTCCAGGTGGCATTGCCTTCTTCCTCTTTAGCCCCCTGTCACACCCCAGACATACTCCCCAGCACCCTGACATTTGTTTCCCCATATGTTTCCATCCTTTTTGAGACTATTTTTGAACTACTTCTTACCCTCTTTTTATCCACAGCTTTTTGCATAATGCATGGGCCAAAATAGGTATTCAACACATATTTGTTCAATGAATGAAGTTTATCTCAGTTAATACAGTCGATCTGGAAATCTTACTAACAAAGAACCATAACGTCATTGGACCGGGGAGACTCACTATTTAAAGGAAGCCTGCTGTGAAATGTTCTTTAATGCATATGATAAACTTCAATTCATTTCCTTTTTTAAGGTTTGTATTTTCTTAAAGCACCCATATTTCTGATTCACAGGAGGAGAATTCCAAGTGGGCACTATTCCATTTTCTTCATTATAATCTTGCCCACATTCTCTCCTCTTCGTGCTTTTCCTAGGCTGGTCCTGCTCCCCACAGCATTTTGGATAGGAACTATTTCTGGTTCCTATCATGGATGTAAGAATTTCCAGATGTACCTCTGGGTCTCGCATGTCTGACCCTTCCCTCAGGGTCTGTTTCCAAGCTTCCTAATATTTATCATGTCTTCAGGCTATCTCAGTGAATTCTCCCTCAACTGTTTATTTAGGGCAGCTTCCTCAGATCTCCTCTGATGAGTCCTGTAATATTAATTCTGGTCAGAAATGACTAGAAAACAGAGATGTGCCTTCTGTTACTGCCTCTCTGGTTCGTACCTTAGTTCACTTTCCATGACTCACTAGGAGTGGGTCAGAGATGCTGGGAAAACAAGTGTCTGCCTCCAATTCTCTTGCACACCTTGCCCATAGTAGTTAGTGAGCAGCACTGCTTAAAGAACGCATCCATGCCCTGCTGGACATGGGGACAGAAAAATGTCATGGCCGACTTATACATCTCTACTTATGAAGACTGCCACAGCCCAGTTCAACAGCGGATGAGACAGATGTTGCCTGTCAAGGTCTCGCAGAGAAGTAGATTCTCTTCCAAAATGAGTGATGGTTGTCAGGCTGGGTTACCTCTCAGTGAAGGTTGTAAGGACTTGTCCTTTAGCCGTAAAATCTCCCAAGAGCAGAACCCAGTGCTATCCCACTCAGGTACATACAGTGTACTTTAGAACATTTTGTGTCCCCAGTTATATCTGCTTTCAGCAGATAAATACAGATGCAGCTGCACTGCTTGCCTCTCTAAACTAGGTTCAATAAACGATTTGTGTCAAGGAAATATTTTCTATGACCACTGTTAACTCCTGGAGTTATATTAATTAAGTCTGCGCTGGGTTTAAGGTAAAACCAGATTTCCAGTTTTCTTCGGGCACCTTCTGCTCAAGTTGTATAAAGTGGTATGTATGAAAATGCAGATTGTACATTCATTGGTAACCATTAGGTAGGAATCCCAACTACATTTGTGTTTTGAAGACCTGGATTAATTGTAAAAAATTACAAGAAGTACTGAGGAGCTATGCAGTGATGCAAGTCTCATAAAGTAGTGGGTAACCTTTACCCTAGGAAGCTGTCTCTTGTCATATATGTTTATTTTAAAACCTGTAGGAATGCAGAGGTATTTCAAACTGGAAGGTGGCATTTTATATCTTTGGGTCAGCACAGTTGTTAACATTTCAAAGAAGGACTTTTGTGCTTCTCTGCCAGCAGTATGCCTGTATCAGCTTTTATTACACATATCTGTAGTGGTGCGGTGGCTGGCTGGGCGCTTGTAGATCAATAAGTTGCTAAAAAGGGAGACACATCAGAGACCATAATGGCTTCTTCACAGAAGACAGATCCTCTCCAGGTAGTGAAATGCATTTAGCAACAACAACAATGATATCTCTGTATCGAGATCCTTCTTGTTTAGAAGAAAGAAATGGACTCTCTCAAGGTGATGAGTCCTATGATAAAGACTTTAACATGCTAAACATACATTCTAGGAGGTTTTTTTGTCCACTGTTCTAGCTGAATTCAAAACAAATTCAGTTTATTTTAATGGAAGAATCCCCAGGTGGAGAAACACAGAATGAATTCCATTGGCCTCAAACACTCATGGGTTGCAGTTGTTCTTGGTTGTCCTGTTATTAAAAAAAAATCCTCATAACCTGAACACTGATGTTTAAGAGATTTAGGTGGGCTTGGAGACAGCATCAGTGAGGAGGTGGGAAGGGAGAAGCTCTAAACACACAGTGATGTGGGTGGGGTTGGAGATTACAGGAGACAGCACGCGGCTCCTGAGGTAAGGTTCTCAGCTTGAAGGCTGGGGGCACATAGAATCGAGGTTGTGTCTAAGCTGAGGTGGTTATGTACAGCTGAGTTCCTAGGGATATCGTATCAGAGAAGATGGTGACTTCTTCCAGTGGGGTAACAGTTTCTACTCTGTGCTTCCCCATCCTGATGTACAAATAAATCACACAGATTATATATTCGTTTATCCAGCAAACACTGGAGAATACTTACATGTCAGTATTTGTGCTATGGGCTTAGGTTAGGTAGTGCATCAAATAGGCCAAAGCCCCTGCCTACATGGAGTTTATGTTCCAGTGAGACAATAAAAAGTAAATGAGTGAAGTATATATTGTATTAGACAGTGATTAGTGCCAAAGAGAAAAACAAAGCATGAAAAGGGATAGGAAATGATGTGAGGAGGCAGGTTGAAATTGTAGATGGAGTGGCCAGTGGGGGAACCTCACTGAGAAGGTGATTTTTGAGTAAGCACCTGATGGACATGAGGGAACTAGCTGTGGAAGAGGATTTCAGAGGGCGAGGCAAGGGCAGCGGCCTGAGGTGGGAGAGTGACTGGCATGTTGGCAAAATAACAAGGATGGCAGAATGGCTGGTGGGGTGGGGAAAGCAACTGAGGGGGACTGAGTAGGATATGATGTCAGAGAACTAAAGAGCCACTTCACACAGCTGGCAGAGTGGAATCCATGTGAAATATGACAGATGGGACTTCAGGAGGAGCTTCATTTAGGGATCCACTATGTTGGACATGATGACCTTTGTGATGCCTTTTAAATGCTCAAATGGAGATGTCAGTAGTTAGTTGGATATATTTGCTTGGGTTTGTGGAGAAGTCTCACTTGGGATATAAATTTAGGAATCATCAGCTTACCATATTTAAAGTCCTGAGATTGAATGAGAACATGTAGACAGTGTAAGGAGAGAAGAAAAGAGGTCCAGTGGTTAAGCCCTGAAGCACACTGACTTTTAGAGCTCAGGGAGATAAGGAGGAATCAGCAGAAGAGACCAAGAAGCAGCAGCTAGCGTAATGAGAGAAACATTAGGCAAGGGTAGTGTCCTGGATACCAAGTTAAAGAAAGTGCTTGAAAGAGGAGGAAGTGATCAATGGTGTGCAAGCTTCCAGTGGCTCAAGTAAGACGAGTCTGAGACTTGAACTTCAGACTTCACAATGTGGAGGTCATTGATTTCAATGGTGGGTTCAAGAGTGAATGGGAGGAGGGGAGAAAATTGGAGACAGTGAGTTTTGACAACTGTTAAAAGGATTTTTGGTGTAAAAGTAAGGAGAGTAATGGTAGCTGGACTGAGAAAGAATAAGAGAGATTTGAAAAAATTTTTTTAAACTATAGAAATCATAACGTAATTGTAGGCTGATGGGAATGATCCAATAGATCGAGACAAAACTGGTGGTGCAGAAAAAAAGGGAAAAGTTCCAGGAGCAGTTGCTGGAGAGGGCTGAGGCAGAAAGGAAGGTAGAGAAACGGTGGAAGGAAGTGGATGTGGCCTAGGAAGAAACACATGTTTTAGATGAGTGAGGAGGTAAAAAATTCAAGACTTTCTTGATGCAAGTTATTAATCGTCTTGCTCGCACCACAAGCTTGTGGGATAATTTGAACCAAGACCTTTAAGCTTCTTAGAAGAGGGTTTCTATGCATGTCAGTGTCTTATTGGCATTGAGCATTTAATGGTAGTTTCTCTGAAGAAAGCAGGATTGGAAAGTGAATTACATGCTTGTTGAGCAGGTTGACTTTGCTTTCTACTTTATGAAAAGGAGTTGGTCAGAGTAGCCTAACTATTGTAGGCACCAGGTGGCTGGTGGTTGGTTGGACATTCTGAGACCTTTCGCCCTCAGGTGTAAGTTGGAATGTGATGGATTGTGTCTTGAAGTATGGTGCTCTGAAAAGTTAAAAAAGGTTTCCATTTTTAAAGATAGGATGGCCCATTCTCAAACATCTCTTACTCGCTGCTTTAGGGATCCTTTAACCAGTGGTTTTTGCAGTTTTTCCATTTAATGGCATCACTCTAATTAGAACCTCAGGGTGCTTTGGCTCTGATGACATTCAGGTCATTTTTGAGATAAAACTGCTTTATTTTCAGGCTGAATAGCCACGTTCTTACCTTGTCATCCTAAAAATGCTGCACTGTGTCTGCATTTCAGAGCCCCTGATGAGAGGACTGAAGACTTAACGGTGGTGCAGAGTTAGTCTTCTCTGTATATTATACTGTAAGTTTCTCTGGAAAACAAAGCCCAAGAATTTATGGTAACTTCTTAGCATCAAATATTTTTTATGATTAGCATGTGAATTAAGGTAAAAAAATCTTCCTTTCTTGGGGAAGAAAGAGTCTGGATATTGTACAGGAATTATGAGTCACATTTATAGGCAATCACTTTTATCTCTGCATGTTTTTTGAGAAGGTGTGGATGTCATTAGCATCTTTTATTTCTTCCTTGGAGATTATAGGGACTCAAAATTCTAAGAAAAACTGTAAGCTCTAGAGACAAAGAGTAACAGGTGCTAGTTAGTAGAGCAGGTGGTATATAATTTCACCTTTGCCTCCTACTCAGAAAGAGGGGGGAATCTAGTTCCCAATTTGGAAACCATATGAAAAAATGTCACTCATTGCTACTTATAATTGCACCTAACTTTTGACTTTTATCTTTACTGTCCTGCTTGTGGCTGGGAGTGTTTTGTTCCATCTGTAAGCAAGTTGGATCTGAATTTCCTTAAATGCTTTTCTTTTCTGGGTACATGTCATGACCAATTTTATTTTTCAAGCTCTTGGACATATTTTAGCTTATGATTTTCCCTTGTTAGGTTATTGCCACTTTCTTCCACAACTGTTACAGTAATAAGCTCTTCAATAGATCGCTCTCCTTCCTAATCTTCTGTCACTTTCTTGCTCTCTGTCTTTCAGTAGCTGCTTATTTTCTCAATCATAAGCTTTCATCAGTACTTTTTTTCACTAAACACTGAGCCTCTGCACCAATATGGGGGTGCATAGAGAGCAGATGTGATCATTCCCATTTTACACATGAGGCACCTGAGACTCAAAGAAATTTATCATCTGCCATCTGATTAGTAAATAATGGAACACCTTACCAGGGTTATTGCCTTTTCTGTGGTTTCAACCACCACACTCCAGGATGCTGCCTGACAGTGCTGGGCTGAGGTGGGGATGTGCCTGTGTCCTTTCCTATTTTGTACTCCTCCATCATGATTGCATCTATAGGAGTGACGGGATAGGTGAAGGCAAGTGCTAGTGTGGATGGTGGCCCGAGGCAACTGGTGTTGACAGCCTCAGATACGGTATCTGGAGGGGAAGAAACTTGGAACTACGTTCCACACAACATGATTAGCTTCTTGGATATATTCTTGTCTGGCTTCTTAAAACTGGTGTTCTCCCAGTCTCAAGGAGGACATAGTTTGATAAAGTAGTATTTCAGTTTAAATATCTTGTTATGCTGTGCTTTAAATTGCACTGTAGGTTAAGTGATTGCCCACTGAACAAAGAGTGGCTATCTGTTCGCCAGACTTATCTCTCTTTCCTTATGGATGCACAGCCAGGTTTTGCATTTAGGTATGGCCATATGACTGAGGTCTGGTGAATTGTATATAGATATAAGTGATATATTCCACCTCCATGTCTGTCCCATAAAATCCTCTTGTGTGATCCCCTACTTTCTCTCTTCTTCCATCTTCTCTTTAAATGCTGACAATCTAGGTGATGTTGGAAGTCAAGGATTGAAGGAGGTAAAGCCTCGGGAAGTCTGAGTCCTTGAATGACAGGAAACAATGATCTCCCCTGTCTTGCTGGCCAATTGGACTTGAGCGAGCAAGAAATAAACTTCTTAGTTAAGCACTGAGATTTTAGAGTTTATTTGTTAAAGTGGCTAGTATTATTTTATTATTTGCTCATATATATAATAATTTAATGCATCCCTTTTCAACTCTGATATGCAAGTCTATATTGCAGGTACCATTAAAACAACATGTGAACTGTTTATATCCAGGTTAGCACAAGAGATGCTGGGTCTTTCCACCAATACCAGCATTGCCACAGTTTCATTTATATATTCATCTGTATACATTTATAACAAAATTTGAAGAAAAAAAGAACTTGTTCAGTAACTTTGCCTCCAAATTTTTAAGTATTGTCAAAGACCGCTCAACTTAATCCTGGTTTTTGAAGAGAATCAACCCATCTTGAGCCCTTTGGCTAATAGAGGGCCGTGGATGTCTGTCCATGGTCCTGAAATTTTTAGCATTTTTAATGTGTTACATTTGCAGCTTTCTTCAAATCTTATCACTCTTAGTATTACAATATTTTTTCTCACAGAACTTATCCATCAGACAGTTACTTTTCTCTTTAAACAACTAGTATTTTCTTTTATCTCAGCTTGCCAAAGTTTTCTTTTCATAATTTTCTATTCTGATTCATGTCACCAAAAGAGCTGTGTGCTTCAAGTTCTCTTGCCAGCAATATGAATCCCTATGACTTTTTCCCAGTCGGGAGGCAACTCTCCAGTTTATTAGCTCTTTTACTCACTCACTTGAAGTCAGAGTTTATACTACTTGAAACTTTTTATATTGAAAAATTTCCCCAATACCAATGGGAAAATGTTCTAACCCTAATCACTCACACTAGACTAAATATAGGCTTACAAGTTTATCATAACACAATTTAAAAAATACTTTTGATATCAACTGAGCTTTAAAACATTTATGTGTAAAGTGGTGTCTAGGCTTCAGTTTTAAGTATCTTCATTAACAGTGTAAACGTGGGAGTTACACTAACTACAAATTCCAGCTTCATTATTTACTATGTGACCTTGAGTGAGTTACTTAGATTTTCTAGACCTGTTTCTGCATTTGTAAAATGGAGATCTTATTTTTAGTCTATTAAAAATTAGACTTATTGTAAGGGTTGAGTGAATTTATACAAGTAAAGGCCCAAGAATAGCTCCTGGCACATATTAAGTGTTGGCTATTATAGTATTTAAAACTTAGAAGAAAACAGAATGGACTAAAGAGGATCATTTATATGTAGGTCTCTCTACTAGACTGTTGCCAAAATGGACTCTGTTGCCAGAAATGCCTTTTACATCTGAAAGTCTTCAGTTTGTAATTTCTTTTAGGTTTTGTCTTCCCCTTTCAGATGAAGTTTATTCTTTTAATAATCTGTCTTTGATCCTCCTGTTGGTCATCTTTATTTATAAAAACCAAAACCAAATAAAAAATCTGTTAAAAAACAAAACAAAACAGAACTCTTCAACTTTGCTAATGCAGCATAAGTGTAGAACATCATCCACAGCAGAACTGGATGCAGGGACAGCTGTGAGGTTTGTCTTTGGAAACCTCTATCTTTCCTTTTAGAATCTTTTCCTCCTTTGACAGAATCCTATTTTCATCAATCAGAACATTTCTCTGCCTTCCTTCCTATCGTAGCTTTTCATCTCAGGAAAGAGTCTAAGCAGATCCTTTATATCAGTTGTAAATGACCAAGAAAGCTCAGTGATTGGCCCTTCCCAGAAGAATTTGCTGCCAATATGGAGACTAAGTTTAAGCTAAAGGAATACATTTCTAATGTGAAATTGTATCTGTTAGGTGGGATGAGTATTTTCTGGTTACATGTTCTTTTCTATCATAGCTACCCTTTTTTTTACTTTCTAACATGTCTGGCTCTGATTAAGGGTGTACACATTAAATAATTCTGAATTGAATTGTCAGCTTGCCGAATGGATTTAACTGTGGCTACAATTTACTGTTAAAAAACCATAGGCTGAGGCCTTCAAAGAGGGATGCAGATTAGAATAGAACTTCCACACTCAGTAATGTTCTAATCTCTTGACTGGGCACAGGAGCTTGATTTGCATTGTTGTAGATCCATAGCAAATCACAATTTCATGTGTATCAATTGTACTAATTAATGTGTTATTGTCCTTAATCACCGCTATTGATGACATTTAATTGAAAGATCACAGTACTAGGTTGAGTCAGAGCATTGGCTCCTACTTACAACTCTGCCATTTACTTGCGGTCACTTCCTCCTTTGTTTTACAGCCTTTGTCTGTAAATGAAAACGGTGACATTTAATTCAGGTTGTAATCACAATGACCTGGGCAGCTTAAAAATATGGAGATTAGCAGACCCCGTCTTTATAACTTCTAATTCAGTATGTGTGGGTGGGCCACGGGTTTTATAATAAACCTGGAATGGGAATTACTGTATGGGTCCATTTTTAAAGTCTTTTGGATCTGTAGGTTGAGCAGTCATTTTCTCTCTAAAAGTTCTCGCTCTGCACTCTGTACAAGTGCAAACACTTACACGTATTCATCCTTGTAAGATGTGAGAGGCGCATTCTATAACCAGGCTGGAGTAGATAGCAGGCTGGATTTTGTGGGAGTGCAGGAAAACTGGTCAGCCTCCCAGATAGTCCTGATTCAATCTGGGTCCCTAATCATCACATGGATGTGTGATTTCAGTTGACATAAATTTAAAGAAGTTCCACAACACCTATATTCTAGCATATGTACACAAAAGCATGCTCATCCAAGTAGAAGTTATTTTTAGACTATTCACTTGAAGTTCTTCTGTAGATGTCAATGAGGGCTGATGTGTTTGCATGTGTGCATGTATATGCATAGTGCACCATAGTAAGTTTGATTTTCTTATGTGGATCATAAACTTACCCTAAAAATAATTCCAAAAGAAACATTCCAAAAGTGTTTTGATCAATGGAAAAATTACGTAGACCTCAAAGGTAAAGGGCCTTATGGGACAATCAACTGAATGTGTACATTTCCCTGTTTGTTTAAACAAAGAGATGCTTTAAGTAGTCTGGCTACTTTACAAGTAAACAGATTCTGACTTAAGTGCCCTCAAAGCTCTTACTCCATTCCACCTATCTTTGGAAAGGAGAAAAGATTAATTTCCACAGGCTTGAATTGAGTACTTTGCTAAGTTATTGAAATAATCCTTTGAGACACATTCTTTGGAATATTAAATAACTCACCAAATTCTAAGCGTGTAACCTGTAAAGCTAGGGGAAAAAAATTGGCTCTTTTGAACCTAATTTGGGTTTGGCAAAAGTTTCTACAAATCTGTTGCCTGTTGTCTAATTAATTAATTAATGAACTATAACAAAATGTTTGTTTTCCTCTTTAGCCTTTAGAAACCGGGATAATAGCTTTTTACCTCTTTCTGTCCTTCTGCCTGAGTTTGTGTGTGGAATGTTGATTTCTTCTGCTACAGACCTCACTGCTGTTTAAAGAACCTTCGTGGAAATGGTTGAAATTATTAACTTCTGTTTTTTCTGGTACAGGTGCAGTGCCCTTGGAGCTTGGGACATAGTGTGTGTCAGCTTCTCTGAGATAGTTCTGGTATCTTGGAAGCTGCTGTAATGGTAACAAGTCTGAAAACAAGCATATCTCATGATGTCTTAATGCTTCTTTCTGTTTTGTTTGGTGACAGCAGCTGGAGAGACTAGATAGCTCTTGGGATGACAGAGAAATAGCTATCTGGATGACAGATGAAATAAAAATAAATGTAGGGTTTATTTTAAAAATTAAAATGTATGTAACATACTCTGGTACAACTGCCTCTATTAGGTTCAAGTATTTTTGTTGTGGTGAGTTTAGTTTTAATAATCATCTTAATAGAAATTACATTTCTGGTGTGCAGAGAGCTAACACCCACTGTTCCTGAATTAGCTAGTGCAAAGGAATAATCTGAATATGAAAGTCCCCTATGAGCCTTGTTACTACTTCCATTTTTCTTCTTGTAGTTCACACAGTGTGTATAGAGGTGTGTGTTTGTGTGTGTGTGAGTGAGTTTTAGTTTTTCAGTAGGTTTGATTGGGATGCTTGAGGTGAGAGTCAGTGAAAGAGGGAGAGCCATTGAAGAGTAATTACTACTTGGTGGCAGAACTAAAGCCCTATGAAGAGGTTAGCAACCCCTTTTTATTGCCTGCAATGCAGAGATTTTGTAATTAGTAGTTTCATTAGCTTGTGAATGACTATTAAATGGTTCAACCAAACAAAGCATTCATTGTATTGGAAAATTTACTGTAATCAGATAGAAAAAGTATTGTTTTTGGGAATCATCTGTCAGGTTGTGGAAATAGTCTTACTATCTGGAAATCTTATGAAAAAGAAATTTTACTCATAAGCTTTGAAATGTGCAGGTGGGTGTCTTAGTCCATTTCGGCTGCAATAACAATATGATGAGCTGGTGGCTTACACAAGACATTTATTTCTCACAATTTTGGAGGCTGGGAGTCCAAGATCAAGGTGCCAGTGGATTCTGGTGAGGGCCTGCTTCCCAGCTCACGGACAGCCTTCCTCTCTGTGTCCTCACATGGCACAAGGGACGAAAGGGTTTTCTGGGGATGCTTTTATAGGGGGGTCAATCCATTCATGAATGCTCCTCCCTTGTTATCTAGTTACTTCTCAAAGGCCTCACCTTCTAATACCATCAAATTGGGGGTTAGGTTTTGTATGTATTTTGGGGGTTCACATTTCAGTCCATATCAGTTAGTGTTCAAAACATGGTCACTTTGCTAGAGGCTCTATTTGCATTTAGTCATGTAAGTGTTCTCTGTGGGGTTCCTTTCTGTACTAGTGCAGGTTACATTTTATTCCATTGATGCGGCTGGTGTTCAACATATTTCTTGGGAGTTGGGACAGTTGTGTTTGGCAATGGTGTTGCCTGCTGCAGATTTCATTTTGTGAGCTCTCCTCACTGCTGCTATAAGGCCAACAGAAACGTGATAGTTTCTAAGCATATGCAGGTTTCCTGGCATAGAAAATGCTTATGGGGGTTTGCCCACACACCAACTGTCTCTGTTTAGGAGTAGCTATCCCTATTTTTTAACCATATTCACACTTTGTCAATCCAGAGGGGTACAGTGTATTTTAATCAAGCCCCAAGGCAGCTCTGTGGCTAGGTTAATTGTAATCCTCTCATATATATATTTTATGATTTAGAATTTTTTTATTAAAGTATCACTGATATACAATCTTATGAAGGTCTCACATGAACAACATTGTGGTTTCAACATTCACCCATATTATCAAGCCCTTACTGCCCCATTGCAGTCCCTGTCCATCAGTGTAGTAAGATGTTATAACCCTCTCTTATATTTGTACAGTGTTTTTCAAGCTTAAGGACATTTTTATTTACTACATTTCTTTTGAATTTCTGAGCTTCTTGTGAGGTAGGTACGGTAGATGGTATGACCGCATTTTACAGATGAGAAAGTTCCAACTGATGGGATTAAATAAAATGTGTCTAGTTAGGTGGCTACAGTGGCTGGGGCCAGGATTTCAGAGTCACCATCTGGCACGGTCTCCATCACAGCTTGCTGCCCCTACTGCTATCCAAGGCCTGTGCCCCAAGGCACAGTTACATCCAGGAGCCTGAAGATACCCAGCTGGCACCTCATGTCATTTGAGGGTTTTCTCTACTACTGTATCTGTCATTTTCCTGCTACTCAGTTTTCTTAGTTTAGAGAGAAAAAAATTATTGCTTCCCAGGTGGTGCCAACTCATCCTTTCTGGGGACTTTGGAAGGCAGAGGCCAGTGTAGACCTGCTGAATCATCATTGTGATGTGGACTTTGGGGCGGGACGAAGAGGAGCAGCTGGTAGTGGACAGACTTCAGACTGAGTAGAAGTTGTAAAGCCTTAAAACCAGTGGGCCCTGTGGCTTGCATCCTTTCTGATATGAAGTTAAAATTCATGTGCCTTCGGAATCCTGTGCACAGGGATCGCCTTTTCAGTTTTCATCTCTTCTTTCACTCCCTCCACAGTGGCACCTGTTGAACAAAGTACCTTATAATCTATCAATGTATTTGTCTGTCTCCCTGGAGAATGAATTCTTTGAAGGCAGGGGCTGTGTCTCATTCATCTATTTTTCTGCGTATCTGTCATCCTGCCTGGCACACAGTGGTTGCTTTCTAAATACTGGTTGAATGACTAAATGAACTTTGGCACTGGACTTGGATGGATGGATGATGAGTGCTCTTGTTTGACTCTCACACAGCTTTAGGGGACAAAGTTGCCTGGAAGAAGTCTGAATTTATGCAAAAATGAGGTGAGGTGTGTTGTCTGAATTTGTATCATGCAATACATTGTTCCATTTATTTAATAATAGCATTGCTGACAGGTTTTCTTTGCAGATTTATTGGCAAATTTTGCTAAGACTGCATTTGTGCTGGAATTATGGGTTTTCTTTGGTAAACCCTCATCATAGCAGGGAAAACAAGAGTTGATTTGATTCAGGTTTTTTTTATGGAATCAATTCCTTTACATAATCACTGTTGAGAGAAATCTCCTTCACTTGGGGCAACTAGATATCAAAATAGAAACTATTTTCTCTCTTTGTCCCCCCGCTCACCCACTGCCACACACAATTGAGAATATATTAGTGCATTTTTTGAGCTCTTCCTCCCAGTATTTTAGTTGAATCTGAGCTAGGTCAGAAATTTGACCAATTTTGAATGTAGAACAAACAGGATTTCTGTTCCCTTGACTTCCTGAGATGACTGAAGCGCTTCTGGGGCGGCTGGGCAAAGGCTCACCTGGAGGCTCTCAGGAAGCGGCTGTCCTGGCAAAAGGGGGTGAAGGGGCCCCCTTTTTAGCCCTGTGCTTCATGCACAGTCACCCATGGGATGCTGATCCAGGCTTCCTGTAGAGCTCTGGGAAGTCTTTCACTGCCCCCAAAACCGGTGAAGTTCCTCTCCAGGCACAAGGATTTGCAGGATGTCAGGTAGAAACTAACAAAGCCAGGAGCCTTCCAAGGTCTAAAAACATAACTAGATTTCTTGAGTTTTATTCTCTGTCTACCTGCTGCTCTCTTTCTGCCAGCTGGGCCCAGTCATCAACTGCCTCCATTCTTTCCTACCCTCACTTGATCAGTACTGACTTACATCTGTTATTTATGGGCTGTATTAGTTTGCAAGGGTTGCTGTAGCAGAGTACCCCAGACTGAGGGGCTTAAAGACTAAAAATTAATTTTATCACAGTTCTGGAGGCTAGAAATTCAAGATCAAGGTGCACATAGGGTTGGCTCATCCTTGGCTTGTAGATGGCTGTCTTCTCCCACAGTCTTCTCTCTGTGTATCTGTGTCATATAAGAATCTCCTCTTCTAAGGACACCAGTCAGATTGGATTAGGGCCCACCTCATGTTTACCTGTTTACCTCTGTAAAAAAGACCCTATGTCCATCCGGTCACATTCTGAGGTACCAGGTGTTGGCACTTTAACATATGGATTTTGGGGGCACAAGTCAGCCTATAACATGGGCTGAAAATCACTCTTCGTGAGCTTTCAGGATAGTTGCAATGAAATAGTCAGAAGTCAGACTTAAACTCAGCACAGCAAAACATCTCCTCCAGCCCCCATGTGGCCTTTTGTCCAAACATTAGGGCATCTGGAGGAGGAAGCAGGGAGAGGAAAGAGGGCGTCAGAGTGGGGATCAGTCTGGGAAGGGAAGGGCCAGCTGTCTGAGCTGTCGTGTCTGAGCTCCACCTGCTCCACCTCAAGATTTTATCAAAAAGATGGAACATTTTACTTCTTTTGCTTTATTTAGCCACAAATGGAAAGGCATATTGATATCATTTTCCTTAAAAAAATCTCCTTATTTTCTTTCACCAATTGTAGTAACTTCTAAGTTAGAGCTACTAAAGGATGTTAAAGGGATAACATAAAATGGGACATGCAGCTGCTCTAAATAGCTCTAGAACAAAGTGTTTGGTTGTAAGAAGACTAAGAAAGCAAAGCCAGAAGTTTAGGAAAAGCAAAGCCACAGCAATTATTTAATTCAGGAAGCTGTTTAATAAGACCTTTAAAAATGGTCAGTGAGGGTCAGCCACAGCAAAATTGTGAAATAGGCCAGTTTGTATTTATGCTTCCATTTGGCTTCACATTCCTTGTAGTTGCTGTTTGGTATTTCCAAAGTGTCCTGTGATTCTCAAAGCAGGGTTCCTCTCCACCCTGGGAGTATGCAAGGCCCAGGGCAGACATGGCACCCTTTGTGAATTTTACTTTAAGATTGTTTGGGAAGTCAGGTAAGTAAACTATTAAATAATTTAATGTTATTTTTATATTAAAACAAATGAGTTTATTACAGAGAGGAATTCAAAATGTACATAACTTTTTAAAGCTAAAACATGACTCTTGAATGAAGTTGAGGGGTTTGGTGGGCCACGCCCACTCCTCGTTTACCCTGGGAGTGCTTGCTCACAGTCATTTACTGTGGGTAGGTTGGTGGGTTGTGGCAAAGTTTTAAATACTTAAACTCTCTTCAAGTTACCATGTATTTGGAGCCTTCTTTCAGCCTCAGGCCACTTTCCAAAGTAACAACCAGATAATCTGATAAACACCTTTGTGTAAATGTGCTAACACCTGCTGACCAGTTAGTGGGAGCATCTGGGTCCTTTCTATTCATCGCCATCTTCACTACCTGGGATAAACTGTGCATATTTTAATTGTGGCCATTAAGTGAGGATGTCACTGCCTCTCACATACTGTCTTCACTCAGCATATGTTTATGGGGTGCTTACAGGGTGCCAGTCCTACTGTGGGCACCTCCCAGAGCTGAGTAAAAGATAAACAAAATCCCTGCTCTGATTGAACCTACATACTAGTGGGGAGACAGTAATCCTAGTAAGTAAATTACATACTCTGTTTGCAGCTGATGAATGTTTGGGGAAAAAAAATGAAAGAAGGTAAGGGGCTTAGGTGTGTTGAGTGGGGGCACTGGTTTGCAATTTCAAGTAGGCCAGACAGGGAAGGACTCAGCAAGAAGATGGCAGTGAAGGTGATAAAGGATCGAGACATAGAGATTTCTGGGGAGATTGGGGGGAGGGTGAGGAAGCAGCGGTGTAAAAATCTCTAAGGCCGGAGAACAAATGACCTGCTTGAGAAACAGCCTTGGGTGAGTGGAGCGGAGTGGAGTGAGCGGGGGTGGGGAGGCTCATGTAGCGGGGGAGCAGTAGGACATGTGCTCATGATGTAGGGCTGTTGTAAGGGTCTCTGGCTTTTACTCTGTGATGGGAAGCCACTGGGGTCCTTCTGGCTAATGTGTTGACAGCAGATAGTAGGGGGATAATAGCAGAAGCAGGGAGATGAGTTAGGAGGCTATTAACACAATGTAAACAAAATGATGGTGGCTTGGATCAGAATGTTGGCTATGGACGTGGTTAGAAGTAGTAGATTCTGGAGACATTTTAAAGGTAAGTGAACAAATTTATTGATTGATTGGGTGTCAGGTATATGAGAGAAAGAGAGGACTCAGGAGAGGCTATGCAGTCTTTGACTGACCAGGGATGGAGTTGCTGTCAACCAAACTGGGGACCAGGATGATCAGAGCAGGCTTTGGTTTGGGGGCATATTAAGTTGGAGATGTCTGTTATACATTAAAGAGTAGGCACTTGGATATGTGTATTGGAGTTCTGCAGAGTGATCTGGAGTGGAGATGTTGAGATTTGAGAGTTGTCAGCATAGATGGTGTTCAAATCTGTGGTTAGATGAGATCCCAAGGGAAAGGTGAGAGAAGATTAAAGCCCAAGGGTGGAGGCTTGGGACACTGCAGCATAAGGAAGTGCAGGAGGAAGGGGATGGGGGCAGAGTGCTCAGTGGTGTCCTGCAGTTGGTGGTGTTCCGGAAGCCAAGTGAAGTAAGTGCTTCCAGGAGGAGGAGGTGGTCTATGTCAAACAGTGGTTTGAGCAAATGAAATGAAGAGTGAGGTTTGCCCACTGGGTTTAGCATTTGGGAGGTCACCAGTGGTCATGGTGGTAGGGGAGCAAAAGCCTGATTGGGGTGCGTTCATGAGAGAATGCAAGGAAGGTATTGGAGATGGTGAGTATGAAGAATTCCTCAAAGGTGATATATCATAAAGGTTGAAGAGGAATGGAGAGCTAGGAGAGGGATTTTTAAAGATGGGAGAAATAGCAGCATGTTTGAAAGATAACGGGAATAGTTCAGTAGAGAAGGGACATTTGCTGATGTGGGAGAGGGGAGAATCCTTACAGTGATATCATTGAATGGGTGTACGGTGATGGACCTAGTGCACGTGTTTGCATTAAGTGGGTGTATGAACAGCTCATCTGTGGCTGTGGTGTGTGGTCATTAGACACACAGCTGGCAGGCAGACAGATGAGGTAGTGGGAGTTTGTGGAAATTTTGTCATTGCATCACATCTCAGTGTTACAGGTTGCAAGATTGTCACCTGAGAGTGAGAATGGGTACGCAGGTGATAGAGGGGGAGGGCTGAAGAGGAAGAAGGTGTGAAATAATTGTCTAGGAGTGTGAGTGAAGCAGTGGACTTGAAAATACAGTATCTTTGCAGACAGCATTAAGGCCTCAATGGAGCCTTGTGGTCCCAGTGTGGCATGATTGTGTGCTTTTCTCTAGCAGCGTTCTGCTGCATGGGCAAGAGCATGGAGAAGGTAAAGAATGAGAGAGAACCAGGAGTTTGCTAGGGTACAGTAAGAAGGTAAAAGGGGCACAGGGATGGGGGGTGCACGCAGAAGAGTGCTGGGATGATTGCCCACGGCATCTCAGCTGGGGTATGTGGGAAGAAAGGACAGGAGAGGATGGGGACAGTGGAAAGATAGTGCGTCTATGGATTGTAAGTCTTGGTGGCATCAAAGGATTGTTGGGGATGGGTCACTAGAGGGAGTAAGCTGGAAACCCAGGAGGTGGTGGACAAATAGTGTGACAGCCCAAATTGTGGTTATGGAGGAGTTGCAGTTGCTGGTAGTACAAGACCTGTGACTTCTTACCTGACTTTAGTTTTCACAGGCCTGGGTTCCTTTCCATCAGGACGCTTCATTCAGTTAGTAATTATGCATTTATTTGTATATTTCCTTTGTTATATTGTAAGTATCATAGGAGCTGGGGCTGTGTCTGTTTCTCCTCACCATTATATCTCCCAGTTGTTTAGGACAATGCTTAGAAAACTATGGGAGTTTCATAAATAATTGTTGAATGAAAAGTAAGGCCCACACCAGTGTGGCCTGGGAGGAGGTAGCCTGTCCACATGGGCGCTGTGGCTTTCAGTGATGTCAACACAGGAATCAAAAATCAACTCTTGAGAAAAAAATCAAATAGGATTTCACAAAATTTCTGATCTACTGATTAAAAGACAAATTAGAATCGGGTTCCATCTTAAATAACTGATTTATAGGAAAAAGAAGGCACATGGTAGGAAAGATAATAATTGGAATTAGGAGCTTATTTCTTTAACATTTTTATGAAAAACAGTATTTTACAGTTTTTTGTGTGGTTATTTTTGTTCCTGTTTTCATTCAGCTATTGTATGAATGTCCATTATGTATCAGTCACTATGTAGCTGTTGATTTCAATGGAATAAGGCAAGGCCCTCCTCTCAAAGGTTTACAGAATTAGTAACTGATTGAAGAAAGAATCTTTTTTCATAAGTAAGCAGTGGAAGTTCTAGAGTGGAATTCAGAACACACAGTTGTGTCAGTACTTGGGGAGAACACACACACACAGCGCTTTGGGTCCTGTTACTCCCACCCGTGGCGTCATCACACTTGAGGTGTAGAAACAGCGTCTGGAGAGTCAGTAAACACACTTACAAGTCAACCTACAAAACTAAAGGTATGCGGAAGAGAAGCACTGTTAGGGCCTGAACGCTCGTTCATGCTTCCTCTTACTCCAAACACTTCCTTTGCTTTCTCCTCTTTCCTTTCGCCATCAAGAAAATGCCCGGCGTACAGCAGGAACTGAATGAATATTGACTGACTGAGTAAATATTTTCCTGAATTCCAGAGAAAAATAAATTTCCCCATAGGTGTCATTACGGACTGAGTGTGTGTGCTCCCCGCAGTTCCTGTGTTGAAGCCCTGACCCCACGAGTGGCAGTACTTGGAGTAAGGAAGTAATTAAAGAAGTTATATAGGGTGGGGTCCCGGTCCAAAAGGACCAGCGTCCCTATAAGAAGAGAAGCCAAAGAGCTCACTGCTTTCCCCGCCAGCACAGGGCAGGAAGGCCATGCGAGGGAGGACACAGCAGGAGATGGCCGTCTGCAAGCCAGGACCAAGCCGAACCCTGCTGGAGCCTTGATCTCGGACTTCCCAGCCTCCAGAACTGTGAGGAAATAAATGTCTGTTGTTTCAGCCACCCAGTCTGTGGTACTTTGCCAGGGCAATCTGATCTAAGACAGTTCTGTGAAACTTTTGCCTTCAACTTGAAGCATTTGTTAACCTCTGTTTATCTAATATGTTAATTTCTCATTATACATGGAAATTCTGTTACAAAGGATTGCTGCAGAAATGGTATCTTTGCTGACAATTTCTTGGCTTAGGGACTGTTCCTTAAAAATGGATTGCTGCTTCTTGCTTCAGGAGAAGCCAGCTTGTCAAGAATCTGAGAAGACAGATGTTAAGAGGTTGAGGGGATTTTCTGATGTTAATTCTGGATTTAAAAAAAATCAAGAGAGGAAAGGTCAGAACCATAAAGACTTGCCATCATTTCCTCAGGTATAATGGTGCTAGAACACTTTACACTAATCCTGGGAGGAGAAAGAGCAGGACAAATGAATACTGTCATAATTGTGTTTCTGTTTACTTTTCCTCTGCCAGAAGTGAATGTTTGCTTATATCAATATTTTCATTCTGATTACACCTTTCAATAAACTAAAGTGTGTGTACTAATTTATAGAAGTAGTCGAAGTTAACAATTTTGGCATTTCATGACAGTCAGAAATATTAGTCCCTAGATCAGAAGTACAAGAATGTGCACTTTACAAAGTCAATAATTATTTTTCCTTGCTGTTTGCTGATATGTGACCTTCAGTTTTTGCCCAGATAGATATAAACCTAGTAGTAGGTAGTTAGGAAGAATTAATTCATACAGGACATTTTCATATGCTTTTTGGGCTAATTCTACTCTGGAAGAGATATTCACTTCAAAGCAGTTTATTTTCAGAAATTGCCTCACAAACTCTGTCTTATAACTGGATTAGAATTTTAAAATTTGCTAATAGCTGCAGGCCAAAGTTTCCATAACTCCTCCCATTCCCCCGCTTTGCCATCCTTCTGCTTTTAGCAAGAGCATCTTGCCATCATCTCCAGCTGTGTGCCTTCTAGGGACTCTACAGACCTAAGTGTGGCTGGTGACATCAAAGGGCTTCCTCTTGTGCATCAGAGAAGAGAGAACTACCTAGACATTCCTCAGAAGCAATGCGTTCTGTCTTGCAGACAGCCAGTCACCCACTTGGTTAGAGTGATAAATAGCTTTTTCTGGGTGAGTGATCCAGAAATGTGTTTCATTTATCTTACTGCTCAAGCCCCTCATGTGGGGAAGAGGAGTAAAAGGAGGTGAAATATATTGTGACCTGGGAACTTGCTTTGCCTTTCAGCCAGAGGCAGTCCATTGGCTATCAGCGAATACTCCACTGGGTTCCAAATGTGATGTAGAGTCCCCTCAACTGTCCAACAATTCCGAGACAGCAAGAATAGTGGGATATATTTTGAGAGCTGCTGAAGGGTTAGGTGAAGAAATTAAGATCCTGCAAGGCCTGGAGGAGGCCTGTTCATGTGGCTGGTTGGTAGTGGGGTACGGCTCTATCTCCCACATAAGTGCGTTCAACTCCAAGAGAGGCATTTACTTTTTAAGTCATTAACAGTGGAGTTTTGTTCTAATTCAGCTACTCTAGGTGAGGTGGGAGGGGGACCCTCAGAGCCCTGTGCTCTGTCCCATCTTCCCATTGCTATCCCTCTGTTCCCTGGGATGCTGAGACTCCACATTACAGCTTGAAAACCACTGGGCTTGAAAACCATCAGACTTGAAAGGCATGGAAGGGCTCCAGCGAGGGCATCGCCCAGCCAAATGAAATGGCTGGGACCATTTTTTCTTTTTGCTATTCTTGTTCTTCTTTTGGGAGCATCCTTCCAGACAGAATGACCAGTCAGAGAGCCCCTCTCAACACCCTCTCCTTCAGGAAGCCATTCCCAGTTCTCCCATTAGAGCAGGAACCCCTCCCACTGAACCCCTTCAGCACAGCTGTTTCTCTGGGGCTCCTCTTGTTGACCATCTGGGTGGTGAGCTGGCCAGTCCAGCCTGAGGGGAAGCCTCCGGAGGCCAAGGAGCACGGCATACTCTCACATCTCTTCAGCATCTGTATCAGCATGTTGCCTGTAATGTAAACTCAGCAAATGTTTGTGGAATTGATTCGAAGAGACTATTTTATTTGGTCACCGTTTCATCACCATTTGAGCTGGATAACCTCTGATTTCTGGGTATGATAATTGTGCTGCCACAGACAGGGGGAGAAGGTTATTTACATAATAAGTGTACAGAAATACTGTGTAAAAATCTGAAATCACTATCATCTTGTCTTGCTGTTTTCACTGTTGAGGGCATTTCAGTATGGAGATCAATGATCATTTATTATTGGTAAAAAGAGGAAGCCTTGAGTTATCCAGGTCTGAAAGTGGGTAGTCACCGAAGGTAACTGATGACTGTGAGAAGGCCTCATGGAGGAAGTGTTTGAATTAATTGCACTGGTAAAGGACTGCACGCCTCACTTTAAGCATAACATTGAGCTAGTTGCTGAGGAGACCTGTCAGACATCACTGCGTCCTGCGTCACATCCTCTCAGCCCGCCTTTTACTCCTGCGTCAGCCTCACACAGGTATAACCCACAGCATCTTGCTTCAGCAGCACTGTATCTCTTCCTTTTGGTTCAAGGGTTTCTGGAAACTGTCCTTGGGAGGCCTGTTGGAATACATGCACGTGCTGCTTGGAAATGCAAAGGTATCAACTCCCCGAGGGCCAATCCTTGACGTGGATGGGAGTTGTTAAATGTTCCCTCCTTCTGTCGTTTGGATGATTCTGAGGCATCTTCTATTCCTCTTGAAATGTCCTACTGTGATTGAGCCCCAGTGAGCCACACAGTGACAAGCCCTTCAGTGCTCATTTGCATTGGCTTCCTTTCTCCCCAGTTCTTCATTCCTGCTCCTGGGCTCCATCCCCAATAAGCAACTGCATGTGAACGGTTAGCAGAGACTCTGCTGTTAGTGAGGAGTCAGCCTAAGTCAGGGGAGTAAAGAACATAGGAGGGTATTTTACCTCTAAGAGTTTATTCACCCTTTGACTGGGGAATCTGTGGAACAGTTGGTAACCTTAGAAGGTGTTGTACAGGTAAGGGCCAAAACTGATGATTCAGACAGGGTGGGGCCGTGGGAGATGGGAGGAGAGAGGTGGGTGTGAGTGGAGCATGTCGACTAGGTGGGTCCTGAGAAGGGTTTGAATGGTCAGGAAAACTGAGGAGGGGCAGGGGAAACGCCAGTGCCATGGAACAGGAGGAGTGAGAGAAAAGCCTGGTTAGGGTCCCCTGGGAAAGCATGAAGGCACAGGACTCCCCAAACCCCCTTGACTTGATGAAAAGTAGTAAGAGTTGTCTTATGGAAATCTGGAAACCCAGGGAGAATAGGCTGGGGAAGGAAGTAAAGGGGTAAGAAACTGTTGGGGCATCGAAGTGGTGGGTAGGCAGGTGAGAGGCAATGTTCAATGTCCAATCAACTGGAAATGATTGAGTATCTGCTAGGAGCACGGTTCCGAGAGGGGGTACAGAGACCCACCTTAACAAGGGGCACACACCTCTGAGGAAAAAGGGCCGTCTGTAAGGTTTAGAATAGTGTTTAAAGGGAAAGGTCTCGTGGACCTGCTGAGTTGACTTAAATTATTTTTATTGTAATTTTATTTAAATCTGTATAAAATAAGGCTAGGGATAAACTCCAAGTATTTAAAGCTCTTATGTATCCATAAAATCAAAAGAGATTTACACATTAAAAACAAGTAAAATGACAAAACCAATAAAATTCAAATTAACGGCATTAATTTAATGTGATGGATGGTCTTTTTGCTGAAATGAGTGAGCATGGGGCTGGCAGCTCCAGCTTTCACTCTGTGTTCATTGTGCTGCGCGTCCTGCCACAGCTCCATCCCGCCGCCTGTGTCTCTGAAGCACTGTGAAACCTTTGAACAGCTGACTGGGACGGAGTTATTTATTTACTTGTTTGCCTACAGAGGCCACCTCTGTTCTTATTAGCTAGAGGATGAAAGTGGCGTCATTTGTGCCAACAGAGCCCTAAGCACAAAGCAAAGGTGGGTGCTGACCTTTGCGTGGCAGAGTAGGGAGAGAAGGTGCTAGAAGGAAGCTGGGGTGGAGGCGGGAGGTAGAAGGATCGGGAGAGAACCGACCTCTTGTAAAACCAAGAGGGATGCCGGAATTAAATATTTAGTTCAGCTGGGGAGCTGAGGTCAGTTTCTAGTTGAGGTCAGTTTCTTTAGCTATTAAATTCCAGTGAAGTGGGTACTCAGAGGTATTTTTCTGGATTAGGAACCCCTCCATGGCATATGTGGGTGGAGTAGAATATTTGTGAAATATTACATTATTTACTCTTTCCCATACAATTTTGTGTAATTATTGTATTGCAAAAAACTCCTCCTATGGAAGGGAGCTTAGTTGCAAAGTTCAGGACTGTATATGCTTCCCTCTGTGGCTGGTTCCTGCACCTGCTGCCACCCCAGCTATTTAAGGGCTTCAGTTCTAAGACTGATTGCTGGACTTGAGAATACCTCTGCCACAAACACGACCATGTTTTGGAAGTCTGGCCTCTGCCTTCACCCTTTAGAGTCAGGGCTGAGAGGTAAGGGGGTTTCATCTCACCTCCATTTCCTGTGTGATATCAGACACAGTTTCTTCATCTGTACAGTGGGGGTGAGAATAATACCTACTTTATCAGGATGAGTGAGTTAATAAACGTGGTGGTTAGAGCTCTCAGCATATAGGAAGTGTTCTATTACAGCTAATGATGGTGACAGTGGTCGATAAATCAGTGCTGTTTGACCTCAGAGGGAAGCCCTAGGCCTGATGTTTGAAAAATCATGTACAGGGTCTGCAGGAGGAGTTAATAGCTGATAATTTTGAGGGCTCTTTGCTACAGAGGCAACACCAGGATATAAAAATACGTAAATGATTATGAGCCCTCATCAGTTCAGACCTTGTTAATTTGTGTCTATGGACTCTGTGGTGAGATGAAGTTCATCTTTGCAAAGAAGAAAAGGTGCAGAAGGAATGGTGTGAAGAAAACAACAGTGTAAACAAAATTTAAAAGGGCCTTGTCCACTTGAGGAAATCTTTGTAACAATGTTTATTTTGCATTTAAAAAACCCCAGATGTGCTAATACGAGTCAGTCTTACCTATTCCTTACAGCAGGTCCCCAGAACAATTATTTGGCACCATTGGCTCTCTTAAGGCATTTTGCTGAGTCAGACTGGCTCTGTATGATGAGTTCCCCCAGAAGGGTGCCTGAGGCAGGATGGGGAGAAGCCCCACAGTGGATGGGGCCGGTAAGTTGTTGAGCTGCTTATTGCTGTGGGCATCTGGGCCTCTATCCCGCCGAGGTCCCGGCGATGGGGCAGAAAAGGCTCCTAGTTCATGCTGACTCGTGATGATGCTGGTCTCTTCATGCACTTGGTCGTGTGTGGAGGCCTGCTGTGGGTAGGGGCTTTGGCTGCCTGGCACTTCCCATCTGTCCTGCATGCTCCCCGAGGGCTCTGGCAGCCTGAGAGAGCCTTCAGGTAAAGACTGTCAGGTGTGGGCAGGTGGAAGCTGAGGACCCGCCTGCAGGGATCAGGGAGCCCTGGGGGGTGTGGGCGGGGCCCTGAGGTCAGCTAAGCCCTTGTGGACTTCTGTGCTCTCTGTCCTGGCACTTGGCAAACGTTTTATTATGTGCTTTGATGGATTTTGCAGATGAATTTGATAAGTGCCCGCCGTGGGGAATTCCTGTCTTGGAGAATTCCTGTTTGGTCCAGTCTCAGGAATAGAGAGGGCAAGCTGAGATGGAGGAAGGGCTAGTGCAGGGAGCTAGGGCCTGCAGGTTGAAAGGGGTCCGTGGCAGCACCTGGATCTGGAGAGGCCTCCGGTTGGATCTCCCCTCCCTCGGGTGCAGGGACAGTGACGTGGGAAGAGCTTCTCTCTGCCTTCTGGTGGACAGGGCTGGAGCAGGGTTGGGCTCTGCCATCATCATGGGATTGAAAGGGCCATAGCGCATGGGCTGCATTTGCTAGTCCGGTTGTTTTGATGAGGTGCCAGGTTTTAGATGGGTTGGGAGGGTGAGGTGGGTGCAGACAGATCTTGTAACTGTAGCTTTGTGAAAGGCATTGTCTTTCTACATATTTGTAGGCATAATTTGGGGGTATTAGTTACCATTGATGATTTTGGCTTAGAACAGAAAGGTGGTATCAGTGGTGTGCCAGGATACACCTGGAGGCAGAAGACCCAGGTGCAATCTTGGCTGTTTCTTTATGAGTCTTAGGACCTTGGGCAAGTTGAACCTCCGTTTCTTCATCTGCAGAAGGAAGGAAAAGGTAACATGTACTTATCAGGTTGGGACGATCTGATGAGCAGATGTATCTGTTACAAAGCACTCATATCCTTGTTAGTTTGTTTTTTAAATGGTGGATTATTTAGAATGTTTGCATTTAATAAAGTGTTTTTAATAAAATAGTGCAACACAATACAATTATGCTATTCACAAGATAATTGCAGGTTTTATAAAAATGTTAGTTCAGAATATATATTAATGGGACACAGATTTTTAAATTAAATTAAATTTTAATTAATGCTTCTTAATCAAATGAACAGTGATAGTAATATGCAACTAAAAGTGTCCTAAAGAAAAAAAACTCAGTCCCTCGCCTCCCATTTCCCAAGCAGCTTTTCAGAGTCAGGCCCTTCAATGCTTAGAGTTGTTTCCTCATGTAGTACCATATTTAAAATTCACATACTCAAACTACTATTTCTTAGACAGTATTAGATAATACATATTAATTTTCTGACATAGTAGACTGAATTGTAGTTCTTATATCCTACCCTTCATCCAGATCCCTCTTATTTTCTCATTTTAACTGTATGTTTAGTTAAATCCCTTGTCAGTGTTTACATTATTATGACTGTGTAAATATCATTTACTTCTGAGCCAAATTCTGCATTATGATTATATTTACTTCTTGTACCTTGTTTTATTTGCCTTTAAAAAAACTCTCTCAGTGTTTTATGTGTCCATTGCTAATTCCCCCCACCCCCCCCGCCAATTTTAATAGATCTGTCAAATACCTTCCAATATTGTGTTCCAAACATCTCAACATGAAAGAAAATCTCCAGGTGCCATTCTCCCCTCGCAGAGACCTGTCATCCTGCTCTGGTTGGTTTGTCTTTAGGGTGCTGGTAGCGTCCCAGTGAGCCAGAACTCCAGTTGATCACTCTCCTGCTTATAGTCCTTTTTCATAGGTGCCGTGTCTTCTCTTTCCTTAGTTTACTTCCTCTTTTTGCTGTAGCACATACCATAGTAGCTTCTTTCAAAAGTGTGTATTTTTGAGTCCTTGTTTGCTTGGAATGATTTTATTATTCTTGGTTGATAGTTTGACAAGGTAGAAAGATTGAAATGGATATTGTCACAAATTTGAAAGACTGAATCTGTTGGTTTCTAGGTAATGAGAAGGATGATGCCTCTTGGATTATTTCTTTGAGGGCTGGCTTATTTTTTCTCTCTGAGTACCTGTTGCCCACAAATCTTGAGTCTCCCTTGCGCTTGGGTGGTGGAGAATCTTCCTTCCCTCCTTGCTTGCATCCCCCTTGGCCTTGCTGAGGTTGTAACTTCCATCAGGTACCCTCTTCCACCTGCTGCCTTCCAAAAATTTGTTGTAATTATTCATGTAATGATGTTGTCTCTGTTTGTCTTTGTGGAATTGTAACTTTTTTTCCCTTTGTAGTCCCTTTCCTTCTATTGGTGGAGTTACTGTGGAGAGGAGAGAAACAGGCATATTTGATCTGCTCTGTCCAATTTGAAATACGTTTTTAAAGTAAATGAGAATGGCCTGAAAATTCCCCTGGAAAACTGGAACATAATATATTCAAGGTCTTTCATTTAATAAGTAAATAAGACTTTGGCTGGTCAAGAAAAAAATGGAAGAATGAAGGAAAAAGTCTCAGAAAAATATGCCTCAATGAGGGAGTTTATAATGACATCTCAAGAAGGAAAAAAAGTTTAAGTTCAGGTCTGTTTTGTCTAATGCAGGGTATTAATCCACTGTAGATTAGGGAATTGTTATTGATAATGCATTTATCAATAGGCCATTATTGTAGCATCTTTATCAATTGCTATTACATATAAGAATTTTATCCTTGTCAGCCTCAGAAGGTCCTGAGAACACAAGATTGTAAAACAAAGGACACTGATTATACAGCACAAATTCCACCTGTTTTAGAAAGGTGCTTTACCTCCATTAGAGGAATACCACCAGCATCCTGGAAGACGATGTGTGGGGTCCAGCGGCCCCTGAATGTACTGTGTGGAGGCTGTAGACTCAACTCAAAGAGTCTCGTGCTCTACTGGACTGTAGACTCAACTTTAAATGGGATTACGTGAATGTAATGTATCATGATGGTTAGGGGGAAAATTAGGATAAGGGCTTTTTCCTTTTTCATCTTGTCCGTTATTTTTCTTGTTTCTTTTCTTTGTGAATCTGAAGGCTCTGAATGAAGATAGCTATAATAGCTTGTTTTTATGTAGCTATAAAGATAACCATTATAGCTTATTTATTTCCATAGCCAAGTACAATATTTCTTGCCCATTTTCAGGTGGATCAAGGCCATTGGTCAGAATAAGAAAAAAATCTAAACTCTGAAAATTCCTGTTTTGGCCAGCCAGGGGCCTCAGTCTGTGGTCAGGCCAGTTCCACATTCTGTTTATGCCCAACATTCTGATGATGCCCCTGGTTCTTTTCCTTTAATTATCACCCTTTTAGGGTTCTTCTGAGTACTCTGAATGTTGTCCCACTTGTCTCAGCTTGCTTTTCTTTGTTTCTTGATGCTCTAGTGGACAGCCACAGAAAAATAGAAATCATGCCCAAGTCGTGGAAGGAGAGACATTTGGAATCAGATGGTACAGAGAGAGCAACACTAAGATTCGACAGATGTTCAGGTGTTTCATGAGAGCTCAGGGGGCCAGGAGGCTCTCACCTTCCTTATTTTATGACTAGTGTGAGGACCAGTGGTAGTGCTGCCTGTTACTAAGATCCTCTGAGGACCACACTGCTCTGGACATCACCCTTCCATAGCAGAAGTAGTTCCTCCTCTTAGCCCCTCACATTATCCCTTTGAGCTCCGGAGTCCAGCAGAGAAGTGCTTGCATCCTGCAGAGGAGAAAGCAGCTGTTAGTGGCTGTGCACCTGCTTTTTATGGACATGGGGTCTAATCCCCTTATCTACACTAGTGGCCACTGTGAACTGACCTCACGGGACTTGGCTTCATTGGCTGATAATGAGGGAGCCAGTGATCTAGCCTCTTTTGTTCTAGACTACCTTGTGACACTCGTGTTTATGCTAGAATTGCATACTGGTTACCTCTTTCTTAGAGGGATATTAAACTTTCAGTTTTTTAAAGTTTCAAAGGAATGAACTTCTTCAGTGGACCTATTTTTGTCTGTCTGATAATGAGTATGAGACAGAAAGAAGCAGTAAGCCTTTCTTTTTCTTCCCCAACTCCTCTCCACTATTGACAAGCATTGTCCCCTGGACTGGAAGCACCATGAGGCGAGGGCTCCTGTTGTCTTTGTTTAGAGATTCCTCAGAGCATCTACCTGCCTACATTACTGGAAGGGAAGAGTTATGTTTTGTTTTGTTTCCCCAGCACCTAGCACAGTGCCAGGCATGTAATAAATATTTGTTGAGTTGATGCTTAACATATGGTATTCTAAATATTGTGAATATTTGAAATTGCAACATAAGCAAGGTAGGGATATGACTTTTATTTTTCCCAAGAGAAAAATACACTGTGGGAAATAAAAACCTTTCAGAGAAGATCACAGAGCTGGTTTCTTTCTCATTACTCATCACTTTCCTCCTCCCTGGAATTTCAAGTCCTATTATCCAAACAGTCAAAAGAGAAAAAACTGTAAAAGGAAAGCTTTTAGAATTGCCTAAGCTACCCCCCACCCCCCAACCCCTCATCTCCTTGGCTTTTTTATCCTTTGTGCTTTGGTTTACTGGATAACCAAGAATAAAAGAAATACCTGGGGCCCTCTATCAGGATGTTAATTAGTTGTTTCTTGTCAAAGGAACTTAAAAAATGCTTCCAAAATGCTTCTGAGACAACGTCTATGTTTGATTTAGAAGAGAACTTCTCTCCAGTCTCAGCCCCACTTTTATTTGACATTCTCAGGTGTCACCACTTAGTTCAAGAGGCAGTAAGACATCTTAAAGAATTCTCAAAGCAAATTTTTTTTTTAAGTTTGCGTTAGTTTAAAACATATGCCGTATATCACTTCAGGAAGAAGCACTGTTATAAAATCTGGCAAACAGTTAAACTTAGCTTCCTAACTGCTTGGAAGGAAGTGCAGTTCAGCGCCCCATACCATCTTAAACCCACTGGAAAAATAAAGTTGCTGTTTTAATCACAATTGGCATTTGCACTTTTCCAAGTGAAGGAGGGCAGCATGTTGGGAATGTTGTTCTGGCATTGGAAACTCAAGAAATAAGTACACCTTTGTGTTTGGTTCATTCTTACCTGTCTATTAAAGCGCATCTCTGAAATTTCTCACAGGCCCTCATGTAACCTTGTCTTTTGTTAGTAGACATTACTGTGACTGCTAAGTGGAGGCTAGGCCAAGAGCGCCCCTCCCTAAAGGGCTTTGGACTAACTGGGAATAGGGGTAGAGCAAGACACTGGTTAAGATATGACCAGATTTTGTGGAATGAATGGTCAGATCATTGCACTGAGAGTTCAGAGAAAGGAGAGGCCATCTGGAGCAGAGAAAGAAGACCTCACGGAGGATGGATACCTGACAGGACACCTGGTTTGAAGGTGAGTGGAGAGGACTGGGAAAGGCATTCTGAGCATGACCTTGAAGACAAACAGTGTATTGGCACACGGAAGAGATGGGGTGGGGATGTGGTGCATGCAGACAATTAACGAGAGGGGAGGCAGGGATGCTGGTCGGGACTGGTGTGTGAAAGCCTTGCAGATGTGCCTTTTGAATCTGGAATGTCTTCCCCTGAACCCACTCTCAGTTCTTGCCCCCATGCCCTTCCCTGTGCTCTGGGGGTACATGGAAACCCATTGGGAAAACACTGCTATGGCAGTTGGTGGCCAGTGATGCTTTGATCAAGGGACTGACACATCCTGGAAGATGATTACATTAAGAATTTACCTTTTAATTTGGTTTGTTTTGTCTCATCTGTAGCTGCAGACATTTGATGGGCAGTGGACATGCAATGTTGGGTTGGTGGTTGGTGTTTAATTCACACGGTCAGGAGAGGATCTTGGTCTAGAAACACCCTGGGGAACTTTTGAGATTGAAGTCACTGGTCGTTTCTGATGGCTGTTGCCTGAGAAGAAAGCCCAGTCTCCTTTATGGTATTCCCCCAACATGTGTGTGGGGAGGGCAAGTCAACATATTTGATGACCAAAAAGTGGGAAGTACGGAGGCTTTGGGGCCAGGCAGAGACGTGTCGGGGCAGCTCTGCTGCATTCAGCCCCAGGATGCTGTGTTGAATCAACAGTGAATAAAGGGAAAGCCTTGTAGGCCAGAGACGGGGAATGAAATGGCCACCAGCCATCCCAGCCTTTCCTTGTTGGATGTAGGGGCCACCAAAACAGGACAAGAGGAGGGTCTCCACCCCAGGGACATTTGGTTCACTTATAATCTCTCTCCTGCAAGGAGGCAAGCCCTTTTCTCCTTATTCCAGTTTAGCTTAGAGAAGCCTTATGGTTTTTTTTTTTTTAAAGACTGGTGAACTCTGAGTCACCTAGACACTATTTTGTATATATTTTTAGTGGGTTGAATGGTGGCCTCCAAAAAGATATGTTCAAATCCTAACCCCTGGAACCTATGAAAGTGTCTTTTTTGGAAAAAAGGGTCTTTGCCGTTATAATGAAGGATCTCACAATGAGATCATCCTGGATTTAGGGTGGGCTCTAAATCCAATGACATGTGTCCCTATAAGAAGAGAAGAGGATATAGAGATGCAAAGACATGCGCAGGAGAAGACCATGTGAAGCTGGAGGCGGAGGTTGGAATGTTGGAATGCAAGGATTGTCGGGAAACCACCAGAAGCTAGGAGAGAAGTATGCAGCAGATCCTCCCAGAAGAAGCCAACCCTACCGACACCTTGTTTTTTGGACTTCTGGCCTCCAGAAACATGAGAGTAAATTTCTGTCGAAGTCTCTCAGTTTACGTAACTTTTTACTGCAGCCATGTGATATCCATGGGGGACGATTCCTCTTTCGCCTTCCTGAGTAGTTGTCTTTGCTTCTTTTGAAGTTTTTTCATGCTTACAGTTAGAATTTCTTGTTTTAGGTCCAGTTCCTTTTGTACTGTATTTCCTCTCTGGTCTGTCGGCCCTGGGCTCTGCACCTGTGTCAGTGGGCCCAAGGGAAGCCATAGGATGTAAGAGGACCTGGTTCCACTCCCACAAGGGCTATGTCAGTTCCAGTTTACCAGCTGTTGCTTTCCTTACTAACAAGGTGACTTTATAATATTCAACTGGGGCACTCTTGTGACTTAAAGGAGGCACTACTGATAATCATAACAAATTAAACTGGGACTGTCCCAGACAAGCCAGGGCATCTGGTCACCCTTCTTATTGGTCATATCTAGATACCAAGCACTAGTCCTGCTGGGCCTCCCTTCTGGTCTTGTCAGTGTTAACGTTGGGAATAATTGCCTGCTCGGCCTTAGGACCATGTCAGGAATCACGGGCCTTCCTAGTCCCTTTTCTCTTGCTCTCTCCAGAGGCTGATTTTTCTCTTTTAGCTCAGGATTCTGACATTTGTTTCATCTTAGTCCCCTTTGGTAAGGCAGAATGGCTCCTGGACACCTTACTTCTTCCCATTTTTGCCACTCAGCCTTTTAAAAATGCTCCTCTACAACGAGGGGAAGATAGTGCCTCTAAATCAGGGAGACTTTAGATGCAATATTGATTAACCTGGATCCTTGAAAATAAAACTCAAAATATGTTAAATTATTCATGCCAGAAACAAGAGCAAAGTGTTTTGTCATGTTTCACACATTAATACTGCATGGGGCTAATTCTTGAGCCACTGGGAGGGCAGAATCCTGGGGCCCGTTAAGAGGATGGCAGGCAGTTGCTCAAGTTGTTTCGTGATTTCCACACAAGAGAACACGGAGTCTTCCCTTAGATGTTTCTTCAGCAGGATGGAAGCAAGGCCATGTTCTCTAAAATCAGCCTCCTTCCCTCTGCCCTCGTCCTGGATGAGGGGCCTTCCGGGAGGATATTTGCCATCACCACCAATGACCTAGAAATGTCAATTGCAATTAAACACCATGATCTGAGATTTATTACCCATATTGCTTCTCAGGAGAAATGGATGACCACACACGATGTTTCGGTTACTGGGTTAGAATTAGGGCCTCAGGTTTCTCCTAGGAAGTCATTGAACTCCCACAGGACCCTGTGGCCACATTTAGAGATGCTGCCACCAGCTGCCCCAGGATAGTTGGTTACATGGCTGACTGCTCATTTCAGGGATGCCCTTAAGGGTAGGGATTGTGCTGTCATGTTCATTCATGTGTTCTGGGCACCTAGTATGGTGCCTGGCAGCTGAGAGATGCTTAGGAAATATGTATTGAATGAATCAACTGTTCATGAAAGAAGAGGTCCAGCATTTCCATTTACTGACACCATCAGTGGCTGAAAATATGAGAGACTATATAAGAAATACTCATATCCCAGAAGTGCTTTATTTTGCTAATTGCAGAAAATTCTTTTTTTTTTAAATTGATATGTAACATATGTAAAGTGCATAAATCTGTAGTGAAGAGCTTACTTTTTTCATGTGCATACACCCATGTCACCACCCCTGAATCAAGATAAAGATCATTTCTAATGCCCAAGAAGGCTCCCTCGTGCTCCTTTCTGGGTAACAACTTCTGCCAAAGGTAACCACTCTCTGTCTTCTGTTATCATAGATTGTTTTTACCTGTTCTTGAGCTTCTCATAAAAGAGTTGTATAGTATGTGATCTTCTGTATTTGGCTTCTTTCACTCAGTATTATGTCTGTGAGATTCATCCGGGTTAACTGCTGTGTAGCAGCAGTTTGTTCTTGTTATTGCAAGGAGGTATTCCGTTATATGCATAGACCACAATTTATCTATCCACTCTTTGGATCTGTTTCCAGTGTTGGCTATTATGAGTGAAACTGCTAGGAATATTTTTGTACATGCCTCTAATTGCACATATATTCTCAAAGTTTGTTTCCCTTAAAAGAAAGGAGGGGGAGGAGGGAAGTAATAACTGACACTTGCTGAAAGGTTACTACGGGCCAGGAATTACAGTAAGCAGCTAAGCAAATGCTTGTAGCCATAGCCCATGTGTGCTTTTTTCATTGCTACCTCATTCTGTCTCATCTTGGAACTTAATTAGAAAAAAAAACCTAAAAGCAAGACAACCTTTTATATACAATTTGAGTATGTGATCAGTCAGCATCTGAAGTTACCTAACTTCTTTGCTGATTTTATAGGGGCTCCCCTTCCTCTGCTGCAATCCCATCTCTCACTAGAATGGGAGATCATCTGATGTGGGGCTGAATTCCCAACACTCAGTTCTGTGCCTGGCCCTGGTGGATGGTCAATAAATGTCTTTACAAGGGAGTTACTGATTTTTAAAGATGATTTATGAGGAAGTTGTTTTTGAATGTCAGAGGCATTTTGCCATAAAATTGTCCTGGCCTGGTCTCACCAACCTGTTATTAATGAGCTAGAGTGCCAGCGGTAGCCACCAAGACCGTGTGTGCTCTTTCTCTCAGGTGTTTGCTGATATTTGTGCCCTTTTTACTGTTAACCTGAAGTTAATCAGCCTAAAAGGTAAAAAAAAAAAAATTGGGTCTTAATTAACACACAATAAAATGCCCAAATCTTAAGTGTTCTGTTGGATGTGTGTAGACAGTTGGGTATTACTGTCACCCCAGACAAGGGGCAGGGTATCTCTGTCCCCCATCCATTTCTTCATCAGTTTTCTACCTTTTCCCACAGTAAGCAACCTCAGATCTGATTTCTTTCAGTGTAGATTAGGTTGCTTGTTTTAGACGACATATAAATGGAAACACGTAGTGTGTACTCTTTGGTGATCAGTCTCTCTGCTTATCAGGATGTTCTGAGATTTACCATTGTGTGTGTTTTGATTACTGGTGTTATTCCATTGTATGAATGTTTCACAATTATCTACTTCCTTGTTGATGGCCATTGATTGGTAGTTTACCATTTTTTGGCTATTTTGAATACATCTGCCAAGAACATTTTTGTGGACATAGATTTTCATTTGTCTTGGGTAGATACTTAAGGGTGAGATTATTTGGTACGTGTACATCTAGCTTTATAAGAAACTGGCAGTTCTCAAAGTGATTGAATTATTTTATACTTCCACCAACAAAGTATAAGTGCTCCAGTTGCTCCACATCTTTACCGACACTTGCTATTGTCTCGGAGCTCTGCTTTAACAAGCTCTGGTTTCCCCCCATTTGTTTTTATACAATTTCAGAGGCTGAGGATTTCCTTAGCTCTCACTGAGCTAAACCCTTATTGCACATTCAGTATTCTCTGCCTGAGAGAAGGAGACTCTTAACTCATTCCAGCTCTGCTGCCCTTGTTTGGCAGGTCCTAAGTTCCTGTTGACTCTAAGGCCAGGTCTCCATATTTCATTGGGTTTTTGGCTTAACTACATTTTTATTGGGTTTTGGCTTTTGAAAAAATTGAACTAGAAAAATAAGTCCTTCAAAAGTGGGGATGTTGTCTGACTTCATCATCATTATATCCCCAGCTCACAGAACAGTGCTGGCACATAACTAATAAATGTTCAGTGAATACATTTTACAACTATGGAAGTAAACATGTTATACTTTAATCAATAGTTAGCAATTTATTTATTAAGAGTTTCTGAGAATACCAAAGTTAAAACTTTTTTCCCCCTTAAAAACAAAATAGAGTATGGTTTGGTGAAAAGGGAATAGACTAACATTATTAAGCAAGAAAATAGACTAACATTATTAAATGATAAAATGGGTTTCTCCAAGCAACAACAAATGCTGGCAAGGATGTGGAGAAAGGAGAATGGCTCCTCTACTGCTGGTGGGAATGTAAATTAGTTCACCCATTGTGGAAAGCAGTATGGAGGTTCCTCAAAAAACTAAAAATAAAAATATCATTTGACCCAGGAATTCCACTCTTAGGAATTTACCCAAAGAATACAAGTTCTGAGATTCAAAAAGACATATACACCCCTATGTTTATCGCAGCACTATTTACAATAGCCAAGATATGGAAGCAGCCTAAGTGTCCATGAGAAGATGAATGGATAAAGAAGATGTGGTACATATACACAATGGAATATTATGCAGCCATAAAAAGAAAACAAATCCTACCATTTGCAACAACATGGATGGAGGTGGAGGATATTATGCTCAGTGAAATAAGCCAGGTGGAGATAGGCAAGTACCAAATGATTTCATTCATCTGTGGAGTATAACAATGAAGCAAAAACTGAAGGAACAAAAGAGCATCAGACTCACAGAACCCAAGAATGGACTAACAGTTACCAAAGGGAAAGGGACTGGGGAGGGTGGGCAGGATGGGAGGAATAAGAGGATTAAGGGGCATTATTATTAGCACACATAATATAGGGAGGGCACAGGGAAGGCAGTATAGCACAGAGAAGACAAGTAGTGACTCTATAGCATCTTACTATGCTGATGGACAGTGACTGTAATGGGGTATATGCTGGGGACTTGATAATAGGGGGAATGTAGTAACCACAATGTTGTTCATGTGAAATCTGAGCATAAGATTGTATATCAATGATACCTTAATTTAAAAAAAATGGGTTTCTCTGCTGCCACATTATCTGGCTGTCCATGTGCTGCCAGAGAAGGTAGATGCTAGAAGTTTCCATTCTACAAAATCTCTCTTCACCCCCCAGATTGGCGTAACTCCTAAAATGTGTATTAGTAGAGATTTGTTTCTTGGTATGAGGTATTCTAATTTTCATGAGATCTTTTAAAATTCAAATTTTAAAGGAAAAACTATGTACATCCTTATGGAGAATTAGTTTAACAGACTACCCATCAGTTCTTCACAAGGTCTGGGGAAAGGAGACCCAGGAAAGGGGAAGAAGACGGGCCCAGGTGGCTCAGCCCCGGGCTTTGTCTCCTGACAGTGAGGGTGGAGGTTTGTGTTGGAGCAGGGAGTGCATGTGGGTGTGCTTCAGGGTGTGGATGTGGGCTAACGCTGAACTGAGAAGCAGAGTACAGTGCAGGAGGTATTGGGGGAAGAAAACGTGAACTCAGTCAAAATTTTGTCTAACATCAGTCAAGCTGTTAAACATAAGACTTATGTGAAGATAGCATAAAAGCCATTCCCTTTCTTTTGTCCCTCAAGCCATGCTAAAAAAGTACAAAAGATAAGATGACTTGCATGTTTTAAAGAAAGGTTTTGTTCTCAGAGATGGAACAATTTATGAATGTTCTTTTAGATATCATCTTCAATGGAATATTCTAGATGTCCCTGAATTTTGTTCTTTTCTTTCACAATAAATCCCACCCTCTGCTTAAATGTCCAGAGATGAATTTAGTTCCATCTTTAGTTTTTCCTTTAAGTCTTCTTAGTAGTTTCCATCTTTGCTCCAAAATGTTTGAGACCTCTAGTCTTTATCTTCCTATGTGATTTCCCATTCGCTTTTTTTTTATTAAGGTATTATTGATATACACTCTTCTTATGAAGGTTTCACATGAAAAAACAATGTGGTTACTACATTTACCCATATCATCAAGTCCCCACCCATACCCCATTGTGGTCACTGCCCATCGGTGTAGTAAGATGCCACAGATTCACTGTTTGCCTTCTCTGTGCTACAATGTCTTCCCCGTGACCCCTCACACCATGTGTACTAAACATAATACCCCTCAATCCCCTTCTCCCTCACTCCCCACCCACCCTCCCAAACCCCCATGCTTTGGTAACTGCTAGTCCCTTCTTGGACTCTGTGAGTCTGCTGCTGTTTTGTTCCTTCAGTTTTGCTTCATTGTTATACTCCACAAACGAGGGAAATCATTTGACACTTGTCTTTCTCTGCCTGGCTTATTTCACTGAGCATAATATCCTCCACCTCCACCCATGTTGCTGTAAATGGTAGGATTTGTTTCTTTCTTAGGGCTGAGTAGTATTCCATTGTGTATATGTGCCACCTCTTCTTTATCCATTCATCTACTGTTGGACACTTAGGTTGCTTCCATATCTTGGCTATTGTAAATAGTGCTGTGATAAACATAGGGGTGCATATATCTTTTTGAATCTGAGAAGTTGTATTCTTAGAGTAAATTCCAAGGAGTGGGATTCCTGGGTCAAATGGTATTTCTATTTTTAGTTTTTTTAGGAACCTCCATATTGCTTTCCACAATGGTTGAACTAATTTACATTCCCACCAACAGTGTAGGAGGGTTCCCCTTTCTCTACATCCTCTCCAGCATTTGTTGTTCTTAGATTTTTCCATGCTGGCCAACCTTACTGGTGTGAGGTGATATCTCATTGCAGTTTTAATTTGCATTTCCCTGATGATTAGTGATGTGTAGCATCTTTTCATGTGCCTGTTGGCCATCTGAATTTCTTCTTTGGAGAATTGTATCTTGCACCCATTTTTTAATTGTGTTATTTGCTTTTGGGTATATTTTGGATGTTAACTCCTTGTTGGATATATCATTTACAAATATATTCTCCCATACTGTAGGATGCCTTTTTGTTCTGTTGATGGTGTCCTTTGCTGTACAGAAGCTTTTTAGTTTGATGTAGTCCCATGAGTTCATTTTTGCTTTTGTTTCCCTTGCTTGAGGAGATGCGTTCAGGAAGAAGTTGCTCATGTTTATATTCAGGAGATTTTTGCCTATGTTGTCTTCTAAGAGTTTTATGGTTTCATGACTTACATTCAGGTCTTTGATCCATTTTGAGTTTACTTTTGTATATGGGGTTAAACAATAATCCAGTTTCATTCTCTTACATGTAGCTGTCCAGTTTTGCCAACACCATTGTTGAAAAGGCTGTTGTTTCCCCATTGTATGTCCATGGCTCCTTGATCATATATTAATTGACCATGTATGGTTGGATTTATGTCTGGGCTCTCTAGTTTGTTCCATTGGTCTATTGTTCTGTTCTTGTGCCAGTACCAAATCGTTTTGATTACTATGGCTTTATAGTAGAGCTTGAAGTTGGGGAGCATAGTCCCCCCAGCTTTATTCTTCCTTCTCAAGGATTGCTTTGGCTATTTGGGGTCTTTTGTGGTTCCATATGAATTTTACAACAATTTTCTCTAGTTCATTGAAGAATTCTGTTGTTATTTTGATAGGAATTGCATTGAATCTGTAGATTGCTTTAGGCAGGATGGCCATTTTAACAATATTAATTCTTCCTATCTATGAGCACAGGATGTGTTTCCATTTATTGGTATCTTCTTTAATTTCTCTCATGAATGTCTTGTAGATTTCAGTGTATAGGTCTTTCACTTCCTTGGTTAGGTTTATTCCTAGGTATTTTATTCTTTTTGATACAATTGTGAATGGAATTGTTTTCTTGATTTCTCTTTCTACTAGTTCTTTGTTACTATATAAGAATGCAACAGATTTCTGTGTATTAATTTTGTATCCTGCAACTTTGCTGAATTCAGATATTAGATCTAGTAGTTTTGGAGTGAATTCTTTAGGGTTTTTTATGTACAATATCATGTCATCTGCAAACAGGGACAGTTGAACTTCTTCCTTGCCAATCTGGATGCCTTTTATTTCTTTGTGTTGTCTAATTGCCATGGCGAAGACCTCCAGAACTATGTTGAGTAAAAGTGGAGAGAGTGGGCATCCTTGTCTTGTTCCTGATCTTAAAGGAAAGGCTTTCAGCTTCTCGCTGTTAAGTATGTTGTTGGCTGTGGGTTTGTCATATATGGACTTTATTATGTTGAGGTACTTGCCCTCTATACCCATTTTATTGAGAGTTTTTACCATGAATGGATGTTGAATTTTGTCAAATGTTTTTTTGGTATCTATGGAGATAATCATGTGGTTTTTGTCCTTCTTTTTGTTGATGTGGTGGATGATGTTGATGGATTTTTCCCATTTACTTTTATGAAATGAGTGAATGTAATAAAATATCCCATGGTTGTATCAGCATTGTTTGTACCGTATGCCAATAAGATGGCTGTACTGAGGGCACTACATGCCTTCTGTTGTTTCCCACCACACTTAGAATTAGATCTTCTCCTTCCAGCAGAGGCCAGGCCTTGAGTGGTCTCCAACTTATCCCCCCAGCCTTATTTCCCAGCACCCCCCTGTCTTCACACCAGTTCAGGAATGCCTGCGTTATCTCCATTCACTGAGACGTACTAGGTTTTCTCCTGCTGGAGGCATCTGGCACATGCTATTTCCTAAGCTCTGAACATTCTTTCTACTTTGCTCTCATGACCTAGACCTTCACATCCAGGCTGAAAATTAACTTCCTAGTGAGGCTTTCTCAGACCATCCCGTTTAAATTAGGCTCTCCTCCACATTTACTTAATTCTTTTTATCAGTATACTTTGATCTTTAGAATAGTTTTAAAGAAAAATTGAGCCAGACAGTACAGAGAGTCCTTAGGCACTGTGTAGTTTCCCCTCTTAACATATTAGTGGGGGACATTTGTTTCAAGTAATGAACAAATATGGGTATATTATATTAACTTAAGTCCGTATTCAGGTTTCCTTAGTTTTTGTCTGATGTCTTTTTTCTGTTTTAGGGTCTCATTCAGGATAACCACATTACATGTAGTTGTCATATCTCTTAGCTTCTTCTTGGCTGTGAAAGTTTTTCATACCTTCCTTGATTTTTGGCAATCTCAACAGTTTTGAGGAGTTCTGGTTAGGTATTTTGTAGGCTGCTCCTCTATTGGAACTTGTTTGATGTTTTTTTTTCCTCTCACTGTTAGACTGGGTAATGGGTTTGGGAGGAAAATCACACAAGTAAAGTGCCATTTTCATCACATTGTATTAAGGGTGTACCCTATCAACATGATTTATGACTGTTGATGTCAATTTGGCTGAAGTACTATTTGTCAGAGTTCTCTACTGTAAAATTATTCTCTCTCTACCCCTGCCCCTTTCTGTACTGTCCTCTTCATAAGGAAGTCACTGGGCACAGCTCACACTCAAGGAGTGGGGAGTTTCTGGAGTATCTACATACGTTTTTGGGAATCTGCATGGGAGATTTGCTTCTTCTTCTTTTATTAACATATTCAATCACTTACTCATATCAATATGGACTCATGAATATTTATGTTATACTTTGGGCTATAATCCAATGCTGTTTTATTTATTGCTCTAATTTATGCAGCTTTGGCCATTGGGAGCTCTTTCAGTTGACTCATTTCTCTTTGACTTTGCCCCACCCATGTAGGTATTGACTGATTGACTTTGTTTTTTTTTTTCTTAAAGAACTTCTTACTCCCTGGCACTGCAAGATGCTCTAGGATCAACTTATATATTTTCTGCCCCAGTCCTAGAATCAGCCATTTGTCCAAGGAACTCTAGTTCTTTTTATTGGAGAATGGCCTTAGAGGTTAAGATGTGGGTGCTAGGTGTGCTCATTGCTACTGGGGTTGTTCCCTATTCTTTTTTATTAGAGTACTGTGATGTGTTCGTTTATGGCATAAGTTATCAGTGGGTCATTCATTTGTGTGCTTCCTGTTTATTGTCTGTGTCCCCACCTGTATTGTCTACTCAATGAGGTCAGATACCATGTTTCACCCACAGTGCCTGATGAATAACTGTCCTTCAGGAAACATTTGTTGAGGGAAAGAATGGATGAATGCTGTCTGGAAAGCAGGACTTTCATTGGAGAACTTGAATGTTCATTTAACAGCTTTTTCACTCTTAAATATAATATATGAGTGGTGGTTCAGACCTTAGGGGTTTCAACATATAAAATGTTAAAGAAAGGTTAGGTTGGTCAAAAGCTTAACATCTGAAATTGAGGATTCCCTTTATATGTAGTACTTAAAAATTCATTAATTGTGTTAATGCTTGCATTCTGATTCTCTAGTCAACTTTTTAATTAGCTTTAAGATCAGAAAAGGTATATATGGATTCCAGCTGATATTGCTTTCTATAGGTGGGAGAGCTAGATAAAGAAAATTAATTTTTATTTGCTGGTAGATAAAATAAAGGCAGTTTTTCTTGTGCTTCTTCCCTACCCCCGATTAGCAGTGGGCAAAGAACTACAAATAGAGACACCATAAATGTGCTAATCTGTCTATTAGAAGTAACATTTTGGAACAAAGATGGTAAAGCATAGAGAGTGGAAACAGGCTGAGAGGGGCTGGGCTCGGAACAGGCACTGGGTTGGGGTGGGGACACAGGTACTGAGTGTAAGGGTCAGGACTAGAAGGGGGTCAGGTGTCTGGTCCTCAGCATAGGAGGGTGAACCCTGAGGAGAATACTGTATCCTTCCAGTGCGGAATCCAGGTACAGACAATGCTGGGAGTCTGAGCATTTGGTGTGGGAGCCTTCCACTTGCAAAGAGCAGGGCCCCCATTCATACAAGGGGCTCAGGGGAAGTCCTTCATTGAAGGACAGGGAGAGGGGGCATATGGAACATACTGAGACTTGGCCACAGGGAGGTGGAGGCCCATTTGCCATAATTGGAGGCCATGGTGGGAGCAAGGGAGGGAGCATGATGCCAGGACTGGTCCCCCTGCAAGGCAGACCCCAGGTTCAACTCTAAAGTGGGCTGGCACTCTTAGTTGTTTCCTGCCATTAACCAGGCTTGGAGCAGGGTGAGACTGCAGTGCTCAGGGTTGAGGGATGGTGGTGGGGAGGATTACGTGACCCCAGCCCTAGGTAGAGAGGAATATGCTGGGAGTGACTCAGAGATCTTTGGTTACAATTTGACCTTTAGCTCTGGCCTAATTATTTTTATGAGGAAATTATTTTAAGGTCACTTTCAGTTGCATTTTGAGTCAGCCAGCAAGACTCACTGTACTCAAAGGTTGGCTCCTATGCAACATCAATACCAGTGTTCCACCAGCCCCAGCAGACCGTGGGGTCACCCCTGGGCTCTGCTCCCTCGTGCCTTGGGCCAACGATGCTGCCCTCTGAGTTCCCTTCTGGGCTCAGCTGAGGGAGGGCCAGTGGGGACTGTTTTCCTCACCTCTCTACAGTACCGGCAGGGATCCTGTCCCCCAGGAATTTTTTCCTCTGCCTCAATTCCAGCTCTTCCCTCCAGGGCTAGACTTGGTAGAATTAACTCTTGCTGTTGCCTGCTGTATCTAGCTTTTCTGGCTTCTGAAATGTGGGCAAGGAAGACACTGTGGTTTCCCTGGAAGATTTCCTGGAAATCTTAGCTTGAGGGCTACTTTTTGCCAGATAAATGACCTTTGTTTATTTCTTGTCTCCTGTAAAAGAAACATCCAAAGTTCCCATCATTGCAGGTCAACTCATTCACCCCTGAGCCATGCATCTTGCTGGAAAAAAGAATGTTTCTTTACTTTTTGATTCAATGGTTCTCAAACTTAAGGGTGTACAAGAATTTAAACAGTAGAGCCATGCATCTTGCTGGAAAAAAGAATGTTTCTTTACTTTTTGATTCAGTGGTTCTCAAACTTAAGGGTGTACAAGAATTTAAACAGTAGAGTCCAGGGCCCTGCCCTGGGAAAGTCTGTTTCTGTAGTTCTGAAGCAGATTGAGAACAACTTGATTCTGTGCAGGAATTGAGAACTCAAATGCCTTCAGGGCCTGGCGGTGCCTGTAACTGCTACTAGTGGCTGGGCTGCTTCTCTGTGGCCACAATAGGTCCTGCCCAGTTACTGTGCTTTTTAAAATACTTTGCTGGCTAAAACATATACATGCGGGAGGGCCATAATTTGCAATGGCTCTTCTATTTCTGGAAAGCTTTAGGTTTAGCGAGTTGAAGAGTGATTATTTATTGAAGCACTAAGAATTTGGTTATTGAGTCCTTATTTGATTCCAAACACTGCACTGTACTTAGCACTTTTATATGTAATATCTCTTAACTGGAATAAAGCTTGACAAAGTAGATATCAATATCCTCATATGTGGATGAGGAAGCTGATGCTCAGAGAAGTTAATAATGTAACTTGCCTAAGTTTCCACAGGTAGTGGGCAGCAGAGCTATGGTCTGGGGGACTGTCTGCCTCGTGTCCTTGTCACTGCCTCCTGTTCCACACTGCCTTGCCAGGGAAGGGGAACAGGCAGCCGCCACTCCAGCATGTGGGGCCCTAGTGGTCTGTGAGCTGCTCATGGGCAGGATGTTGGTTAGAAGGTGGATGAGAACACAGACTCTGGAGTCTGACAGCTTGGATAAGAATCCAGGTCTTGCCACTTCTTAGCAGTGTGATACTGGACGCGTCACTTAACTTTCTTGGTCCTCCATTATATCATCCATAAATGGAGGATAATAGTATCTACCTTATTAAATTGTTATGAGGATTAAATGAGTTAATATAACACTTAGTGCCTGCTGTATAATGACCACTGGAGTATTAGTCACTGTTATTATTATTATTATTATTACTGCTGCTGCTGTTACTATGAATCTTCTGCTTAGCAAAGATTATTGCTTAGCAGCATGGCATTTGGCTTGTTGTTGGGGCTTAGGGAATGTTGGTAAATTAATGTATCCCAGCTGACTCTTCCATCTTCCATACTCATTCCTCTTTTCTTCCATTTACCCTCAACCTCATCCTTTCCCACCTGTCCTATCCTATTCATTCCCTTGCTTCCCAAGCCACAGCATTTAACTGTTTCCCCTGCTTTGGATGTCCGTATGTTTAGGCTGTGTCTGCATAAGAGGATTTTTAAGGGTAGTTATGGGAAGGCACATGCAGTTGGATAAGCATCTGTTGGTATATAGTCTGTGTGTGTATTTCTTTGGGTGGGCATATCTATAAGGGAATTAATATTTGCATGAATTTGCATGTTGTGTGATTTTTGCATTTTTGGGGTGTGTTGTGAGGAGTAATGAGAATGTATAATTGCTGAAACACATTTGCGAGTGTTTTATGTGGATGGGGTGTTTCTATTCCTCTTGAATTGAGAGTCAGTTGGATTGGGGTTTTACAGAGGTATGCTGAGCTAAGGAAAGATCTGGTAGTGAAACCAACCTTTTTTCCTTACACCCCCTTTTCTCCCTCCCCCCTATACCTTGTCTTCTAACAGAAGAGTGCATTTGGGAGCATGGGAAGATGGACTATTTTCAAAGGAGGTGAGGCTGGAGTGATGGGGTAGGAAGCAGACAGGGAAGCCTTGTAAATTGCATTTTTAGCAACTTGACTTCTATCTCAGAAGAATCTAAAAAGTAGAGATGTGGTAATACACTTGCATTTTTAAAAAATGCAGCATGGAGGATGGGTTCAGGGATGGAGGTGAGATCAGTTAGGACACTATTGTGGAAATCAAGGCTGTGATACAGACAGTGGAGAGGAGGAGACAAGTTTATGCGATAGAATTAGCAGGACTTGGAAACTGGGACACTGGGGTGAAGGCGAGGGAGTCCTTAAGGTGCCCTGCTTGGGAGAATAAATGCATGTGCTGCCACCATGAGACAGAACACAGGTGGAGAAACAGGTTGGGGCAGAGGGGGGACTGATTGAGCCAGGGACACATTGAGTTTGGTGTATACATAGGACATCCAATGAAAGGTGTTAAACAAACTGTTGAATAGGTGTGGGGTAAATTGCAGAATTTCCCACCTGGCCTTCTATTTACATATCAGTAGGTGTTTACTGCTGCAGCCTCCAGAGCAAGGGGTGGAGAGAGGACAGTCATTTTCTCCTCCCCACCCTTCCTGGTGTGTAATTGGTCTGGCGCCTGCTGGTCACTCGAGACCCACTTGTGGGGTTCCTCCTGGAAGGGACAGGTGGGAAAGTGAGCTTGTGCTGTGGCAGCAGAGCATGAGCCGCGGCCGAGGAAATGGACTGGGTTGGGCCAAGCTAGCGAAGTGGAGAAAGCTGTGAGCAATAAAAAATGGTTTCTCCCAATCTATATTTCCTATGACTATTTCAGTTTCCTCAGTTTCATAGGGGAATTGCCACTGGCAGGGAACCCCCTTCCCCCACTCCCACCCCAAGCAACAATAAGTCTGAATTTTAGAGAAACATCCACTTATAGATAGTCACTGAAGCCATGGGTGAAGATATAAAACGGAGAGAAGATCTTGGAGCCAAGATGGTGGCGTGAGTAGAGCAGCAGAAATCTCCTCCCAAAACCACATTTATCTATGAAAATATAACAAAGACAACTCTTCCTAAAATAGAGACCAGAGGACACAGGACAACATCCAGACCACATCCACACCTGCGAGAACCCAGCGCCTCGCGAAGGGGGTAAGACACAAGCCCCCGCCCGGCAGGACCCGAGCACCCCTCCCCCCGACTCCCAGTGGGTGGAGAGGAGTCAGCAAGGAGGGCTAGGGAGCCCAGGACTACTGAACACCCAGCCCCAGGATTCCGGACCAGAGCGCAGACACAGTGCATGCGCGGGGTCCTGGATACTAGGGAAACAGGGCAGCAGGACCAGTGAGCGGGTGCCTGAGGCCGACGCCGGAGAACAAAGAAACGGGAGCGGCTTTTTTTTTTTTTTTTTTGGTGAGTGCTTTTTGGAAGCCTTAAAGGGACAGGGACCCCAATACTAGGGAAACAGGGCAGCAAGACCGGTGAGTGGGTGCCTGAGACCGGTGCCTGAGGACAAAGAAAATCATGCATTTTTCCTTTTTTTAAAAAAATTATTTATTTAATATTTTTTTTCTTTCATTGTTATTTTTGTTGTTTTGGTTTGGAGAGTGCTTTTTGGAAGTCTTAAAGGGGCAGGGCAGGACACTTAGTCCAGAGGCAGGGAATCTGGGGATCTCTGAGCACTCTAACCCCCTGGGAAGCAGGGAGCACGGAGGCCCCTCACGGAGATAAATAGCCTCCTGGCCACTCCCCCTCCAACAGGGCTCCACCATTTTGGAGGAGCAGCCCCAGCCAGGCCACGCCCACGGCAACAGCGGAGATAAACTCCATAGCAACCGGGCAGGAAGCAGAAGCCCTGTCTGCGCACAGCTGCCCAGCACAAGCCACTAGAGGTCGCTATTCTCCCAGGAGAGGAAGGCCACAAACCAACAAGAAGGAAAGCTCTTCCAGCGGTCACTCGTACCAGCTCTGCAAACTATTTCTATCACCATGAAAAGGCAAAACTACAGGCAAAGATCACAGAGACAACACCTGAGAAGGAGACAGACCTAACCAGTCTTCCTGAAAAAGAATTCAAAATAAAAATCATGAACATGCTGACGGAGATGCAGAGAAAAATGCAAGAGCAATGGGATGAAGTCTGGAGGGAGGTCACAGATGTCAGAAAGGAGATCACAGAAGTGAAACAAACCCTGGAAGGATTTATAAGCAGAATGAATAAGATGCAAGAGACCATTGAACGAATAGAAACCAGAGAACAGGAACGTATAGAAGCTGACATAGAGAGAGATAAAAGGATCTCCAGGAATGAAACAATACTAAGAGAACTGTGACCAATCCAAAAGGAATAATATCTGTATTATAGGGGTACCAGAAGAAAAAGAGAGAGGAAAAGGGATAGAAAGTCTCTTTGAAGAAATAATTGCTGAAAACTTCCCCAAACTGGGGGAGGAAATAATCGAACAGACCACGGAAATACACAGAACCCCCAACAGAAAGGATCCAAGGAGGACACCACCAAGACACATAATAATTAAAATGGGAAGGATTAAGGACAAGGAAAGAGTTTTAAAGGCAGCTAGAGAGAAAAAGGTCACCTATAAAGGAAAACCCATCAGGCTAACATCAGACTTCTTGACAGAAACCCTACAGGCCAGAAGAGAATGGCATGATATATTTAATGCAATGAAACAGAAGGGCCTTGAACCAAGGATACTGTATCCAGCACGACTATCATTTAAATATGATGGTGGGATTAAACAATTCCCAGACATGCAAAAGCTGAGGAAATTTGCTTCCCACAAACCACCTCTACAGGGCATCTTACAGGGACTGCTGTAGATGGGAGCACTCCTAAAAAGCGCACAGAACAAAACACAAAACATATGAAGAATGGAGGAGGAGGAATAAGAAGGGAGAGAAGAAAAGAATCTCCAGGCAGTGTATATAACAGCTCAATAAGTGAGCTAAGTTAGGCAGTAAGATACTAAAGAAGCTAACCTTGAACCTTTGGTAACCATGAATCTAAAGCCTGCAATGGCAATAAGTACATATCTCTCAATAGTCACCCTAAATGTAAATGGACTTAATGCACCAATCAAAAGACACAGAGTAATAGAATGGATAAAAAAGCAAGACCCATCTATATGCTGCTTACAAGAAACTCACCTCAAACCCAAAGACATGCACAGACTAAAAGTCAAGGGATGGAAAAACATATTTCAGGCAAACAACAGTGAGAAGAAAGCAGGGGTTGCAGTACTAATACCAGACAAAATAGACTTCAAAACAAAGAAAGTAACAAGAGATAAAGAAAGACATTACATAATGATAAAGGGCTCAGTCCAACAAGAGGATATAACCATTATAAATATATATGCACCCAACACAGGAGCACCAGCATATGTGAAACAAATACTAACAGAACTAAAGAGGGAAATAGACTGCAATGCATTCATTTTAGGAGACTTCAACACACCACTCACCCCAAAGGATAGATCCACCGGGCAGAAAAGAAGTAAGGACATACAGGCACTGAACAACACACTAGAACAGATGGACCTAATAGACATCTATAGAACTCTACATCCAAAAGCAACAGGATATACATTCTTCTCAAGTGCACATGGAACATTCTCCAGAATAGACCACATACTAGCTCACAAAAAGAGCCTCAGTAAATTCCAAAATATTGAAATTCTACCAACCAATTTTTCAGACCATAAAGGTATAAAACTAGAAATAAATTCTACAAAGAAAACAAAAAGGCTCACAAACACATGGAGGCTTAACAACATGCTTCTAAATAATCAGTGGATCAATGAACAAATCAAAATAGAGATCAAGGAATATATAGAAACAAATGACAACAACAACACAAAGCCCCAACTTCTGTGGGATGCAGCAAAAGCAGTCTTAAGGGGAAAGTATATAGCGATCCAGGCAGACTTGAAGAAGGAAGAACAATCCCAAATGAATAGTCTAACATCACAATTATCGAAACTAGAAAAAGAAGAACAAATGAGGCCTAAAGTCAGCAGAAGGAGGGACAAAATAAAGATCAGAGAAGAAATAAACAAAATTGAGAAGAATAAAACAATAGCAAAAATCAACAAAACCAAGAGCTGGTTCTTTAAGAAAATAAACAAAAAAGATAAGCCTCTAGCCAAACTTATTAAGAGAAAAAGAGAATCAACACAAATCAACATAATCAGAAATGAGAACGGAATAATCACGACAAACTCCACAGAAATACGAAGAATTATTAAAGACTACTATGAAAACCTATATGCCAACAAGCTGGAAAACCTAGAAGAAATGGACAACTTCCTAGAAAAATACAACCTCCCAAGACTGACCAAGGAAGAAACACAAAAATTAAACAAACCAATTACGAGCAAAGAAATTGAAATGGTAATAAAAAAACTACCCAAGAACAAAACCCCGGGGCCGGACGGATTTACCTCGGAATTTTATCAGACACACAGAGAAGACATAATACCCATTATCCTTAAAGTGTTCCAAAAAATAGAAGAAGAGGGAATACCCCCAAACTCATTCTATGAAGCCAATATCACCCTAATACCAAAACCAGGCAAAGACCCCACCAAAAAAGAAAATTACAGACCAATATCCCTGATGAATGTAGATGCAAAAATACTCAATAAAATATTAGCAAACAGAATTCAACAGTATATCAAAAGGATCATACACCATGACCAAGTGGGATTCATCCCAGGGATGCAAGGATAGTACAACATTCGAAAATCCATCAACATCATCCACCACATCAACAAAAAGAAAGACAAAAACCACATGTTCATCTCCATAGATGCTGAAAAAGCATTTGACAAAATTCAACATCCATTCATGATAAAAACTCTCAGCAAAATGGGAATAGAGGGCAAGTACCTCAACATAATAAAGGCCATATATGATAAACCCACAGCCAGCATTATATTGAACAGCGAGAAGCTGAAAGCATTTCCTCTGAGATCGGGAACTAGACAGGAATGCCCACTCTCCCCACTGTTATTTAACATAGTACTGGAGGTCCTAGCCACGGCAATCAGACAAAACAAAGAAATACAAGGAATCCAGATTGGTAAAGAAGAAGTTAAACTGTCACTATTTCCAGATGATATGATATTGTACATAAAAACCCTAAAGACTCCACTTCAAAACTACTAGAACTGATATCAGAATACAGCAAAGTTGCAGGATACAAAATTAACACACAGAAATCTGTAGCTTTCCTATACACTAACAATGAACCAATAGAAAGAGAAATCAGGAAAACAATTCTATTCACAATTGCATCGAAAAGAATAAAATACCTAGGAATAAACCTAACCAAAGAAGTGAAAGACCTATACCCTGAAAACTATAAGTCACTCTTAAGAGAAATTAAAGGGGACACTAACAAATGGAAACTCATCCCATGCTCATGGCTAGGAAGAATTAATATAGTCAAAATGGCCATCCTGCCCAAAGCAATATACAGATTTGATGCAATCCCTCTCAAATTATCAGCAACATTCTTCAATGAACTGGAGCAAATAATTCAAAAATTCATATGGAAGCACCAAAGACCCCGAATAGCCAAAGCAATCCTGAAAAAGAAGAATAAAGTAGGGAGGATCTCACTCCCCAACTTCAAGCTCTACTACAAAGCCATAGTAATCAAGACAATTTGGTACTGGCACAAGAACAGAGCCACAGACCAGTGGAACAGATTAGAGACTCCAGACATTAACCCAAACATATATGGTCAATTAGTATTTGATAAAGGAGCCATGGACATACAATGGCGAAATGACAGTCTCTTCAACAGATGGTGCTGGCAAAACTGGCCAGCTGCATGTGGGAGAATGAAACTGGACCATTGTCTAACCCCATATACAAAAGTAAACTCAAAATGGATCAAAGACCTGAATGTAAGTCATGAAACCATTAAACTCATGGAAAAAAAAACATAGGCAAAAACCTCTTAGACATAAACATGAGTGACCTCTTCTTGAACATATCTCCCCAGGCAAGGAAAACAACAGCAAAAATGAACAAGTGGGACTATATTAAGCTGAAAAGCTTCTGTACAGCCAAAGACACCATCAATAGAACAAAAAGGAACCCTACAGTATGGGAGAATATATTTGAAAATGACAGATCCAATAAAGGCTTGACGTCCAAAATATAGAAAGAGCTCACACGCCTCAACAAACAAAAAACAAATAACCCAATTAAAAAATAGGCAGAGGAACTGAACAGACAGTTCTCTAAAAAAGAAATACAGATGGCCAACAGATGCTCCTCATCACTAATTATCAGAGAAATGCGAATTAAAACTACAATGAGGTATCACCTCACACCAGTAAGGATGGCTGCCATCCAAAAGACAAACAACAACAAATGTTGGCGAGGCTGTGGAGAAAGGGGAACCCTCCTACACTGCTGGTGGGAATGTAAATTAGTTCAACCATTGTGAAAAGCAGTATGGAGGTTCATCAAAATGCTCAAAACAGACCTACCATTTGACCCAGGAATTCCACTCCTAGGAATTTACCCTAAGAACACAGCAATCAAGTTTGAGAAAGACAGATGCACCCCTATGTTTCTCGCAGCAATATTTACAATAGCCAAGAATTGGAAGCAACCTAAATGTCCATCGGTAGATGAATGGATAAAGAAGATGTGGTACATATACACAATGGAATACTACTCAGCCATAAGAAGAGGGAAAATCCTACCATTTGCAGCAACATGGATGGAGCTGGAGGGTATTATGCTCAGTGAAATAAGCCAAGTGGAGAAAGAGAAATACCAAATGATTTCACTCATCTGTGGAGTATAAGAACAAAGGAAAAACTGAAGGAACAAAACAGCAGTGGAATTACAGAACCCAAAAATGGACTAACAGGTACCAAAGGGAAAGGGACTGGGGAGGAAGGGTGGGCAGGGAAGGATAAGGAGGGGGAAGAATAAAGGGGGTATTAAGATTAGCATGCATGGGCGGGGAGAAAGGGGAGGGCTGTATAACACAGAGAGGACAAGTAGCGATTCTACATCATTTTGCTATGCTGATGGACAGTGACTGTGATGTGGCTTATAGTGGGGACCTGGTATACGGGAGAGCGTAGAAAACATAGTATTCTTCATGTAAGTGTAGATTAAAGATTAAAAAAAAAGAAGAAGGAAAGAAAGAAAAGGGGGATTACTCCTTGATAGGATAAAACTAATGGTAAATCAAAGATTAATGCATGCTTTAAATATCCTTAATTTTGATCACTTAAAGTGTGTCAGATGATCGGCTATGGAGGTACACTTTTCTGATAATATTCCTTTCTCTTAATAATAAAAAAAAAAAGCAGTTCCTGTGTGGTGACCTCCAATGAGTTCTACACAATGGTATAAAGGGCATATCAAAGTGTCGGCAAAGGGTCTGTTTGTTTTTATACAGAAGATCAAAGCCCAATTTGGCTACCCAGAAAATGAACTAAGATACGATATGAAGAAGAACTTCCAACATCAGCATTCTCTGGAAGACTCGTACCAGAAGATGATCATCAAAAAACCTCCACAAAGGTCCAGGTGATGCTGCAGTTGTAGCTGCATCCATCCCACCGTTTCCTGGACTTGCCATTGGAATGAAGAAGGAGATATCTAAGCTGGTCTGTGCATACAGTAAAACAACAAATTTGACTGGATCTATACTGTTGGAACTCAACCAAGAATCAGGAGAAGTGCAAGTTGTAGCGCTCCAAAATATTACGACTACAGACTATCTACGGTTAAAAGAACATATGGGATGTGAACAGTTCCCAGAAATGGGTTGCTTTAATTTCTCTGATTTCTCTCAGACTGTTCAAGTACAGTTGGACAATATCCATCATATCATAGATAAATTTTCACAAATGCCTGGGGTGCCTAACTGGTTTTCTTGGCTTCACTGGAGATGGCTGGTAATTATAGATCTGCTCTGTTTATGTAACTGTATTCCTATTATGTTAATATGTGTGTGCAATTTAGTTAGTAGTTTAAAACCTATACATGCTTAAGTTACTCTACAAGAAGATATGTCAAAGAAAAATCAATCCTCCCATGTTTTCTTCCATCTGCTACCTCTATAGCTTTTCTTCTTTCTTCCTAATTACAACCCTTAAATAGAATTCATGCCTCATATCGAATTTACCGAGTATCATAATTCCTCCAAGTGGTAAAGATACCTCAAGACAAATGCTGGGCATAGAAGCCACAGGGCATAAATCTGCAAAGAAGTAAAAAGCTAACCTTTTCAAGCAATATGGCTTCTCTCTCACTTACCAACTTTACATCTCCCTGTATGGCCCCGGAAGATGACTGGTTAGCCAGAGATGGGTAAGATTACTCAAGGGAGGAACAACCTAAGACAGGCACAGTTGCAGGGGTGCCATCAGGTCAGAAATTGGGGATCAACAGTGGTGAAGCTTAGAACCTCACCCCCCCCCTTGTTTTGAGAGAAATCTTCTGCATCCGTGGATGTTTTATTGCCCTTGTCTAGCTTGGATTAACACATAGTCTACAGGCACACACCTGATCATCTACAATTGCTCTCTTACAACACTAAACTATGTTTTCTACCTTTATCTTGCATCTACCTACCACTTCAGCATTTTATTAAAAATAAAAATAGTAATAATAATAAAGGGAGAAATGTGGGATCCACATATAAATCAAGTATAAAAATCAAACGAATATTCATATTTGACCTGATTGTTTATAGTTCATAATGCGTGATCAAAGCCAAAAGTTTCTGTGATGACTGCCCTTGTACTGTTCACCATGTAAGAACTTACTCACTATGTAAGAATTCGTTCACCATGTAAGAACTTGTTCGTTATGCTTCAGAAGATTGGAGACTGACGAGAATTAGGCTTGAGATGGATTAATGATTGTGCATTGAGCATTGACTCCCCCATACAGAATTTTATTGTTGTTAACAACCATTTGATCAATAAATATGAGAGATGCCCTCTCAAAAAAAAAATGTATCTCTCAAAACAGATACATGGAACAATAGTCACCAAATTAAGTGATTACATCTGGAAGTAGATTATACATGAGCTTCTTTCTGAGGATAATGGTGAATATAAGTGGGAACACCAATAGTATGCTTGAGGTATCTATTATAGAAATAACTGACAAAGCAAACATTATCTAAATGTTTATTTTTTTCACCATGAAAATTTAAATATACAGAAGGAAACAGAGAATAAGAACCTTACCTATAAGCCCACAAGCAGTTTAAATTTTTAAGAATTGGCCATCATTGTTTAAGTGATTAAAAGGTATCTCCCTTTGCAAAAAAAAAAAAACAGAGAGAAGAGAACTGTTTTAGTTTTCTATGACTGCTGTAACAAATTCTTACAGACTTAGTGGCTTAAAACAACACAAATTTATTTAGCAATACTAGGGGTCAGAAGTGTGAAATGGGTCTCAGGGAACTAAAATCAAGTTCTTGGCAGGTGTGTTTCTTCTGGAGACTGTAGGGCAGTCTGTTCCTTGCCCTTTTCTGCCCCTTGAGGCAGCCCGTATTTCTTGGCTCCTGACTAAGTCACTCTGACCTCGGTTTTCTTCTTATCTTCTCTGACTCTGAGTCCTCCTGCTTTCCTTTCATAAGGATCCTTGTAATTACATCAGACCCACCTGGATTATCCAGGATAGTCTCGCCTCTGTAGATCCTGAACTTAATCGTATCTGCAAAATTCCTTTTGCCCTGGGGAGTAGCATATTAGCAGGTTCCAGGCATTAGGACATCTTTGGGGCTCTTTTTTTTTCTGTCTACCATAAGGACCTAAAGTAGAACCCTAAGGTTTATGGACATCGAAGGCATACAGAGGAAGAGGGGTATGAAAGGAAGCAGAGAAATTGCAGTAGGGAGAACTAGACCATGGCCTTCGCATTGGCTGGGAGTGGGAGGAGATGGTAAGAACTTCAAGATTACTCCTGTCAAATGCAGTAGGTTTTTACGAGAATGATCGACAAACGCCCAATGAACTTGTCCATCAAGAAGCAGTTTATTTTTTCAACAGATATTTACTGAGTATCTACTTTGTGCCAGGCACTATCCTAGGTATGGAGCATATAACAGTGATGGAGGCAGAGTCCCTACTTATATCCTAGTGAGGGTAGACAGGCAATAAATCACCAAATAAGCAAACAAGTCACATAGTTATAGGTGCTATGTAAGGAGTCAAATTAGGAAACATGTGAAAGACTGGGAAGACCTTTGCAGAAGTGACATCTAAGCGTATATATGAATAACAAGAAGGGTGAATCACTGAATCCTGGCACCATATTCCAGGCACTGGAAGCAGCTAGTAAAGAGGCTCTCACTTGAGTGGGTCCTAGCTCAGCAGGAATAGAGAGGCCGTTGATGTGGCTTTAGCATGGAGGTGAGAAGAAGGGCGGTGGGGGATGAGGTTGGGGAAGGCTGGGCAGGTCATAGCTTTGGGCTTTCCATGACAGGTAGAGTTCAGGTTTTATTCCAAGATTTTGTTGGAGGTCAACAGTGAAACTGGGAGATTAGTAAAGAGGCGATTGCAGTGAGAAGTGATAGTGGCTTAGGTAGGGATCCTAATAGTTGTTATGGGTTGAATTATGTTATGTTCTCTGAAAGATATGTTGAAATCCTAACCCCTGATATCTGTGAATGTGACCTTATTTGGAATTAGGATCTTTGCTGATGTACTCAAGTTAAAAGAGACCATGCTGGATTAGGGTAGGCCCTAATCCAATATGATGGGTATCCTTATAAGAGGAGGGAAATTTGGACAGAGACACAGAGATAAACAGGGAGAACACCAATTAATGATGGAGGCAGAGATTGAAGTGATGTAGCTGCCAGCCAAGGATCATCAAAGCCACCACCAGAAGCTGGGAGGAGGCAAGGAGGGGTTGCCCCCCTACAGATTACGGAGTGGGGGGCATGGCCCTGCCAACACCTTGATTTCAGACTTCTGGTCTTCAGAATTATGGTGCAATGATTTTGTTTTAAACCACCCACTTTGTGGGATTTTGTTATGGCAGCCTTAGGAAATTGATAGTGAGATGGGAAAAGGTGCCTGGGAGGGAATGCTGCCAACAGGATTTCCTGATAGATTAACAGTTGAGAGTAAAGGAGAGGGAACAACTGAGGACAAATTTGGTTTGTGTCCTGAGCAGTTGGGTGGCTGAGGATACTCTTTCCTGGGATTGGAAAGCTGTGCATGGAGCAACTTTGGGGATCAAAATCAAGACTTGACTATGTGAGTCAGACCTTGAGCTGGAGGTATAAATTTGAGGGTCATTAGCATATAGATGGCATTGAAATGATGACTCAATCAAGTCACCCAGGGAGAGGAAGTTTCAGGCAACCCTGAATGGCCTTGAAGATTCCTAATGTGCAAAAAATGTTTTCCAATGTCAGAAACTCTTTTTGAGTTTTTGTAGGTCCAGGGGAAATGTGGGCTATACTCCCAAATCTATGTGGGGTAAATTTAATGTGTATTTCTTATGCTTGATCTGGTTTGAGAGCCTGGTCAAAATATTTTGAAGCTCCTTCCATGAAGAGGTAGTCTGTTCTTCCCTCTAAGTCCCTCTCCCCTAAAAATATTTGTGCTTATCTTTATTTGAGATTATTTTATTTGAGTCTCACAACACTGTGAGGCAGATACTACCAGAACCCCTTTTGTACAGATGGTGAACTGGAGGCACAGAGAAAGTGGGTCACTTGTCTTAAGTCACCATCTTGATTTGACTGATGAATGGAAGTGATGATGTGCTAGTTTCAGAGCCTGAGCTCCAAGGCCTTGCAGCTTCTGACTTGGCCCTTTCGGACCCTCACTGCTGCCGTGAAAGGAAGTCTGGGCTCCTCTACTGATGATCAGTTGTCTGACTGCAGCCAAGCAGTGGGTCCAAGTGAGACCAGCAGCAGAACCTCCTGGTCAGCCCACAGAACTGGGGCAGGTAATGCTGTGTGGTTTAAGCCACAAAGTTTTGGTTACATGAAGGGATACACTTGGTGTAGAGCTCATATCCACCTAGGCAGGGTGATGTGGAGGGAAAGAGCTATTTGCTATTCAGGGTCATGAAGGTAAATCAGGATTTAATCTAGATGCATGACTGAATGGAAATTCAAAAGGTCATGGAATAATGCATCATTCATGAAATGATTAAAATATGGAAGGCACATTTCAGAGAGGAAATGGCATTCATTCAGTCATTCCTTCCACAAATATTTAAGGGTCTGCTCTCTAGAATATGCCTGGCAGGGCAGTAGGTGAGGGGTACAGAGGTGAATGGGGTGAGCACTCAGAATACTGTCATTTGCCTTCTTGGAGTTTATTGTTGAGTGTGTAGCATTACTGTGAGCTAGGAATGGCCTTGGAGAGACAAAATGTGGTTAATGATAATAACAGCTGCCATTGACCTCTCACTAGGTCCCGGGCCCTTTGCATTCATTATTTTACCTGGATCCCACCACGACCCTATGTGGTGGGGATTCTTCTCTCCTCTGTAGATGCAGAACCTGAATCCGGTAAAGGATGAGTAGCTTGGCCAGGATTGCACAGCTGGAGGGGGTGGATGTGCTTCCAGCTGTGTTTGATTCTCAAGTTTGTATCTTTCTCCAGGGTGTCTTAATTTCCCACTAATCCCTCACCTGACTCGAAGGCACATTACTGGGCCAGATTGTAGGCTGGGCTTGGGTCTCCTGTGGTCACATGGAGTTCCTCTCTGGCTTGGCAGTTGGCATCAGGAGGATTGATGCCAAATGGTAACATTCACTGAGGAGATATAGCCCCCCATTCTCTCTCTGCATCAGGATCAGAGAGATCAGGAAAATCAGGATCCTACTGGGGAGGGGAAGGCCAAGTGAACCCACGCTGTTATCATTTTAATCTGTGAAATATTGAAAGACGCCCCTTCCCTCCCTGAATAGATTTTACAGGGAGGGCTGCCCCCTCCAGGACATTTTCTCATTCTATTGTTTTCATGGCAAAACCACGTGGGTGGTGAGTGTCAGTGCCCCTTGTCTCTAGGGTCCCACCCGGCTGTGTTGCTGTATCCTGTGGGCTCTGCAGCTTGGGCATGTAGCCAGGTTCTACTCGCAGGGCTAGGACGTGGTGTCACGGCCACTGGACAGTGTGCTACAGTGGGGCTGTGAGCTAAGCTCGAAAGATGACTTGACTCTTAGGGAGAGAGGGGTCATGGCCGGGGAGCCGTCCTGTGCGAACAGGAATGGTGGTGTACATTCAGAGGGAGCTGGCGGCAGCTACTGCCCTGAGAAACAGGCTGGTGAGGGCAAGGGCAGGGAGACCGAAGTTGGCATCTCAGGATGGATACAGGTGGACAGGGCCACATCCTAGGAGACTGAGAGTGGCTCTCAGTTCTGGGAAACCCCGCTCTGGAATGGGCTGCTCTCTTCAGCAAGGCCCTCTTTGGTGCTTTGGTGACGGGGCTGGTGACTGATCTCAGGCACCCTCTTTAGGAGGGGGGCCTCAGTCCCTGACAAGTCATGCTGGCTCAGCTTCCAGACTTCTCAAAATGGGATGACTACAGGCCACTTCTGTACCCTGGGCCAGGCTTAGTCCTGACTTCAGTACAGAGGAGGATTTTGAAGTTAAAAAAGAAAGTCCTGAGGTGGCCTTGCTCTGTGGTGGCTGCAAGCACCAGGCTAGTGCGTGTGGGAGCTAGAATGTCAGCGAGGGTAAGCGGTGCAAAGGGGGCCCCTCCAACCTAGCAGCTCGGTGGGGAGCCTCCAGCCGGAGGCTCCCTCCTTGGACAGAGCTGGCCTTTAACTGGGCAGGCAACTAGGCAGATTGTTAGGCCCCTGGAAGGGCCAAACCTTAGAATATGTTCTTTTTTTACATAATAGTTATTGTTCATTTTTTCTACTAGCAGTAGCTAACATGTACCAGACATTTACTATGTGCCAGAAATTGTGCTAAGCACTTCTCATTTTATTTGAGTCTCTCAACACTGTGAGGCAGATGCTACCAGATGGAGGCTTGGAGAAAGTGGCTCACTTGTCCTAAGTAACCAGGCAAGTGCGTTGCGGACTTGGGAATTAAGCCAAAGCCTGAGCACTTAACCTGTGCTGCCGTCAACTGGCAAAGACAGGCACGCTCAAGGTAGAACATTTGCAATATGTAGGAGAAAAGCAAATCATCGGTAGCCTCAGATAACTACTGTTAATATATTTTTTCTATGCACATAAGTGTGTAGTCTAAAAACATGGAGTGACAGTAACTACTGACTTAGAGACTGCTTTTTTAAAATTCTGCATTATATTTCAAATAGTTTCCAATGTTAAGTATTTTTCAACATCTTGATTTTAATGGCTGTGAAGTATTTTATTATATAGGGATCAACAGTTTTAAAAAACTCCTTATTATTGGAACTTTAGGTTGTTTATAAGTTTTGTTATAAAAATGCCATGACTAGCAACTTTGTTTCTGCATCTCTGCATATATCCTAGAAAAATGCCTGAGGATATCTTTTTAGGTGTTTCTGTATCAAAAGGCATGCACATTTTAAGGGCTTTGGATGTTACTACAAAAAACTTTCCAGAAGGTTGAACTGAATTCCTTTCCCAGTAGTAGAGTGTGGAGTATTCACTTCTTCACAATTCTGCCAATGCTGGATATTTCATTATTTTAAAACTTTGTAAAATTTCTCAGGTGAAAACTATATCTTATAATAGTATTCAATGATATTGGACACTGTACTAGCCATGTGGAGCCATTGTGAATTGTCTTTTTTTCTAATATAGCTTAGAATATATATTTTCTTATTGATTTGGATGAGCTCTTTATAAAAATAGGACATGAACCATTTGTCATATGTTATAGATATTTTTCCATTTGTCATGTACTTTTATATTTATAGTGTTTTTTTTATGTAAAGAAGTTTAAAATTTCTGGGTAATCAAATCTACCCTCTTTGCCTTTACTGTTTTTACTTCCGGTTCTATGTAGGATATTATATAGCGGTCTCTCCACTAATTTTTTTAATTAACTGCCTTTGAATTAAGGTGAAGGCAGATTCTAAGATGTTCTTTCTTGAAGAGGTCAGCTGGGGCGTGGGTGAACTCTTCTGTGGTGGCTCTGCATTCCATAGGAGGAAAGGGCGAAGAGAGAAATTCTTCAGATAAGGCCAGAATTTTAAGGCTCAAACCAGAATGGCTCTCTGCTGCAATGGAAGATACATTGCCAAGAGACCAGTGCCCTCTGACTCATAATTATCAGGTTATAGAATCCCAGACCCCCTGTCAAAGGCCAGTTCCTCTGCAAGGGCTACTGAGGCCTGCTTGCTGAAACTGGTCCCCTTGTGTGGGCATGGGCCCTCATCCAGGACAGACCCAAGGCTTCGCTCTAACTGTTGGCGTTCTCTGTTTGTGCAGTAGGCCCTGCAGAGGTGGCTTGTATGGATGAGAAAATAGGCCTGACCGCTGAGGTCATGCTGCCCTGCAGCTGATCAACAGTGTTCTCCTTCATCAGGCTTGATGTGGTGGGACCTTCACTGGGTTTTCCAGTAAGTACTGGATTCTTTCTGCATGCAAGGTAACAGGCCCTGGGCCCACAGTACCCACGTGACAGTTAATGATTCTGTCTCCATGCTAGTTACCAGGAGGCCTGGGGCCCTTGGCTCCTTTTGACTTTTCCAGCTCAGGTTGGAAAAGGTGAGAAGGAGTTGGTTTCCTTGCTATTGCCCCGCCTTGGTTAATCTGTAGAGGATTCAAAATAGAGTGGTAAGAGCCCAGGGCTGAAAACAGAGGCTAGCGTGGGCAGCAAGAATCAGGACGCTGGGATTGGAGGCAGAAGGCTTAGGGAATTCTGAGAGGCAAGTTCTCCTAGTATAGGGGCAAAGGTCACGGGGCTCCTGTAGCCCTGACAGGGATCTGCATAAGAGCTCTTGGATCCTTGATAATTCTGATTTTGTTTTGTCCCTCTGAGTAGCCTGGTCTGTGGGGAAGGGGCTTGTCAGTTTTAGGGCAGGCTGGCCGTCCCTGGTGAAGGAACAGTCCCCATGCCATGCTGGTAAATTGGCCCTCAAGAAACACCACCACCACCCTTGATTTGTAGCACCTGCCAAGTATAAATACTCCTACCCTGGCTGATTTGAAGTTACCAATAGTTTAACAGCTGGCTCATGAAATGCAACTATGGGCTCTTGGGAGCTGGCACCAGCTGGCTCCAGCCTACCACTGGTGGCACTTCACCCTCCTGGGGGCCTGGTGTCCAAGCCTGAAGGGAGGATGGTCTTTGCTGCTCAGATTTGGGTCCAGCCTGGTTTCGGAGGCACCACTAGTCCTGGAGACCTGTTCGCTCTTCAACGAGGTCTCTTCTAGCACCAGCAAGTCTCATCCTCTTTCCCAGCCTCAGAGCAAGGGTCCTGGTATCGGACATCTTAACAAGTATGGAGGGACCCATTTTCAGTGGCTCGCTTAGACAGTTAAACTTATTGTGTATTTCTAGCACAGTCCTGCTAATCTCAACCATGGCACTGATTGCTCTGCCACTCACTGGCTGTGTGACCTCCAAAATAGCACTCATCCTCCTTGGACCACAGTGTCCTACCCTTATCTGCGAAATAATGGGGTTGGAATGGACGATTTCCAAGGTCTCTTCCAGCCCTAACATGCCGTGGTTATAAGAATCTCTGAATGATGGCAGTGATGTTTATGGTCAGTGATATTACTAAGGGAATCTTCAGGCTGGCTCATAATCTATGAATCAGAAAAACATGCAAAGTCATTTGGGAAAGAAGTGTTATTTTTGAGTGCCATAGATCCTAGTAATAAAACACAAATTCAAAAATGAAAGAAATTGGGCCACATTTCTTAGGTATAAAAGACTGACACCTTGAAAGATGATGGGGTTAATAGTTCCGGCTGTGATGCTCCCTGTGGCTCTAGCTCAAGAAAAAGGTCCTCCTGGGAAATCAACAGGAACTCTTTTAGACAGATCAACTCTAAATTATGGAGGGATTATCCAGGTTAAATTTTGCTTTCATGCTTTTTGACTGCATCTGTTCTGCTTAATTACTTACTTACTTGGCATCTCCGATTTCCTCTGTTTTCTTGTAGCCTGCAGGGAATCCCTTTGATGAGATAGGGTGGTATAGGCAAAAAACAGTGGGTTAGCAACCAGGAGCCCCAATTTTTAACTGGCTGTAAGACTCCAACAGACCATTTCTCCAGTGTGAGTCTCATATGTATTTATTGAAAAATGAGGGATTTGGAATAGACCAGTGATTCATAACCAAGGGGCATTTCAGAATGGCTGGATTCCCAGCTGCAGTTGGAGTTCAGGTCTGTTCACTTGACTCTGTTTTCTGGGGCTGATGGACTACCTCGGGCAGGTTCTTTTAGAATGGAGACACGCAATGCTTCTAAAGGCCTAGGCTGGTTGAGGCCACTGTTACTTCTTCTCATGTTCCACTAGCCAAGGCGAGTCACAGGCCAAGCTGGACATCCCTGGGGCAGGAGTGCATGCTCCTCTTCTCATGCGACAAACCACAGAGCCTATGGTGACTTTGGGAACAGGATGGGGTGAAGATTGCAGAGAGGTCTCTCTCCTGCAGTCCCAGGAGAAGAGCGCTCCTTATTTTATTCTTCTTTGTTTTGTTTCATTTTTTCTTTATTTTCTTCACTTTTTGGGGGGAGCGCTCCTTAGTTTATAGAGCAACTTCATGACAAGAAACAGAAAAACTGATCTTTTCTTCCCTGTACCAAATAACACATACACAAACCAATCAATAAAACACAAAATATGGAGCGGCAGTACCAACAGTGACAACACAGAGGCAGGAGGCCTGTGGGCATATGCAGTAGACTGTTTGCTTATCTGTCTGAGGAGCTGGAGGACAGGTCTGACAGCAGGCAGTCTTATTTGGAAAGACTTTTAGTTGTACTAAGCCTCGGCTCCATATATAACCTCAGCCTCACTCCTCAGAGGTGGCTGTGAAGATTGAGTTAGCAGCTGTGACACTTCAAATGATGCTTGGCACATAGTAGGTATTAAGACAACATTCTTTTCTCCCTCTTGCTCATATTTGAACCCTATCTCCTCATGGCTGGATTGTTCTGTCAGCCTCCCATATGCCCCTTCGGCCTTCAAATTCCCTCCTAATGTTCTGCTCTCTCCTGCCTCTGTGCCTTTGATGGAGCCCTTTGCCCTGCTTGGTGCATCCTCTCTCCTCTCTGCAAAAATAGTGCTTTTTCTTTAAGGCCAGCGTGAGTCCCACTTTCTTTTGCTAACATCAGCTCACAACAGACATTCTCTTTATCATTTGGTATTTAACCTTGTGTGGCCTCATACTGCCTTTTGATGTCTCTGCTGAAAGTTCTTCAAGGGCAGAATCCAAGTCTGGTTCATCTCTGTATCTCTTACACCAGCTCATTGAAGGGAACGTGGTAGTGCTTCATAAATATTTGTTGAATGATTAAAAAGAATAATCTCAGGCTTCCCAAAGCTTTCACCTTTGTCTATGAGATGTGATGGGGACAAGAAGACCAGCAGGAAGAACAGGACTCTTGGAGGTTTTGAGCTCAGAGGCCAGATCTGTGGTAAGGGTCGCTTTCTGTCCGGAGCCTGACCCTGGATGACATGGTCTCAGGAGACCCTCCTGAGGGCTGGGACCCATGAATAAACTCCTAGACTACTGGCTGGCCAGCTGTCCAGCCTCTATTAGAAGATGTGGTCTGACTCCCTGCTGGCCTGCCTGCCAAAGGAGTAAGCCTGCCGTGCCCACTGCAGGTGGCCCAGGGTCACTGCCTGTGCCTCCGGAGGGCAGTAGTTGCATGCCTGCTTCAGAGGACTCCAACCTGTGTGTAAGCCCTTGATTAGTAATTTTCTGTTCTTGAGGAGTTAGATAGCAAGGCCTGAGAGAATGAAGTTTAAATGGAGATTTCTAACTGATTAAAAAAGAGAAGACAAGGGAAAGGAGGGAAGGGTTTTGGCAGTGTTTTCGTACTTTTGTGAATTAACTGACGACACACATGTCCCTTGTTCTTCCCCATTTCAGGAAACAGCACCACCATGCTGCCAAGGGCTCGGGGCGGAGCCCGGGAGTGCTCCTCAGCCCTTTCTCCCCCTCCTGGCCCCCTGGGGTCTGTCCCGCCTTCCCTCCACCTTCTGTGCCTGTCTGACCATGGCTCCCGCCTCCTCCGCCTCCTCACCGCCTTCCTCCGGGGTTCCTGTTATGACCTTGTCATTGTAACTATCTCCCTGTTGCCAGTCTTACCTGCCTGCAGTCCATCTTCCACGCAGCTGGAGGGATGATTTAAAAATCTAAATAAAATCATGTTGCTTCCCCAGTCAAAACCCTCATGGCTTCCAATTTCACTTAGAATAAAATCCAGATTCTTCACTATGGGAAACAATATGGTGGATCTTTGGAAGATGTAACATAGAATTGTCATATCATCTGGCAATTCCACTTCTAGGTATGGAAATGAACTGTTAGAAGATAAACTGAGGCACATGAAAAATTAAGAGTCTATTTGAGCAGAAATCAAATCAAATTGGGCAGTGCCAGACTTGAGGTGGTTAGGAGCACCCCACTGATAGGAGTCCAGGGGATAGATTTTTATAGAGAAGAGATAGAGGCAGAGCAAGGAAATTGTGTGGCTGTCGTTTCAGTGGTCACAGTATGTGGGAAAGCGCAGTTGGCTGGCTGTGCTGGGTTGCCCCTGGGTTTTGATTTCTTAACCTTGAGGCATTACAGGCTTAGGTTTGGTCTTCCTTATTTAGGCTACTAAGGCATTAAAGCCACCTCAGTCTAATGGCCTCCTTGTTTAATTTAATAGCCTTAAAGAACTGAAAGCTACGTCTCAAAGAGATATTTGCACACCCATGTTTATAGCGGCACTACTCACAATAGGCAAATGGTGACAGCAACCCAAGTGTCCATTGACAGATGAATGGGTAAACAGCATGACATACGTATGATGGGATATTCAGCCTCAGAGTGGAAAGAAGTCTTGTCACATGCTACACCATGGATGGTTCTTGAGGACATTGTGCTAACATGAAGTAAGCCAATCACAAAAGGACAAATACCACGTGATTCCACTTACATGATGTTCGTGGATTCGTCAGAGTCAGAGAGACATAGAGACAGACATGGTGGTCACCAGGGCTGGGGAGAGGAAATGGGGAGCTATTACTTAATGGGTATGGAGGTCCAGATTTGGACGGATCTGGACAGGGTGGTGATGATGGTCGCACAGCAACGTGAATGAGTGTGACACTCCCACTGAATTGTGCACTTACAGATGGTTAAGAAGGTCCATTTTATGTTCTGAATAGTTTGTCAAAGAGAAAGAAATCCAAATTGCCCACGACCTGCAGGTTTCTGCTTGCTCTGGCTCCGCCTGAATCTGCAGCCTCATGGCGCTGGGCCCCTCGCACCCACTACCCTGGCCCCAACCTTTCTTCTCTCGGTTGGCTTATAACTCTTGTCTCCTGAAGGGAGTTTGCATGGTGGGCGCCTTCTCGTGGGCTGGTCTCAGCCCCCACATTGCGGCCTCCTCCCTACCTGTACCCCTCCCTCAGTTACTCTCTGTAACCTCACCTTTTCCCCCTTTTGGGGCCTTGGAAGTACTCATCATTCTCTAGGTTGAATTTTGTCTGTCTGCCTCCCTGACCCAGTGTGTTGGCCTGTCTACCGCTGTGGTCAGAGGAGTGTTTGCCACCAGACAGGTGGTTGGTAAATGCAAGGTGAGTGGTATTTTCTGATGCATGTTTCTGGTTGACTATTAAGAGGGTATGTGCTCTAAGCAGTTTCCTCCTTGTGGATTCTGAGTGAGCTGAACCAGCCTCGAGCTCTAGGCCAGGCTGCTCTGCCCAGTGATAGAAACTGGCTGGATGTGGGATTAACAAAATTAATTTGCCCTCATACAGATTCATTTATTAACCTTCACCTCAACATATTTTTATTGGCTTTATTTTATGCTTGGGCATTAGGGGAGGGAAGAGAGTTATAAAGATGAATGAGACACAGGATACGTCTCAAAGAGGCCCCAGCCTGACAAGATGTGAGTAGCCAAGGCCATGAGGAATGGCAGCGGGCAGTGGTGGTATGGGAGCAGGCATGGGAGTGGGGGCACTGTTACTGCCACAGGGCTCCGAAAACGTCCACCAAAAGGTTCCTCTGGAGCAGGTCTGGGAAAGTGGAGGGACTCTGACCTGGTGGGGAACAGGTGTGGACCTTGATGCAAGAACAAAGCCAGGGATGTGGCTGAATGCGGGGCAGGCAGTGCTGGGGCCTGGGGTGATATGGCAGGGCCAGTCGGTGGGAGTCAGAAAGCAGAGTCTTGAGTGTGTGTTTGTGGTGCGGCCATTGTTCTGCAGCCCTGAGGGATGCAATGGCTTCTCAGCAGAAGAGTGAAGAGGTGAAAGCTGAGTTTGGAGGTCAATTGACAAGCATGGGCAGGCTGTCCTGGGTGGGCTGAGAGGCTGGCAGCAGGGCCCCAGTTAGACCTAGAGACCCCTCTGGTGGAAAGATGGAAGGCAGCGTGGGCCCCAGCGTGGTGGGCAGGAGGAGGGGAGATAGACATTTCTGAGGTGGGTCAGATAGGACCTGACAACTCTGTGTGTGTGGTGTGTGTGTGTGTGTGTGTGTGTGTGTGTGTGAGAGAGAGAGAGAGAGAGAGAGAGAGAGAGAGAGAGAGAGAGAGAGAGAGAATGTATATAGGGTGTGAGAGTTTGTGTGTGTGAGAGACGGAATGTGCAGTGTGAGTGTGTGAGGGGGAGAGAGTGTATGTGAGAGCGCTGTAGGTGACTGTGTGTGCATGTGGGTGAGTATTTGTGCATTTGTAGGGAGAAAGGGAGGAAGCCCTCCCAGTGCTCGGCAGCCAGGAGCTAATTTTCCAGATGTCCCACAGCGAGGTGCCAGTAACCGCCTTTGCCCCCCTGCGGGGCTGGGCCACGCCCCCTAGGATTCCCAGGAACTGCAGAGAAGCCCGAAGCAGGGGACGGAAGCTGTCTCAGACTTGGAGTCGGCCTATGGAGGCTGGGGCCCCGAGGCTGCTGCCAGCTGTTGCCCTCCTTCCTTCTGTCCAGCCACTTGCCTCTCCCCTGTCCCATTTGTGGTTGGCATCCCTTTGCTGTTTCCAGGCTTTACATCCACTGTCCTCCTTTGACCCCAGTAGGGCCTCCAGGCACCTGGTCTGCTCTGTTGTTGCCATGTGATACACCCTGGGATTTTCTCGTTCCAGCCGCTGCCCACACCCTGGGGCTGATGCCTGAACATTGTTTGCTAGAGCAGGTTGATCCTTAACAAGCATTTGCAGGATGATTTAAGAACAAGCAAAATGGGTCCAACTAAATATATTTGCCTTTTGGCACTACCGCCTAAGGGGATAAGTAGAATATTCAACCCATTATAGGATGTTGACACCTAATTTCCTTTCTTACCAATGCATAGTTAGAAAAGAATCATATCATGTCCATGGTACCAATATTAGCATTTCATTTCATTAATCAAAACAGGCAATGTTTGGTTGAATTCATGCACTGAAGAAGATGGAGACCAGTATAAATGTTTTTTAAATCATGATTTTAAAAGGTAGTGTTGTGGAGATGACTCAGCATTTGTGTGTGCTTCTAGGGGAGTGGAGAATAAAGCTCAAGAGGTTGTTCATGAAGGAGAGGTGGACTTCCTTATCCATCTCTGGGCAAAGGCTTGATTGTGAGTGTGGTGCTGAGTAGACATAGGAATCCATCTCTTCACAAGCAAACCTAGTCTCTTTCCTACAGAGCATTTTATGGCAAGTACGTATAGCCAGTTCTTGCCCAAAATAGATTCCCTCCAAAGGTGGGGTTTTAAGGTAGTGTATCAGCTAGCTGTTGCTGTGTAACACAACCATAAAACCACGGTGGCTTACAGTTGGCTTACAACTGTACCACTTTGGGGTACAGTTGATTTCTTCCGGTCTCTGCTGTCAGGTGGGCTCACTCATGCATCTGTAGCTTGATGGGGACTTTCCTAGGGCAGTTCTTTACGTGTTTGTCATCCTCCTCCCAGGACCAGCAAGTTATCCCCAGCCTGTCATTCTCCCAGCGATGGCAGAAGTGCCTTGAGTATGTGTGGAACATGTAAGCCTTCTTGAGGACAAGCCTTAGATCTGGCATACTGTCACTCCCACCATTTAATATGGGCCCAAACAAATCACATGGCTAAGCCCAAATTCAAGGGGTGGGGAAATAGACTCTGCCTCATTGGTGAGAGGAGTAGCAGAGTTAATTGGCAAAAGGTGAGAATATAGGGAAGGATGAAAAATTGGGACCATTAATGTGATCTACCAGAGATTAATATTTTCCGTCTAGTAAACAGCATGTTTTAAGCAGACTTGATGAAGAAAGCAAAGGTGTGTAATTTGAAACGGTCATTACACACAGGGTAGTGAAAGCTGAATAATTGTTTAGTTTTTTGAATTAAGGATTATTAGAATTAGAAGGAAACTCAGAGGAAATCAAACTGGTTAAACCCCTCATTTCACAGACTAAGAAATTTGTAATTCAGATTGGGAAAGTGATTTTCACAGGGTTTTTAGTAATTAGTGATGTAACTATTGAACCCTTTTTTCTGAATATAATACTGATAGGTGTAATAGTATACATTTTCCTTCTTAAATTCCTTTAATAAAAAAACCAAGTGAATATAATAACATTATGTTTAATATTAGAGCTTCTGGGTTACAAAACTCAAAATGTGAAATTTGCAGAATTATGATATAATTGGCAAATGTGTTGTTGTGTTCAGTAATTGATTCAGAAATGGAAAACTGAAGAGTGTTATCACGAGCTTGAGGTAGGCCAGTCAGGGCAACAATCAGAAACAGCCTGCCTTGCGGTGTCTCACCTGACTTTTGTGTGTTTGATTATGCTAATACTGTAATGCTGGCATCCGGATTCTCACCAAGCAGTGAGGCACACTGGAGGAAATTGGGCTGGGCTGGGCGGGGCTTGTATTCCCATGTATACTTTGCTATAGGTGATGGATCTGGGGCACATGTTTCATCTTTATGGTTCTTTTACTCACATAAAAAATGATAGGTTGGACTAGATGGAATCTAAGGTCAATTCTAAGGCCAAGATTCTAGTTTTTATATCAGTGATCAAAATTACATAGAATTTACTATAGTGCTATTATTAGTAAGGACTAAGTTTAGCTGCACTTGATAAAAATCTCCATATAAGTGGCTTATATAAAATAAGAGGCTATTTGTTTCTCATTAAAAAAAAAAGGTTTGGTGTTAGGAGTTCAGGATTGATAAGATAGCTTTGAGCATCATCAGGATCCATGCTTCTGTCTTCCTGTCCTGACATCTTCAGGACATGACTGCCAGCCTCAAGGTGACCTCCAGGTTGCCTCATGGATCAGAATGGCTGCTGGAGCTCCAGAAATCATCATATTTAACAGGCCAGTAAAGGAAGAAATAGAGGAGAAGGAAGTGCAGTTGTCCTTCCCTTTAGAAAACCTTTTTATTTTAAAGTAATTTTGGATTTACAGAAAAGTTGCAAAGACAGTAGTGTTCCTGTATATCCTTCATTCAACTTTTACTTATGTTAACATCATATATGACTATGGTACATTTATCAGAACCAATAAATTAATGTTGGTCCAATACTATTAACCTAATTAGAGATTTTATTTAGATTTTCACAAGTTTTAATATTAATGTTTTTTTGGCTTCAGGATCCCATCCTGGATCCCACATTGCATTTAGTTATCATGTCCCCTTAGTCCCTTTAAGTCAGTGACAGTTTCTCTGTCTTTCCTTGTTTTTCATGACCTTGAAAGTTTTTAGGAATATGGTCAGGTATTTTGTAGAAAATTCCTCAATTTGAGTTTGTTTGATATTCTTTCATGGTTGGATTGCAGTTATCAGTTTGGGGGAAGAATTCCACAGAGACGAAGTCCCCTCCTCAATGCATTATATCAGGGTTCCTGATACCAGCATGACTATTAGCTGATATAAACCTTGATCACTTGTTAACATGGTGTCTGCCAGGTTTCTCCATCTCCAGTTACTCTGTTTCCATTTCCACACTCTCTTGGTTAGAAGTCTTTAAGTTCATTTTGTACCTCCTGGAGCCCCTTTCTTTTAAGGTGCATTCCTGGAAGCCTCATACAAAGCTTATGTTCTATTTCTGCTGGCTGGGATTTGGTCTAGTATGATAGATGTGAGGCGCTTTGACTGGAGTCAGGCTGCTTGAGTTCAAATTCTAGCTATGGTGCTTATTATTATTATTTTTTTAAATTAAGGTATTATTGATACAGACTCTTAGGAAACTTTCACATGAAAAACAATGTGGTTACTACATTCACCCCTGTTATCGTGTCCCTCCCATACACCATTGCAGTCACTGCCCATCAGTGTAGTAAGATGCCACAGAGTCACTATTTGCCTACTCTGTGCTACACTGTCTTCCCCTTGATCCGCCCCACACCATGTGTGCCAATCATAATACCCCTGAATCCCCTTCCCCACTCCTCCCCTTTGGTAACCGCTAGTCCCTTCTTGGAGTCTGTGAGTCTGTTGCTGTTTTTTTCCTTCAGTTTTGCTTCATTGTTATGCTCCACAAATGAGGGAAATCATTTGGTGCTTGTCTTTCTCCGCCTGGCTTATTTCACTAAGCATAATATCCTCTAGCTCCATCTATGTTGTTGTAAATGGTAGGATTTGTTTCTTTCTTACGGCCGAATAGTATTCCATTGTGTATATGTACCACCTCTTCTTTATCCATTCATCTACTGATGGACACTTAGGTTGCTTCCATATCTTAGCTATTGTAAATAGTGCTGCAATAAACATACAGGTGCATATGTCTTTTTGAACATATCATTTCTGAGAAATTATATTCTTTGGGTAAATTCCTAGCAGTGGAATTCCTGGATCAAATGATATTTCTGTTTTTAGTTTTTTGAGGAACCTCTATATTGCTTTCCACAATGGTTGAATTAGCTTACATTCCCACCAGCACTGTAGGAGGGTTCCCCTTTCTCCACATCCTTGCCAGCATTTGTTGTTCTTAGTCTTTTTGATGCTGGCCATCCTAACTGGTGTGAGGTGATATCTCATTGTGGCTTTTATTTGCATTTCCCTGATAATTAGTGATGTGGAGCATCTTTTCATGTGCCTGTTGGCCATCTGAATTTCTTCTTTTGAGAATTGTCTGTTCATATCCTCTGCCCATTTTTTAACTGGGTTATTTGCTTTTTGGGTGTTTAGGTGTGTGAGTTCTTTATATATTTTGGATGTTAACCCCTTGTCCGATATGTTGTTTACAAATATATTCTCCCATACTGTAAGATGCCTTTTTGTTCTGTTGATGGTGTCCTTTGCTGTACAGAAGCTTTTAAGTTTGATCTAGTCCCATTTGCTCATTTTTGCTTTGTATCCCTTGCTCGAGGAGATGCATTCAGAAAAAAGTTGTTCATGTTTATATTCAGGAGATTTTTGTCTATGTTATCTTCTAAGAGTTTTATGGTTAAATGACTTACATTTAGGTCTTTGATCCATTTTGAGTTTAATTTTGTGTATGGGGATAGACAGTAATCCAGTTTCATTCTCTTGCATGTAGCCATTCAGTTTTGCCAACACCAGTTGTTGAAGAGGCTGTTATTTCCCCATTGTATGTCCATGGTTCCTTTACATATATTAATTGACCATATATACTTGGGTTTATATCTGGGTTCTCTAGTCTGTTCCATTGGTCTATGGGTCTGTTCTTGTGCCAGTACCAAATTTTCTTGATTACTTTGGCTTTGTAGTAGAGCTTGAAGTTGGGGAGCATATTCCCCCCAGCTTTATTCTTCCTTCTCAGGATTGCTTTGGCTATTTGGGGTCTGTGGTTGTTCCATATGAATTTTAGAATTGTTTTCTCTAGTATGTTGAAGAATGCTGTTGGTATTTTGATAGGGATTGCATTGAATCTGTAGACTGCTTTAGGCAGGATGGCCATTTTGACAATATTAATTCTTCCTATCCATGAGCACGGGATGTGTTTCCATTTATTGGTATCTTCTTTAATTTCTCTCATGAGTATCTTGTAGTTTTCAGTGTATAGGTCTTTCACTTCCTTGGTTAGGTTTATTCCTGGGTATTTTATTCTTTTGGATGCAGTTGTGAATGGAATTGTTTTCCTGATTTCTGTTTCTGCTAGTTCATCATTAGTATATAGGAGTGCAACAGATTTCCGTGTATTAATTCTGTATCCTGCAACTTTGCTGAATTCATATATTAGTTCTAGTAGTTTTAGAGTGGATTCTTTAGGTTTTTTTGTACAATATCATGTCATCTGCAAACAGTGACAGTTTAACTTCTTCTTTACCAATCTGGATGCCTTTTATTTCTTTGTGTTGTCTGATTGCCATGGCAAGGACCTCCAGAACTATGTTGAATGAAAGTGGAGAGAGTGGGCATCCTTATCTTGTTTCCGATCTTAAAGGAAAGGCTTTCAGCTTCTTGCTTTTAAGTATGATGTTGGCTGTGGGTTTGCCATATATGGCCTTTATTATGTTGAGGCACTTGCCCTCTATACCCATTTTGCTGAGAGTTTTTATCATGAATGGATGTTGAATTTTGTTGAATGCTTTTACAGCATCTACAGAGATGATCATGTGGTTTTTGTCCTTTTTGTTGATATGGTGGATAATGTTGATGAATTTTCTAATATTGTACCATCCTTGCATCCGTGGAATAAATCCTACTTGATCATGATGGATGACCTTTTTAATGTATTTTTGAATTCAGTTTGCTAATACTTTGTTGAGTATTTTTGAATCTATGTTCGTCAGGGATACTGGTCTGTAATTTTCTTTTTTTGTGGGGTCTTTGCCTGGTTTTGGTATTAGGGTGATGCTGGTCTCATAGAATGAGTTTGGAAATATTCCTTCCTCTTCTACTTTTTGGAAAACTTTGGAGGATGGGTATGAGATCTTCACTAAATTTTTGATAAAATTCAGCGGTGAAGCCATCTGGTCCAAGAGTTTTGTTCTTAGGTAGCTTTTTGATTACCAATTAAATTTTGTTGCTAGTAATTGGTCTGTTCATATTTTCTGTTTCTTTCTGGGTCAACCTTGGAATGTTGTATTTTTCTAGAAAGTTGTCCATTTTTCCTAGGTTATCCAGTTTGTTAGCATATAATTTTTCATAGTATTCTCTAATAATTCTTTGTATTTCTGTGGTGTCCGTCATGATTTTTCCTTCCTCGTTTCTGATTCTGCTTATGTGTGCAGACTCTCTTTTTTTCTTGATAAGTCTGCCTAGGGGTTTATGTATTTTGTTTATTATCTCGAAGAACCAGCTCTTGCTTTCACTGATTCTTTCTATTGTTTTATTATTCTTGATTTCTTTTATTTCTGCTCTAATCTTTATTATGTCCCTCCTTCTACTGACTTTGGGCCTCATTTGTTCTTCTTTTTCTTGTTTCATTAATTGTGACTTTAGACTGTTCATATGGGTTGCTTTTTTCCTGATTGCAAATGCTTCCCTCTTAGCATGGCCTTTGCTGTGTCCCACAGATTTTGCATTATTGAATTATTGTTGTTATTTGTCTCTATATAATGCTTGATCTCTGTTTTTATTGGTCATTGATCCATTGGTTATTTAGGAGCATGTTGTTAAGCCTCCATGTGTTTGTGGGCTTTTTCATTTTCTTTGTCTAATTTTTTTCTAGTTTCATACCCTTGTGGTCTGAGAAGCTGGTTGGTACAATTTCAACCTTTTTGAATTTACTGAGGCTGTTTTTGTGGCCTACTATATAATCTATTCTTGAAAATGTTCCATGTTCACTTGAGAAGAATGTGTATTCTGCTGCTTTTGGGTGGAGAGTTCTGTAGATGTCTTTTAGGTCAGTCTGTTCTAATGTGCTGTTCAGTGCCTCTGTCTCCTTACTTATTTTCTGTCTGGTTGATCTGTCCTTTGGAGTGAGTGGAGTGTTGATGTCTCTTAGAATGAATGCATTGCACTCTATTTCCCCTTTTAATTCTGTTAGTATTGTTTCACATATGTAGGTGCTCCTGTGTTGGGTGCATAGATATTTGTAATGGTTATATCCTCTTGTTGAATTGACCCCTTCATCATTATATAATGTCCATCTTTGTTTCTTGTGACTTTCTTTGTTTTAAAGTCTATTTTGTCTGATACAAGGACTGCAACACCTGCTTTTTTCTCCCTGTTTAGTTGCATGAAATATCTTTTTCCATCCCTTCACTTTTAGTCTGTGTATGTCTTTGGGTTTGAAGTGAGTCACTTGTAGCAGTATGTAGTTGGATCTTGTTTTTTTATCCATTCAGTGACTCTGTCTTTTGATTGGTGCATTCAGACCATTTACATTTAGGGTGATTATCAATAGTTATGTATTTATTGCCATTGCAGGCTTTAGATTCATGGTTACCAAAGGTTCAAGGGTAACTTCCTTACTATCTAAGTGTCTAACTTAACTCACTTAGTATGCTAGTACAAACAGAATCTAAATGTTCTTTTTTTCCCCACCTCCATTCCTTATATATTATGTACCATATTCTGTACTCTTTGTCTATCCCTTTTTATTACCTCTGGTGACATCTATTTAACCTTAGGAATGCTTCCTTCTGTAGCAGTCCCTCAAAAATACACTGTAGAGATGGTTTGTGGGAGGTAAATTCTCTCAGCTTTTGCTTATCTGGAAATTGTTTAATCCCTCCTTCAAATTTAAATGATAATCTTGCCAGATAAAGTATTCTTGGTTCAAGGCCCTTCTGCTTCACTGCATTAAATATATCATGCCACTCCCTTCTGGCCTGTAAGGTTTCTGCTGACAAGTCTGATGATAGCCTGATGGGTTTTCCTTTTTAGGTGGTCTTATTTCTCTTTCTGGCTGATTTTAATAGTCTGTCCTTATCCTTGATGTTTGCCACTTTAATTATTATATGTCTTGGTGCTGTCTTCCTTGGGTCCCTTGTTGTTGGGAGATCTGTGCACCTCCATGGCCTGAGACTATCTCCTTCCCCACATTGGGGAAGTTTTCAGCAATTACTTCCTCAAAGACACTTTCTATTCCTTTTACTCTCTCTTCTTCTTCTGCTACCCCTATAATACGAATATTGTTCAGTTTGGATTGGTTGCATAGTTCTCTCAGTATTCTTTCATTCCTAGAGATCCTTTTTTCTCTCTGTGCCTCAGCTTCTTTGTATTCCTCTTCCCTAGTTTCTATTTCATTTATTGTCTCCTCCACCATATCTTATCTGCTTTTAATACCCTCCATTGTGCTCTTCAGTGATTGGATCTCCGTTCTAAATTTGTTCCTGATTTTTTGAATATTTTTCTGTACCTTCATTAGCATGTTTGTGATTTTTATTTTGAAATCTCTTTCAGGAGGATTTATTTATTCAGTCTCTCTCAGTCCTTTCTCTGGTGTTGAGATTTTGCTTTGAACCAGGTTCCTTTGACGTTTGATATTTGTATGTGGCGCCCTCTAGTGCCCAGAAGCTCTACTCTCTGGAGCTGTTCAGCCCCTAGAGCGATGTCAGGGGTCACAGGGAGTGGTGTTGGTGCCCTGTTCCAGGTGTATGCAGGCTGGTGCAGCCCTCTTTCCTGTTGGTCTTTCAGGACTAGTTGTATTAGTTATATTTTCCTATTATATGTGGTTTTATGAGGAGGTCTTTGTCTCACTTCTCATGGCACCATCTTTAATCCAGTCTCTCCTCTGGTGCTTATTAACTATGAATTGGGCACATACACTTCTCTGTGTTTCAGTTTCCCCAGGAAAAAGTTAATTAGCTGTGTAAGTACCCGTGCCTGCTTGTTTGGTGGTTTTGAGTATTAAGTTTCTACATGTAAAGGTACTTAGAAATATACTTGGCACATAGGGAGGTCCCATCACTGTTAGCTCTTGATATTGTTATATGGCCACATCCAGGTGTGAGTGAGGCTGAGAAGTCTAGTTGTCTTGCTAGGAAGCAACATGCCTGGCTTGAAATTGGGGTGCTGTTGAGGAAGAGAACGGAGGCCAGATTTTCAGATAGCCAGTGGCAACTGCCATAATCACTGTGCCCGAGATCTGGGCCTCCGGGCCTCCAGCAGTGATGTGAATATCCTTCCTATTACAAAGTCTCCCTTGATCAGGGTCCACGGCCTCTCTATGTGGTGGTTCTGGACCCTGGGCAAGGGAGATGCACAGGCTGCAACCAGAAGGGAGCTAAGAGGTTATGAGGAATTCATAGTCTTTCTGGGTGTACTTTATCATTACAGAAAAATCAGTTTCCTCTAGCATCATATGTCCCCAAGATGCCTCTGAATGGCTCACATCCAGCACATGTTGGTAGAGGCAATGGTGTATCCATTTGAAAGTGTTTGATTATGTTTGCTTTTTAAAACATATTTGATCTTTAAAAAGTAAGAGACGGGGTGGGCTTAGAAGGCTTTTCAATGGTCAGAGCCACCTTATGTGTTAACAGAAAGGGTAAGAAGGAGCGTCCCTGGGGACCTGGAGGGATGATGTCCAAACCAGCCACGGGAGTGACCCGGAACCTGCCCCCATGACGTCTTTCATGTATCAAATGTTCCTTCAGAGCACCAGGAACCAAAGCCGTGTCACTGCCAAGTCTTGCCTGTGGGCCTTCAGGTTTGAAAGGAGAACATACCGAGAAGGGCCAGCTCTGCTGCTGCTGATGGGGTCTAAGCCCTATTTGCAGCTGGAGTCCAGTGTGTCTGTGTGTGGCCTGCTGCGTCACCTCTTCAAGTTTGGCCCTGGCAGGTGGCTCCTACAAACAAGCATTCCCCTTCCATGCCCTGGTTAGATGCCTCAGAACAGTTTCCTGCCAGATAATGTTAACCCTGTAAGAGCCATGCTTCTCCTAAATATGTTTGGAGAATGTTAAAGGTCATAGCCGAAGCTTGAACTGTGGCCTAGAGCTAGTCACTTGACCTCTCTGGACTCCAGTCTTCTTATCTGTAACATGCGGGTGTTGATTTTATGTGATCTAAGATTATTTCTGGCAAAAATTGCTCTAGGTTCCTTTCCCTGCTCTGAGGGCAGGTGATCTGGTTGCTGGGCACATTGTCCCAAGCCACCCAGGAGTACTGCGTCTTGTTTCAGTGCAGGGCTTAAGAAATCACTTCTTTGCCCTTGCATCTGAGCCATACCCAAAGTGTTCCTCTGTCTCTCTGGTTTCTCTGTAAGCAGCTCCAGTGCAGGGTGCTCTGTCCTCCCCATCTCAGCAGGCTGCAGCTAGCACAAGCATGGCACCATGAATGTGGGAGGTGCATTGTTCTCCTGCCTATTCATTCGCTCCTTGCTTTGGTCAGGTCCTATTAGGAATGAGAGCTCTGGGGCAAATCCATGCCTTTAATCACTTCATGATGTATGGGGCCTGGATCTGTGTCACTGGCACCCCTCGCTCTTTCTCATCCCTTTGATCAGAGAACACGCCTGAAGTGCTCTTACGATGGGTTTCCTTCCAAACCCTTAAACTGAAAACATTTTGCAAAATGTTCATGCCTGTGCTGTCCTCAAATGCATAATCAGTGAATGTGGTGTAGCTATTTTTCAGATTCTGAGGCTGCTACCTCTTTAAAGCTTTGTAAAAGAATTCAGCCCTGGCAGGTGGGTATGTGGGAGGCTGTGGGAGGCATCTCGGAGGCCAGTTCACCTGCAGTCTGTGCATTCCTTCCCATTGTGACCCAGGGAAATGGTGATTCCCTGTTGCTCTGAACACAGGCCAGTACTCCACCTTATACTTACTTCTACATTTCTGTGAAAATCATGTAATCATTTTGCTCCTTTCCACCCTTTTATGTGCTCCGATATTTATTGAAAATGCCTGTGGTCAGGCTCTTATATCACACTTCACAGTTTATACATATTTTTCATGTACATTTTCATAACATGTCTGATTTTCATGACATCTCTGTGAGATGGCCAGGACAGAGATCAGAAATCTTAGTCCCAGGCAGGTCAAGTGATTTGTTTACACTAGTGGAGATGGACCATGTTCCTAGCTGGGTCATCTCTCTCTTCTGACCCAGGGTCTCTCACATGTCAGGCTTTTGCTGTGGTGTAATTTGGTTGACTTTTGGCTTCAGGTCATTCTCCTGGTGACTTTGAATTTAATGCAGACTCCATGGCCTCTCCTTCCACAGATGAGATCTACGTTGGAGAAGAGTCCCAGACTTTGGAAACCTGGAGGCAGAGCTTCCCTGTGCCCTTAGACCTGGGAAATTCAATCTGTGGAATTACATCAAAGAGACAAAATTTAGAAATTTCAACCAAGTACTCTCTTCCTCAGATCTTGCTCTCATCTCCTCTTTTAAGAAATGGTTCCTCCTGGATATTTTCTTGAACCTCTATTTCATCTAATTAATATGTAGACACATACCTTTTGGGATGATCAAGTCTCTGACTTTGCAGATGGTCCCAGTCTCAGCAGAGAATCATCCTCATGATCATTTGTAATGTTACTTCTGTGTTTATTGAGGTTCAGCCCCAGAAAAGTCAGGGGATACAATAATGAAAAAGACACTGGTTCTGGTTTTAAAAAACTCACAACAATTACTGGAGCTATTAGTGACTTCAGCAATTTTCCAACAATTTCCCTCATGTTATTTTTTCAACTTTTATATGGTATGATAATAAAATCTAACAGTGTTAATATAACTCTGAATTACAAAAAATTTCCCCCACAATCCCACCACACTACCAAATCAAGTTTTTGGACTCCATTCCCTTCTACTTTTTATCCATATGAATACAAATTATGATTCCTTAATATTATACAAATTGCTACATTATCACATTTTGCTATGTTATCCCAAATGACTGTTAACCCATTTTGTTACATCGGCTTTTTATTTACTAATCAAATGGATGTTTTGTGTACTTAGACTTTCCGTTACCAATGGATGCTTTTAGGTTTCCATGTTTTGCCTTTATATAGTTGTAATAAACATTTTTTTGTAAATAACTTTATAATTCTTTTGGGTTACTTCCTTAGTCTAGGTTTCCTGAACTGTGACTACTAGGTCAAAGATTGAACATTTCCATGGTTCTTGATAGGTATTGTCATATTGTTACTCGATGGTAATGTTAATTGATCCTATGAGTCACAAAAAGTGAGTTAATTTTCTTGACCTGAATTGTCCCTGGATGGAGTTCTTTCCATTATAAAAGTAGTTCTTGGAATCCCTTACAGTAATTGTCTTATAGCTGGATGAACTTGTTTCTTTCATTGTAGTTCTTCTCAGTTTTGTGTGATTAGTGAGATAGTGGATGACTTATCCTAAGTCATATGTTCATCTGTGGCATGGGGTTGTTGTTTCTGTGAGGCTCAAACAGTATAATTTGTAGAACTGCTCTGTAAATGATAACAAAAGCAAGTTGTCGCTCATGATGTAACTGACTGCCTATCAAATCCCCCTTTATCTGCTTTGAATGACCCTCCCCATAATGGGAAGGGTGGCTGACAGAGTTCCCAGTAGCTGGCAAGGACTCTGTGCAGTGCATAGCTGTACTGGGAGGAGCTTGTGGGGCTGGTGGCAGGCACATGAGCTAACAGAGAAAGGTCTGGAAGTGCCTAAGAGAGAACTAATGCCAGACGAGTCCCTGGTGGTCAGGCCTCCCTAACCCTACTCTTAGGTCCTATAGTGGGCCCCGAACTGCCGGGCATGGCTTCTTACCTGGCCCAACACACTAGCTGGACATTGGAGGAAATGCTGCAGCATGTGGAGCGGCTCCTGCTGGGTTGCTGAGGCAGGGGTGACATACATGCCAATGAGTGACGGGACAGTGCCTCAGCCAGGGTGGTGGATGGAGGGTTAACAGAAGAGTAAGGCTGTATGAGCATGTGTGGGTGGGGGCCAGGGCAGGGACCAAGGGGGGATGCCCGCAATTCTTTTTGGAATAACTGCACGTTCATTGTGGAGGACCTACTATGTGCAGGTGCCATAATAATTGCAAGCCTTTGTCGTGTGCTTACTATGCTCCAGGCACATTGTCTCTGTTCCTTCCAATGCCGCTGTATGTTATGAATTGTTCTGTTTATAGGAGAGGAAACTGAGGCACATAGAATAAATACTTCCATTAAGGTTACAGAGTTGGAATCGGGATTCCAACTCACAGGACAGTGAGTGTGAAATAGTTTATTTCATAATTTCATTTCATTCATTCATTCACAGATGTTTGCTGAAAGCCTGCTAGGTGCCAGCCACAGTGTTAGGCAATGGTTTAGAGGGTGAAGCCCCTGAATTGCTGTTTCCAGGGAGAATATTAGTAATGTTATGTTACATAGAAAGTTCCAGACTCCATGTCTCTGCCTATGAGTGGTATTGGGATATTTTTCAATCTAAGCCGCAAGTTTCCATACCAGAAAGGAAGCCAGCAAGGACCTCTTAGATCCTGCAGTACAGCAGAGAACAGGCCTACCAGGTCTGGTGAGAAGATCTGGGGCCTGGAATAGATAGCAAGAGCATACAGCAGAGCCCCGCAATTGAGAGAAAATAGTGCTTAATCAGAACCGGAGTAGGAACAGGCTTGGTCGCAGAGCCTTTCCAAGAGTAATTCATGAAGACTCTGCTACCTCGCAGCAGTGCAGGATGCCACAGAGGAGGACCTGAGGAGATTTAGCAGGAATAGATGAGAACGGAAACAGTTGCAGCTCCAGGTCGAGGGAGGAAGAATTCACAATTATTAGACATTGAAGGTGTAGTTCTTTCAGTTTGTTGTACATAATTATATGTAAGTTCTATCCCAAAGCAAAAATAGTCATTCTCAATTAATTCTTTTGTTCTCCTCATTAAGTCCTAGTTAAAATATTCCTTGAGGTATTGTTATAGATGAGATCTGCACAAATGTACTGTGGTGGTGGTGGTGTGTGTGTGTGTGTGTGTGTGTGTGTGCATGAAAATAGCTGTTGAAGTCCAGATTGTAAAGCCTGGAGTGGGTGGCCAGCTAAGTGTCCCAAAGACTGCTGCATGTTGCATTTGGCTCTGGGATACAGAGATGAATATGACATAGCCCTTGCCCTTCAGGAACTCAAAACAGAGATAGATCCTATACAGTATACTGAAGCTCCTTGAGGGAAGAACTATATCATACTAATTTGTATCTCCAGTACCTAGCATCATGCCTGATATGGAGTAGATATTCAAGAAATGCTTCCTACATAGAAATAAGTAATATACAAATATTATGGAAACAGAATGGAACCAGCTGCTTATTGCCTGACCACTCCCTCCTCAGCTCTTTCCTCCTGGGTGTTTGAGGAAAGCTTCACTGAGGAGGGTTATTTGAGGTCAGATGTTCAAGATTGGATTGTGGTCATTGTTGAGAATGTGGAGATACCAAAGAAGGTAGCCTACTGCACATGAAAACTTACAACACTGAAGTATGTAAATCTAATTTGAGGCCATATAACAATGATTTAGGCTTGGAATGATTTCCTTCTGAATGTCAACCCCAGTCAGTCCATAATGGTTGGCTGAATCTGTGTTGAGGGAAGGATTCAGAAGTCTCACGTTAATGCTGGACTGATTGGCTTTGTTTGCCATGGTGTAGGAGGGGCACTGTGGCATTTGTATCACGTTGTCCATTCTCATATTAAGTTTCTGCATTAAAAAAAATAATCCCCACTCCTTGCTTCTGCCTCAGCTTCATATATAGGGGGAAGCAGGTTCATGGTTACAGGGCCTGGCAATGCATTTGACACCAACTCACAGAAGCAGAAGAGATCACATGGCTGAGAGAAGTGGTTCTCTACTTTTTCATTGTTCAAATTCTCCATCATAAAAGCATCTTACGAGACTGAATGTATAACCTAGGCTTTGAAGAGGTTTTAGCAGAGATGTTGTCTTTAAAACCAATTACCATGTAAATCAGTGCCACCACTACAGAAGACTGTAGGGGTTTCTAAAAAAATTAAAAGTAAAAATACCATATGACCCAATAATTTCACTTCTGGGAATTTACCTGATGAAAATGAAATCACTAATATGAAAAGATCTGCATCCCCCAATTTTATTGCAGCTTTACAGTAGCCAAGATATGGAAGCAACCTAAGTGTCCATTGATAGATGAATGGATAAAGAAGATGTGGAGCATATATACAGTGGAATATTTTTCAGCCATAGAAAAGAAAGAAATATTGCCATTTGTGACAACATGGATGGACTTAGAGGGTGTGATGTTAAGTGAAGTAAATCAGAGAAAGACAAATATTTATATGTGGAATCTAAAAAACAAAACAAACAGACTCATAAACATGAAGAACAGACCGGTGGTTGTCATAGGGGAGGTGGGTGGGGCATGGGTAGAATAGGTGAAGGGACATAACGAAGCACAAACTTCCAATTATAAAATAATCACAGGGATAAAAATACAGCATAGGGGATATTGTCAATAATGTAATATTTCTGTATGATGACAGATGGTAACTCTACATTGTAGTGAGGCATTTAGTAATATACATAATTGTTAAATAACTGTCTCAGGTATCACTATAGTCAAGTATACCAGAAACCAATATAATATATATCAACTTCAGTAGAAAAACCTTAGTTATTAGAAAGAAATTACGCATCTGGGAGGTATAGAAGCATAGACATCTTAGCGCTATTCACTTTAATGTTATAATACCTTATCATTTCTTCTAGAATTGTTGAGGTATGACCTGAACCACAAAGGTTAAATTTCCAGATTACTTAGGCTTTGTGTAAAACTTAAACACAGGTTCAAACAATTTTAGCAGAACTAACTGTAGAATTGATTGTAGAATTTTCTTCTTCCTTAAATGGCTCACTTGTACCAATCATTATTTAAGATATAGTTGGTAACATGCTGTCATCATAATATCAAACATTGTATTTTGCTGTAATGCAGTTACATCCCAAGGGTTATGGGGCTGCTTGGCTTGTATGAGTCGGTCCCAGGTTGCTCTGCTTTTGAGATCTTACATCTTCATTTTGTTCTCCTATCTACTACTTTGACGGCACTTGACAACCTCTTCTTGGCTGCCATCAGTTTGCCTGCTTTTAGCAACTCTTTTTGCACTATGATTTTCTGTGGTCTCCAATATCATGTAATTAAGCCTGTTGAATGTTGTTTAAAGGGAAGCAGTAGGAAAGAGGGCCTAAGAGATGTTCCTGCGAATGAAGAATGTGGACTTCCTTCATGAGTGTGGGTGTTGGGCTTGTCCTGAAACCTCTTAACTTACTCTGGGTTCTCCGCTGGCTTTCGCCTGGTTGAGATTGCTGCATAAGTGACCTTTTGATAATTGAGGTGTAACTGTGCTGCAAGAGATCCACTGGTTTTTATGGCCCAGCCTTCCAGTTCAGACTTAAAACCACTGGTCCAGAGAATAGGATTCCAGACTGGAGAGCTGAGGATCTAGATATATGTGCTAGAATTTGCTTAGCTTCTCTGAAATTTGGAAGAAAATGCTCTCCTTTGGGCTAGCTCCCAACAATTTAAGAACTTAGTTTCTTGGATAAAGAACTATATATCAAAATCAGATATAAAAGTTAATACCTACTCTGAAGGGTTTTAATATCAGGCAAAGTAGTGGCAGAATTTGAAAAATGGAAACATTTTGGTCAAACAATTTGATTAAAAAATTTTTTTTGAGAGACAGAAGAGGCTTTCTGATTAAAAAGTCATCATTTGAAATGGCTGCATAATATTAGTCAGCCGGCAAGTCCTTCATTCACCATGGGCACAGTGTACTGCTGCTGCAATATGCAATGTCACTCGCAGCTAATCCGCTTACGGACTTTTTTTTACCCTCTGAATTAGCTGACAGCAGAAGATTGGGTCTAGGGAAATAGTTGGAGTTCAGGTTCTATTTGACAATATTTAGAATTTAAAGTGACCTTTAAATGGGAAAGGGCTGCACGGGATGGGAGTTAAGTGGTTTGGGACAGGGCAGTATTAGGGGTGAGGCAGAAGGGAATGCCTTTTTAATGCCAGTGTCAGGGCAGGCCATCCTGGACAAGTGTCCTTCATCCTCAGGACACATGAGAGCCCAGGACCAGGCTGACCCTTGGCTTTGTCGCAGAGGAGGTGAAGTTTGATTTTGTCCCAGTTAGTCTTTACCGTACTTTGCCCTCCCTCCCCTAACCTTCTCCCCCTGGCCTCTTCTGTCTCACTGGGCCTTGCTGGTATGGTATGATGCTCCCACTCTGCATTGTACCTGTGCCTGCACACCTTCAAGTGCCCTGTGCGCCCATACCACCTCCCAGCCCTTTCTCCACCCATTTTTAAGAGGAAAGACATCTCATTAAACTAAATTAAGATGTAAATGACTGGTGGTTATAACTGTCCTTGGAGTAGTCTTTTTTCCTTTGTGCTTGTCATTATGTCAGAGTGGTAGAGGGAGAGGATTGGTGGATGTGGTTCAACAAGTTAATAATTTCAATAACATACAAATACATGCAAAAGAATGACATTCGTTCCAGCCCCATCCTCTGTTCTCCACCTGGTGGTTGTCCTCTGTTCCTTCCCTTAGTCACTTTAATGAGAATGAAAGTCATACTCTACTGGTAGACTTCGAGCTTATATTAATTAGACTTGGTCATAGTTTAGGAGTTGATTCATATTGGTATATCCAAATTCAAGTGATGAGTACTATTTGAAATACTAGTACCACCCAGCAGAAGAAAGTGGTGTCTTCATTAGTTCCCAAATTCATTACTAGTTGTTTGAATTGTCACGTGATTCCTCCAGTCCTTAGTTTCCTTATCTTCAAAATGAGAAATGTGACCAGCTATCTCTAAGGTCACATCCAACTGTAAATTTGTAGGTTCTATTGTACTCTGCCCTCTCCTGCTTCTGAATCCCATTTCAGAGGCTCTCTATGAGGAGAACATCCACCTACCCACCCATCCATCCATCCATGTACTCATCCCATCCATCCCTCCTTCATGTGTATGATAGAGAACTGCATATGGTAGGACGATGAAAATTCACCTTGGGAATTTACATTTTAGTTAGAGACAAAATTGGATGCATAAAATAGCCAGACTCAAGAAACAAATACAGGTTTGTGTTGTCACAACAATGTGCTCATAAATACATCTTTAAATGTGTAGATTATAAGCCTTGTAAGGCCTTAATATTCTGTAAGTTCTTGACACATGTTTGTTGAAGCTTGTGATAAGGTGTGTACAGTGGGAATATACAACATGGGAGTGGCCGAGGCAGAGAGGCTGACTAGAGAAGGGCCCTGTGTAGACTGGTGGACTCGGGGCTCAGTGTAGACTGGCTTCCCAGAGGAGGAGGACATTTTTGAGATGAGTGGGTTTGGGTGAGTGGGTCCCATGCTCTTGTTCTGGAAGAGGCCTACCCATTAACATTGTTTGGTTTGCCTGTGGCTGTGTCTTTACCACCTCAGTCTGCAGGACAGTGAGTTCAGGTTCATGGCCAGGAGCTGGGATCAGGAACCACGGCCACACATGACCACTGGGCCATGGATCTCATCGCGCTAAGCTGCAGCCCTCGTTTCCTCAAACTCATGGCCAGTCTTCTTCCCTGGTGCTGAGCTTTTCCATGATCTGCCGTCCCCTTGCCTAGAGTCGTGATGCTTCCAACTAGGAGGCTCATCTCCACCCAAAGTGTCCTCCTGCCAGCGTCCACCTGCCAGCTTGGACCCCTTGCCTGTTTACGAGATGTTGGTATTTGCACCGTTGGTGATTCCCATTCAGGGCTAGGCCTTGAGTTGGGTAGTTCTTAACTCAGGCCTGATGTTCCCAGTTGCACACTCTTCTTATTAGCTTGCACCTGAGGTCCTCATGCCATGAAGCTGGACCTACAAGAATTATGATACAGAGAGTTTTGGGGCCAGGAAAGTCAGGAGTCTGGAACCAGGCAAGTGTCCAGGCAGCCAAGGGAGATTCATGCATGTCCACTGGGTAGTGGCCTCAGGACACCGTAAGTGAGAAGCTTTCTAACTAAGGGCACACTATTTGCAGGCGGTATGTTTTTGAGGTTCCTCCTGCTGGGACTAGGTCTGAGTCCAGGGCATGGTCCATCTGGAATCACACAGGGAAGGGAAGTGGGTCACCTGTGGGAAAGAGTTAGTGGGGGAAGCTGATTGAAGGGATGATGTGAACGCTGGCATTGACCAGGCAGCACGCTGGAATGGTGGTCAGCAAGGCATGCAAGTCTGTCAGTGAAGCAATCGTCCTAAAGGATATCAAAGACCTGAATTTTGTCACCTATTCAGAGCTTTCAACTGAGAATCATGTGTGCTTGAATGAATGAGTCTTTAGTAACCTGACTGGCTAAAATTTTTCATTAGAAAGTCATTGTTGACTCCAAGTCATAACAAATTGAAGTCAGAGGGCCTGCCCTTGCTGATCTCTTCCTCCGCCTGAAATCTTCCAACAGCGTGGGGTTAAATGAACCAAGAGTAAGAGAAAACAGCCCTTAACCACGACAGCTTTCATAGCTTGCCCTGTCATCGGCCTATTGATTCTCAAACTTCAGGTCCTTTTCCCCCTTAATTGTTGAAAATGCACATGGAATTGACTTGGTAAATGGTAAAAATTAGTGTTCTATTAAGTTAGAACATTTTGTTCTTCAAACAGATCTGGGATTAGAATTTTTTGTGTGTTACCTAGGAAAAAATAGTTGGTTGAGCATATTAGAAACCTAAATAAGTATCATTTTCTGATTTGAAACAATTTAGAAGTGCCTATTTACATCTCAACCATTGATGTGTTAGTCACCAAATAGGTCTTTGTGTTTACTGACACCCCATTTCCTCAGGCCTGATTCCCAGCTCTCTTCCTCCTCTGCCTCCTTGCTGCTCCTCCTCCCAAGTCACACTGTAAACTGCTGAGGCTGAGACAGTATTTGATACATTTTCCCACCCCAGCGCCTAGTGCTGCATCTGATTCCTGATGGCACAGGTGCCGGATGATTGTGAACATGTAAGATTATGACAGTTGATAAGTGAGCACTTCGTAGAAGTGGTGGCTTCTGAGTGGAGGGTCGTAGCTTCGTCCCGGTGCTGGCCTGTGGTTGACTTGGCCCTGGCATGCAGGCTTCCTCACTCATAGAGCAGCCAGTTTTGGCCTCAGCAAAGGAGCATCACTTTCAGACGTGATGCAAGCAGCCCATTCTGGCATCAGCCTCCAGCTGGGTGGCTTTCTCAGCTGGGCTCCTCCCACTGATGCGTCTCGGAAAGTCTTTCCTTCACTTGGAAGGTTTTAATCAGAGGGACGACCTTCATGGATTTCCTTGTGTGTTCCATAGGGTCTGCTGCAGAACAGTGCAGACTTGTTGGCTGTTACTGTAAGAAGGGCAGCTTGTCGGGCCCCAGGTTGTGGAGTGTGACTCTGGAGAGCCCATCTCTGCATCGACTTGCATGAAACTTTGCAGGGCTGGTTGGTAAATGGTGACAGAATCTGGCCCCATGGGAGTGAGTGTTAGATCTGCAATTGCTGCATGGTCTTGGTTTAGGTTTTAAGCATGGCTTAGGTTGTCCTGATTTTCACTTTCTTCCCCTACTGTTGTCTTTTGGGGCCCTCAAATTCCACCCTGTGGGTTTAGGGAGTAGCCAGCGGTGTCTCATATGTATTTCTAAATGTTCTTGCCCCTTGGCTCCCTGGAAGGCTCTGGCGTTTCTTCAGAATGTGTCAAGACCTGTCCTCTCTGCCTGCAGCCCCTGCCCTGTGGCCACTCCTGCTTCCACCGCTCGGGTTCCCGGCCTCTCCCCCTGTCCTTGAGTGGAGCTGCCACTCGCTGGCTCCCCAGGAGCCTGGTCTTGGTAGGCATTTCGTTGGAGAGGGAAGAAGCCCTCCCCGTGTCCCGTGGGTCACCAGCCTGTGCTGCTGTGTGGGAGGCCGTGTCTCACAGGGACTTCGGGCGGTCGGCACTTTCCTTTATTCTGCACGCCTCTCTTCCCCTCCGGCATGGATTCCTGGAGCCGGGAGCCTGGAGACTGCTTTTGGAATCATCCTCCCCTCATTCTGATCCTTTGTCCTTGGACCAGGTTTGGGTACAGTGGCTTTTCCCTCAGGATGAGAATTTTCCCAGAAAACTTCTGGAAGGGCCAGAGAGGGGAAGAGACAGGTGATCCTGGGAGTAGAGTGTGGACGCTCTGTACTCGTTCAGCACCAATTCATTCAGAGCTGCAGTGCCGTCCTGACCCTCCAGGCATGCCCAGACATGTCTAAAGCCCCAGGTGGCCGGGGCCCAGGCTCTTGGGTGCTGCTTGCGGTGCTTTTCTGGGGAGCTGGTATTCAGCACCTCACTCAGAGCCCGCACAGAGCAGAGCTCCATAGATGGTCTTAATATGATATTAATATGGCCTGTGGTCCTTGACCAGCCTCTCCTGAGAATTCTTTCCTTTTGAACCTTCAGTTTCTTGGAATCTTTTAGATCCTTAATCTTTCCTCCCGACTGTGACTTGATACCATAAACAAGAAAAAACAAAACTGAAAAACAGGTGGGTTGGGGTATATGTATGCTGATGAGGAGGAGCCCATTATTGATGAGTCATGGTGGCAAATGCAGTTCATGGTTGAAGAGTCAAGGTCACGGGTAGGAAACTAGAGCTGACCCTAGAGGATCCGGGTGGTGGCCTAGCTCTGTGCGGCTGGTGCCAATGGCTGTGGTCCATAGAGGGAGCTGCATTTGGGAAAGTGGATGCCTGTTCAGGGTACCAGGAGTGTTCTAGACTGCCTGGATTGACTGCGAGGAACCGACAGGATTACCTCAAGCAGAGGTTGTTGATCGGGAGCATTCACCTCTGCTGGAAGGGCGGAGGACCGAGGCTGCCCTGATCCTGCCCTCCCTCCGCATCTGCTCTTTCTGCCTGGCTCCCACCATTCTATTTTATTTATTTATTCTATTTTCTCTGGTAACTTAATCTCATGGCATCATTGCATTCTTTCATTGCTTCTGGCATTGTTTTCACTTGAAGGAAGGTTTGATTGGCCCCTGTCAGCACGTCAGGCTGGGCCCTTGTTATGGATGGTTGGCTGGTGCCCACCTCAGGTGGGACTGGAGGGGCACATGGTTCAATATATGCCTGTTTAAGCGGCAGGGACAGTGGGCAAAGCACATTCTCCTAGAAGGGAGTTTGGCAGGCTTTTGAGGCGGGATTTCTCTGGTTTTTTGGAGATGGAACTATGGAACTGTTGTGAAGGTGGCTCTGTTGATTCAGCGGGACACTGACTAGCCTCACCAGGGCCGCTAACAACATGGACTGCCCTCACATCAACGCTCCTACCTTTGCGCCGTCTTTAAGGAGTGAACAAAGATCAGGCACGTGGGAGCATCACCAGCCCACTTGGATAGTACAGAGCCCGTATCTTCTAGATTTGGTTCTTTGATAAGTTGTTTATAAAACGAATCTCACTACATGAATTCATACAGCTTCTGTGTTGTGTGTATTGGCTCAGACCGCACCCTCATGTACCTGACCTCGTAGCTCTTCACAACACCCCTGTGATGTAGGTGTTACTGCTTTCATTTACGTGTGAGAAAACTGAGTCCGGGAGAAGTTGAGAGACTTGTACGACAAGTACGCGGCACACTTAGGCCTAGGCCTTCTGACTTCCTGCCCACCCTTCCTTTCCCCGTAAGTCTTGTATCTGTACGCAGAGCATTGTGCATCCCTAGGTGTTCTGGGAAGATAAAAAGAAATTAGCCCACATTCTAGTTAGGATAAACTGCAGACAACATCCATTAAGACAGTCATTTGAGAGCTGATTGCTCTGTGCTGGTGATTGTGACCTTGAAGTGCTCACACCAAAGGACACACAAAAATTACAGGCTGCTTTGAACGTTTGGGATGTGCTGTGGATTGGAGATAATACTGGAGAGAATCAAGGTCACGTTCTTGTCCAAACCCGCCAAGTTTGGACAAGCGCAAACAGCCAAGTTACTCGTTGGTGATACTGAGCTGAAAGGCGTCCCTGAATCCTGCCTGAGGGGGTCCAGGGCCGCATGGCCTGATGTTGGATTGACAAAGAGCCTGAAGACCAAACCAAGGAGGTCGCCGTGTCCTTTGGAAGGCGAGTGGTGGGGCCAGGGTGGCTCTGAAGGTCCACCACGAAGTGGTGTTTCATATTCTGAGAACTGTGGGGCCTGACGTTGCTTAGGACTTCACAAGAGGTTTTCTGAGCTGTTTTAGCATAACCTAGAATGAACATCAAATGACAAGAGAGAATCCCTCTCTATGATGTACTAAAATGTAGCCGAGGACAAGTAGTAAGGGCAAGGCTGTTTCCAGGAGCAAAGCTCTGATGGGCTGGCCATGAGGGGCACGTGAGTGAGGGCAGGGCTCTGCCAAGCAGTGGGAAAGGGGCACCTGGGAGGCCGCCATTAACAAGAGGAGCAGAGGAAGCCCCTCTAGGGCAATATGGCTCCAGGAACACATGGGCTAGCCCAACCAGTGGGACACACTGCCCTGCAGATAGAGCAACAGGACCTTGGGGGCAGACTGTACACCCCTGGGTCAATGCACAGGAGGTCTGGCAGCCCGTGGCCAGGCCTTCTGAGGCTCATCAAGGATGAGGAATCCATCCGTTCTGGCAAGGGGAAAGTGGGGCCCTCAGCTTGGAGGAACTGGGGACTTGAATGGCCATCATGGCCTGCCCTGGTCACAGGAGGGTCAGGCAGGATTGGATGCAAGGTCAGCACAAAGACAGTGGGGAATGGCAGGCAGTGCTCCCTCTGCCCAGCCTGAGTCTGAGGCACATGGTCACCCACTGGCCTTGTCAGCCATTCAAAGGTCTCTCCGGGAAAGGTCAGCATTGCTTTTGGGCTTCAGAGAGGGGCGGTCCAAGTTGTGGGGAGAGGAGGGCTCTGAGTGCTGAGAACTGAAAGGTGACCACCAAGGATGCCGGGCGCCGTGCAGCTGAGATGTGGAAGCTGGAAGGGCAGCGCTCAGGGTCTGTGGTTCAGAGTGCAAGTGACCATCTCAAAACCATCCTGGCAGAACTGGGGCAGAGCCAGGTTTTCTTTTCTAGTGTGAGGAACATTTCTTTCCCTCTCATTTTCCCTGCCAGATGACCAGTATTTCTAATTTCTTTCCAGAGATGTTTTATGCACCTACATATCTATATATCTCTATTCCTATCATCTCTTCCCCCACTTCTTACATAAATGTAATGTACATTACATGCTTTTCTGCATCTTACTTATTTTCACTTAATTTGTCTTGTAAGGCTTTCCCTATCAGTTTATAAAGAGTTTTCATCTTTTTAAAAAATGGTATATTGCCTTCATTGTGTGGATATACCATAATTTATTTAACCAGTCTCCCACTGAAGGAAATTTAGGTTGCTTTTGTGAGTAAAGTGATAATGAATAACCTTGTACATATGTCATTTCACTCCTGTGAAACTGCATCTCTCAGATAAATTACTAAAAGTGGAATTTCTGGGTCAAATTGAGCCTTTGTAATTTTGAAAGATATCGATGACTCACCCTCTAGAGAGGTTGTACAAATTTATAAAATTTACACTCCCACAGCAACCTGCGAGTGTGTTGTTTCCCCACACCTCACCACACAGTGTGTTAGCAAACTTCTGCACTTTTGCCAGAATGGTAGTTGAAAATGGCATCTTGGTGTAGATCTTACTTGTAATTCTCTGGTTTTGAGTGTTCATGGACGTCATTCCATATGTTTAAATACATTTGTATTTCTACAAACTGTCGATTCCTGTCTTTTGTTCACTTTAAAACTGGATTGCTGGAATTTTTCTTAATATGCAGGTGCCTTTTATGATTGGGAGAAACTAGTCCTTTGTGATCTCTTGTTGCAACTATTTTACTCAGTTTGTCTTTTGATTTTGCTTATGGTAGGTTTTGTTATGCTAAGTTTTACATAGTTGAATTTATCAGTATTTCTTCTATGGATTTTACATCATAGTTATAAACACTTTCTTCCCCTAAGGTTACAAAAGGGGTTCCTCATGGTTCCTTCTAGTACTTTCATTACTTTTTTTCAAACAAATATTTGGTCTATTTGAAAATTATCCTGGTATAAGGTGTAGAAGTATGCCTTCAATTTAATTTTTTTTTCCCAGGTTATCTAGTTTTCTGAATACTATTTATTGAATAAATCTTCTTTTTCCTACTGCTCCAAGGTGCTGCTATGGACTGAATCATGTCACCCCAAAATTCATATGTTGAATCCCTAATCTCCAGAGGGACTTTATCTGAAGAGAGAGCCTTTAGGAGGTAATTAAGGTCAACTGAGGTCATAAGAATGAGGCTTTACTTGGATAGAACTGGTGTTCTTAATAAGAGGAGGCGACACCAGAGCTTACCTGCTTCGTCTGCACACCAGAGAGGAAAGGCCGTGCAAGGACGTACAAGGTGTCCAGGAGGAGAGATCTCATTAGAAACCAACCCTGCATCTTGGTCTTGGACTTCTAGTCTGCAGATGCTGAGAGAAGTAAATGTCTGTTGTTTCAGCCACCCAGTTGGCAGTGTTTTGTTATGGCAGCCAGAGCAGACTAATACACACTGTGCAGTGAATTCCCATGTTTGGGCTGACCCCGGATTTTCTGAATTCTGGTCCAGTTCTTCCATCATATCACACTGCCCACCACGGAGGCAGCCGCAGAGTCGGGGCTCCCAAGGCCAGGAGGGACAGAGGGCTCTGGGGAAAGGAAGCACCCGGCGGTGCACAGACAGGACAGAGGCCTCAGGGAGGGCTGAGGTCAGCTGGGAAACTAGGGCGGCGAGAGATGGCCGTGAGGGCGTGGAGCGGGGCCACTGGTGAGCTACCTGGGGAGGACTGATGGGACCTCCTGGCACTGCAGAAGGCGGCACCAGGACAGATACCCCGAGAACTAAATCAGGGCTGCTGCAACTTGGACTAGAGATGGGAGAGAGTGAGAGAACACTGCGGTTTTCTTCATTTTCAGGTGTTTATTTCAGTATCTCTCTCAAGAGTCCAGACTCTACTTGCTTTCATGGCTTCATACCTGCCCTCAACCCCCAGGCTCCTTAGAGACCCACTCTGTTCCAGAGAAATCTCTACAATGTGCATTTGGGGTACTAACCCTCTGGGGATGGCATCTTACTATTTGATACTTATTTTTATTGTAAAAATCTTAATGTACTCCGTCCTCTGTAAGTAGGAACACACACGTGAATGGCAGTTTCTCCCATGTTAGCTGCCTGGCTCTCCTTTAACCATCCCAGCCCTGCCATCATCTTTTGCCTGGGGCTCGCCTGCCCTCCAGCTGCAGCCCTGCCCCTGCCCCTCGGTGCTGACGCAAGGAGCTGCGCTAGCTTTCTCTGCCTGCAGCCTCTCCTTTGGCTCTGCTTTCTGGGTTCTGAGGCCCCTACAGAAAGCCTCCTTGCCAGGTTTGTGCTGCACCAGTTCTGTTACACAGTAGTGAAGGGAGTCGTCCCAGAGGCCTTGCAAAACTAGGAGGCATCTGTCTGTCTGATCTGGTTCTGCTTTTGGGTGCTGGCTGATGGTTTCGCTGAAGCCTTGGATGCAAACCTTAAGGGGGCCCAGGAGTAATGTTCACTGCACTTAGGGAGGAGTTGGGCAGCCTTTCAAGGAGCAGGTTACTCCATTAGGGTGATTTGCTTCTCTCAGCTCACCCAGTTTGGATGCCAGGGGTCCCAGAGGGTACCCACCCCTCACTTCTTTGCTCCTATGCTCTGGAGCAGCTGTTTGACTCAGCTGCAGCAGAAGTACTGGCCTGTGTGTGGGGAGGATGAAATCCATGGGCCAGGAAGCCAATGGGGATCAGAGTGACTCCACACATGTCCTCCCAGGCCATGCCTCCAGCCATTTGCTGGCCCCACTCTGGTGCCTGGGCAACCGTGACCGCCCCCTGCCTGAGCACTCTGCACCAGTCTTAAACAGCCCCCTGTGGGGTCTGCCAAGCTCTGGCCCAGAGCAGTCAGAGCACTCCATTTCCCGCTGAGCTGGCTGCAGGCTCCAGGCTGGCTGGCCCCAGGCTACCCCTTCCCACAGATTCTACATCCTGCCAAGCTAAAGAACACGGTCTCCGCTCCTCTGCCAGCTTCCCTCGCCCAGCACCTGTAGTGCTCTCCACATCTTGGGTTCCCTAGTCTCTGCCTCATTCTTCCCACTGAGCATCTAGCTCCTGCAGGGCGGGCAACTGTGCTCACAGCTGAGGTGGGGTAGGGCTCACAGGTGCTTAGTGAGAAGCTCCTGGAAGATCAGTGGGAGGTAAGCAGGGCCCCCTGGAGGTTCTCCTGCCATTGAAACTTAGATAATGGGGCTTTGATTTTGTTATGGGAACAAATGGGTTTCTTCTCTAGAAATCGTTAACGTTCCTTCTCATTGGGCTCCAGGGAATATATTTTGTTGGAGAAAAAATCTAAAATACAGAAAAGTGTAAAGACATTGTAGATATAAAATCCAACAGTTCTGTTTTTACTCAACTTTATATTTAGAAATCTATCTCTAATAATATGTACGGTTGTAGTTCATTCACTTAAACTGTTGTATAATATCTTCTGTGAATATAACCTTGTGTAACTCCAGGGAGAGGAAATCCTGGGGCAAAATACCTCTAAAACTGAAATCAGTCAAAGTGAGAAATAAAGTTTAAAGGCCGTTTATTGCTTACAAACTGCAGCCAGGGCCATTTCTCTCTCCTACTCAAGCAAAAACAAGCAAGACCTCCCCCTAACCTCTCAGGTTCACATAAACCCTTGGTTGCCCAGGTAATTACCTATTGATATGGAGGTGAACTGCTTTTATCCACCCCTGAGGAATGCCTGTTGATAGGCAAATGCACTAAAGCCAGGTGAGATATTCTGGAAACATTACAATTTTACCACACCTTGTTTGATTTTTCTGTCTCTGAATTGACAGACCTTTAGGTTTTCAATATTTTCTGCAACACCCGTGTACATTTTTCCTCCTCATGCACATATGGGGGAGTTTGCCCTGGGGGTATAATTTTGGACCACAGGTCACATACATTTTCAGTGTGTTGGTAGGAGAGGTCGGTTCGGCCTACCGGGGATGGAACTCCATCCGAGGCATGGCACCAAATATGTTAGGGGAGAGACATTGTGTATTTTCCTCGGTTCTTGTTCCCGCCACGACAAATTGAAGGGCAGAGACACTGTAGTGAAGCAGAGCAAAAGTTTTATTTAAAGTTACTTAGAGAAAAAGTGCAGGCAGTGGCGTGATCTAATTGACACAGTGAAGACTTGGGCTGTGCTCAGGTGCTTTTCTTTTCTAGGGGAATATTCCAACATTCAAGGCCAAGTTGCTCCTGACCTTTTGAGCTTTAACTGATTAACTCTGAGCCTTTTCTGGCTTTCTAGTTTTAACTGGTTAACTTTGAATCTTTTCTGTTGGGCTTTACTGACCTTATTCTCTTTCCACCCCGCTCATATCTATTTTCCTGCCTAACAAGTTTACTTGATGTTTGTCAAATATCTGTTGTTGGACCATAAATTGTTCCAGTGTCTGAAAACCTCTTTTCCCCTGCCTTTACTCTTTACTTTACTATTGCTATTTTGATTGGGAGGTGTAAGTGTTACAGCAATTCCAGAAAGCTTAAAGACTGAGAAATCCCATCTTGGCTTGGACCAGTGACTCATCAGGTTAGGGCTAGTGGACACTTGTTCAACTACAAAGTGTTGTCCTCACAGGTCAAAGGTTGGTCCTAAATTGCTATTTTCCTGGGTGCGTGTGGTCAAATTATACCTGGAGCTGTGCCCTTCCCCTCCTGCTGCTGCTGAGTCTGAGGAGCTTACAGATGGTGGAGGAGAGGCCTTCGGGCTCACTGGTGTAAACAGTGTTACAGGGGCTGGAAATGGGGCAGGGGGTGGGAGGTGGTCTAAGCCCTAAGGCAGGAGCAGGGTGGTAGGATGTCTGAGGCTGGAGCCTGTTGGGAAAGTGCTCTGACTTGGGAGTGGGGGAGATACCCAGAGCCATGGCTGAGAGTGTTCTAGGAACTCGTCTCCTAGGACATCCCTTTCTTTTGCTGAGACACGCCAGATACATGCTCACTGCCCGTTTTAAAGGATTTACCTGGCGTCTGATGCATATACATCTGCAGCCTATATGGTGATAAAGTATGGCTGAAGACCCAGTAACAGCAATTATGGAGTGCTTACAACGTGCCAGGAGCTAAGTGCTTTACCTATATTAATTCACTGGATTCTCAGTATCCTAACGGGGTAGATATTTATATCACATCCCTTTAAAGTAAAGACATCAAGGCACAGAGGGTTTAATTTGACCATGATCACACACTCAGAGGGTCTCAAAGCCAGGATTTGACCCCAGGCAAGCTGGTTTCAGGGCCCAGGCTCCCAGCCCAGAAGTGCTGCTGGCCCCAGCAGGGAAGGAGTGCATAATGCACTCTTCATCTTTTCATATCTGGCTTTGAATTTCATTTCTACTAGTGAGTCAGGCAAAGTAACACTTGAATTAATTTCTCTGATCTAGCCAAGCCATTTAGCTTAAGAAAATATGTTTTCCTTTATATCTCTACTTAAAAAATTCATCTGTGCTTTCTGCTTTCTTTCTGTAGTCTTTAATTTTCACTCAGTTTTTAGCTAAGGCACATAGTAGGTTGAAGAGTGAAATAATGTTATCTGGGTTTGGTTTCTCAAAGAGCTCAGATTCCCCTGTATCCCCTGTCCTGCCCCAGACACACACACACACACACACACACACACACACACACACACACACACACACACACAGTCTCTCTCTCTCTCTCTGAATTAACTGGTAACAAGGAAAACAACATTATATAATTCCTTTTTCAAGTGGAAAGTGGGAAACTCAGTAATCTGGATTATTTTTTTCTTAGCTGAAATCAAACATTCAGCTGTTGGAATCCTCTCGTCTTTATCTGGCTCTGCCTGTGGACAGTGACTGGCCCTGGCTGCATGCAGATGCCCACCTGGGACGGTGCTTGTCCAGGACCCGGTCCTGAACCCCACACCTGAGCTTCAGTGGCCAAGGAAGGCAGGGCCACCTTCGCCCTGGTTTCTGTTCTTCGTGACTCATGAACCATCATCTTACTTTCCCCTGAAGGAGCCGGAATGAAGAATTTCCAACTCTGTTTATCTTCTCACTGTCCCTCTGCTTTAGGACAACTGCCTCATGCTGGATCTTTAATTTAAACAAAATGGATGTTTCCCTCTGGCCTAAGAGCTGGAATTTCTTATCAAAAGTGACACTTAAAAAGGGCCAGACTGGCCTGCTCCCTCTTTCCTGCCAGTCCGTCATTGCTCCTCCCCATCTCCAGATGTCTCCACTTCCTGGTCCCCCAGAGAGAGGGCATGAGCTCATCGTTTTCCAGTGAAAAACCAGATTTGGTCTCCTTCTCGCCTCGTTTTTCTGTCAGAGCCTGGAGATTGATGATGCTTCCACCGGCTGAAAACTGTGCCTGGAGGAGCTGCAGCCTCCCGCTGTGGGTCTCTGTGGGCGGGCCAGGAGGGGGCCGCGGTGAGGGCAGTGGCAGCGTGGGGCTCTGAACTTTCCAGAAGGTCATTAGGGGTGTGATGGGAATAGGGGAACAGGTTATTTACTACACCCCAAATGGTAATTTAAAGTCATACCTCACCTTTAGAGAAGACAATGAGAATTCTTTCCCGAGCATTCTGTTTCAAGCTGGAAAATTCATGAGCAAACTGGGAAAAAAGGCAGCCAGCACCTCACAGGGAAGATGGGTGGTGTGGGGCAAGCATGGCCTCTCATTCTTTATTTCCTTTTGTGAGGGAGTTATTATGACATCTAAAAAAGTCTTGCTTAAAGCATGCAAAAAGACTCAGAATGGGGGAAAAACATTCGGAATCCAGGAATGGGGAAATTAGGATAACAAGGTTGTAGATCTCACAAAAGATGAGGTGCCTTTTAGCACAGAAGATGGTAAACTGTTAGAGACTTCAATATTGTGTAAGGAGCAGTCACTGATGAAGTAATGAAGAGCCTGGCAAGTAAGCGGAGTGGGAGCCGGAGGCCTGGGCACCGAGCTCAGGGGGTGAGGGGCCACCCGGCATGAGGCCTCATTTCTGCTTCCTGATCGGAGTGTTGACCACCAGATGTTGAAGGACAGGTCGCTGCATGGGACTGGTTCCTCCGGTGGGACCATCCTATTTGCAAAAGGACACTGGCTGGCCAGAGGGAGCTGCGGCCCCAGAGTGCCGTGAGCCTGGAGGTGAGGGAGCGAGGGAGAAGACCGCTGGGGTTTCATGAACACAGCGCGCAGCCCAGCTGGAGGCAGCTGGAGAACCGTCTGACGGGCTTACCAAACAGATGGTGGGTGAGTGCTCAGCATGAGAGGTGGGTGCCACGACCCCGACCCGGCCGTGCCAAGTGGACCGCACTGCCTTCTTGGACACAGTCCCCGGACAGGCTGGTGGGGTGAATGTTGGATCCAGGATGAGATGGGCAGGTGGCCTGGGGAGGCAGATCAGGGGCGTGAATTCATGGCAGGCATGCCCAGCCTGCCCTCCCTGGAAGGTTCAATTTTTGGTCACAAGGACGTTCGTGTGTGTGCGGCAGAGTTCTGCCTTCCCTACTGGCCTGTTAAGGGACTTCAGTGATGGCCGGGATGGGGACGGCTCACTGACAAAGCGTGTGGGACAGATTGCTAATCTGTGGAACGATAGGATCACGATCTGAAAATTTTTTCAGGGGCTGGAACAAATAGGAGCTCCCTCAGGAGATAACAAACCTAAGTACAAAAAACAAGCAAAAAATGAGGAAAGACAGCTGCCCAGGCACATGGTGGCTTCACAGCTTCACTGGAGGAAAGCACCTGGGGTTGTCCCCTCTGTGTGACCAGCCTGTGACACAGCTGCTCCCAAGGCTCGCAGGGAGCCAGGCTAGGTATAGAGTCATGGGTCCCGGGCCAGGGGAGCCTGTGGCCCTGGGGGCTTCGCGCAGGTCTGACAGTGCGAGGGAACCACTGCAGCCAGGGCTCCCTGGGAGAGACTTTGGCCCGTGGGCTGACCCTGAGGATGGCCAGTGCAGTGCTGGGTTTTGTGATTCGGAGGGTGGAACGCAGAAGCGCTCAGCTGCAAGAGAAGGTGACTGTGGGGTGGGAGGGGCGCGGGCCTGACAATATTCATGGGCTGTTATATGGAAGCAGGACGTGTGTCCCAGAGACACGGCTGATGAATGATACGAGCAGTTGTCGAACGCCCACAAGGAGCACGTTTTCTGTGGGTTTTTTCATTTATTCCTCATCAGTCTTACAAGGGGGCTGGTATTATCTGCATTTTGCAGATGAGGAGATGAGGCTCTGAGGGGTTTGAGTAACTTGCCCAAGGGTTCCTGATGGTACATGGCTTGCCCTGGGAGTGGGGGCAGGGATGTGGCTGAGATGTGGGGGTGGTAGACACTCTTTAAGCTCTCCTCCAGCGTGACTAGGAGCTATCTTCTCTCCAGCTGTTCGGGGAGTTCTGGAAGCAAACATTTTCATCTTAGATAAGAGCAGCGAAGTCTGGGATGCTAGCAGTCCCTACAAATGAAAACATCTGCCTTATTTCCTCTAGAAAGCCTTGGAGGGTCTCATCTGTGAAATGGAGACAATAACAGGACCTAATGTGTAGGATTAAATGTGATGATACATAATAATGTACTTTGTACAGTGCCTAATACATAGAAGGCATTCGTTAACCATAAGCTATTCTTGAAATGAGTAAGACTGCCTGCACAAAGCACCATGTTGGCCACTGGGAGCACAAAGATGAAAAACACAAGCTCCCCTATCTCAAAGATTTTGCTGCAGATAGAAATACATGATTAATATACAAATATCTGTGTTATAGTAGTGTAGCTGCAGAAGGTGTCTGGAGACAACAGGTGAGGGATCAGCAATGTTTTGGGGGGTGGATAGGGGGCTTACTTTCGGGAGCAGGGTTTTTGAGAATGAAATTCCTGTGAGTCAGGAGGGACCCTTTGAACACCACTCATGACAAACATTTATGTAACATCGAATAATGTGAAGGAATTAAATATTTAGGATTTTGTCAAGGCAATGCATACAAAACATGAAAAGGCTATGCCTCCACTGCAAGCAGGAAGGCAAAGCACACTCGGTGGAACACATTAAAAATAAAAATGCCGCTAACACCTTTCCTCAGTATGAAGAAAATAAAACATTGTTTCTGGCTGGGCCTGTGGCAGCTCTAAGCCTTGCAAATCTTTAGGCTCGGGACATCTGGGAGGAGCAGAAGGTGTTAAGAGCAGTCACGGGGGAGGAGGGGTGGGAGATTTCTTGAAATAAGCTTTGTGGAGAGTCATGTCTTAATTAGGGGGAGCGCTGGTCAGGATTGCTTGTCACTGGGGCTGCCACAGGCACCCTTCATCTCTTTCCCATTTCGGCCCCTCTTGGGGACCCGCCGTGGGTCTGCCCTCCTTGAAGCCCTGGGACCTCCCTGTTGATCAGGGACAGGGTTTTGCCTCTCATCCCAAATGCTTCACCCCTTAAACTCCATCCCCACTCCTGGGGCCTGTGGAAGAAATCAACTCTGATGATGCTAACAAATCTAATAGTGGCTTTCCTAATTTGCTACAGGGAACTCTCCCTGCTAAGATATAATTTTAACATTTTTTTTTCTTCTTTTGAGAAAATGTCCTTTAAAGAGGAGATGAAGTCTCAGACTTAAAACTTGAACTGGCTATATCTTTAAGAAAAAAGAAAAAAAAGTTGGTTTTCAATTTTTTCTGATGTGTTCTCTCTACTTTCTGCTTAACCATTCCACTTATTAAGCATAGACCACAGGCTTTGGGTTGGAAAGATGACTCAGAATTGTGAGCCCAGAGGGTGAGACATGCAAAGTGAGGGCTAGCGCCAGGCCCAGGCCAGAAAGGTGAGTGGGACGGACCCTGTGTCCTGGCTGCTCTGCCACGGGCCCCAAGGGAAGAGGGGCAGCAGACAAGACCCAGGTGACACGGCTCCCTCCCTTTCCGTGTTCCTTCACCAGCAGACACACCAAGTTCCGCCTTGTATGCAGGGCACTGTGGCCGAGGCAGCCCTCATTCCCGGTGGACCTGCGGCTGGGCGCTGAATCCTGGCAGCTGTGGTATCTGGGACCCACAGGCACTGGCCGCCTCCTTGAGGGCTGAGTGGCTCTGGGAGGGCCTTCATCTGTCTAAACTCTCTCCTTCAGTCAAATGGGATTATTCCTGTAACATTTACCTCCCGGAGTTATTGCAAGGATGATACGGGATAAAATAGTGTCTGGCATTTGGAAAGCATCAAATAGATTTTTGTTTTAAAGAAGCAGCTGTGGGGTGAAGGAAACCCTCAGGCTCTCAGAAGTGGCCCAGTCCATCACTGTGTCTTTGGGGCACTCTGATTTCAGGAGCAGAGCACCGAGGGCATGCAGAGGCTGAGAAGGGAAGAAGAGCCTGCCTCAGCCCCAGGTGCCCCGCGACCCTTCTGATTGGCCGCAGGGCTCGTTGGACCGACTCCTTTTATTTATCACCATCCTTGCTGTTCCCAACTGTCTGAACCATATTCACTCAAGGTTATCCTCCTTAGATAACTTGGGGTCTCCTTCCCAAAGTAGAGCCTGAGACAGGGACTCTGGGGGAGTTTGCAGGAAGCAGGAGAGGAGGGGAGGCCAGGGAGGCGTGCAGTGCTGAGCTGGGTGCTCATGGGAGCCTCAGGTCAGATCCCAGAGGCACCCCTCTGGGTAGCTGTGCCATGTCCCTCACAAATCTTCCAAAATGGGTGCTGACTCTCTGGCTCTTGTGCCCTTGGTTGAGGGTCGCTCTCCCAAGCCCACCTCCTCCTGTTCTGCTGCATTCCTGTGGAGTAAGTCCTGGTGGGGACTGAGTGGATTTCTGAAGCCCACTGAGGCAGGGGGACTGGCCAGGTGCTTGATGTGGGTGCCATTAGCTTGCCCGGAGTGCCCACTGCAGCTGCAGCCAGAAGCCAGGATGGGCTGAGGGCACTGAGGGCCACTGCTCTAGTTCTGTCCCCGGATATCCCAGACATACTTGAAGGCATTGTGCAAACACAGCTCCCAGATTGGCATTTGACCCTAGTATTGCTTTGCTGGTAGCTCCCAGACATGGCTTCTTGGGGGAGACCAGCAAATACTCAGACCAACTACTTCATTTACCATGTAGATCGTTTGACCAAGTGACAGACCGCGAGATCCATTCTTCATTCATTTAAATATATATGAGGGCTGGCTGGATGCCAACTACTTGCTGGGCCCTGGGGGTAAAAATGTAAGTGAGAGACATGGTTTCTGATTTTGACGAACTTATAGTCCAGCAGTAGTAACTGTTCTTGAAAAAAAAAAAAAAGATTTTGGGTCAAAGGATTCTTGGAAAGTCCGCATGCCATATCTGTCTCTTTTGGGGGGAGTCATAATGTACATTAAAAACTCTTAAAGTCCTGCAACAAATAAACCATTTAAATATTGTTTAGCCTAGGTTTCCTAAAATACATTTGATCATCGCATACCCAGCCTGCCTCACTCTACTCACTCCCCACAAGTTTTATTGAGGTAAAATATCTAATCCAAAGGAATGACTCTCTAATGGAAGAAATTGAAGTACAATAGCAACTAAATGTTTAGGGAAGATCATTTTAAATAGAGTGGGGGTGGATCCTGTGCTGCCTCTGAAGTCATGTTTTCTGAGAAGGTTCCTGCTCAATCTATGTAACTGGAGTAGTAGACTTCTTCCACGAGTACTTAGGAAGCCCTGTCTTGCTGATAGCAGATGGACCTGAGAGGAGAGCCCCCTGCTGGCGTTGTCATCAAGTATGGCTCAAATCCAGAACTTGGTGTTTGCGTACCATGTCTGCCATTCCTCTTTCTGGTCTGTTTCCTCATGTCCATAACACACATCAGAGCTTTTCTCTACCAGCTTCCTAGGATTACTGTGTGTGAAGACTTTTTCTCTTTTACACACATACACACACACAGACACACACAATATATGATGTAAACATTGGTTGCTAATATTCTGATTTCTTGTGGTCTTGCCCTCTTAGGGCAGCAGTTGATATTAGTAACTAATATTTATTGAGCACTTACTGCATACAGTCACCACATTTAGTACTTGATGTGAGTTATCATGCATATACCTTGGATCCTAATGGATTTGAAATGGAGAGAAAGGATGGGAACAGTCTCCCCCAGGCTCCTTGTCCCCATGTCTCCTTTTGCCACAGAAGACTTTGCAGTGGAGGGGAGGAGGGACATGCCTGCCTTGGCCTAGGAGAAGGCTGGAGTGTTGCCTTCAGAAAGGGAGAGGGCTTCACCACAGGCTGGCCGTGACCCTGTGCTGAAGGCTGCATCTCCCGCGGTTCTGGTGCCAGCTTGCTGCTCCTCTGCCTCTCCAGGCCTGGGGGTTACACCAGCTCTTTCATTTGCCCCCCAGATTCTTGTGTGACCCTTCACTGGTCTCTTTATACCCTGTGCTCTGCTTTGTAAATCGTCCACTTTTGTGACTCCCCTTCTTTTGGGTATCCTGTCTGGGGCCCTGACACACAGGAGGGTCACCAGCTCTAAAGGCAGAGTGGGAGACGGGTTTGGTCCTTCCAGGTAAGGCCATGGCTTCTCGGTTGACTCCAGGTTGCTCCTCTGCACCGTTTGCTGCAGCAAAACCTGTTTGTATTGGGAAGCCCACATTCTGGGCACACGAATTTGGTGCCCAGATGGTGCCTGTATTTACAAAAGCCCAGCACACTGACAGGACCTGCAGACACATGGATAAATATTTTGCCTTCCTTCTTAGGCAATATTTGAGTCTTTCAAATTTAATTGCTGTCAGAGACAGGATGCTTGCATCCCAGAGGCAAAGCAAATTCTGAGGCCCCCAGCGGACTACCTCGGTAGCTCCTGCCAGGCTTCCTGGCTGGCCACCTTCAGTGTCTGTCTGTCAGCTCCTTGATCTTGCCCAGAGCTGTGTGGCCTGGGGTGAGGGAGGCTATGGGAGCTGGTTGCAGCCCGCCTGGAACCTGTGGCTGCTTATTGAGTTTGTTTTGAGGTTGAGAGAACCTGATCTTAGCCAAGGAATCAGGTGCTTTAATCAGACATTAGTGATGAGTACCAGTCTGGCCTTTAACAGTAGGATCTTGTTTTGAAGATAGGTCCAGGGAGGGTTTTGTTTTGTTTAGTTTTGAAATAATGGAGTGTGGAGCACCTGCTAGTTTATATGACAACTTTGTGCAAATTAGACAAAGCCAACCCCTCCGGTGGGGGCATGTTCTCATACCCAGCCAGGGAGCAAGGCTTGGCAAGCACAGAGGCAGCCTGACCTTAGCATCTAGGTATCCTTGGGAGGTGCCGTTGATCAGGGCACAACCTGCTCAACTGTACAGGCCCAAGTAGCTGCTGATGGTGTTCTTGCTACAACTCTCTACTCTTTCTATCTCCCCAGCTTCCTGCCTTCCTTCCTTCCTCCCTTCCTTGAACCTAACTGACCTTTGGATTACATTTACAAAGTGCCTTGAGATGCTGCTCTGTGCATATGTGTTTTCTTCTTCCTCACTGTGACTGGCAAGCCCCTCCTCAATGTCCAGACAGGAAGAAGTGTTTGCTGTAGACCCAGAGTTCTGTAATGACCCTCTCCTCCTTTTATTCATTAGGTCCTAATTTTCCTCAATTATTTAAATCCCTTGTATATGATAGAAACAGTTGGATTCCTTGCCCACTGGGGTCTTACAAAGAGTGCCTCATATTATCATTTCTTTCTTCAAAGCACTCTTTATTGGTGCTCACCCTGGGCTGGAGCCAGGGAGCCAAAAATGGATGAATAAGACAAGTCCCTGCCCTTGAGAAACTCATGATCTAGGAGGGGAGTGAGGCGTGACAGATAAATCACAGCTGGTGGTGTGCTTGCTGTGGAGGACAGGCCGGGGAGGGGGGCCCATGGGGCACCCAGTGTGGGGTGCTGTCGTCCATGCCAGGGAGCTGTGCCGGCAGCTGCCCTTTGGCCTCCTCCCAGTGTGAGCAGGCGGGGAGAGTGGGTGCTGGGGCATGGTGGCGCCGGCCTACTCAGGGCAGGTGTGGGGGCCGCCTGGCTGGGATTTGGAATTGTGGAAATTGGCTGGGGTAGGGTTGTCAGGGTGGGAGCTTCAGGGAACTGGCGTTCATCCCATGAGTAAGGCCACATTTTCCTTTCCGGAACACATGCAAGCAGCAGGGTGGAGGGAGGCTCCTGTCATATGTGGGTTCTAGTCCTGCTACTGCTGTTTCCTTGGGCCAGTCACTTAATCTTCTTGAGCCTTCATTTTATTTGTAAAATAGGGATGATTATGGTAATGACACCTACTTAATTGGGTTGTGTAAAGGATTAAGACACTCTCCGCAACAGAGCTTTCCCCTGGCGGGATAAGCACAGGATGTGAATGTGTTGCTAGTGCCTTGGTTCCTCCGGCCCGCAGGGAGGAGGGCAGCGCTGGGCGAGCAGAGCTGTTTGCCCCGGGTGCCTCCTGCACATCTAGTCTGTGTGCACCACGGCATGAGTAAAGCTGGAAACCACTGGTGTGCAAAGTTCCTGGCAAGACTCTCCTGCCCAGTAAGTCCTCAGTAAATGTGGCTGTTGACTGAGCTGAGTCATTGTTTTTGTACAACTACCATAGAAGGAGTGAGGACAGGGGAGAGGGGCTGGATTCTGGGGGCATTGCTGAGGCGGAACTGACAGAATCTGGTGACCAGCAGAATGTCAGGGAAGAGGAGCCACCAGAGAGGGGAGGCCTTGGAGAGGACTCTGGGGTTTGTGATGCTGGACACTGGGTGGGGGGCAGTGCTATTCATAGGAATTGTGGAAATTGGATGTGTGCATTTGAGTTGCAGTGGAGACTGGTAGGCTACTTTTTCAAGAAGTATCAGCAAGTCAGGGAAGCAGGAAGACAGTGGGGATGTGGTCACGGGAGTGCTGGGGGCATGTGAGAGACTTCAGGAGGTTTGTAGGCTAAGGGTATAGAGGCAGAGGAGTTGCAAAATTAAAGATAACAGGAAAAGAGTGAATAATACTTTCCCAAAAGTTTGCCTGTTTGGACAGTGTCTGTCCCACTGGAGGACTGTCTGCCAATAACAGGCAGTTGGGCAGTTGTCCAGATATGATTTACAATAAGGCATCGGTTTCATGCGAGGCACTGTCTAAATTACTGCACTCCACCAATTGCCAGGTTCCCTGCTGACAGTGAGCCAGGGGTCAAACAATTCAATCAGGCGCCACCACTTATAAATTGGAAATCAGTGGGGTGCAAAATGGATTACCATCAAAATCCAGTCAGGTGCAAAACCAAATTTTAAAACCCTTAACCTTTAAAAATCACTCCTTTCCTGGTTCCTCACAATGCTCTGACACTGAGTTTTAATATCCCCCAGATGTGCAAGCTTCCATAGAAATGCCTGCAGGAGACTGAAAGTAACGAGGGAAGAACTCTTCGGCATTCCTGCCTTTTAGAATTTGCTAGCAAGCGGGATTTGTGAATCAATACGCTGGCAATTCTGTTAGACTCTCAAAAGTGTGCAGCAGAGTGGCCTGGAGGGCTCACTGAATTTCAGATTGCAGACTCTACCTCCAAGTTTCTGGTTCAGCAGGTCTGGGGTTAGGCCTGGAAAAGTGCATTTCTAGCAAGTTCCCAGAGGGAGGCTGATGCTGTGGTCCAAGGACCACACTTAGATTAGCAGAGTACGTCTGCTCTAGGATGTAGGAGTGCTTTGGTAACTCGACTAGCAAAGCATGCATGGGTGAGGAACAATTTATCAGTAAAGCTTCTATTGGACTGGGTGTTGTGTGTGTTAAGGGGCTTTAATTTTGTCCAAGAAACCTGAGGAGATTGTTTCACGGAGATACAGACTGAGTTGAGTGGTTTGTGGTCAGAGGACGGGTTAAGGGCATGGGACAGAGGAAAGGGAAGGGGCCTCCTCCAGCTCACAGTCCTCAAGACAGCATATACTACAGCACAAAGGGCACCCTTCGGGCCACAGTCTACTCTCTTTTGGTCTGTGGGTCAAACTGTTAATGTTGTTTGATGCCAAACTTCCTCCCTTGACTTGAAAGTTGATTTTCTTCAGGTTAAATAAACATGGGTACTAAACAAGCTGCTAGCAGACTAAACTTTTTGGCTCTTCCCATTGCTGCATGGTGCCACAGATGTATTTTTCCATTTAAATTAACGATGTCTGATTTTAGTTGTGCTCTTTTGGAGTCGAAGCTGCCTTGTGTAACGGTAGGTATCTCCAGGCCCGATGTGGAGTGAGTCCTTTTTCCCCTTATCCCAGAACGATTCCTGATACAGGGGCCACCTCATTGACATTTGGCTTCCTGTCTCCCTTTGCCAGGAGAAATTGAGCGATGCACGTACATCAAATACCACTACTCCTCAGCCACCATCCCCAGGAACCTCACTTTCAACATCACGAAGACCATCCGTCAAGATGAGTGGCATGCCCTGCGTAAGTACATCTGAGTTTCTTTCTTTGGCTGTGACCTGTGGAGGTCATGGAGGTTTGGATGCCCTTCACAGCTTGGTCAGGACAGATGGATGTGTCTCCTTCTGAGGTCTGTGGAGGTCTCAGAACGCAGTGGCAATTCCGTACAAACTATCAATGTCTGTGGGTCAGAGCTGCCTTGGTTGGTTAGGATTGCCTCATAGACTTGAGTGTGCTTCTAAAATTATAAGAGCCCCCGCAAGAAATGAACTAGAAGTTAGTGATCAAGGATCCAGCAACTCCTGGGATTTAACTCGAGCATGTCTCCAAGTTGCCCAGGGAGTAACTGTGGTGACCTATTCATCCCTCCTGGTGTCCTTCATACGTGGTGAGACCTACTGATGGTTGCAGGCTACCTCCTATTGGGAATTTGCATCTGGGTGGGGTCACTAAAGGGTAGAATTTGGTCCTCAATTTACCTGTTTCTGTTTTCCCTAGAATAACAGGCTTTGGGTCTTAGCTTTGCGTGTGATTTCTTAGCAAAGATCAGAGTATCTGCCTCCATTGGTTAGGGCATTTCTTAGTCAGGGATCCTCAGAGACTTAAATTATGTGTTCCTGCTGTGAGTGAGCTCCAGCTGCCTCTGTTGCATTTATCATTTCTTTCCTGTTTCACTTTTTCCACATAAGGTTGCAAGGTTAAGATTCATTGTACATTTATATATGAAGGACGGTCTTTTATCATTTGGTGACAAGGATCCCATGATTGGTAAACTTTAAAGAAGCTAAAAACATCTTTCTTCTCTTCACTTCATTATTGCCTAGTTATTTTTGGCATGCAGGGGCCCCACCAGGTATATGTCACTTTTTGCGGGGGGGCAGGGGAGTGAGAAACAAGTAAAATGAAACAGAGCAATCATTCATTGGTTTCAGGAAAAAGATTGTGGCCAGGTGTCTGGATGATTGTTACCAAATGTCACTGACCCAAAATGATAGGGCAGGTTTCAGTAATGGGAAGACATTACCTGAAGTGTTCCCCTATCAGGGGCCTTTATCATTACTGGCAACACTAACCAGAACATAGTAGCAGAGAGCTAATGGTCAAAGTGCTTTCCCATGTGCTAGACATTGAGCTAAGCACAACACAACATTCTTATTTAATTTAATGTGAGATTTGCCTTAGAAACACTAATTATCAGCTTTGGAGGTAGGCATGTAAGAAGCCAAGTGTTTAAATACCTGACGGTGACTCCTTGTATCCCACATTGCCTGGTGTAGTCATTTAATAGAGACCCACAACGGGTGTCCAAGATACATGATAAGCTTTGTTGAATAACCCTTTAAATATAACTTAAGTTATGGGGGTCATAATAGCATCTAGGAAAGAAGAAGTTATTGACATAGCAGCTTCAATTCACATTTACTCAATTCAGTCAAAGTTCCTGATTTTTCGTATGTACCAGGCACATAGTGGATACTGAGGCCACAGTGAGCTCTTTGAAAGAGCTCACGTCTGGAGATAGAGGAGGTGTGTGTGGGGGGAGATACATTCACAAAGCAAATAATTACAAGGCAATGCGATAATTACAATATAGTGTAATTGCTTCAAGCAATTAAGAAAGTTTGTGAAAGCTTTTCAGCAAGGAGAATTATTTTAGTGTAAATTGCACAGATGCATTTCAAGGGAAACGTGGTAGAACTATTTTAGCTGTACACATAGATATCTGGAATTGAAGTACAGAACCCATTACGGCATCTCTGAAATTATGTTACATGGTGTTGGCAAAGATGGGGAGAGGAGGCGAGTGCTAAGGTTTGCAGAAGCTTCTCTGAGCCTGATGGCTTCTGGATTGTTGTCCCAGAACTATAGTGCAGTTGGGTTCTGCAGGATCTAGTATGCAGCTTATGCTTGTGAATTGGGATGCTCTTGATCTGTTTTTATCTGATAAAAGCCATCTCAGCAACTGATACATGCAAAGGTTCTGGGCACCCTGTTTTGGGTGAAGGAGAGGCTATCCTTTGGTGAAAGATTCATCTGCTTGTTTCACAAAGTGGCCTAATGGGCTATTAGGCAGGCAGCAAACGTTTGCCATTTCTGACATTGATGACAGCTATTTTTAGCCAGAGGGCAGGTGAGCATCTGTCATATCTGAAGTATAATTGGCAATGCTGGCATAATGTGGGAAGTACAATAAATGTCAATTTTAGTTTTCAAAGGTCAGATATTGATGACATTCGGTGGGAAGTGGGCACATAAACCCCCTTTGAAATAAAGTAGATTTGTCAAAGATTAGCAAATCACTGTGATCAAGTGTTGCAAATTAAAAAAAAAATCCGACTCTGATTTCTTATTTGAGAATCCTGTACTCTTTTTTTCATTAAGGTATCATTGATATATAATCTTATGAAGGTTTCACATGAGTGACATTGTGGTTACTACATTCACCCATATTATTGAGTCTTCCCCCAACCCCATTGCAGTCACTGTTCATCAATATAGTAAGATGCTATAGTCTAGAGTCACTATTTGTCTTCTCTGTGCTATACTGCCTTCCCTGTGACCCCCCTTCATAATGTGGGCTAATCATAATGCCCCTTAATCGCCTTCTCCCTCCATCTCCATGCACCTTCCTCTACCCCTCCCCTTTGGTAACTGCTAGTCCCTTCTTGGAGTCTGTGAATCTGCTGCTGTTTTGCTCCTTCAGTTTTGCTTTGTTGTTATACTCCACAAATGAGGGAAATCATTTGACACTTGTCTTTCTCCGCCTGGCTTATTTCACTGAGCATAATACCCTCTAGCTCCATCCATGTTGTAGCAAACAGTAGAATTTGTTTTCTTCTTATGGCTGAATAATATTCCATTGTGTATATGTACCACATTTTCTTTATCCATTCATCTACTGATGCACACTTAGGTTGCTTCTGTATCTTGGCTATTGTAAATAGTGCTGCAATAAACATAGGGGTGCATATGTTTTTTGAATCTGGGATCTTGTTTTTTTGGGTGAATTCCAAGGAGTGGAATTCCTGTGTCAAATGGTATTTCTATTTTTAGTTTTTTGAGGAACCTCCATATTGCTTTCCACAATGGTTGATCTAGTTTACATTCCCACCAGCAGTGTAGGAGGGTTCTCCTTTCTCCACATCCTTGCCAGCATTTGTTGTTCGCTGTCTTGTCGATGTTGCCCATCCTAACTGGTGTGAGGTGATAACTCATTGTGGTTTTAATGTGCATTTCCCTGATAATCAATGACATGGAGCATCTTTTCATGTGCCTGTTGTCCATCTGAATTTCTTCTTTGGAGAATTGTCTGTTCATATCCTCTGCCCATTTTTTAATTGGGTTATTTGCTTTTTGGGTGTTGAGGTGTGTGAGTTCTTTATATATTTTGGATGTTAATCCCTTGTTGGATATATCATTTACGAATATATTCTCCCATACTATAGAATGCCTTTTTGTTCTACTGATAGTGTCCTTTGCTGCACAGAAGCTTTTTTAGTTTGATGTAGTCCCATTTGCTCATTTTTGCTTTTATTTCCCTTGCCTGAGGAGATACATTCAGGAAAAAGTTGCTCATGTTTATATTGAAGAGATTTTTGTCTGTGTTTTCTTCTAAGAGATTTACAGTTTCATAACTTATGTTCAGGTCTTTGATCCATTTCAAGTTTACTTTTGGGTATGGAGTTAGACAATAATCCAGTTTCATTCTCTTACATGAGGCTGTCCGGTTTGGCCAACATCAGTTGTTGAAGAGGCTGTTGTTTCCCCATTGTATATCTATGGCTCCTTTATTGTATATTAATTGACCATATATGTCTGGGTTTATATCTGGGCTCTCTAGTCTGTTCCATTGGTCTATGAGTCTGTTCTTGTGCCAGTACCAAATTGTCTTGATTTCTGTGGCTTTGTAGTAGAGCTTGAAGTCAGGGAGTGTAATCCCCCCAGCTTTATTCTTCCTTCTCAGGATTGCTTTGGCTATTTGGGGTCTGTACTCTTTAATACTGTAAATGGAGATCAAATACATTCATTTGATAGTAGGTTGGTCATTTTATAATTTGACAATAATATCTTATATTTTTCTCAAATAATTTTTGCCAAAAGAAAGAAAGTTGGTTTTATTTTTTCTGGCAAATATTTTAGACTTTGATTAAATTCAGGTTATATGTTTTTCATCAGGAATTTGTATGTGGTCCTCAAACTTGATGTGGAAGAAAATGTTCAAATAAAAGAAAAGCACATTTTGGTTTAAAACTATGCTATGGGTTTTGAATAGTTCATCCCACCAGTGGGAGGCCTGTCTGGCTAAGAGCTCATTCACCCTATGACCAAGTGAATAGCATGTGAAAGAATAAAATTATCTGTGACCACTGTGTTTACAAATCCAAGTGTAAAAAGATAATAACCATCACGGAGAGTAAAGGCCAGAGTGTCAAACCTCTGTGTGTGTGTGTGTGTGTGTGTGTGTGTGTGTGTGTGTGTGTGTGTATACGCATGCACATGCATGCACCTTTGGGGTGGTCTTGTGTATGAGGTTCGAATGCTGAGTTGTCTGGTGACTTGGAGAAGAGGTTCTGACTCTGGCGTAGATGGTGATTGTTGGTGAGGTGTCCTGTGTGCCCGCTTCTCCTTCCCACCCTGGCTGGAGCTCCCTGGGACAAGGCAGAACTCCTTCCAGAGTTGGGACTGTGTCCTCAGGCCACCCAGGCCTGGTTGTCTCTGGGGGGCAGCCCACCTGCTAGCTTCCTCCTAGTAGGTCCCTGTGACCTCAAGTGGCATTGTCCAGCCCCCACAGGCTCCTGTGTGGCCCAGGAGGTCCACTCTTGGCCTAGATCCTCCTGGCACCCCCAGGGCTGGAGCAGTACAGGAGAGTGTCATGGACCAGTGAGGATGGGAGGGCGGCTGCCGGAGATGAGGTCTCTCAGTGGGTTGTCTGCTTTAGTGTTTTGAATATGTCAGAATCAGATTAGCAGTGGCCAGGGGAGGTAGGCTGGCACTGCTGTGTCATCTTAAATGGTGCCACTTCCCTCTCTCACTAGAACTCATCCCCACAGACTTTTCACGCTCTGCAGTCCAGCCTGGGGTTGCAGTGCTTGTTTGGAGAATTCTAGGTGTTCTGCAGCCTTCAAGAGCCCCTGAGGCTATCCCAACTGGCTGTGCCTTTGCCCTGCCTGACACTGGCATCCCTTTGACATGCTCTTTCAGCACAGCTGGGGCCCTGGACACTGACCATGGCAGGGCAAGGGGAGGTGGGTGGAAGGGGAGCCTGGCTGGCCTGTGGTAGGGACAGGCAGCCAGGAGGCCCAGGAAGCAGGGTCTGGGAAGATGCTGCCACCGACAGGTGTGTGCTCCTGCAAGATGGAGCTGGTATGGGGTAGAGGTGGGCGGGGGCTGCACCAGGCAACCCCAGGGAGGCCTGTGGGCGCTGTGGAGGAGCCTGCCTGGGGCCACTGGGAAGGCACGCACTGGAAGCTGTGGGAGGACAGCCCTCCCTCTGGCTCCCTCCCACCCCATCTCCTGCTCTGCTGGCAGGACTTTGGGCAGCTGCTGTCAAGGTTCCCTCAGGGTTCCAGCCCTGCGGCTCCAGAGCCTCTGCTTGTGAGCTCAGATTTGCTCATTCCATTTGGCGTTTTCAAGATGGAGGTTTCAGCTCACAGTTGATTGCCTCTGGCAGTGGGAATCAAGGAGCCCAGCTCCATTTCCCTGCAATCAGATCCTCTCCATTATCTTTCAAGAGGCTGAGAGCCAAGAAAGCTAGAGTTTGTTTGTTTTTTTTTTAAGGCCTCCTTCTGTCAAGACTGAAAGTTCAACTAATTAGATTGGATGGTCACACGGCACATTCCCAGCTGGCCAGGGAGGGAAAAAGAGAGATGATTTCACCCCACATCTCTGCTCTCCACTTCATCCTCCTGAGGGCGCTCATCCCACACCCCCAGTGACACAAAAACAGGCTCATCAGTAGCCCTGGAAAGTGGGATCGGAAGAAATAAGACATGTAGTTAAAGAGGGAGAGAGACAGAGATGGGGACCAAGACTTTGTGGAGGAACAAGGACATTTCAGTGGACACACTGCTAAGAGGGAGAAGGTTCAAAATCCAGAAGCATCTTGTCTAATGCACACACCGGAGTGACACACTTGGCTCCCTGTCCCTGAAGCTCTCACGGCAGGGGCCTAAAGGTTAGCTCAGTCTTGGGGACCAGCCCCCCACCCCCAGGCTAGTGCATGGTGAGAAGCCCAGCGTGTCTTACTACTCTGGTGTGGGTCTCTTGCCAGAACTCTCATCTTACTCCGCTTAGGCAAGGCCTGCTGGTGCCCCCCTCCCCCAATCTGGACTCTTCCACACCTTTCTCTATTTCCAGAATTAGCACATCCTTCCCCTGAGCCCCAGCCTCCCTGGTGCTGCCTGACTCCCTCTGGCCACCCCCAGGTACTGCTTGGACCCCAGCCTGTCCCTTGCCTGTGCCTGCTGGCAGTGGCCTTGTGGCCTTAGACTTATGTTGGCTCCTTGCTCCATGAACTGCATGTCAGCTCTTAAACCAGTCTGCTCATCTATCCTCTGAACTGCCCTCCCAGTTACCTGGGGGTTACCTGGATTTCTAGGTCATCCCTGCCTTGTCAGAGCAAGATGAATGTGATAGACCAAAGGCCTTGGGATGAAAATAGTAATTGTAACAACAATAACTAACTCATTGCTCATAGCAACTGTAATGATCTTTGGAACGTGGCTTGAGGCTCCCCCAGAAGCCCAGTCCACATTGCTTGGCTCCTTTGCAGACAAAGTAATCTAGCCAGGGAGGTCATCTCATCTAGGCCTCAGAGGAATCTGAGACTGGAATCCATGTCTGAACTCCAGCGGACTCCCTCCAGCAACTTTTTTTTTTTTGGCTGATGTTATGTAAAACAGCCGCCTGAGGTAAACATCCCAGGCATTAGAAGCTTAGGTCCCCTGCAGTGTCAGCCATTTTTCTTTCCTTGCCTCCACAACTTAGGAACCCAGCCCCTTGTGAGGCCCTTAATGTGTGCAGTCCATTGTGAGCTGCCTATTGCCTGCAAGTCTTGTATCCATGGGGATCACCACCAGCAAGAAAACATCCTCAGGTTTGTGGAAGCTTGGTAGCGAAGAAATGCAACCAATTGAGGGTCACCATATGCCTCTTGGTGTTCGGAAGTCTTTGGTCTTTGTACACCATTCCATGTCTCTCTGCCCCTACCCAGCCCTTGCAGGGAACACTGTAAACCTGTCAGGATACCCACAGCTGCCCTGTGCCTCTCCTTCCAGAGCTCCAGTGGTATTTCTGCAGCAAGCCAGGCAAAGAACACAAACCCCTTAACGTGGCGTCCCTCCTCTACCTGCTCTTGCAGCAGTAACTCAGGCCAGGACACACCTTTCCTTCACAGCTTTTCCTTGCCCATCAGAACTTTGCTCTGTCCCATTTCTTCAGGCTTCTGCTAGACAACAGGTTTATTTATTTGATGAGCTTGTTTGCATTAAGGTGTTAGAGTCTTTGTGGATTACCTTCCCTGATAACATTTTTATTTTTCAGAATCTCTCACCCAAAGGAATGATGATGATGTGATTAAAGGTAGTGTGGAGATACTTGAAAATCATAATATATTTATAGATGACAATTCCACCTACTTAGATGGCTGGCCTGGCTAGGGGTCAGTGATGGAAATGGAATAGACAAGACCGAGTTTCTTTTTGAGCTGGCCTTAGTAGTGAAGGGAGGAGGCCTGGATAAGGGGTGGGGTGGGGTGGGGTGAAGGTAGGGCACAACCTTCTTTGTTAAAGTTGTACTGATGATCCATGTACTGAAACAAATCTGAGAACTGCTGTGTTGGTGTAATTGTAGTCTTCAAGCCACAGCTCATCTGAATGTGCAGATCCAGTTCTGTGCTGGGAATTAGTTGGAAGTCTGGCCTAGAGGCATTCTCTCAGCTTCTGCAGATTGGAAGTCGTTTTCTTCTGGCTGAGCATACTGATATGGACACCACAAAGGAGAATTCGGTGCAACCCCCCTGGCGTCCTTCAACCATTTGTTCATTTACTCATTCAATATTCATGGAGTGTCTATTCTGTGAGAAACCCTATGTAAGGTTCTGGAGGGGATATTAAAGGGTATTCTGCTTTCCAAATTGGATGATATATTTCCAGGTGCCAACCAGGCAAGGGGTCAAACTGTTTTTTGGTTACTATTTATTGACTACCTAGAGTGCTGCTGACATGCACACATCATGGGTCCTGACCTCCACTCTTAAATCAGCAAGAATTCATTACAGAGGACGTAAAAAGCAAAATATAAGACAAAACTACCATATTACAGAGGCATGGAGGCATGGCTGGTTTTTTACAGAAACAGAAAAATGGGGATGGCCTAGGATCTACCTCTTCTTGGCCCTCTAGGGGAAACTGTCCAAGCTCCGGGTGCTGAAAAGGAAGCTCAGTATGACAGGTGATTCATCGTTCCGCGAGCTGAAACCATCAGAGCTCACAGTCCAGGCGAGCTGCAGCAGTGAGGGGGAGGATCAAGGTCAGGAGCTGAATGTTCCAGCAGGCCGGGGGAGCTCAGCAGTAGGGAATCAGTTGGCTGAGACATAGATGTCTGGGCAGTAGACACTTGCCATCAAGGCAGTGGGTCAGCAGGTGTGAATACGGTAGATATTGTTTTGGGTTTTCATGACTACATAACCTAATAGGGAAGAGGCTTTGCCAAAGGAAAGCAGCCCCAGTTCTACAAGAAATCTGGAACACCTAGGGAGTTAGAATAAGACGTAGAAAACAGCGGTTATGAGAAAAGCTCCATTTGAAGATCTAGAGTGCAGAGGTCAGGGTACTATGCCTTGGAGAAGGTGGGAGACCATTTTAGACAGAGCAACAGCCTCAAAGTGCAGTCAGGATTGGTCCTGGGCTTTCGGGTGAGGCTGCTTCTGAAGATGATAGGACTCTGGGAAGGGCAGAGGAGAAGCCTCTGGGAACCAGAATAGCTTAACAGAAAAATTAAGCAAGCTCTACCCTGTGTGGTAAAGGTCCTATCAGAGTCTTTACTAGGGCTACTCAAATGTGATCCATGGACTAGCAGCTTCAGCATCACCTGGAATTTTTTGGAGATGCAAATTCTTGGGCCCCAGGCCAGACCTGCTGAACCAGAATCAATAGGGGTGGAGTCCAGGAATCTGTGTGATTCTCAACACATTAAAGTTCAAGAACTCTTGATCTGGAGGTATTGGTAGGGGCTGCAGGGGTCAGTGAAGGCTCACGGGAGGAGAGAGCATGGGTGGCCTTTGCATGGCAGATGGGAAGGGAAATACTACATTTATTACAACCACTCACACAGAAGCAGGACTTGAGAGGTATTTGTGTGTTGTTCATCTGTTTCTATTTGGTTAAAGCTTTGTTAATTTACTTTTCTTCCATATTCCTTTTTTGTTCATTGAATACAACAACATAGAAAAAGCAGGTGTAGTTTCTTTTTTACATCATGTGTGTTGTCTGGGAGCAGCTTCCTAACATCTAGCTTGAAATCTCTATCTTGTATCCCCAATGCTCTCCTTCATCTATAGACAGGCTTCAAGCTCCGTGGAAGCCAGGGGACACGGGACTGAATTCCAGCTCTGCCGCTCTCTAGGCAAACTGGGCAAACTACGCCAATGTTTTAAGCCCAGTATGCTCCTCTGTATAGCAGAGGTAGTAATACTTGTCTTGAGAGTTATTATAAAATTTAAATTAAGTGAAGTGACTCATGCAAAATCAGTCAGTAACTCTAAAAGTCTGATATCGAGTAGCATTAGCACAGCGCTGCGCTAGGTGCTGAGGACCCCATAGGACATGGACATGGGGGAAGCGCTCTGGAATGACATTTCGTGGACTTGGGTTTTTCTACTCAACTCTCTGCAGCCCGTGCTGGTGAATGTGCCCGTTATATGGCCGCACGTGTCGCTGGGTCTGCTGGGGGTTTGCTGTCTGCACAGGTGTATATGATGGGAGCTTGCCTCAGGTGTTTACAGTGTGGGAGTGAAGTGGTGGATGGAGAGTATTATATGCGGAATGCCAACAGTGTGGCATATTGTGAAAGGAGTTTCAAAGCAGAACATGTCCAGGTTTGGAATCCTCAGTGGGATAGCAGCCAAAGCAGTCATCTAATTTATCAGTTGTATCCAATAAGAATGCAGTTTAGACAATAATGGGTCTCTAAAAGAAGATTTACATACTAAGGGTCTAAAAAGTAACATTTCCAGAGCTTTGCAGATAAATGCACTGAGAGTACATTTGTATTGAAGTCATTGAGGGGAGCATGGAAACGACTCTCTCCCAACTGGTGTAGCCCAGCCCCTCTTCCAGGAAGGCTGCAGTTTCTGATAGGAACCATGGTCAGATCCTCTTCTATTCAGTAGTCAGTCCCCAAAGGGGGAACTGCGAGAGGGTTGGGGGCATAGGGAGAAGAGGCTCTAGGAAGAAGGTAGGCGATGCTGTTAGGATTGAGGAGGAGGTGGAGATATTCCTATTCTGGGGAAAAGGTTCTTCTTATTTTCAACTCAGTGCCCAGGGTGGGTGGTACCTGCCATGGTCGTGGTTCTGCCACTCTGCATTACCAACTAAGAAAGTCCTCGAATTGCAGGGAAATAGGTTGGCCTTGAAGATAGTTTGTAATCCATCAGTCGGGTGCGTGGGGCTGCAGCTCTGCCTGGCCTGTCTTCCTGGGATGCAGGGTTAGGCATGACATTAATGGGATGTTCTGCAGCCAGGACCATGGGAAAAGGTGGAACTTAAGTCTCAACAAGGGAGGGGTTCTGGGGAAGCCAGGCATATCTGAAGTGGCAGGTCTGTGGAGTGGACAGAAGGCAACAATCAGATCCAAAGTGACAGTGGGGTGGGGCGAGGAGGGCCACCTGAGAGACTGGAGCACTGCTGGGGCCACAGACTCTGCCATTGCTCATTCAGTCATCTGTAGTGAGTGGCAGCCTTGGTGACTGGGAGGAACCCCAGAGGTCTCCATTGATGACCAAGAAGAGCTGCCTGAATTGATCAGGTTTAAGGATGTTTCATTGGCCTCTGTATTAGTGATAGAGTTACCAGGCTAAGCTACAATGTTTGGGCACATGGGAAGGGCCTCTGAGATGATTCTGGGAGCTGACCCCCCACTGCGCTTCTTAGGCTTTAGGGCTGCATTCTGGGCCATTTGCACTCTTCTTTGTCTTCCTGATAGCTGACTCTGGCTTGAGCTTGGAGGTCACGACAGGCCGGGAGGCCTGCATGGTTCCGGGTCATTCAGGCTTACCTAAAGTAGCTCTCGGTGGATTTCAGCCCAGCTCGTCCAGAACTAGAATTCTGTGGCGGGGAGTGGGAGGCGGAGCCAAACCTTAGCCAAAAATAACATGTTACTTGTCTTGCTTCACTCTCCTTGCATATCTGTCTCAGGAGCCGGCCCTGGAAGGTTGGTACAGAGGACACTTAAACATTCTTCGATTCCTTTTTTATAGTTCAGCCTTCCAACAAGTTCTGTCCAATAGAACTTCCAATATCCATCAGTCCAAAGCCTGCAAGGCGTATACTGTGCGGCACCCCTCCTGGTCCCCTCATGGAAGCGCTCGTTGCCCTGGCTCTGGGATGGCTGTAATGATGGAAATGATCTATAAATCTGCATTTACCAGTATGATAAGCATGAGCCAACTATGACTACAAGATATGAATAGTGCAGCCAAGCAACTGAATGTCTAATTGCCACACATGGCCAGTGGTTACTGTACTGGGCAGAGCAGTACCAAGCAAACCATCCTCAAAGTTTTTATACAGATTATATCCCCAAATTATGAACTGTTGATTATGAACACATCTATATTAAAAACAAAACGTTGTAGGTTATCTGGCCTAGCCATTTTCAGTGGGATAGAAATGCACATTCCCTTGAGGGACCGTGATCCTTGCTTGCCCCCCCGCCCTTGGGCTCCCAGAAGCCCCAATCCCAAAGCTAGTTAGAGGTGTCCTTAGGTGTTTCTGCTGATCTATGCCATGTGCAGGTAGGGAGAGGCAGGCAGGAAAGAGTCTCATCATTGCCTGTGCCTAATCTGGGCCAGGCTGTTACAGGGTGGGTTCCCTGGGAAGCAGACTCTAGATGGAGTTCAGCAGGAGGCTGTTGATTCAGGAATGGCCTCTGGGAAAGGAAGGGGACAGAAGCAGGGGTTGGAAGAGGGAGAATTCAAGCTCGGATGCAGGCCCAGGGACACCCCTCAGAGGGCTCTGGTCCTACAGTGGCCCTTCAGAGTTCCCTGAATTGGGCCGAGATGGCTTGGCCTATCTGCCCACACTGGTCCTGTCTTGGGTGTGGGCTGCTGGTTGAGGGATAAACTTGGACCTGCAGTTCTGTGTCTGAACAGTCCCTGCAGGGGTGACTGAAGGCCAGCAGCCATCCCAGAGCCAGGGCAACGAGCGCTTCCATGAGGGGACCAGGAGGGGTGCCACACGGTATACGCCATGCAGGCTTTAGACTGATGGATATTTGAGGTTGCCAGTGAGGAGACTGGGACTAGGAGCTGGAGCTCCTTGCCCAGAGTTACAGCTAAGAGACAGAGGTGGACTGCAGCCCAGGCCTTTGTAAACTGCTGAATTCTGCCCTTTCCTCACCCCAAAGAGCCCTCCACCTGTGAAACAAGCCTTCTCTTCTCCCCTCTCTGCCTGTTTTCCGAAATATACTATTTTTCTTTTCATTACCCAAAAGGATGGTTCTACATCATCCTCTGCCCCTCCCCGCCCACCAACTGCTCACCCTCCATCCCATTATCTAAAGTAAGCGAAGACCTTCCTTTCCATGAGCAACCAGACAGGCCAGCCCCTCCACCCAAGACCTCTAGTATTCAAAGGAAATGAAAGAAAGCTATTTATTTTTCACTTCTCTGTTTTTCTTTTTCATTTAATTACTGGTATCACAACAGGATTTTTTTTCTATTGCTTTTCATTGCAAATGTATAGTATTTCATCTACATTATGAGTTAAATAGGCCTTTGTGGACTAGCCTAGAAACCCAGTCATCATTTATAACAGACATGACTTCTCTGGAAATGGGTTCTGAATTCCAAATAACTGACTTACAAATGAGGCTTTAGAATGGAACTCATTTCAAAGCTAGAGACGACATCTTTCTACTTTCTAAGCAATTTGCCTCTGACTGGTCTTGCCGGCTCCCCTCTTTCTGCATCTGTTGTTCTTAGGCTGGGTCCCTGGAATCAGGCACCCTCGATGGGGTGAGAGCTCAGACTCCCTGTTAGCTCATAACCAGCTGCTGATACAAAATTAATAATGTGTCCTGTGTAGCTTATCTGAATCCAGAAGCCCAACAAAGGGACACCAAGGACACCTGGTGTCAGGAAACCTTCTGTTTCAGTCCCACCTCTCAGTTCACGTTGGTAAAATTAGTCTGACTATATAACATTTCCCTGAGGCTTTTTGCTTGGGCACCTGGCCCCAAATTAGAAATGAGCAGTCAGCCGGCGGGAGTGTGTGTGTGTGTGTGCGTGTGTGTGACCTTTTGAGGCTGAGAGGCTGCTAAACATGGGTGTGGAGGTGACACCACGTGGGACCAACATCAGCATTTGCACATTTGCATCCCATGCCACCCATCCCATCGCCTCACTCCTGGAGCTTCTGGATGCTGCACAGTTGCCAGGGAAACCGGGAAAAGGAAGTGTATTAAAATCTCTCTCCTCCCCAGAGCTTCTGGGCACATCCTCTTATGGGAGGGGTAGAGAAGGAAGGGCTGTGCCTTCAGGCGGTGAGTGGGGCGAATGCCGACACAGAGACACACCAGTCTGGCTTTGTCCATGTGTCACATTAGCAACGTGTTCTGCTGCCCTCCCCCCAGCCCCCCACCTGTCAGGGCTGTGAGCTTCTACCCCAAAGGGATCTTTTAATTTCCAGGAAGTAAAAATTATCTCTCCACATCAAAAAGAGGAGGGACCTCTGGCATATGATTAAGGTCTGAGATCCAGGTACTGTTTAGCTTAGCAGACCTAACCGAAATGTACAGTTTAAAAAAGTACTAGGTTGGCCCCATTTCCTCATTACGTGGAAGGAGAGGGGCTGGGATTACAGTGTTTACAGTTCTCAGTCAGACCTCTGTGGCTCTGGTTAACCAAGAGCCTTCTTTGCTCGTTCTTGGAGTGATCTGGCAGGGCCTTCATTCCCAGTGTTTACCAAGGGTTGTGGTGTGCGTGGCATCTGAACAGGCACTCAAAGAGGGGCCTTTGGGGCCTAAGTCTACGGCGGAACACAGAGCGGTGACATCACCTCAAGACAGCAGAGGCCAGTGCCACAGGACCTGGGCAAACTAAATGCTGTTACAGCCTCCAGAGGAGGCAAAGCCAGCTCAGCCCAGAATGGTGGGGCATGAATAGTGGCATAGAAATCGGCCTGCAATATTTCATGTATTTTATTTACTGAGCTCCTACCATTTAACCAGGAACTGTTCTAGGCACCAGATGAAAGAGGCAGCAATTCCTGCCCTCATGGAGCCTGCATTCTCATGAAATAAAGCACCACTAACTGAATGTTAACGTGATACAGTGGCCGCAGTACATACCTGAAGGGCATTATTTAACTTAAACCCCAAATGTCCCTTGAACATATTGTTATTATATCTGTCTTACAGATGAAGAAACTGAGGCTTTCAGAGGTTGAATAACTTGTGGTAGAGCCACATGGTGTGTGTTAGGATTTGGTGATACCTAAGTTCATCTGTCAGCCATGTGTGGGAGGGATAGATAGTGGAGGAGTCTGGATTCTGAGGAGCCTTCTGTGATATTCCAGGCATGAGATCATAGTGGTCTGGACTAGGCTCTCAGAGGTGGGTATGTGAGACTTGGTAAAATAAGGTGAGGTCACCTCCTAAGTGGGTGTGCTTGCGTAAGTGCTTTGTGGGAGGGCTGAGGCTCTGAGGAGTGTGGACAAAGTCTGAATGAGCTGCTTTCTAGCTCATTCCCCATAGAGCATAGCAACTGTCGTTATCTCTGAGAACAGTATTTATCAGTATTAACTATGGGCTTGGAATATGGAAAAGTAAGCTTTCCTTGAAGTGTCGGGAAGAATTAACTATATTTTGTTGAATTTACATTTCTCGTTCTCTATATAGAAATAAGGTATAGTCATGACATTCAAAAGCCAGTTCAACTTTGGCATCTGATAAATGCACGGACCATATATCTCTTTGGCCTTCAAGTATCAAGGCTGACAACCATTTTTATTCTATTGTTAAATGAGACCACTTTGATTGTGGTCACTAATGTACGAAAATTAGTTTTCGTAAGTATGCTTAAATAAGTTTTAATAATATTAAGCTCTTCAAAATTATTCTTGAGGATAGAATTGTCAACTGCAATGATATTTGTAAATTCACTAGTTACTCATGAACTCAAATTTAAGAAGATAGTTAAATTTTCTTCTATCTTTTGATTTTTTAAACTGGATTCTCACTAAGGGATCATGAAGTGGGGGAAAAATCAATGAATAGCTATTACTTACTCTCAGCAGAGGGGTTCTTCTGCCTTCCCCGATTGGAGCTGTGAATAATTCAACATGATCCTAGGCTCCTTTGTCTTTTCTTGAGTTTGAGCTTATTAAAATTGCATGGCCAAAGGACACTGTTGAGGAAGTGGCTGGCACCCTCCACACCAGCTCCTCCAACATCTTCTTAGAACAACCTCAGCCCTCGCTCTGGGGGCACTGAGCTGCCATCAACCGGGGGGTGACCAGTGGGTGAATGAAGGAAGCGAGGGCAGAGCAGCCCAGCGTCTCCTCTAACTGTGGTAGTTTTCTTCCATTCCCTCAGCAGCCACCCTGGAGGGGCATGGAGGGGCATGGAAGTGGAATGTTGATCCCATGCTCAGTATTGATCAACTTAGTCACCATTGTTGGCCTCATCATTAAGTATTTATGGTTTACTGTGTACAAAATAAGTGCTGAACAGACAGGGTCCCCTTTTAGAAGCTTTCCAAGACGATCCAGTTCATCTCCTTCAGGAAGATGGAATCTCCAGAGAATGCATCTAGACCGAAGAGTCAATTGGTGACGGTACCATGTTTTTTTTTGGAGGTAGGAGGAATTGGATTACAGCATTGAAGATTTTTTGAAGTAATTTTTTGGAAAAGTGAATTTTTTCAGAATTCTTTTGAAACATTTTTCTTATGCATCACTGTATAAAGTTTCTAGGACCAAACTAGGATTCAGTTTAGAGGCTGAAAATAGTAGCAACCGAATGAGACTTAAAATCCCATAGACTCAGGTCTGTTTCTTTAAGAGTTGTCAGGGAGAAAGAAACCTAATGTTAAATCTGGTGAATCGTGAAAAGGAGGAAGGAGATCCGAGACAGATTTCCTTCTGTCTCTGAATCAGCAAGCATCTGCCCACCGTCTGAACCCTTTATGGCTCTGTAATAATCCCTCCCTGGAACCGCCCACCCCAAAGTCACTTCCTTTTCCTTCCTCATTAGATGTAGATGAATGTTTTATCTCTTTTTTTCATCAACTTATTTCATTTCTCATGACTATCAATATAAAATAGGATTTTCACAGAGAAATTTGACAGAAAATGTAAAAGAGCAGAAAATGTCATCCAAAATTCTACTACCAGTGGCAAATTACTGCTGCAGCATGCATCCGCTTGCATTCTTTCCATGGTGTAAATCCTATTTTATATATAACTCTACCCTGGGTTTGGTTTATAATTATATCATAAGCATTTCCCCTTGTCATCAAAATTCTTCATCAACATAATTTTAATGGTGTCTTAATATTCTACCATATGGATATACATAATGTACTTAACCTTTCCTCTAAAGTTAAGTGTTTATGTTGTTTCAGTTTTGGGATATAATGATAATGTGGTAATGATAATCTTTGTGCGTAAATCTTTGAACATATTTTCGATAGTTTGTTCAGGATGAATTCCTAGAGTAGGATTGGCTCAAAAGATAACATACATTTTTTTAAGATTCTTGATATGTAATTGCCAAATTGCTTTCCAGAAAAGTCAAACCAGTTTAGTCTTGCCTCATTTTATCTACACTGAAAATCCTTTTCTCACTCAAGTATATGCTAATTTGGTTGACAAAAAATAATTACTCATGTTTGGAACTTCCACTTCTGTAATTATTAGAGAGGTTGAATGGTTATTAGCTATTTGTGTTTCTCTTTTTTCGAGTTCTGTTACATTTTCCCATCTCAAATAAATAATCCACTTCAGTAAGTATACCACCTGGCCAAGGGCTCTTCCTCTTGTTTTCCTCCCCTTTTCCTGCTACTTAAGTCTTTGCCTCTTCCTTTAGGTTTTCCTCTCAGGGCTACAGAGGTTGACACCATCTGGATTGGAGACACCAACCACTAACTGGCATTCAGAAAATGAAGCCCAATAGCTACTTAAATAGGTTCAGGAACATCGGGGATTTTATGACTCTTGGAGTTGGCTAATCCTTTGGAAAACTCCAAGAAGAAGGAAACAGTGTCTTGTTCACATCTGTTTCTCTGGCACCTGGAACAGAGCTAACCCATAGAGAGAAGGCAAGGAGCTCGAGTATTGGTTGAATGAATGGACAAAGCCTTTTCAGCATTCCAGTTTCTTTACTGTGATTTGACTCTCCTGACTCATAGCCCTGTCACGGAGCTCAGTAAAAGAACAAAGGAGCTGCCAAGAAAGTTTGAAATTAATCTAGGTTTTGCAATTTGTACAAAAATGTAATTAGATTCCTTCTCCAGAGGTAATCCATTAATGTAATCAGTGATTGCAGTTACACAGTATATAACCTTAAAAAATTGCTGATGCCTCGTAAAAACAAATACTTGCTTAGTAAAATAATTCTGCACCCAGTACCCAGTACTGTTTCTATTTTCTTTTTGCAGGAGACATGGCCTCTCCTCTGCAGCTCCCCCATTCAGAGAGAGAAGTCAGGCCTGCTCCCTGGGAGCTGGGAGGGCCCTCCGAGTCCCCCTGCCAGAGGGGCCGAGGGCTGCTGTGGGGGTGGCATGAGGGCACAGCTCTCCCATTAGCCTGCTCTCTCACGGTCAGCTGGGGCTTTAGGTCAGCATTGCTTTTTCCATGACACTTTTAGTTCAAAAAAAAAGTGTTAAGTATGGCTTAACACCTGTAAACTTATGTAAGCTTGGAGGATGCTTCTTTCCTTCTTGTGTAACTTTGGTCCTTCCTTCTCCTTCTGGAGAGCTTTCCTAGCTCTGTGCTCTTCGTGGGCCTCCAGCTGTCCTGCCGTTAACAGCAGGCAGACCCATGGCCGTCAGGGGCCCTGAGCCTCCTGCCCAAGGCCCTTGGGGGGATCCACCAGTCAGGCCCCAACCCTGGGAAACGTGGCTGGTAGCAGAGACATCACCACCTGGCAGAGAAAAGCTTGAGGAGATCATCTGAGCATGGCTTTAAGCTGTCTGCCCTCTCTGATAACCCGGGGGGAATAGACGATGTCAGTTCTCTCAGTAGCAAAGTTCTCCTGTGACATGGCGCCGATGGAGGGAGAGTGCGTTGACTGCATGTGGTAATCCTGGAAGAGTCTGTCAGCTCTGCGGTCAGGTCTCCATCTTCCATCTTCTCTCCAAAGAGGGTCGGCCCGCCTTCTGGGTATCTGGCTGTCAGTGCACCGCTTACTTTATGTTACGGCTGTTGGCAGTGCTTGTGTACCTTAGGGCAGGGAACATCTTTTAGTTGCCAGTGTCTGGTATGATACCAGGTGCATAGTAGGCATGAAAATCCTTTAATCAATTGAAGAGAGTGAAGGGTGTGAGAGTGGAGTTACTAGGTTAAGAATGAGCTTGAAGCCTGATGGTGCTGACTCAGAATTGTTGAAGGTAGAATTTATATTGCCCCAGCTGTATGAGCTGTTCTAAGGAAGGATTTTCTCCATTTTCCATATAAACCCTAGAAGCGTATCCCCAAGTGACAGTCAACCATGGCTCTTCCGCTTCTGGGGCTGGTCCTTTCAGGAGTTCCTGTGCATCTCAGCACAGACAGACGCTGAGAGCTGGATGGGGCGTTAGGTCTTCCAGGTCTCACTGGGGATGGGGTCTGTCAGAGGAGAGTCTTGGCTTCTTGTCACACAGATGCTTCTGGGAGCTCAGTGTTTGGAAAGGCCAGAGCCCTTTAACTTGTTGCTCTTCCTGGTGAAAAGGATAAGGATGAAGAGTTGTATGCATCCTCTTGGGATCTCCACCAGAAAGTGCTTCTCCCTTTTGAAAAATTGGTAGCACCTAGTTCAACTTTGACTTCACTGTGTGTCTGTTGCTGTCACATGAAATATCCCCCAAGGCAGAGTTTCCAAAGTGTGGTCCCAGCATCACTACCACCAGAATCACTTGAGTAGGCTTGCAAAAAAGCAGATTCTTGTCCTGCCAGTTCAAACTACTGAGTCAAAGTCATAAACAGGGCCCAGGAATCTACGTTTGTAACAAACTCTGAAGATTATTGCTATGTGCCAGCTCGAGTTGGATGCTTCCTGCCATAGGGTATGGGGCGTGTGGTCTCCCTAGGAGCAGTCCTGAGCACTGTCTGTCCAGGGGATGCCAAGGAGCGGTACCTGCTCCCTGTCTGTGGCCTGCCTCTTGCTGGACCATAGTTAATATATAAAGCCAGTGATACACATTGTTGGGGTTAAAATACGAATAAGATGCTGCCTCTGCCCTCTATTGCTTAAAATTAAAGGTATCTATATTCATGCATGGTCACTTCACTAAAGGGCACACTGGGGCAAATTCAGTGCTGTAAAAGATGGGGAGAAGGAGAGATAATTTTACTGAGGTTGGGAGCATCTGGTGAGAGCTTTATGGGAGGTAAGATTCAAATTGGACCTCGAACTCGAAGAATGGCTAGGACTTCCCAGGAGGATGTGGGAAACAGACTTTCTAGACCTAGGTGGCAGCTTGAGTGGCACTGGAGGTAGGAGGATGTGGCTGTCCGGGCCACATGGCCAAGGAGTCCCACGTGGCCAGAACGGAGAGGGCACAAGGCTTTTTGCCAGGAGAAGAGGCTTAAATAGGAGCAAAACTTGGGAATGCCAGACTTTCTTCTATTGTCCAGGGGAGCCTTGAAACATTTTCCAGCAGGATCAGACGTGATCCCACCTTCAAGGGGTGAAACCTGGTCCAGGGGTTTGCATGACCATTATTTACCCCAACGTGGGTTCATGAAATCCTTATTCCCTTCATGTCACTTCGGTGCTCCATGCCCTCCTAACAGTTCTGTGCCATCTGCACTCTGTTCTGCGTGGCAGAGCCAAGCCTTGGTGAGAGAGTGGAGGTCAGAGAAGAGACAGTTTGGTCAGTTCTGCATTGTCTGTGCTGCTGAAGGGATGGACGTGCAGCTGAATAGTCCAAAACAGTGGGTGACACAAAGGGCATTTATGTTGGGCTTTGAATTGCACCATGGGACGGCTGGCTGCAGGGGCAGCAGATTTGCCTTCCTCGTTAGGCCTATTTTCAAATGAGTTGGCACTCCCTGAATACTTGATGTCCAATCCCAAGGCCATGGAAAAGGAACCTCACGATTGGTTTCCAGTTTAATATTGATTACTTACTGTAACACTAGGTAGGAATTTCGGGAGTATGAGCATTAAGGGATCCCTGTTGCACCAGCGTCCTTGGCAAGTGGGCTGCCCGCTGCACATCTTCATTTGTGCCTGATTTTTCATGGAGCTGGGAATGAGCTCCACCAAATTCAGAATCATTGACTAAAGGCTCCTGATGTATTGTGGTACAGAATATGTTATTATGTTAATAATGGTTTCCTGGGTGGTGGAGAATGCTCGGAGGATGATTTCTTTGCCTGTATTGCAGTGTATACAGTAGGCTAGGCAAAGCCATTCATGGTTTTAATTCCCTTTTGAGCTTTAGTTGCCAGTACAGTGTAGTCAGATGTGAATTATGAGTTGTACTCTAAGCCCATATGTAGACAGAACAGAATATATAGCCATCAGTAAAAGCATTCATCTTTAACTTGTTAATCTCACCATGGAATTTTATAGCTAGAAGCAGCATTTGAGATCATCTAATCAAACTTTATCATTTTAGTGATGAAGCCCAGATTAAGTTAAGGATCTTGAGGATGTTGTACTGAAAGAGTGTGTGGGGCACAGGCGCTAGCCAAGGATTAAGAAAAAAAGTAGATTGGTTTCCAAAACAAAACCCCAAAACAACCCTTTAAAGATAAGACCAAGTGACTGTCTACATACAGTTCAGTCACCATACTTCCCTGGGTGCCAGGATGGAGAGGGTACCCCTATTTGTTCCTTAACCACAGGAGCCCCAAGAAATGCCAGACACCCTTTGGGATACACTGGAGAACAGGGTGGGTGTGACTTGCCGTGTGGACCTAACATGCTCCCCTAGACACCCAGTGCCTTGCGGATAGCTTCAGGCCTGTCTTGCCCAGCTCAGCCCTCCAGGTCCTAGGTGTGTAATGTTCCTTAAGCTTGCCTGCTGTTTGGTTTTCTAATGAGAGCAAACAGAAGAGCACACGAGGGATTTTTTTTCTCTGTTCATTCAGCAGCAAGAGTTGAACTGGATGAGAGTGAGAGAAACACATTAGAGCTGCAGTAATGTTCTCCGGTTCCAGCTCCTAAGTTTTCTCTGGGATGTGAGCCAAGCAAACGCCCCCCACCCAGAGGTCCCTGTGAACGTGAGGAGGGACAGGATGAAGGGAGCTCCAGTCTCAGGGAGGATTTGTATTGAGGGAAGAGGGAGTGGAGAAGTTCCCCAGTATCTCTGGCTATATCACTCCCAAATTTGACAGGACATGCAGAGGAGCAGATGGGGGGAATTACGGGAAAGAGAGGGAAAAGCAGGTGTGTGTATGTAGAAAAAACCCTGTGCTGTTGAACTAAAGTATCAGGGCTGGCAAGGACTGCAGGGAAGTGGTATTTCAGAGAAGAAAAGAAAACAGGCACAGGCCAGGAACCATCTGTGGGAAAACACTCCCTCCGCTTCATGCTGGAAGCAGTAAGTGAAGCTGGGCACGTTGTAGAAGGTGGCTGGCAGCCTCCTGCCTGGGTGTGCCTTTGTGAGTTACTAGACCTGGTCGTAGTTTGTGTCCGCGGAGGCCTGTGCTCCTGTGCGGCTGCCCTGAGACCAGCATTGTGAGGCTGCCAGAGCCCATGTGGTGAGGGATGCAGTTTGTGGTCAAGGAACACAGTGAAATTAATTGCCCCCCTTGGGAGAACTGAAGCCTGTATCTCTGGACTTATTAGTAAAGGGCTCTAACTAGGTGAGATGACCCTCTGTATGGGCATGGTTGCTCATTGGGTGTTAGGATTTCTTTCCTTTGCCCAACAAAGCAGAGATTGACCAATGTTTCACAGTAATCATGACAACTCAGAGAGGCTGGGGGAGCTCGTGGGAGCTTGGTTTTTTTGTGTAGCTGAACCAAATATCCTGACATTCATTCTTGGGCCCAAATGCATGTGTATGTGTGTGTGAGAACACACACATGGTGTGCCTCCATGATGTTTTCTTTACATCTGTGTGTATCTTAGGTGGGCTCACCAGGAAGCAGACTTTATGAGTTCAGGCCGCTGTGACAAGAAGACTGGGTGGCTTACACAACAAACATTTATTTTTTCACAGGTTTGGAGGCTGGATGTCCAAGAGCAAGGCACCTGCAGATCTGGTGTGGTGGGGGACCCACTTCCTGGTTTGCAGATGGCCACTTCCTGCTGTGTCTTCACATGGCGGAGGGCAAAGAAAGGAAGCAACCCCCCCTTTCTAGTGTCTTTTTTTTTTTATAAGGGCACTAATCTCATCGTGAGGGTTCTACCCCCATGACATAATTACCTCCCAAAGACCCCATCTCCAAATACTATCACATTGAGGATTAGGGTTTCAACAGATGAATTTTGGGGGACACAAGCATTCGGTCCATGGCACAGACCTGGAGGCTGGGCTTTGCATGAAGAGAGTTTCTTGGGCAGTGTTCTGTTGGGGAGGGTGGAGAGCAGGATTGGGCAAAAGGAACAGCTGGACAGGATGGAGTTGTGACAGAGGCCTCGGCCAGCCGCACAGGCTGCTCTGGAGCTGGGGCAGCCCTTCAGAGTGTCTCAGAATGAGGCCAGGGGTTCAGGCCTTTATACCTCCACACTGACTTAACACCGAGTGCGAGAGACTGCTTAGACAGGGCCTAGCCTTGGCTGTGGTGGCTCCCTGGGGCTGAGGGCAATTCCTAGGAAGAGGCTCAGCTGTGAGCCCTGGCAGGCAGTGCTCAGGGTAGCTGGGGGAATGGATGCCTCAGTGACGATGGCAGATCTTGGTGGCATACCGTAGCGTCCGCTGCAGCGGGCAGTGAGATCTCAGGATACCTGCGCTGTAACGACCGTTCGCGATTCTTGGCCCGTTGGTGGTGGTTTCCAGCAGCAGACTAGGTTTCCCGATGGTTCTAGCCCCTGCATCAGGGAGGGCTAGATCGCAGAGATCAGGGGCTCGTCACAGAACTTGGTGGCCCCACTGTGGGAGACCGTTGGCCTCCTCACTTACAGACATTGTATCTGGGCCTTTCCCCCCATTTTTAGGGAGCTGAAGTTAGTCACTTAGTCCAATAGGCCACCCAGATTTCAAGTTCTCAGCAGCCTCATGTAGCTAGTGGCTACTGTGTTGGACAGCTGTAGAATGTATTTTCTCTCTGCTATGAATGCCATCAACCCTTTCCATGACCCCCAGATTAAAGTCAAAGTGTTTTTTTGGTGGGGTTAGGAAGCCAGTAACTCAAATTCATCACTATTACTACTCAAAAATATGTACAAGACACAGGATTTTATCAGTTTTGTGTGTACACTATGTAGGCTGAGTGGGATTGGTACCTTCCTTCTAGAAGCCTCTAACTTATGCTATAGTGTTTACTGATTGAGTTTCTAAATCTCCATGATCAGTCTTCAGTTCAGGGTCATCTGGACCCTAGGGCAAGTTTTAAGAGATGATACAGTTTATATTAGATAAAAAAAAAAAGCTCCAATGACAGCAGAACAGCAATGACCAGCAGTGCTAATCATGTTAGCATATATACCTTAAATATATACCTGATCATTGCTAGCATATATACGCTATATATAACATATAATAATGTTTATATATATATATACACCTTAAAAAGTCCCAAGATACTGATATTAGGCTGCAAAAGTAGGAGATATTCTTCTCTCTCCTGTGGGTGAGGGTATCTTCTACTTCCCCAAAGTGGAAAGTTAATGATTTTCTCTGCTGCAAATGAGGACAAGAATCTCTGTGAGTACAAATTATATTTTTAAGAATGTTTTTGGGTAAGGTACCTAGAAGGTATTATGCTAAGTGAAATAAGCCAGGCAGAGAAAGACAAATACCATGTGATTTCACTTATTTGTAGAGTCTAAAAACAAAACAAAATGAACAAACTAGCAGTAGACTCATAGACACAGAGAAGTGACTAGTGGTTACCGTGGTAGAGGGGTTGAGGTGGGTGGGTGATGGGGATAAAGAGGCACAAAATCTCAATCATAATATAAATTAGTCATGGGAATAAAAGTACAGCATAGAGAATATAGTCAGTGGTTCTGTAACATCTTTCTGTGTTGACAGTAACTACGCTACTTGGGGTGAGCATTTAATAATGTATATAACTGTCAAATCACTATGTTGTACGCTTGAGACCAATATAATATTGTATATTAACTATGCTTCAATAAAAAAAAATTGTGCGGTAAAACTCCTTAATCAATTGGATTGCATTTTCACCCCAAAGGGAAGGGTATCCTAGGCGAGCCAGAGCTGTTTCTGTGCCTTTGGCAAACACCGGGATGGCTTTCCCAGTTACAGGCACACAGCCTTGGGAATGGTTTCGCTCTTCTGTACATAAAGCAAATTGCTTCCCCATCCTCCGCTGCTCTGAGCTGTGTTCCCTTTGCTGCTCTGTGCCTCTGTTTCTCTCCTCCTTCTGGTGATTGGGTACCCACCAGCTTTTGGAAAATCTTCTGAAAGGTGGGCACTGGGTGAGCCTCCACTGCAGACTTTCTGCCCTGTGTCTCCTCCCAGGAGGAAGCCCCCAGAAGCCCTCCCTGTGAGTTCAGAACATCCTCACTTCTGGGACCCCTTTTCCATCCAAAGAGGGCTCCTGTCTCCCCTGGCTCATCCCATCCCAGGAAGGCATCTTATTTAGAATTTATCTGAATGTAACTCAACTTAACAGTGCCCAATTTAACATTTATTTAGAATTTAACCGAATTTAGCAGTGCTGTCCAGTAGGAGCATGATGTGAGCCTCATACATAATTAAAAATTTTCCAGTAGCCACATTAAAAAAAGTGAAAAGAAACAGGTGACATTAAATTTAATAATGGATTTTATTTAACCCTGTATATATAAAATATTCTCATCTCAATGTCTTGTTAATGTAAAAAAATATTAGTGAGATATGTTACATTCCCTTTTTTTCATACTCTGTCCTCAAAGTCTGGTGAGTATTTTTCACTTAGAACACACCTGAACTTGGATGGTAAATTTTCATCAGAAAGATCTGACCTTAAAAAAAAAAGAAAGACTTGACCTGTATTTAGAGTTCATAAAATTTGCAGTGGGAAAATGTGGATTCACATATTCAAGTTGTTTTGAACATACTTAGAAGTTTCTCAGTAACTGAATCGAGTACCTCTCAAAAAAACCAATTTTCTTTAATATTTACATCCATATTAATAAAATGGGTTTATCAGTAAAGAATAAATTGATTTGACTCTGAAGCAAAGTGAAAAGTAGTCCTATGGAATAAAGTTGTGTTCAGTGGAAAATGACTTTATTTTACGTTCATTTTTAAATAAACTTAAGTTTAGCCAAAATTATGTCAAATTAAAAATTCACTTTTCTAGTCCCAGTAGCCACATTTCAAATGCCCAATAGGCACGTGTGCTGGCTACTTTAGAATATTTTAAAGAGCTATTGAAGTAAAAAGAAAAAATATAAACAGACTTTTATAGTGACTTCCCTGCAGGATCTCCCTGTGAGGCTCTTTTCAAGTTTTTGTTTGTGTTAAATGTGCGCATGTCTGTCTCTTCATCAACTACCTTCCTGGCTCTTTACCTGGGATTCTAACTGCTGTTTCTCTGCCTTTTAGTTTCATTGCTTGGGTTTCCTGCTTTTCTGATACCGTTTTGCATTTCACCTTCCATCTGGCTATTTATCTTCCTCTTTCTTCCTTTCATATCTGACTTTCTTCATGAACTAGTTACAAAGTCTATATTTTTTAAAAATAGGTTTTATTTTTCAAAGCAGTTTTAGGTTCACAGCAAAATGGAGTGCAAGGTACAGAGATTGCCCATACCCACGCTGTCTGCACGCAGGCACGGCCTCCACACTCACCAGCATTCCGCCCCAGAGGGGGACCTTTGTCACCCTCAGTGAACCTGCGGTGACATGTGATAGTGACCGAAAGCCCCTCCTTGCCCTTAGTGTTCCTCTTGGTGGTGTACATGCTGTGGATTTAGGGAAATGTTCAATGACACATACCCACCACTGTAGTGTCACATAAGGAGCTCACTGCCCTAGAAATTCTCTGTGCTCTGCCTATTTTTTAAATTGTTCTTTCTTGAATGGAATAATTTTGAATTCCCAGTAATAAAAGAAGGGCGACAGTTTAGATTTTTCACTCACTGTAAAATAAAATTTAAGGAAACCTAAATAATCAAACCCCTGTGGCCCTTGACTGATTTCCTTTTCTTGAGGACCATTGAGTAATAAAGGGGAAAAAGATCCTTGCTATCAAATCCATCTGACGTCGGCCAGGCACTCTGTGTTGCGTTTTGTCAAGAGGGCTGCCAGGATGGTCAGTTTTTTGGGTCTGACCCTAACAGTTAACTTCTGTTTTGGGATAAAAAGAACACAGAAGTCCCTTAGCTCTACTGTCCTTCCAAGGGGACAGAAGGCAGGGAGGTCAGCCCTGCTTTGAGGGATTATGGTTGGCATGGGAAGTAATAAAGCATCTTAGGGAAGGATGGGAGGTGTTTATGAAGCTGAGAGAAACATCAGCTGGGGCTGGGTGCTGTCATCAGACCATGACTGGAGGGACGGGGAAGGAAGAGGAAAGTGAAGCAGGACCATCAAATTAACCTGGGCAGTAGATGTGTGACCCTGAGCAAATGTGACCCCTCCCTGGACCTCAGCTTCCTTCCTCCTTGTCAAATTCAGCTGTGCTCTGTGTAGTTGCTCTGCTGTACTGGCCCCTGAGTCCAGACCCACTTCTCAGGGCATTCTCATTCCAGTTACAGAGCTGGGAAGAGGTTAAACCAAGCATTTACATTGTTAAAAATAATGGGGAGAAGGAAAGAAATAGTAGCTAATGTGTTTCCACATTCCATTTTCACTCCCCAAATAATTGAAGGTAGTATGGGTTTTGCTTGGTCTGTGAATACCCAAACCTGTGCCTGCGGTCCAGCCACGGCCTGACACTCTGAGCTTTGACAGTTGGCAGAAGAGGCAAATTGGGCTGTGGATGTCCTGGGAGCATTTTGCATAATTCAGTCTTATTTGGTTTTCCCAACATTTACTGAGTATCTACTTACTTTTAGGCCTGTTTTCTCAGACCCTTAATTTGTGTCAGGCCCTGAAATAAGCATTTTATCAAGGTCAGCTCATTTACCTCTGTGCTAAAATAGATCCTTAAAAGAAAAAAAATCCACAAACACAGCACCTGTCATCCAGAAGTTTATAGACTATGTTGAGATGTACGTCTGCATGCAACAGTCAAGAGCCCAAAGCATGGGGTTATTAAGTGCCCAGGTGATTATATAGTCAATACATGCCTCAGACGTTCAGAGATGGGAAAGATGAGTTAGGACTAATATTGAGTTGTGAAGATAGTTCTCACAGGATACGTGGAGATGAAAGAAGATAGTTTTTTCAGTAGGAATAATGTAGGTTAAAGCTTTGGTTGTGGGTGACTATGTAGGACACATGTGAATCACTGTTGAATGAACAAATGAATGGCTTCAGGCTTCTAAGCCTGGCCGACCGAACCCAGCCAAGCTGTTGGGTGTTGAGAAGGGTGATGATGGTTTTTGTTTGGGGTATGGAGAGTTAGTGATGATGACATGTCCGGTTGGCAATGCTCATGGGCACCTGAGCTGGAGTGTAGATGAAAAATGGAGTGGGGAATACAGGTTTGAGAGTCCTGGAGTAGAGGTAATAGTAAAGTCAGGGGACAGGATTTATTTGTGAAACGGAGGAAGGTGAACGCTGGAGTCCTACAAAGTGTGCAGAACTTGCACTTAGAGGGAAGCAGGGGTCAGTAAAGGGCTCAAAGCAGGGATGACTGCAGCAGTAGGGGGAAAGCAATGGCCCATCATGTCCAGGGGGCCGGGGTGGGGGGTTTCCAGGTGCGGGCTGCCACCTGCGGTGCATGACAAAGGGAGGGAAATCAGAACCTTGGAAAGGCCAGAAGCTGAACCCAGGGTACCTTTGCAGCAGGACTAAGAGAAGACTTTTGTGGATAGAAGTTTGTTCATTTTGCACTTGTAGATAATTTTGCTCAGGGCCTGAATGTTAAATGTTTGCTATAGAGGTTGAGTCTTCTTTCAAGTGCATTTTAGGAAATAGAAATTCACAACAAAAAGTCTCTGAGAGCCTATTGAGTTTACAGCATGGAGAGGAATCATTGAGGTCCCAGAACCATTCTCTTCCGTTCTGAGAATCCTCTTCTGCTAACTCTTGTTTCTGCACATAATGCTGATATGTTTTCACTTGTCCCCAAGCTCAGATGCAGCCACACTGCACATATAAGCTGGCTCCCCTGACAAAGCTCCACGTTATTTGCAAATATTTATAGATTTAACTGAAATAGAAGCAAGAGAATCAGCATGTTAGGAGTAAATCTTCCAAACCTTCCCCAAATCCATATTCTTTCTGTTGTGGAAGTCATCCAGTGAATTTCATTATGGCCCATGATAGAAATGTTATCACATGGAATGAGATGTAAATCTACTTCTGTTATGTAAACAAGCAGGATTTGAATCTCATTCTGGAAGCACCATCAGACTTGAAAAGGGCTTGGGGGTAGTGATGGGAGAAAGAAGGTTTCGAAAATGATGTTTCTGTTGTTTTTTTTCCTCCCTGAATTCTGATTAAACCTATAATTTCTGGAGATTTCTATGGACTCATCAAGAGCCTAATTGAGGCTTAACCAGACCTTAGTTAAGTTAGCCTTAATTTAGGCACAATTTAGCTTTTGTTCAAATTTGTTTCTGAAGGTATGATTCTGAGTAATAATGGGATTTCTACCAGGTTCTAGATATCTATGGAGCAATGGTAATGACTTTTGCCCATTTTTGGTGATAGTTCATCCCAATGGAGCCATGCTTATTTTTGTTCAAATGAAATCTGTCATGAAATATTTATTATTCCCTGAGTAAAATGGAATTGAAAAATACAGACTAGTAATGCATTTCCCTATGTGATGCAAGTGGCAAATTTTTCAGTCATGATATCTGCAAGTATTTTTCAGTCCCAGTAGATGCAAGGTGTTTTGAGACTACAGATGTGTATTTGGAGTGGTACACATTCTCTAGGAGCTTATAGCCTAAATGGAGCAACAAGAACAATTCAAAAGGATTTTAAAATAATTTGCACTTGGTGGTACAGCTTGTGTGCTTAGGAGTTCAAAGGAAGTTAAATAGTATCAAGTGATGTAGTAGCCAGAGATGGCTTCCTGGAGGAGGCTAGTCATGAACTAAATGGATCATGTTGGATGCTAGAGTTAAAAACTGGAAGAAATCTGACTAGTTTTATTCCTTCCCTTCCTTTTGAATTTAGTTCCATCATACCCTGCAAATTGTTTCTTGAATCACAAATATTTTGTTGTATGCACAGAGCTCAAAGGAAAGAGCATAGGGTGGGGCATCTGATGCACTCATGGGGCAAAGAAGAGCTCTGTGCTCACCTTCATTCAGTCTTCTTGAGGCTTCCTGACATTTATCACCATCAGACCCTCCCTGGGAGAGGCTCCTGCTGAGCACCTGGCCACAAGTGACTTTTCCACCCCCTCCCCAAGATGCATGCCATCATCTTCTCTTTTCCCATCACCTCTTCACAGTTCCCACCAAGTGCAGTTCTGGCCAACGTGCCCCAAAGTTCCTGAGAAGCCTTTTCACATCCTATAGGACCCAAAGAGTCTAATCTCACTACAGTCTTTCTTTATGAAAGATAAACTCCATTTATTGTCTTTGCTCCCTTCCCACCTTGCAAGGGGAAGATTTTTCTCAGAACACCAGACTGTGGGAAAGGAAGGCTCCCCTCACAGACCTATACTTTGCATTCAACCTTGTGTTTCCCTAAAGGACTGGCCAGGCTCAGTTTACCTAATAACACAGTTTGGCTTTAACAATCTTCCTTAGGCATCTCCTGTGGGCCATGCCCCTATGGAGACCCTGAGGATACACTGGAGGCTAGGAGGCTCTCAGTCTAACTTGTATGGGAGCCCCTCAGTCCCCAGGGAGGAAACAATCTCTTTGCCAGAAAATTCTGTGCTAGAGGCAAGGCAAAAACAAACAAGCAAATAAACAAAAACACCCCGCAGGAGCCACAGAAATGCATTCAGAAGTGACAGAGGGGCCTGGACAATGCACGAGGACAGATGTCCAGGGAAACACATCATATGTGCATCTGGGAATGGGCCAGAGGGAGGTGATGCAACTTGCTACTAGACAGAATTAGGGAATAGAGAGGGTGGAGCAGAGCAGGGCCCTCTCATAGCTTCCCAAGTTCTGCAGCTGAAGTTGCTGCAATTTACATTTATTGACAGGACCTACTAGGTGCATGATGCAGAGTTCCCATGTAACTACTTAGCCTGCAAGATTATTGCATAAGTAAAAATTATTTACATATTAAGCCATAATTATTAAGTAAAATAATGATGGTAATAACTCCAGTGCAAACTTATAAAACAAAATTAGAGTGTTTATCACCCTAGGTATAATTTATCTACCCAGAATTGTACTTGACTGTTTCTTACAGTGTGTCCCAACCCACTATGGTCCCGTCCAAGATGAACGGGCTCTCATTCCTTTACTTGCAGCGCCCTGGGACTTACACGGAGGTGGGGGTAGGCAGGATCTGTCATTGTCTCTTGGGTGCAAGGGGAGTCACTTCTCTCTGAAATTTCCACCAACTTGATGCTGCTTTTGTCATGTAATTCTTTTATTTTCTCCTAGGAGAAAGGAATTTCTCAAAGATCTCTCTTTGCTTAAGGCTGAAAAATGAGATTGTCTATTTATTAGTGTCCTTTTCCCAACTGCTTTGAAATTGCAAGAGAAAGATTTTGTCAACATACAGAATTGAAATGACCAGAAGTAGCTGCTGAGACAAGGGAAAGTGGGCAAGGCTGTTCATTAGAGGCACAACATGTGAACCTGTTGACCTACAGAACCCTCTCCTCCTAGGCTGGCAAGGGGCAGGCACGAGACCAAGATGGAAAAGATGCAGAGGAGCAGAGGCCCTTGCAATAGGAGGCTGGTCTGCAGTGATGGAGATGGGACTTCCAGGCTGGGGGTGTCTGAGCCCTCTCCCTGCGTGCATAGCCACAGAAGCTCTGGAGCCCAACATGCCTCATTTTTTTATATTGCCTTGTTCTCAAAAGAAACAGGGCAGCCACATGAAATTCTGAACTCTTCCATAATCCAAAGGAAAACTGGTCAAGGTGAGAGAGTAGCTCTGGTGATAAAATTGAGAACCAAGAGATGGGGATTCCTTGGGCTAATATTTCTTTGCCACAGATTTGCTCTCTCCCTGGATTCTGAAGTTAGTCAGCAAACTGAGTGTTTTGTAGACTGAGGGGTGCTGGTGTAAAGCCTGTGACAGCCATGGTAGCTAATGCGTCATCTCGTTCTCTACCTCTCCTGGTATATGTAGTTCCTGGGTCTCTGTAACTCTAGGATTAGAGTCACAGGATATAAAACCTGAAAGACACCCAGAGGCTGTCACACAGCCTCTTTCCTCGAAGTCTAAGCATGTTGAGGGTTGTCCAGTCGCAAAGCCAGTGGTGACACAGCTGGGACAGGTGTCCTGACCCTCAGTCTAGGGCTCTGCTGGTTTTGCTCCATTGGCCCAGCCTCGTTCTCCAGGCTCAGGGAGGCTGCCCGCCACGGGCTGTGTCCGCGGGC